>NC_134333.1:9076491-9717406 GCF_964195595.1 Calonectris borealis | reverse complement strand
ACAAAGGTTTTAAAACGTATTTATAGATATTTATAGATATTTATATATATATACTTTGTTTTCTTTTCTCTTTTAAATGACTCTGCTTCCTCGGCGTGCGGGGTCTGGCCGGGTCCTCCCCGCCGGACGGCCGGGACAGGGGGGTGGCTCGGTGGTCGCGATCCCGTGTGTGCTGGTGCTGGTGGGGCCGGGGCGTCCCCGGGGACGCGGCCGAGGGCCCCCGCGCCCCTGAAATGTGACTCAACCAACGCGCTTCGCCCGGGGTGGGGGGCGGCCGGGGGCTGCGGGGCTCCCCGCGGGGTCCGCTCCGGCGGGGGGTCCCGGGGCTGCGCCGGTGGGGGGCTGCCGAGGAGTCCGCCCCAGGGGGGCTGCAGCCAGGGCCGAGGCGCAGGGTCCCCCCCGCGTGCCGGCGTGCCGGGCTCTGTCCTGGTGCGCGCCGGGCGCGGGTCACGGCGAGTGCGTGGCCGGGCTGCTGCGGTTGGAGCTGGGCGAAAGGCTGGGGCTGCAGCTGCCCGCGCGGGGGCCGCCCGGCTGCCCCCCCAGCGTGTCCATGCCCTCCGAGTTCTCCAGCATCTCCTGGATGAGGGGCGGCATCGACCCCGGGATCTCCATCTTCAGCGTGATCACCCGCTCGGCGCCTGCGGGAAGGGTCGGGGTCAGCGGGGCAGGGCACTGCCCGCACCCCCAAACGGGCACCCGCAAACCAGCAACCCCGGCTCTGCTCCTCCCTGGGTGCCGAGGACAAGGGACGTGGCCATGTCCCCAGCATCCCTTGAGGGTGCGGTGCTGTGGTTATCCCCTCCCTCGTCCCCTCCGGAGGATGCTGTGCCCTGGGAAGGATGAGCGACCCGGACCCCCCGAACGATGCCGAGCCCAAGGGATGCTCCCCCGGGACACGGAGACGCAGAAGGGCGGCCGCCCCCTCCCCAGCGCTCACCCTTGGCGCTGATGCTGCGGAGATCCGTGATCTTCATGAGCATCTTGGGGAACATGTGGGGCTTGTTGGGCCTCCTCTTCCTCACGTAGATCTTCAGCGCCTCCAGCAGCGGCTCCTGCAGCTTGTCCACTTTGTCGGGCTGCTCCAGGTCCTGGCGGTCTGGGGAGGGGGGACAGTGGTTTTGGGGGGTCAGGACACACCCTGTCGTTCCCCCTTGCCCCCGGTGGGCACGGATACAGCCCAGCTCCCTGTACCGGGCCCCCGAGGGGGTCACCGGGGTGGCTGTGCCGCGGCAAAGGGCACCATTTGGGGTCGTCTTGGTCAGCCACTGGGGGAGGACAGCCGGGCAGGCGCCGGGGGTCCGCTGGGGCACTGGACAGGGTGCCCGTCCCTGCACACCCCCCCTGCACACCCCCCCCGGCACCCACCTCCGCAGATGAGGCAGATGGCACTGAGCAGCCCTGTCTCGGCGTCGTCCATCTCCAGCGGCAGCAGCTGGTTGGCGAAGGCGAAGACCAGGTCGGTGAGGGGCCCGAAGCCGGCGTTGTGCATCTGCGTGCGGTTCAGCGTCAGCCCGTCCGAGAAGGTCATGGTGTCCTGCTCCGGCGTGTAGCGCGTGCAGATCCGCAGGATCTGGGGGGGCGAGGACAGGGGGCTCAGCCAGGTCCCCTCCCTGTCCCTGTCCCCGTCCCAGTCCCCGCTCTCACCAGGATGTCGAGGCAGGCGGCTTTGAGGAGGGTGATCTGGTCGGCGATGGTGAGCGTGGTGAAGCCGGGGAGCTGCTTGGCAAACTCCACCGTCTTGATGATGCACTTGGTGGACAGCTCGCTGAACTTGTCCCACAGGTCGATGTCCAGGGAGACCCGCTGCTCCGAGCTGTTGTTCTGCAGCGGGAGGCGGGGGGTGAGGGCACGGGGGGGCTGCTGTGCTCCCCAGCCCCCCGGGACCCCCCGACACTCACCGTAGTGTATTTGCCGAGCTGGCAGAGGGCGGGGAAGGTCTCCTGGTGGGCTTTGCGCACCTTCTCGATGAGCTCCTCCACCTCGGGCGTGATGATGTAGCTCTCCGAGCACTCCGGCTTGGGCACGTCCTTCTTCTTCTTGTTCCGGTCGTTGCGGACGGCTGCGGGGACGGCAGGGTCAGCGTCACCCGGCCCCACTGCCACCCAGGCCCTGCCCGGGGGCGGACTCAGCCCCATCGCGCTCTGTCCCCCCAGGGCAGGATGAGGACCCGCTGCCAGCGACGGGATCAGCCGCGGTGACAAATGGCCAGCGGAGCCGCCAGCCCCACAGAGCTTTTCTTTAAATAAGCCCCCAAGTCATTAGGAGGCAATTAGGGGTGACACCGCACCCGGGGGGGGACACACCACACCCCGGCCAGGGGGACAGTGCTCAGCTCTGCTCTGCAAAGCCGATACAGCAGGGAAAAACACCAGGGAGAGAAAATGGCAGCTGAGCCACCGCGCTCATCACGGGGGCGTGCAGCCGGGGGGGAGCAGCCGGGCGCAGCCCCAGCCCTGCACCCCGCAGGGATCAGCCTCTGTGGCCGGGGGGGGCCAGGACCCCCGTAGGTGCAGGGTGAGCTGCAGCCCCCGGGACGCTGAACACCCCCCGGCGGTGCCCGGCCCCCCCAGCCCCCCCGGGACCACGGGCCCCACCGGCGCAGGCAGATGGGGCAGGACCGCCGGGTGCTCGGGGAGGCAGCTGCGCCCCAGCAGCCATCGCCCCCGGTCACCCACCCCCGGCGATGCCGCACCGCGCGGGGGGTACAGCCGGGCACCATGACAACTGGCACGCAGACTCCAGGAGGCCTCATCAGCGTCATTTATCTCTGACATCATCAATCATGCGTTGCCCAGGCAACGGCCAGGCTGTGACACAAACCCAGGGGGCCCCCCCCATCCTCCCCCAGGGCCTCACTGGGCACATGGTGGGGGCTGCCGGGATGGCCCACTGTGCCCGGACCCCCCGGCTGCACCCAGGCAGGGTGTCCCCAGCACCATCCCAGCCCCGTCCCATCCCTGTCCCTGTCCCGTCCCTGTCCCCATCCCCGTCCCGTCCCCGTCCGCACTCACACTCCTTGGACATGCCGACTTCGAAGCACTTCTGGAGGCGGCAGTACTGGCACCGGTTGCGCGTCACCTTGTTGATGATGCAGTTCTTGTCCCGGTGGCACGTGTACACCATGTTCTTCTGGATGCTGCGGCGGAAGAAGCCCTGGGGACCCCGCATGTCCCGGTCAGTGCCCGGCCTGGGGACCCCGGGGACCTGCGGGGCCGGTGGCCCTGGCACGGGGCGCTGGCAGCTCTCACCTTGCAGCCCTCGCAGGCGCTCACCCCGTAGTGGTACCCCGAGGACTTGTCCTGGCAGACGAAGCAGGGCTTGTAGATGCGGGGCAGGGGCGGGGGCGAGGGCGGGCTGGGCACGATCTCCTCCGAGCTGGTGCTCTGCGTCTCGACGGCTGCAAGGGAAAGGCGGCGGTGCTCAGGGCATGGAGACCCCCGGGTAGGGCTGGCCCCAGGGGGACCCCGCACCCCCCGACAGTGCCAGGGCTGGCCCCCGGGTCCCGTGGTCCCGCCGGCCCCCCCGCACTGGCCACCCCGGCCCTCCCTGGCCACAGGGCTGGGCCGCGCGAGGCCGGCGGGGAGAGGACGCGAGCTGGGAAGATGCAACTTGACATTTCCAGGCCACGGAGACGATGTGGAATTCAGGCAGACAAAAAAAAAAAAAAAGAAAAAAAGAAAAGAAAAAAGCCGGGATCCCAGGAGCCCCCCGCGCGGGCGGCGCTGATGGCGTCTGCGGGGCCGGCACGGTGCAGTCCCGGCCTGGCGCGGGGGGGCCGGTGCCGCACACTCGCTCGCACGTGCAGACACACACGCGTGCATGGCCCAGGGCCGCCCGCTGCGCCCACCACCCCAGAGCTGAAGGCATGGCCCCCCCGGGAGGAGATGGGCACGGTGGCACCCAGCCGGCACCCCACAGGACCCCGGCGAGGGACGTCCCCGAGGGCAGCGCTGCCCTCGTCCCCGCGACGGGCAGCCCCCGGCCACCACGTGCTGCAACGGCCCCGCCAGCACAGGGGACGCAGCCAGTGCCCCCTGCACCCCAAAACCTCATGGGACGTGCCTGTCCCCCTCCTGCACCCCAAAATCCCATGGGACGTGCCTGCTCCCTCCTGCCCCCCAGGACCACCCCTGTCCCCCACTGCCCCCCAGGACCGCCCGGGAGGTACCCGCGCCCCCCAGGACAAGCCCCGTCCCCCGCCCCGGCGCAGCCCCAGCCGCAGGGCGGGGGTGCGGTGCAGCCGGGGTGCCAGCCCCTGGCGTGGGGCGCAGCCAGGCAGGGGTTAAGCGCTCCCCGGCTCCTCCGGGATGTTTGCGAATGTTTTTCTGCAGCGGAGCCAAGCGAACCAGTCAAACAGGATATTAAAGGCCGGGCCCGGCGGGGGAGCCCGGCCCCCCCCCCCCGCCCCGCTGGCCCCTGCGCCCCGAAAAGGGCCCCCGAAAAGGGCCCCGCCGCCCGCTTCGCCCCTGGGGCTGGGGCAGGAAGAGGCCCCACGAGGGGCACCCACCCTGCGCCCACCCCAGGGCCGAGGTCCACCCAGGGTCCCGCCGGGGCGGTGGGCCTCGGGGGGGTGATGGATGAGGGGTGGGGGTCCCCAAGCCGGCTGTGCCACCAGCAGCTCGCCAAAGGTCACGGCGCCAGGGTCAGGGGGACAGCGGGGACAAAGGCACCCCCGATGCTGTCCCCCAGCACAACGGGGACGGGTGAGCGTGCCGGCAAGGAGGCGAGCGTGCAGGGCACAGAGGCGAGCATGAAGGGCGCAGCGGTGAGCGTGCCAGGCGCAGAGGCAAGCGCGCAGGGTAGGAGCGAACACGCGGGGCGCGGAGGCGAGCGTGCAGGGCGGGAGGTGAGCGTGCGGGGCGCGGAGGCGAGCGAGCCGCGCAGCGCTTCCCGGGCGGCACTGAATAAATCACCGCTGCCACTCGAGGGAGCGGAGCCATTAAAGTGACTGAGCGAACGTCGTCTATAATTTATCGCCTCTTTTATATAATTTAAGAACTTCCTCGTGGAGAGCTGCACTCACAAAATGCAGATTTGACAAGATTTTGATGTGCTGGGTGCGGAGGGGGAAGGGGACCCGGCTCCCCCCGCGCCGGCGCACGCCAGTGTCCCCAGGCAGGCACGGCTGCGCCAGCGCCGCAGGAATCCCCTGCCACCGCAGCCACCGGCGAAGGGACCGCGGTGCCACCGGGGAGGGGACAGGGCCGTGGGCACAGCCGCCTGCCTGCTCAGCTCCCCAGGAGCCCCTCGTGGTGGTGTCAGGCCCGGGTGCCCCTTGCGCCCCTGCGGGACAACGGGAGGGCACAGAGCAGCACCCAAAGGTGCTGAGCAGGCAGGATGAGTGCAAACCTCCCCTGCTCCCGCAGGGCTGGGTGCAGGAGGGGCCGGCTGGGGACAGCGGGGACCCAGGCGTCGGGGCTCCCTCCCCTCCCCCAGCCCCGTCTCCTCTGGAACAGGAGGGACCCAGGCGTCCTGCCCCCCCGTTCGGAGGAAGCGGAGCCCAGCTGCAGACCAGATGCTGCGGCTCCGCCAGCATCCCCGGGCGAACGCGCCGCCCCCGCCCGCAGCCCCGCCGGCCGCTTCCTGCCCGCGCCAAGGGACCCGGGGGCGCCCCGACACCCGGCAACCCGCCCCGGCGTGGGAAAGCGCCCACGGGGCCACACCGTGTGCCGGGGCCCGGGGGGAACCCAGGAGTCCGGGCGGCCGCCACCCCCTCCAACAACCCGCCATTGCTCCCGGGGCAGAGCCGGGGACGGGACGCAGGCCTCCGAGCGGGGGGACGAGGAGCCAAGCCCGGCCGGGGGCCGCAGCGGGGCTCCGCTGGCGCTCACCACCGGGCCCAATCCGGCAGGCAGCGCCATGCCAGGCAGGACAGCCCCACGCCCGCGCCGCGGGGCCCGGCGCGCCCGGCAGGAGGGTGGGCGCCGGCCCAGGGCTTTCCTGTGGATGAGGATCCCACGTGCCCCGAATTCCTGCACCTCTGCGGGAGCGAGGTAGGGGGGAAGGAGGGTCCCAGGGCTGCAATGGCGCCGGGAGCCCCAAACCACGGGGTGCCCTGGGCCATGGGGTGCCCGTCCCTGCCTACGTGGCGCTGGGCATGGTGCTCAGCCCGCCAGGCACCGCTGGGCATCCTGCCCAGCAGACCCAGGGGTCCTGCTCCCTGCCAGTGCCAGGGCCTGGGGTCCCCACCACCCCGACTCACCCATCTCCGCACCACCACACCGTGCCGCAGCACTGCGCTGGCTGCGCACCACCGGCCGGCCCGGGGTGACGGAGCACGGCTAACGCGAGGCGACGGCAGGGCCGCCCCGTGCCCAGCGGGGCGGTGCTCGTGCCCAACCCAGCCCCACGTACCCCCCGAGACCCCCACAGAACCCCTGGCAGGATGTGGATCCATACAGGCACGGGATGCTCCTGCAAGCACCGCCGCCACCGTTGGGAACCGCCTCGTGCCTCAGTTTCCCCAGCTGTGGCGTGGCAGCGTCCCCAGGCCCTGCTGCAGCGGCGGGCAGGCTCGCCGCACCCCGAAGAGCGGCTCTTCCCCCTGCGCCAGCGAGGCGGCGTCCCGCCGGGCAGGGCAGCGCCGGCGCCAGGCCAGCAGCCGGCACCTCGGGGCTGACCCTGCCGGGCACAGCCCAGCCACAGCCACAGCTGTCTCTGGGGAAACTGAGGCTCGGCATCTCTGACACCAGCACCACCGAGCCGTGCCGTGGGCTGGCACCCGTGGGCCGGGGAGACACGGCACCTCGGCATGACGTAGGGAGCGGGGCGCCCTGCCAGGGAGTGCCGCCAGCACCCGCCGCCCACACACCCGCCGGGTCACGGTCACCATGACCAGAGCCCGGCGGTGCCCTGGCCTGGGCAGGGGCCCCACGCAGCGCCATGGCCGCGCGTCCACCCAGAGCTGCAGCCCACGGGGAGGGGGCTCTGGCCAGGAGGCCCCTCTCCTGCAGGATTGGGGGTGAGGGGGGCGATGGCCCCCAGGCACCCCGCTCAGGACAGCACAGCCCCAGTGGGATCTGGGGGGGCCCTGTGCTAAGGGGATGGCACTGGAGCCTGGGACACAGGGCCCCTGCCAGGCCCTGCCTGCGCCCTGCCTGATCCGGGGCTCCGAAGGCAGCACCCCCCGCAGAGGCGGAAGGAGCCCCCGCGGCAGCCCCGCGCCGTCCCCAGCTGCAGACAAAGGCCCCTCGCGCCGCGCTCGCGCCCGATGCCAGCGGAAAGGTCGAGCGGCCCCGAGACAATGGGGGGAGCGAGACCGTGGGGGCCGTGGCCGCACAGCGACGGCCACGGGCACCACACCGCACCGGGCATCGCCACGGGAAGGGCGAACCGGCGGCAGGGAGAGGGGCTTGTCGGCCCCCCGGGACAAGGCGGCCCCGCTGGCCCCGCTGGAGGGCCCAGCAGCCCTTATCGGGGTGAAAGTCCTATGGAGCCCGGCAGGACTTTCCCTGGGCCGTTATCGCCGCCCGCGGCCCTCGGGCGCCAGGCCAGGCCGGCCGGCCGCCCGCTGCGGGGGTGCGTGGGACCCCCTCCAGCCCGCCCGGGCCCCTCTCGCCTCCCGCACCACCCTTGCCCTGCACGGTGGGCAGAAAGCACAGCGGGGCCCCGCGCCCCCCGTGCGGTGGCAGCCCCCCGGGCTGGCCGGCAGCACAGGGTGCCCCTGCCTGCTCCCACTGCCTGCTGCCCACCCCGGCACGGAGGTGCCCACGCACCCCCCATCTGCACAGAGCAGGGGGCTGCCCATCCCCAAGGGCGGTGGGGGACCCACGGGGGACATCGGCCTGTGACCCCCCAGGGACACAGGGCAGGATCCCGCCAGCGGGACTGGCCGGGCCCCACATCAGCACCCAGGACACCCCGGCCCAGGGGGCCACGGGGGGGCCCCACGCTGGCGCTCCCCCTCCGGCTCTGTGCTTAATTGGATTTTGTTGGAGCCCTTATCAGGAGGGAGCGAAATTCCCGGCGGCGCCGGCGCTGCCGCGGACCCCCGCTCGCGGGAAGGGGGTGCGAGAGGTGCAGGGGTGCCCCGCCGGGCCCCGACCGCCGCCCCGCCGAGCCCCGGCCCCCGCCCCGCCGGCCCCCGCCCCGGCCCGGCCCGGCCCGGCCGTCCCAGCTCTCGCCGAAATAGGACAAGGGTTGTTTATGGCCGAGCCGGCGGCATCTGCGCAGAGCTCGGCCCGGCGATGGAGCCGGCGGGGAGGGCGCTGGGCCGGGGGCTGAGGCCGGCACCCCTCCCCCGGGATCAGCACCCAGCACCCTGCTCAGCCCCCCCGCCCACGGCCAAGCCCCCAGCACCCATCGCTCTGCACCCATCCCCGCGCCCAGCACCCATCCCTGCGCCCAGCACCGCGCCCAGCACCCGTCGCTCTGCACCCAGCAGCCCGCACCCACCCCCGCAGCCCCCCCCCCGCCCGGATCAGAGCCGGCCTTGAGGCCGCTCTTCCCGCCCGGGCGGGCTCCAGCACCGGCCCGAAGCGGCGGTGAGGGGCTCGGCCGCCCCCGGGGCGCAGGTACCTACAGCGGCCGGAGCTGCTCCAGGGCGGGGGGCGGCGGGGGGCCCCGCGGGGCGCGGGGGGGCCGCGCTCCGGCAGCAGGCAGCCCCGGCCCGGCCCGTAGAAATCCATCCGGAGGAAGGGGCCGGGGGGCAGCCCCGCCACCGCCGCGCCCTCGTACATGGCCCGGGGCCGCGGGGGCGGCTCCCCCGGTCCGGCGGCGGGGGCGGCCCCGGGCGGTCAGCGCCCCCCCCCGCGGCAGCCGGGCCCCCGGGGCGCCCCGCGCCGCGCTGCCATGGCCCCGCCGCGGCTCAGCCGGGGAGCGGGGCCCCGCCGCTCCGCTCCGCGCCCGGGCAGGCGGCGGCGGCGGCGGCGGGAGGCGGAGGAGGAGGGGGGAAGGGGGAGGGGAGGAAGGCGCAGCCCCGCCGGCTCTGCGGCTCCGGCAGCCCCGGTCCCTCCCGACACCAGCCGCCTCCCCACAGCCTTAACCCGCTCCGCGCCGCGGGGCCGCCCCGTCCTCCCCCGCCGCCGCCGCCGCCGCCTCCCCTCCCCGGCACCGGCCACGGCCGCGCGGTCCCCGCGGGGGGACACGGACGCGCGGGGCCAGCGCCACGCGGGAGCAGGCCGGGGGGGCGCACGGCGGGGCCGGGGGCTGCCCGGGGCCGCGGCTCATTTGCCTAATGGAATGCGGGTGAACTGCGGGTGAACCCGGCTGGGAAGGGCTCACCTCGCCCTGACCCCCGGCCGCCCCCCGGGGGTGCGGGTGTCACCGCGGGGGGGTGCGTGCACGCGTGTGTGCATGTATGTGCATGCGTGTTCCCGCTGCATGACGGGGTACATGCATGTCTGTGTTCCCACTGCGGAGGGGCCCACGTGTGCTCCTGGTGCATCACTGCGTGGGGGGTGCATGTGTGCGTGCACATACGTGTGTGTGCATTCCTTCTGCACATGTGTACATGCGTGTGACACCGTGTCCCCACCAACCACAGGAGCAGCTGAGCGTGTGCACACGTCTGTGCATGTGCATGTCCCCACTGTGTCTGTGTGCACGCACCCCCACTGCACACGTGTGTTTGTGTGTGTCCCGCGTGGGGCAGAGCACCACATGCACCCCCCCTCCCCTGCGCACAGGTCCCCGCGGCAGGTGACACCCCAAGCCCCTCCCGGGCTGCCCAAGCGGTCACGGCCCACACAGCCCGGCATCACCCCACGGGGCACGGCACCGCCGCCCGCACCCAAACAGGGACGGACCCACACCAAGGACGGCGGCCACAGGCTGGGCTGGCAGGACGGGCCCCGGCGGTGCCACTTCCCTGACACGCCGGTAACCTCCCCACCACGCGGTCTCACCCACCCACCCACCCTGGCTTCCTGCAGCGCAGCACCGCCGCCGCCGCCACCCCACGGGGCCCAGCCCTGGTGCGCTCCGTGGTGGGCACGCGGCCTTCTACCCACACAGGGGTGTCCTTACAGGGAGAGCCCAGGATGCTGCAGGGCGCGTACGAACCTCCGGCTGGGTCCTGCCGTGGGCAAGGAGCAGGAGGAACACACGCGTGTGCACGGCCAGACACTGATGCGGGTGCTGCTGCACACACCAGCCCTGCACGGCCACACGCAGCAAGCAGGGAGCATGCATGAGCAGCTGTGCGTGTGCATGCGTGTGCATGCACACATGGCAATATGCACACACACACGGCAGGGTGTACATCCCCCCCAGTGCTGAGGGCACCCTCCCACTGGCACAGCCACACTCTGCGCGCCCACGCACCCCAGCCCTGCACACACCGGCAGGCCCCCCCCACCCCGGCCCTGAAGTGAGCAGCCAGGGCCACCCTGCTTTTATTGCAACCTGCCCCCCCAAGAAAGGGGGGGAAAGGGGAGGAAAACAAAAAACAATACGAAAAAGGCCGGGAGATGTGTGTGCATGTGTGTGTGTCCGTGTGCATATGTGTGCGTGCGTGTGTGCGCAGAGCAGATCAGCAGCGCCTGTTTAAATAATAATAGAAAGTCAAAGGCTTTGCTTAGCCAGCAGGTTTCTGAACAAAAGCCCAGCGCTCCTCCAACTTCCTGCAGCGAACATGACAAATGTCTGCTTTGACTCATTTACCAGCGCTGGAAAGAATGTGGCTGCGACGGAGGGGACGCGGGCCGGTGGCACCGCACGGCTCAGCCACAGCACAGCCGTGCCATGCACGCACGCCGGCGGCCGCCCCGCCGGGCAGCGCTTCCCGTCCCGCGCTGGCGGCAGCAGGAAGAAACAGAGATTAAAAAAAACCCCAAAGGCTTAACGCAGAAGCCAAGAGGAACTGGGCGAGGGGAGCGCCCCGCACGCAGCCCTGCGGCGCGAGGGGGACGGGGACGCCCCTGCCATGCGCCCCGTCCCACCGCCCCGCCAGCAGCCTGGAGACACCAGAATAGAGGCCCCCTCAGCAGCACCCCCCCGGCCCCGCTTCCTCCTGGCTCCACTTATGGGGGCGGCTGATGCTCCGGGGAACACAAGATGCCCCCATGAGCATGATGGAGACCTGGCCACAAAGCCCATGGGGACACCACGGGGGACCCCACGGGGGACCCTGCTGTGCCCAGAGTGGGCAGCTTCAGGAGCGCAGGGTCACAGCCCCAGCAGACAACGGGACGTGGGCAGGGACGCCCAGGACCCCCACGCAAACCCACCCAGCCCAGCCCGGGGTACGGGGTGCCTGGCCCCGGCCCCCTCCCCCCATCCCAGCACCTCGGGGCCCCGCAGCCCCCCTCCCGCCCGCCCACTTCAAAAGACCCCATTTATCCCCTTCAGCAGCTTTTGAGCGCAGCGAATTCCCGGCCGGCGCAGGCGGCTCCCCCCGGCCCCCGTGACAGTGATAGAAAACCTCCGCCGTAATGGGCTTTCCCAGGCGCGGGGGCCCAGCGCCCAGCCCGGCCTCATCAATCTTCCCCGGGCGGGATGGGGGGGCCAGGGGGTCCCCAACACCGCACCCCGCAGGGGCTCCCCGGGCGCTGCCCCGAGCGGGGCCCCCCCAGCCCCGCCACCCCCCGCCTGCAGCCCCCGGCCTGCAGGGAGCACGTTTTGCTCATTAATTTTTAAAAATTAATTAATTACGGGGCGCTGCGGGGGAGCGGCTGCGGCGCGGAGGAAACTGGAGCCAGCGGGTAGGGTGACAGGCCGGGCCCGGCCGCGGGGCCCCCCATCCCGGCAGCCGAGAGCGGGGCCGGGGGGGCCCCGCTGCAGGGGGAGGGGGCCGCGCCGGGGTCCCATTTCCCACAGCCTGGGAACCAGGGCGGAGGGAGGGTCTGGTGGGGGCGGCAGCCCAGGGAGCCCCTTGCGGGGCCGCGGGCAGGAATCCCTCACGGCCCCCCGAGACCCTCCATGGGCCAGCACCGGGCGAGGGGAGGGGACCCCAGGGGACAGCCAGGCCCTGCAGCGGGAGGCCCGGGGGACGGGGACGAGGGCACAGGCACAGCCCTGGCACCCCCACCCACACAGACACGCGTGCACACACCCGGCACGGGGACACGAGTGGCTCCGCACCGCGTGTGGCGTGCGCACGGGATCGTGCAGGAACGGGCACACGCACGGTGGGCTGGGCGCTGAGCACACCCGCACCCCCCCCAGTCGCTCAGCCCCCCCCGCGGCCCCAGCTCTGCGCACACGGGCGTGCACGCACACGCGCAGGCACAGCCGGCAGCGCACGCGCACACACGCAGCCAGCTCCACGCACACACGGATGTGCACACCCCCTCGCACGGGGTGCGCGCACACACCCCCCTGCAGCGTGCACACACGGGCACGCACATGCACGCCCACCGCGCGAGAGCACACGTGCCCACACGCAGCTCTGAGCATGGAGAGGCCCCACCCCAGGTGCCCCCTGCCGCCATCGCCTGCCCGCCCTGGGGTGCCCTGCGTCGGGCAGGGGCTCCTGTCCCCACCCCGCAGGGGAAGCCGCAGCACTTGTGCTGGGGGGGCCGTGCCGGGGGGGCCGTGCCGGGGGTCCCCAGGGCCATGCCTGGCACCCCCGCTCACTTCCCCTTTGCCCGGCGCTCTCGACCCACGGCACGAAGGGCCCCGGCACGCGGGTCTGGCCCCAGGCGGGACGGTGGCTCCCAGGGCACCCAGGGACACCCGCCTCGGGCTGGGGGGTGCAACGGGCCCCCCCCGCACCCGTGGCGAGTGGGGCAGCCCCCAGCGCCGCGCACGGGATACGGCCGATCCCATTTCCCCACACCGGGGGCAAAGCACGCGGCACCCCGGGGGGCCGGATCCGGCACTGGCAGCTCCCCTGCAGCCCCAACGCCACCGGATCCCCATCCCAACACCCCCGGCCCCGGTGGGGTGCCTGGCCGAACCGGGGGGGGCATCTGCACCCCCAGGAGGGCCCAGCCAGATCGGCCCTGGGTTCGCACAGCTGCAGCACATCTGGCGAGGGCGGGCCGGCGGCGGGGCCGGCGGCGGGGCCGGACGCACATGAGGAGGGGGTGGCTGCGCTGGGCCCCTCGGCGGCCCCCCAGCCCCGGGTCCCCCCCAGCCGGGACACGGACCCCAGCGTTTCCCTGCCACCAGGAGGGAGCGCGGGGGCATCCTACCCGGGCACACACCAAATACTGCAGGACCTACACAAACATTGCACCCACCAGGCTGTACAGCTGCTATGGGGGGGCAGACACGGTGCCCCCGCCCCCTGCATTCCCCCGGGCACCCCAACAGGGAAGGCCAAGGGGAAACTGAGGCACAGTCCACCCGGCCGCCATCAGCCCCACGGCACCCTCCAGCCGTGCCCGGCCGCCTGCCTGTGGCCCCCATCCCCAATGTCAGGGAAGGGGGGGCCGGACAGGAGCCCCCCCCCAGCCCGTTCCCACAACGCCGTACGGGAACGGCCCCAGAGCCAGCGCGGGGGAGGGGCCCCACCCGCCGCCACCCAGTCGCTGAACTGGTCCCACTGGGTCCCACCGCCGCCGGGGCGGCTCCGGCGGGGGACAGCGCCCGGGGCCGGCCCTGCCCGGGCCTGCACCATCCCCCGGGGCCAGGGACGGGCTGGGGGGGCCCCCGCCACACCCCGACCACAGGGGCCTCCCCGACGGCGGGCGCCGCAGGGCACCCATGCCAGCACGGCACGGGAAGGGGCAAGGGCGCCCGCCCCAGCGGTGCTGGGGATAGGAAGGGGTCTGGCAGCCGCCCCATGGCACTCAGCGAGGGTCTGGGGAAACTGAGGCACGCCATGAGCCCAGGGCTGGGGTGACGGTGCGGGGAGGACCCCGGCCGGGAGCCCACCTCCCATGGCTCCCAGCTGCCGGCGCGGCGGGGTGGTGATTACCGGGGCCGTGATGGACGACCCTGTCAGGGGGAAATTGAATCAGGAGCAGACGCGATGATTGCCTTCATCGCCTCCCCCGCGGGCGGCCCCCGCGCCGCCGGCAAACAAAGAGCCGCCGCGGGGACGCAGCGCGGCACCGGCCTCCCCGGCCCCCCGCCACCGCCGAGCCCCCCAGCCCGGCCGCGGTGGGTGCCGGTGACCGTGACAGCCAACGGCCCCTAACCAGGGCCAGCTGGGCCGTTAACAGCCGGGGTATAAACACAGCCATTAACGAAGGCGGCCACACAGCAGCAATTAACTCGCACACACCCCGCCGGGTGCCACTGTCCGCTCCGTGCCTCAGTTTCCCCAGCGGCAGCGCTAACGGGGACACATGGGGGGAAGTGCCCAGCGCTCACCTCCCACCAGGCAAGGAACTGGTGCCCCCCGAAACACAGCTCCCCACGGGCGGGTGATGCCGTGGCTGGGAGCAGGGACATCCCCTCCCCGGTGCCACCGCCCCAGGGCAGGTTACGGACCGGTGCCGGAGCAGCAGCCTGGGGTCAGCACCCACATCCCACGCTGGGGACAGACCCCGGCACAGAGGGGTCCCCGCACCGGGGGTCCCACCACCACCCCCCCGCGGGGCCACGGTACTCACTGGCAGGCGAGGGGGTGCTGTATCCGCTGACGGGCAGCTGGTGCTGGATGCCAGCCAGGGTGCTGGGCGGCGAGAGCCCCCCCAGCATGTGGGGGAAGAAGAAGGCGTAGGGGGGCACGGGGTAGCCGTTGAGGTGCCCCCCTCCGGGCGTGGGGCAGGAGCTGCTGTTGCTGGCCATGGCGGGGGTCTCCGGCGCGGGGGGGCTCTCAGGTGCGGGGCGCAGGGGCCGAGCAGAGCATGGGGCCCGCGGGCGACCCGCTGCCCGGCGGCTGTCCTCGCTGGCGGCGCTGGCTCCTGCGACGCTGCGGGGGGAGCAGAGAGGGGGGTTAGCAGAGGGGCTGGGACGCCCGGCCCCCACCCCAATGTGGCACCCACCAGCCCCAGTTTCCCCAGACCCCCCCAGGGGCCGCGTCCCCTCCCGGCCCCAGGAGGGCGCAGCCGGCCGGGCCCAGCGCTCCCCGTGAGATTAACGACAATCCCCCAGATTAACGACACCGCGACCAGCGGGGCCCGGCAGGCGCAGGTCGCTAATCCCAGCTTAGCGGGCGAGGGGGCAGGGGACGGGGGGACAGTGTGGGGACACTGCAGCCCCACAGGGCACCCCCTCGGGCCAGAGGCCACACGATGCCCCCAAATCTGCTCCCCCAGGCCTGGCCCGGGAGCAGGGGCGCACGGGGGGAACCAGGGGGGCAGCACCCCTTGCACCAGCCTGGGGGCCTGCGAGGCAGCCGCGGGGGGGACGGGCACACCGGGGTCCCCTGAGGACAGCGGCTCCACTCCAGCCCAGCTCTGCTGTCACGGCCACGCGCCCCCGCCGGCTCTGCTCCCCCCACGCCTGCACCGAGCATGAGGGGGCTCAGCCACCCGGCCCCGGGGCCGGAGTGGGCTCATCCCCCTGGGACCAGCACCCGGGGACTCAGCCTGGCCGCCCGCCCCAGGGCTGGGCTCTGTCCTTCGGGGCGCAGCCCCCGCCCCGTGCCATGTGCCGGGCCCTGCGCCGGGCCGTGCCGGCAGCTTCCACGCCAGCCTGGCGGGGCACAGACCCCACGGCCCAGGCCAGGCCGGGGGGCGGCGGTGGGAAGGGGGGCACGGGGCTTTCACAATCCCGGGCTGGCTGTTTATTTAAGCGCTGGCGCGGGGCCCGGCGGGGGCTGTTTATTTGCCGAGAGTGCTGGCTCCCGGCCCCGCGGAGGCGGAAAAGGATCCAGAGGAACAAGGCTGGGCCGCCCGGCGAGGCGCTGGGGAGGGGCCGGGACGGGCACGGCCCTGCCCGCCCCCCCAGCACCCAGCTGGGTGCACCCACTGGAGGCAGGACCCCCATCCTCCCAGCTCACATCAGCACCCACAGCCCCAGTGCTGCCCCCTCACCCGTGGGGACCCGGCGGAGCACCCCTGGGGAGACCCACGGTTCAGCTGCCCCCGGGGTGGGCACTCAGGGGTGGCTGGGGTGGGGGTCACGTCCCCCCCCGGCACAGGGCACCCCGCCGGGCGCTGCAGCGCGCGCTGGATTCCCACGGGCACCGCCACGGCATGCTGCCGGACACGGGGTCAGCATCCGCCCGGGCACAGGGGCCACGGCTCAGCCCCAGGGAGGGGACGGCCCTCGCATGGGGTCCCCACATGGCGCCGCAGGGACCCCAGCCCCCCGGTGTGGGGGGCTGCCCGTGGACCCCCCCAGCCAGGCCGTGGCCCCTGAGCCGTGCCGGCCGGGGGGAGCAGGGGGGAGGGAGGCGCGGGAAGAACTGTTTATGTTTGCCGGTGCCAAGTGCTCGCCGGGCACCGCGCCAGCCGCGCCGGGGCCCAATTACTCAACCCGCTCCTGCCCCCCCCGCAGTCCGCCGGCCTGGGACCGAGCGAGGCCAGCACCGTTGGCCCGGCCACCGTGCACCCCGGACCCAGCGGGTGGCTGCCGGCCCCCCGGCCCCTTCCCAACACCCCCACAGGACCAGCAGCGGCCAAGAGGGTCTGGGGAGCCCAGCCAGCCCCACTCCCGTGGGTCCCCGTGGAGCTGCAGCCCAAAGGAGCCCCCACGGGCCCTTGTGTCGGCGCAGACCCCAGCACACGGCTGCTCCCCGACTGGGGGGTCCTGGGCGTCCCAACTGGGGGTCTTGAGCATCCTGGCCAGGCCCTGCTCCCGGAGTGCCCCAGGCCAGCGGCGCAGGGCTGGGGGCCGTGCAGCCCCTCGGCGGGGGCCTGCGCTCGCCCTCCCCGGCGCCTTTTCCTCCAGTCCCCCCAGCAGGAGCTGGATGGGGCCCGAAGCTTCCTGGAATCCAGCGCCTCGTTCCAGCCCCGCGGAAAACACGGCCGCGGGGCCCGGGCCAAATCCCAGCCACGAGGAACCTCCCGCCCAGGCCGGGGGCGGCCCCCGGGAGCGGACGGACGCACGGACGCGCAGACCGGAGCTGTTCCCAGGGCCAGCGGCAGCGCGGCTAGGGGGACCGTGGCTGCCCAAGCCACCCGTGACCCCGAACCAGGGCACGAAACCCACCCCACACACCCAGATAGGCCGGGCAGCGCTGGCACACCCCCCCCAGAGACCCCTTCTGAAAACGCAGCCCCCAGCTGCGACCCCAGGCTGGATTCACTGCCCGCACCCGGGCAGGGCCGCATCCTGCTCCCCTGTGCCTGGCACGGCCAACACTAACCACAGAGCGACAGGGATTGCACCGGGACGGCGGCACCATGACACCCACCTCCCCAGCGGCCGCCCCCAGCCCTGCCCGCCGAGGGGGCCAGGCAGCACCCCCATCCCACCCTATGGGCACCCCCGTGCAGGCAGCACCCCCAGCCCTGGTGCCCATGTCACACCACCAAACCCAGCCGTGCTTCCTGCCGGGGCACACGGCGGTGGCAGTGCCAGCGCCCGGATGTGACACGCCGGTGAGCGGGGGCACCGCCCTGTCTCCCCCCCCGGCACCGCGGGGGCAAGCGGGGCCAGGGCAGTGCTGGGGTGCCTGGCGGGGCGGCGGGCAGCGACCGAGCCCTTCCTGTCATGCCTGCGGGCACCGCGCTCCCGGCCGCAGCTTCCCCTCGCCGCTCTCGATTCCCGGGCGACCAGGTTTCAGTTCAACCCTGGCCCTGCTGCCACAGCCCCTTGCCACTCCAGACCTTGTCACCCCAGTCCCCTGCCACCCCGGTCCCCTGCCCTGCTGCCACCCCAGAGCCCACCGCCCCAGCCCCTCTGCTCCCCAAATCTGGCAGGGGTGGCCGCTGCCTGCGTCCCCCATCCAGGGAGGGGACCAGGACAGGTCACAGGGACACCCCGGTGCCAGACCGCCCCGCGGCGCCTGGGCAGAGGAGGGGGTGCCATGCCCCCAGCGCGGGGGGAGCAGGGTGGCCCCGCTCCGCTGGCAGCCTCCCGGGCAGGGCAGGAAGCGCCCGCGGAGCCGCTGTGCGGTCGCAGCCTGCGGTTTCCTCGCTGCTGTCAGCGCCCGGCCCGGGGCGGCCTCACACGCGAGGTCGAGGGCCCGGCCACCCCCCACCGCTGCCGGCCCCCCCGGCTCCCCCCGGGCCGGCCAGTGCCATGCAGGGGGTGTGAGGTGCCCCCCGGCAGGGCTGGCGAGCGAGACCCCCTCCCTGTATCCCCAAAGCATCTCGGCCGTGAGTCACCGTCACGTTTCTCACGTTCCCGGGCAGGCGTGAATCATGCCCCAGCCCGGCGGCAGGGCCGGAGCCGGCGGCACACGCTCGGCACAGGCAGCATGCGCCGGAGCCGGGGCTGCCAGCAGCCCCCACTGGAGGGGATCTGGGAGCGCTGGGGCCGGTGTGGACCCCAGGACTCACACGCTGCTCCCAAGGGCCAGCGTGCACCCAGGGGCTCGCTCAGCCCCACCGCGGGTCCCCGGGCAGCGCCGGTGCCCCTATGCCCTGGCACCCTGCGGGCCAGCAGCAACCCACACCCGGCCGCCCCAGCTTCCACCAGCACGGATAAGGGCCAGGGACCCCGCGCTGGCCAGTGGGGTCGGTGTCTGTACTGGCCCCCCAACAGACACTCCAGGGAGCAGCCGCCGGCCCCACGGCGTGGGTCCTCGCCCCGGCACCCCCACGTCCCGCTGCCGGGTGGGAGCCACAAACTGAAATTCCACCTGTCGCGGCCGGGCCGGCTCCGGTTACGCGGGGAACGCGCCGCTCCGGTTACACCTCCCGCACCCGCCGCCAGACGCGCCATTCTTCTGCCGGAACAGGTGCCCCGGCCCCCGCCACGGCCCCCAGGACGGGCACGGCTGTGCCACGCCAGCACCAGCACCAGCACTGCCCCGGCCCAGCTGCCCCGTGGGTGCCAGCTCGCCAGATCCTGGAAGGAGCGAGCCAGCCCAGCCCAGCCCCAAAGGCCCCGCGGTGCCCAGGCCAGCCCTACCCACCAGCCCCTGGCACCGTGGAACGGCCCCGCACCACCCTGGGGACCCCCACCCACACCCCGGCGCCGCCTGCCCACGGAAGGGGCACCCCTGGGCCCAGCCTGGCCCCCACCCCGCGGTGCAGCCCCGACCCTCGGTGTGAGCCCAGGGAACTGCAGGTCCCGCAGCCCTGCTCGCTGCCGGGGGGGTTGCGGTCCCGAGGTGCCCCATCCCGGTTCCCCACGGGCTCCCGGGAAGCGGCGGGATTGCGCCACGGCAGCCGCTCGCAGCAGCGCTCGGTTGTTTTTAGCCCTGGATGCGGCACGCAGCCGGCGCCCTGGGAACGGCGTGCCGGGAACAGCGAGGCCCCAGACAGCCCTTTCTGGCTCGGCGACAGCCGGCAGACAAGTGCAGCTGGCTGCGCCGCCGGCCCGCGGCACGGGGCCGCTCGGGACACGGCGCCCGGGGCTGGCGTGGGTGGACCCCGCGGGCAGGCGGCCACACGACACCCCTGGACACCGGCATTTGGTGCCACCATGCCCCTGGCCCGGGCAGGCTTCCAGGGGCCGGGATCAGGCCAGGCCGAGCTGGGACCTGGCGTACCTGGGGGGGCCAAACCGCCCTGGGCTGCAGGCACCGCAACCCACCACGCCGGGACGGGCCAGCTGCAGAAGGGCGTGCAGATGTGTGGCAGTGCCATGTCCCCTGTCATGGCCTGGCGGCCACAGCTCAGCCAGGGACGGTGGAGGCCGAGGCGGGCACACGCGGCCCCTCGCCGGGCCCTGCCACGAGCCACCCCCCGCTAAGCCGCTTCCAGCCGCAGGGAGATTAACCCATTTTCCGTAATCAGCACATGTGTCACCGCAGATATGATCGCAGCCCCCCCGCGCCTGCCGGTACCGCAGCCCTTCCCCCCAGCCCCGGGGCTGGCACTGCCACAGGGGACCCTGCAGCACGGGGCGCCTGTGGGTGCTGGGGGTACCTGGGCACGCGCTGCGAGGGTCCCACCGCTCCGCCAGCCAAGGGCCCCCCGAAGCACCACAGCAGTACCCCAAAAAGGGCCAGGGGACCCCAGAGCCCAGCCACGCCCCAGGCTGGCAGCGCTGGCATCGGCGCAGGCCCTTGCTGAGGCGGGTGGCCCAGGGCACGCTCTGCCCGCGGCCGTCGCAGCCGAGCGTGGCACGTCGACACGCCAGAGCCTCCTGGTTATAAATAGAGCCGGAGCCGCGGAGCTGGTGAATCCCAGCGCCGCAGGGCAGGCGGCGGCACAGGCCCTCCCCAGGCTCGGCAGCCGCGACGCTGCTCCCGGCACAAGGACTGAGCGCCGGGGACACGGCGGGTGTGCAAGGACAGCCGGGCAAAGACGGGCATCCCGGCTGGGACGCGGCACCTGCGGGCACCAGGCAGTGTGGGATGGGGCACGGGGCCCTGCCCTCCTCCCCACTGTCCCGGTGCCCGCTGGTGGTGGCCGTGTCACCTGGGGGGGCCACGAGCGCAGCAGTGGATGAAGGGGCCGGGCACCCACCGGCATCCCTGGTGCGAGCACCCGCGGGGCCACGCATTTCCCGCACCGCAGCAAGGTCACCCCCAAGGGCAGGGCGCGGGGCCCACGGGTGACATATGGCGCGGGAGCGGCGGCCGCGGGGCCGCTAAGCCACCGAGCCGTCACCCGCTAATCCCGGCACGGAGGCCAGCAGTCGGGGCGCCGCATCCAGAGCCGCCGTCCGGCGCCTGCCCGGCACCCCTGAGCGGGACTGCTGTCCCTGCGGCGGGGACCGGCGTGGGCGCCGTGGGGAAGCACCCGTGTCCCCCCCAGCACCCGCCGGGCTGTGGGACGGCCCCCGCCGCCCAACGAGGTCAAAGGTCAGAGGCACAGATTTGGGGGACACCCCGGCTCCGCCGGGCAGGGCGCTCTGCCCCGGCCCCCCCCCCGGCCTGAGGCGCTACTGCCCGGCCTCGGGGGGCTCCCCCCACCCACGGTGCCGCGGCCCGGGGAGCACCCGAAGGGGCAGCCCCCCCCCCCGCCCCCGGCCGCCGCTGCCAGGAGCCCGCGGGGGCTCCACCGCCCCCGGGCCGGCCCCGGGCAGCTGCTGCGGCGGGGGAGGCGGCGGCCGGCGCCCCCCGCCCGGCCCCCCCGGCCCCGCCGCCGCGCCAGCGCCCTGTCAGCCGCGGAGAGCGATGGCTTCCTCCGCCCGCCGGCCAGGAAACGGCGCAGACGCCGCTCCCGCCCCCCGGACCCCGGCCCCGGCCCCCGCCGCCCCCCGCGCTCCCGGCCCCGCTCACCCGCCGGGCCCCGCCGTCCGCGCCCCGGCCCCCCCGCACCCCGAAAAGGGGAAGCGGCCCCGGCCTCCCCTGCCCGCCCCCGCCGGGGAAGGAGGGGGGGGACGTGGCTGCGCGCACCGGAGGCCCGGGGGGGGGCCCGGCTCTCCCGGGGGGGCACCCCCAGCACCGCGCTACTGGCGGTGCCCCGGCCCCCCCCGGGCGGTGGAGGACCGCAGCCCCCCGCGCCGGGGGTACCCCGAGCCCTCACTGGGGTGGGGGGGCATCGCTGCCGCTCGGGAGCGCCCAGACAGCCGGTCCCGGGAGAGGGGACCCCAGCCCCGGTAACCGGGGGGGCCCGGCACCGCCAAGCCCGGGGCCAAAGCCACGCTCCGGAACGGGGGCGGGGGGCAACGCTCCCCCCCCTCCAGGGCTCATGGCAGCTTCGGCCAGGCGGGGGCCCTCGCCTCCCCGCGGGGACCCCACCACCGAGACGGAGCGAAGGGGATCCCCAGGATCCCCCCTTACCGGAGGGGGATCCCAGCACCGCCTCCCGAGGGGGTCCCCCACCGCCCCGGGACCCCCAAGACACCCCTCCCGGGGCAGCACCTCCAGCAGCCCCTCCCGGGGCGGGGACACCCCACCACCCCGACCCACCGCGGGGGCAGAGCGGGGGGGTGTTCCCCGGTGGGACGGCACCCACCACCCTCGCCCGGTCCTTGCAGCTCCCCCCCCCCCCCCCCGGCGATCGCGGCGACCCCTCCCACCGGCACCGGGTCCCACCGCAGCGGCTCCCAACCCCAGCACCGGGAAGGCGGGTACCGGGATCGCGACAATAAGCCTCCCACCCCACCACGGGTGGGCACGGGGCCCACTCGTTACCTGATCACGGAAGCTTCACACCGAAATCCTTAAAACCGGGAAGCTCCCGGTGGTGGTTGCATGGCGGCACGGGAACGACCCGGCCTGGGGAAGGTGTGGGGGGGGTGGGGGTTGGGGAAGAGGACCGAGGGGGGTTGTTTAACGAGCGGCGGCCGCGGCCATTGCGAGTCATGTGCTCGCGGGGAAACTTTACCCGGGGCTGGGCCGGGCCGGGCGGGGCGGCGGCGGCGGCGGCGGCGGCGGAGGGCGGGGGGGGAGCGAGGGAGGACGCTCCGCCCCTCCCGCCGGCCCCGCCCTCGCCACGCCCCGCCCGCCAATGGGGTGCCGCCGGAGGCGGAGCCCCATTGGCGGGCGGGGCGTGGCGAGGGCGGGGCCGGCGCTACATTGTAACTCTTTGAAGTCTCCAGAAGGCGGAAGGGGAGAAAGTGGGTGCGCGCGCCGCACGAAGCGGAGGAGGTGGGGGGGGTTCTTAAAGGGGCCGCGCAACCGCAGCCTCGTTGCCGTCTGCCTGTCCCCAGCCGGGCCGCTGACCCCGGGGACGGGGACACGGACACAGGCTTCTGTCAACCGCGCTGCTGCACCCGCCAGCGCAGTCCGGTGCCGGGCTGGGGGGCAGTAGCTGCCCTGGGAAGACACATGTGTGAGGAGTCTGGGCGGCCTCAGCACACACCCGTGGGGGTCCCACTGCCCCCCGTGCTGCCCAGACCCCTGGGCACCCATCAGACCCACGCCAGGAGGGCTGGGTGCCCACCAGGCCGCTCTGAGCAGCGCTCCCGTGCCTCAGTTTCCCCTGTATGCTCAGCAGAGCGAGGGGGGACACCCCGGGCCAGGCGCAGGCAGCGAGGCCTGGGCACCCACGGCCTGGCGCGGCCACCAGCCCCCTCCCCAGCACGCCGGGGCTGCCGGCCGCGGCGAGGCCCAGCCGCCGGCATGTGCTCAGCCCAGAGGAATGTGCCAAATCACTCCCAGATGTGTGCGGCGGCCAGCCCACCGCCCCCTCCGCCGCCCACCGGGGTGGCCGCCGGGCACCGGAGACCCCGCACTGCCCTGCCGTGGGGCTGCCCGTGGGGCCAAACCCGCTGCTGGCCGGATCCCGCCCAGCTGCAGGGCCCAGCCTGTCCCGCTGCGTCGCGGTGCCGAGGTCTGGCAGGACACGGGCAGCGGAGCGGGCAGGACAGCGGGGTGCCGGGGCACAGACGGGAGCTGCAGGCAGGGCAGGGCTGTGTCCCCAGCATCCCCATCCCGCCGAGGCCCCACAGCCCTCACCCCGCGTGGGGCCCAGTGCTGGTGCAATGGGGTCGTGTGGGGTCCTGCCCCGCACCCCGGCCCCGGTGCCCGGCAGGAGCGCAGCCGAGCGGAAAGGGGCTGTCAGATGGAATCTGGGTGCCGGCGGTGACAGCGCGGCGGGAGGGGGCCGTGCCCGCCACGTGGCCGCTTATGTAAGGAGAG
Organism: Calonectris borealis; assembly: GCF_964195595.1. Taxonomy (NCBI): domain Eukaryota; kingdom Metazoa; phylum Chordata; class Aves; order Procellariiformes; family Procellariidae; genus Calonectris; species Calonectris borealis. The sequence continues at coordinate 9,694,035 of NC_134333.1, read as the reverse complement.
TGCAGGGGAGGACAGGGAGGCGGCCGGGGCACCGGGGACACCACCGAGGGGACACCGGGCCCCCGCCACGCACATGCGGGCAGGCGCGCAGCCGGACACGCACGCTGGGGTCTGCCCGAGGCACAGCCGGGCACTGCCCAGCCCCGTGGGCACAGCACGTGTGTGCGGGAGCAAGGGGACATGGGCACACGTGTGCCGGAGTGGGGGGCCGAGGCCCCCCTGGCCCCTCGGCCTCCCTGTGCTGCTGCTGCCCCTGCTGCTGGCCACGGCACAGGGCCTGGGTGTCCCGGGGTGTCCCAGGGCCAGAGGAGATGTCCCCAAGCCACGGTGCTCCTGCCGCGGCGCTGCCGGCCCCTCACCGCGTGGTGATGAACGGCTCCGGCGGGAGCTCCGACACCCGCGCGGCTGAATCCGTCTGCGCTATCGATTTTTCATCCACTGCGGCAGAGCGCGGAGCCAGGGCCGGCGCGGGCACCCCAGCGGGCTGGCACGGCCAGGGCAGAGCGTTCCCACACCGCGGGGCCATGTCCCCCACGCCGCCCCGCTGTCCCTGTCCCCACCCGCATAGCCGGGCCACCCTGGGGACAGTGCCGGGACCGGGGACCCTCCAGCCTCGCCATGGGATGCCCAGCACGGCCGGTCCGGCCCAGGCGTGGGGGTGCCCCCCGTGCTGCCTGTGCAGCCGCCACCTCACCCAGCACCACGGCAGGCCCGGGGGGGGCCGGGGCTGGAGCAGCTGGGGGGACGTGGGGAGCACAGGGGCACCGTGGTGCCCACCCGCGTCACCGCCGCGTCACTGCGGTCACACACGCTGCCAGCTGCTGCCAGCCGCTTCCTTCCAGCCACCGTCACCGTGTGCTGTGCCATGGGGCTGCGTCACGGCCACGGGGCTGGCACAGGGCAGGATGTGGCCGCTGTGGCCCGTGGGACAGGGGCAGCGGGGGGGCCCCGGGCAGCCCAAGTCCACCCCAGCTCTGCCTACGGCACAGGGGGTCAGGGTGCCGGTGCCCGCCCAGCCGCACAGCCTGGTGACGGGTGGCAGGGCCACGGTCCCCGCTCAGGGCCCCGCTCAGGCCCCCCGCAGCCCCCCGGCACGGCGAGGTGGCAGGGACGTGGAGCGGAGCGGGCGCAGCCTGGCCTGAACCCGCCGCCCCCCCGCCCTGTGCCGCCGCACACGTCCGACACACGGCAGCTCCGGCTATAAATAGCCCCGCGGCGGCGATCGGCTGAGCCGCGCTCGGGGCCCGGCTGGGGCCACCGGCCGCCTGCAGCCCTGGGCCTGCCCCGGCCCTGCCGCGCTGCCCCTGCCTCAGTTTCCCCACCGCTCCCCATGGTGAATGGCGGCTGGGAAAGGACCCGGCCGCCGGGGCCTGCCCTGTCCCCAAGGTGTCCCCTGGCACAGCAGGGACGGGCAGTGCCACAGCGTGCCAAAATGGGGGGTGGGAAGGGGAGGCTGCACCAGGACGCCCAGTTCAACGGTGGCATCCAGCAGCCTCGCCAGGCTCCACTTCGGCACTGGGTGCCCAGGGCAAGGACACAGCCCATGTCCCCACATCCTGCGCCCCGTGGGGACCCCACGAGCCAGGGGCCCAGGGGGCCAGGCCAGGCCAGGGCTGGCACACACTAGGGCCACACCATAGGGCCAAGGGAAACTGAGGCTCGCCAGGCACCCCACCCTGTCCCCACGCCCAGCACCCCATCCTTGGCCAGGAGCTGCCGCGGGGGCAGCTGGGGATCCTGGGGGACGGGGTGGGATGGCCGGACACAGGGTGCCACGGCCAGACGCAGGGCACCGATAGAGCCCCAGCTCCTCCCTCGCTTGCCCGGGGCCCCCCCACCCCCAGCTGGGGAAGCTGCAAAATTAGGTCAAAGCGTCTGTTATTTAACACGAGTGGAGGAGCCGGGGCCGGGAGCTGGGGGGGCTGCAGCCGGGAGGAGAAGGGCTGCGGGGGGCCAGGGCCAGGCCCCCACAGCCCTGGGGCAGGGAGGGAACGGGGGGGCAGAGGCAGGAGCCAGCGCTGAACCAGAACGACTTTATTAATACCAGGAGATAGAGGGACCCCGCTCTCCCCCCGCCTCCGGCCGGGCACAGCCTGGAGCCGAGCACGCCCTGCACCCCCCCTGCCGCTGCCAGCGCCGGGACCCAGAGCAGGGCTGGCCCCGGGACCGTCCGTTCTGCAGCCGGGGCCTTGGGGGGCCCCGACGGCTCCGACCGAGCCGGGAGCAAACGCGTCCGTGGCTCATGGCAGGGAGCAGCGCCGGGCCCCGGGATCGCACGTGCTGGCGTGGGAGCGGGACCAGGAGCACCACGGCCACGGCTGCAAAGGGGCTGGGGCGGGTGCCAGCCTCTCGCCTCAGCTCCAGCCACACAAAAATAATAATAATAATATTAATAATATTAATAAAACCGCCCCAGCCCGAGGGCCCCAGGGCAGGACTCAACAAACAACGGCTGAGGCCTCCGGGAGCCGTTTCCCAGCTCTCGCCACGGCCCGGCCAAACCCTGCACGCACCAAAATCCCACCCGGGGCAGCGCCCGCCCAGCCCGCGCCGAGGCGCCACGGGGAGGGGGCTGCCGGGGGGGCTAGCGCAGGCCCTGGGCCAGGATGCTGCCCACCAGCGCCGCGTCCTGCAGCGCGTGCTCCACCGCTGCCGCCTCCATCTTCAGGGAGACCTGGGGGAGAGACGAGAGCCGCTCAGCACCGCGCTGCCGGACCCTGCCCCGCCACCGGACCCCTGCCCCGCCGCCCCCCGCGGTACCTTGGCCAGCCGGGCCTCCTTGGCCCTCTTCAGCTCGAGGATGCCGTGGGATTCCAGGAGGGTGACGAGGGACAGACACTCGGCCTGGCTGACGGCAGGGAGCTGCTGCCGCCGGCAGACCTGGCTGTAGGCGTCGTGCAGCTGGGGAAGGCAGGGCGGGTGTTACGCCGCGGCACCGCACCCAAGGGAGACCCTGCCCACTCCCCAAACCCAGCCCTGAGAGGGTCCCACTGCCACTCACCTTCCCCAGCGTCACCTCCCGGGCGCGCAGGCGCTGGGCGAGCAGCAGCAGGGAGCAGAGCAGCAACTTCTGCTGCAGCGGGAAGGTGTCCCGGGCCCCCCGGCCGCCCGCCGCCAGCCGCTCCCCAAACACCTCCGAGATCACGCGGGAGACGTGCAGGAGCCCCACGCGCTTGGGGACGGGGGACGCCAGGGAGTCGCCTGTGGGACAGACAGGGCTGTAGGGGACCTCAGGGGGATGAGAAATGGGTGGGGGGGGTGGCAGCGCAGAGCAGGTGCCCCAGAAAGGGACCCTGGACCCCCCACATTGAGGCCAGCCAGGAGGTGCCCCCCGCAGGGCTTTGGCTCCGGCGCGGCGGCTGGCAGCAGCTACTCACCGCCGGGCAGCGGCTTGAGCAGGCTCTGGCTCCGCACCTCCAGCTCCACCACCTCCACGGCACGCCTGGGGAGACACGGCCCTGAGCGCCGGGCAGAGCGGCGCCCCCGGCACGGGCACCCCCGGCACGGGCACCCCTGGTGCAGGGGAGCCGCGTGGGGCTCGCAGGGGCCACGCTGGCCCTGGCACCGCTGGTTTTTGGGGCAGGCGCTGACCTGCAGACATCCAAGGCCTTGCGAGCATCACCGGAGACCGCGGAGACCTTGCGGGCGCAGAACTGGAGCGCGGCAGCGTCCAGGACGGGGTCACCAGCCACCTGCCGAGGCACCGTGCGCCATCAGTGCTGCTGCCTGCGTGGGCAGAGAGCCCCTCCGTGTGTCCCCCCTGGCGCGTCCCCTCGCATCCCACCTGCCCCAGCCGCTCCTGCAGGATGGCGGCGAGCTGCTCCCTGCTGTAGGGCGGGAAGTGCAGCAGCCGGGGGCCGCCGGCCGGCCGGGCACCCAGCCTGGCCAGGCCGCGGTCCGTCAGGTCCAGCGCGTTGGCCAACCCTGCGGGCACAGCGGGGTGAGGAGGGGAGGGGGGGTGAGGGCTGTGCCCCGAGGAGGGAGCGGGTGGGCAGGAGCGGGGTGCACAGGCAAACCCCCATCAGCCCCCCAGCACAGGGAGGGTCCCCAGGGTGGGCAGTGCCACGCTGCCGCACACTCACCCACGAGGACGAGCCTGGAGCCGGGCAGCTGGGGCCACTCGAAGAGGGTGTAGAGCACGTCCTGCTCCTTGCTCTCCAGCTGGTCCAGCTCGTCCAGCACCAGCAGGCTGCGGGGGGAGGAGCCCGGGTCAGCCCCAGCGCTGCCCACCGCCCCCGCGGCCCCTTCACAGCACCCCGGGCAGGGAGAGCCGCCGGCAGGGCCGCCTCTCCGGGCTGGCCACACGGGGTGTCGAGGGGGGACCCCACGCCACCCCCCGGGCGGGGAACTCACACCATGGGCCCCTGGGCCGTCAGCTGCTTCTCCAGCCTCCGCATGCCCTCCCGGCCGGCAGCCGCGGGGAGGCCCAGCTGCTGCGCCACGGCGGGGAAGACGCCCTGCGGGCTGCTCAGCGACATGCAGTTCAGGACGACGGTTTTGCTCCCGGCGAGCTCGTCCTGCCAGGGACGGGAGCGTTACACCGCCCGCAACCTGCTGCGCCCTCCCCTGAGCCGGCGGTGCAGTGGGGCTGTGCTCCCCCCCGTTTCCCTGCCAATCTGCTCCGCCAGCACCCCCAAAACAGGCCCCCCCGGCCGTGGCACACCTTGCAGTCGAGAAGGACGCGGCTCAGACAGGCCGTTTTCCCCGTCCCGGGGGGTCCGGAGACGTAGAGGCTGCCGGGCCGGCGCCCGCAGACGTGCTCCCGCAGGAACTGCCGGATGACGCCCGTCTCCCTCTCCCTGGCGTGGAGGCGGTCGGGCACGGCCGCGTGCAGCACCCGCTTCGCCTGCTGGTAGCAGGTGCCTGCGCCGGGGAGGGAGAGGGCTCAGGGGGGGCCGCAGCGCCAACAGGGCCCCGTCCCCCTCCCCGACCGCGCTCACCTTCCTGCCTGAAGAGCCGGGTGCGGGCAGGCTGCCCGCCGAGCCCCGAGCTCCGGGGGGTCTCCTGCCCCCTGCGCCGCGGGGACAGCCCCGGGCTGCTGGGCTTCTCAGGGGAGGCCGGGGGGTCTCCGAAGAGCAAGCGGCGCCCCTGGTTCTCCTTGCTGCGCTTGGCCGGGGAGCAGGGCAGGGTGCGGGGGACGTTGCAGAGGTTGTCGTCACCTGGGGAGCAGACGGGTCAGCGGAGCGGCCGAGCGCGCGGGCCCGACCCTGGCGCTCTCGCCGTGCGCTCGTGCGCGAGCAAGAGGCCGTTCGTAACACGGCGTCGCTCTCACTGGGGGGAGGCTTCGTGCGTCGGCCCCCGCCCGGCCCCACCAGAGCAGCTTTTCCTCCCGAAACCGGGGGAAAGCCACAAACGCGGCCGTGCGAAGGATGGGAGGGAGCTGGGTCCGTCCACCTGCCCCAGCCCCACAGTAGCTTTTGGGAAAGGGATGACCCCCCACCTTTCCCGGGGGGGCTCACCCAGGCGCTTGCGGGGGCTCAAGGGCAGCGCTTTGGTCCGGGCTGAGCGTGTGCCCGGGGCCGCCCGGCCGGGCTCCGCGGGGCCCGAGGCCCTGGGGCGGGGCGAGAGCCGCAGAGTGGCGGGGTCGGGGCCGGCGGGGTCGGGGCCGCTCTTGGCCGGGGGGGCGGCGAGGTGACGGGCGCTCCTCCTGCGGGGGAAGCCGATGGTGGGCTGGCGCTGCGGGCTGCTGCTGGCCATGGCGGGGGGGTCTGCGGATGGAGGGGGGGGGACACCGGTCAGGCGGGGAGACCCTCAGGCCCGCGGTTCCCGGCCGCCCCCCCCATCTCGCCCCTGCTTTGCCCCCCCCAGCCCACATCTCTGCCCCCCCGCCCTGTCCCACCTCTCCGCTCCCGGTGCTCCCCCACCGGTACAGCCCTGCCCCCCCGAGCCCCCTGCCCCCCCCACGTCCCCCCATCCCAGCCCTCCGTGCCCTCCTCCCGCCCCGGGCCCCCCCCGCCGCTACCGACCTTCTCCCGCCAACTCAGCCCCAGCTCCGCACTTCCCGCCACTAGACCGAGCCGGCCCCGCCCCCTCCGTCCCATTGGCTGCGCCGCCCGTCTCCGCCGCCAATCGCAAGGTCCCGCGCCAAGCGCCCTGGCCGGAGGCGGGGGCCGCCGCCGAGCGGCCAATAGGCGCCGGCGCTCGAGGCCTGCCGGGAGGTGCAGCGCGCGGGGCATGCTGGGAGTTGTAGTCTGCCGAGGAGTGGATGAGCCCTCGCTGTGCTCCCAGTAACCCCAATCCCGCCTCCCCAGTGCTCCCAGTACCCCCAATCCCGCCTCCCCGGTGCTCCCAGTGCCCCCATCCCCCCAGTCCCGCCTTCCCAGTGCTCCAGCACTCCCAATCCTGCCTTCTTAGTGCCCCCCAGTGCTCCCAGTACTGGCCTCGCTGCAGGCAGATGGGAAGGGCCTGACCCCACCCCTGGGGCCATAACCCACCCCCCGAAAGAGGGGAGGGGGCCCTGGGGAGGCTCAGAGCACCCCTGCGGCCCCCCCTTCCCCAGCCCCCCCCCCAGACAGTGCCCTCGAAGAGACATGTACCTTTATTACTTTTATTTAAATGCAATTTCAAGCTCCTCGGTTTTTATTCTGTTCCCTCTTAAAACAGCCCCTCGCTCCCCGGGAGGGGCAGCCAGCGCTCGGGGAGAACCTTTTTTTACCTTTATTTAAACCAAACGGCAGCGCTGGCGGGAGGGGCTCATCCTCCAGAAAAACCCACCCCACGCATCCCTCGCCCTGCGCGCTGCCTTGCTCCAGCCTGAACAGGGAAAGTTTCCATCTTCATAGAAAAAAAAAACCCAAAACAAACCCCAAAACAGTTAGAGGGGAGGGTTTAGTACACCCGCCGCGAGCCCGCCTTCCTCCTATAGTACAAGCTTTTTACAACGTACAAAACGGATCAGTAACTACGGTTAATGCCCAGCGCACCCCGGTACTGCGAGTAAATACAGAGAAACCAGCCCGGTGCCAACAGTCGGACAGGGTAGTGTGTAAGGCAAAACATCCGCCGGAGCCCCCCGGCGCGGGGGCCGCGGCCCCAGGTCCCTCCCCACGCTCCCCCCTGCCACATAAGAAACAGAACAAACGACCCCCCCACGGTAACGGCACCCCCGGCTTCCTCCAAGGACAATTAGTGTCTTCCCGTTAAAATGCTCTAGTTTGGTAATTTAGCGTTAAAACCCGGGCTGCCACCGCCGGGCGCCTCCTCAAACCCAGCGGTGTGAAAAGCCGTCGGCTGCGGCGGTTTTGGGGTGTCGGGTGGCATTGGGGACATCCCCCTGGGTGGTCCCGCTCGCCCCCCGCTCCTCCACTGGCTCCTGTGCAAAAAAGCAATCAGCTGCGCCGGGGTAACGAGGCTCTGCCGGCCTGTCCCAGCTCCCCCTGGCTCCGCCGCCGGCGCAGCCGGTGATCGCGCAGCGCGTCCATCTCCTGACCTACCCCGGCTCCTCTCCAAGCCCTCGCTCTGCCCCGGCCCCGAGGAACCGGGCACCGAGCCACCTCTGGTCCAACAGCCGGCCGCACACGGCTCGGCGTCCGCCCAAGTCCTCGTGCCCGGTCCCGGGCCGCGGCTGGACGTGGCCCAACCCGGGATCTGCGACGAGCGAGGAGGAAAGGACCCATCCGGGCTTGCCAGCAAGGTCAGCGAGTCCCGGGGGAGATGCATAGATGAGGGTGGGCTGGCGGAGAGAGCTGGGCTGGGGGTATCTGCTCGTCCTGGCGCAGCTCGGAAAACCAAAGATGCTGGGAGTTTCTCATGCAGGATCCTGGGGGGCAGGGAGGGGGGGAGGGTCCGTCTGAGGAAGGAGGTCCATCTCTCTGCTCAGGAACAATCCGCCTGTGCAGCCCGCTTTCACCTGGGGATGGGGGGCAGAGGGGGGGCCCCACGCATAGCTGCAAGACGAGAAAGCCTGTTGAAACCAGAACCCGCACGGAGATGGCTGGCACGGCGTGCCCTGCACTGCTGGCATGTGCTGGACCGGCTGCTCCCCAGCCGCCTGCACTGGTTCAGCGGATCGCCGCCCCGGTGCTCCGCAGAGCGGGATCCGGCACGTCTGTTTTCCCTCCTCCGCACCCCCGCGCCAGCTGCCCCCCCGTACTCCCCGCAGAGATCTGGAGCCTGGGATTTGCGACTCGAACCAGCCGCTGCAGCACGCATGGAAAGCTCAGGGCTTTTCAAATCCACATTAAACATTCATTGCTCTAAAAATAAACGAGCATCCCATTCTCCCCGGAGTCTCCTCCGGGATCCGCAGGGCTGACGTGCAGCAGCAGCGGCGCAGCAAGGGCACTTTGTGCTGTGCCAGCAGCACCGGGTCCGAGCGCCGCCGCTCAGGGCCCCGCGGTCGGGCTCATCCCGGGATGCGCAGGGGCTCTTTGCCCCCCTAGCCCCTGCCCAACGCCAGCTTTGGCCACAGGGCCGGCTGCTGGGGTCCTTTTGTAACTGCTCCAGCACCAAAGGCCCTCAGCGCAGGCGGGAACAAGCCCTGCGGTGTTTCTCTGCACAGGCAAAAGAGGGGGCAGGCGGGATGGGACACCTGCACAGCCCGAATCCTCGGGGCCCCCCCGAGCGCAGCAGGCTGCCTTCGGGGCTTGGCACCCTGGGGAGCGTGTGCAGGCCCCGAGGCAACGCTGCTGCACAGAGGACGTGGACCAGGAGCCCGGGGCGGCTCACGCCAGCCCCTGCACAATCCACCCTGCCCGGGGACAAACAGGACAGCCACGGGTGCACTGCTGTCACCTCCTGCCACCCTCGAGAGCGCAGGAGGGGAACCAGGCCATGCAGGACAGCGGGATATCTCCTCCTCCCTTACCTCTGTTTGTTTTGCTGGGGTAGATTCTCTGGAAGTATTTATACTCTTCTGGGGCTGGGAAGTCTTCGACAGGATGAAAGGAGTATTTGGATTCAAAGTCATCTGCAGGGAAGGGGGAAAAGGGGCAGGTGAGGGAGGGCGGCTCTGGATAAGCACAGCTAAAGCCGAAGGGCTCCAGCTCCAGCCCCCCCGGAGAGCAGCAGCCGCTGCGAGCGCAGACCCGCGCCCGGGGCCCCACTCACCCAGGAATGCTCTGACAGTGGAGATGGAGTCCCGGTGCCCGTTCCGCACCGGCGGGGGTGGCGGTGGTGGCCCGGCTGGCGTCCTCGTGGGCGGTGGCGGCGGCTTCCCTCGGCTTGGGGGCTCGGCAGAGCCGTGCAGTCTGTAAGGGGGCGGAGGTGGGGGGGCATCGCGCCCCCCGTTTCGCAGCATCGGCGGAGGGGGCGGCGGGGCTGCAAGGAGAGCTGGGTCAGCACCGGCACAGCCCACCGCATCCTGCCAAGCCACGGCATCCCCAGGGCAAACCCTCCCTCCAGCAGCAGGGCCAAGGACATCCTCCGAGGTAGCTTTCCAGGCCAGCTGCTGAGCCAAACCGCGCCAGCAGCCAGCGTGGCCGGCCCAGGGATGCTCCTACGCGCACCCAGCAGAGATTTCCTGCTCGTTCCTGACATCTGCATTCCTCCTTGTCAGCTGCAGCGGAGGGGACCGGCCAGCCCGCTCCCCCCCCGGCTCACCGCCCACCCTCAGTGGGGCTGCTCCGGCCCCTGCACGCTCCCAGCCTGCGGCCGGACCCAGGTCACCCTCTGCGCAGGAGGGGATCCGGGGAGCAGCTACGAGCCCGCACACGCGAGGGTTCGAGGGCAGCGGCTCCACATGGAGGCAAGATGCTGCCTGCCGGGGCTGGGAAGCCACATCCACACTGCCACTGAGGCGGCGACAGGACCCACGGCCCTTCCGACCCACCTTTCACTCCTGCCCAGCCTCCCACGGATGCACAGTGGCAGTTCGTGCTCCTCATTAGGCTAATTACACACAGACTAACAGAGCAGATCCCCAGCCGTAACTCAAAGGAGGGATTCTGGCACAGCCGGAAGGACAGAGCGGCTTGGCAGGGGACCAGGCGGGAGCTGCGGTCTGGACGCGGAGCCCAGGAGCGCATGGGGGGGCACCGGGGCGAAGCCATCGCCACTCCCGGCAGCGGGGACACACTCGCGCCTGGCTCTGTGTGCACAGGGGGAACAGCGAGCTGTTTTCACCAAGCCACCCCTTCCAAGGGTGCCCGACACCAAAACCCCAACACCTGCACCAGCAGCAACAGAGCATTCATCGCCAGCTGCGCTCTGAACCATACAGGGCCAAGACCAGCCCAGAGAGGGGCAGGACGGTTCCCGGGGCTGAGCGAGGGTGTCCGGCTGCACCACCGAGGGAAAGGCTTCTCCCTGCTCTGCCGCAGCTTTTTGTCACCACCCCGGTGACTATCAGGAAGCGCAGGGGAGCAGCCGCAGCACGCACGGCTCTGGCTCCACCATGTTCTCACCTCCCACCCCAGGAGGACACACCATGCTCACGGGCAGGAGCTGCCCAGCCGCAACCCACCGCCAACATCGGGCGTGAAAGGAGCTGGATAAAGAGGAAAGAACCGGGGACGCGAATTAAACATGAGTCCAGCTACTGCCCCTGGCTCAACCCCCAGACCGACTGCCACGTGCAGGAGAAGCCTCGCTGTGCCCCGGCGCCGACTCTTCCCCTGGCATCTCCTGCCAGCCCCCGAACACCCCACGGGCAGGCGGCTGCAGCCTGACCCACCACGGCTGCTCCCGGGCGTGAAGGAGCCGGGCCCAGCAGAGCAAACGGTTCTTACCTGCTCCCCGGCTGGGGGGGTCTCTGGCCGGCGGAGGGGGGCGACTGCTCTGGAGAGACGGGGAGGCTGAAGCAGGCGGCGGTGGCGCAAGACCCCGTAAGGGGCCCGGCGTCTTCCTGTGCAAGGAGTTGTGTCTCTGCGGCAGCTCCGGGGCGGACTCGTTGATGGGGCTGGAAGGGCCGTTGGGGACACCGGGGGGTTGCCGATAAGGGGGCGGCGGGGGGGCGAGAGACTGGCCCTGAGCCCCCGACCCCGTTCGGACACTGACTGGGGAGGGAGGGGGCTTGATGGGTGGTGGGGCGGGGGGTCCGTCCCTGCTCACGGGCAGTCGCTGTCCCGGGGTGGGTGGCAGGGGCTTCTCCCGGTTGTAGGAAGAGACCTTGGCGCCGTGCGCCGGAGGGGGGGCGGGAGGCGCGGTGGCACGGCGTCCCGGCGGGGGAGGCGGCGGGGCAGACGAGCTGTGCTTCATGCCGGTGCTGCCGGCAGTGTTGGGCCGGGAGAGGTCCGGCAGGGAGGGCCTCTGCGTGCGCGGCAGCTCCGGCGGAGAGGCCCGGCTGTTGTCAGCATCATCTTGAGGTCGGCTGTTGCTGGCCGGCACCGGGGGCCTGGGGGCGGCTGCTCTGGAGCCGGGGACTTGCAGGGTTTGCTTACTGGAGCCGTCTGCGGTGAAGGAAAGCAGAGTGACTGGCCAGGCACAGCGCGGGCCGGGAGTCAGCAAGAGCGACGTGCGGCGCTTCGTCCCCAAGCCTGCGCAGAGCGCGGGGCAGCCTGCCCGCTCGGCCGAGGAGGGCCAGACCGCGGGGAACGCTGTCTGGCACAGGCAGGGAGCTGGCACCAAGCTCAGCCACACACGGCTCCTCTCTCACCACTGCTATTCGCTCTCTGGCTTGCTGGAAGGCAGGTCGCCACAGAAAATAGCAGAGAGAAACATTCAGCAACACACGCAACTCTCGGGCCCTCCAAGGAGGTTCGTGTTGTGGGACACTGTGGCACAGAGAGAAGGCAGCTTGCCTGCGGCCACACGTGGGGTGTTGATTTGGGGTCCCTGCCTCTAACCAGCTGAAATCCCCAGGCAAACACGGCAAGATTCTCAACCCCCTCCTGCCCAGGGACCTCCCCAGGGAACCCCCACGCAAACCACAGTCAGACGGCCATTACCTGAGCTGTCCTTCGCTCCCACGGGTCTGAGCTTGGGCACGCCACCTTGGAAGAGGCCACCCTTCGGCTGGATCGCAGCTGAGCTAGAGCCGTAGCTGCCGCCGCCACTGCCCTTGGGCTCTGGAAGGAGGCAGAGAGGTTAAGCCTGGTATTATCAGCTCCTCCAACGAGGAGCCACTGGAAACCAGACAGGTGAGAGCCCAGAAGCCATCCTGAAGGGCACAGCAGGACCAGCGTGGGGCTGAGCACCTCCCGGGGACAGGCCAGGCGGGTACTCACTCTCTAGGATTGGTGCACTCCGGTCATTGATTTGTGTCACTTTCTTTAGCTTGGTCCCCTTACAGATGTCCTGCAGGAGGGCCCCACGGCCCCGCTGCTCCTCTCGGCTCAGTTTTGGCAGCTCTGTGTTCGCCTGGAGACAAGAAGCGGCTCAGCAGGAGCTCACCTGTGCAGACGGATACCCCGCCGCACAGAGCAGGCACAGCCCGACTCCACCTTCCCAATTCTACTACGCTGAGCCCAGAGGCACCCCCACCCCCTGCCAGCAAACAGCCTTCTGCAGGGGCTCTCTTCCAGACAGAGCGACGGGGCTGCCCCAGGAGGTTACGCTGCCATCCCACAGGGCAAGGTTGAGACCCCGGCCTACCTAGACCCAAGGCACAGCTCAGTTACAGCCACGTGCGAGATCCCCTGCTCTCCCCCTCGAGCCGTGGTGGAGCAGAAGACACCAATGCAAAAAAAAAAGCCACGTGCAGCCCCTTCCACGTACAGACTCTGCTGCAAGGGAAACTGAGGCACAGCCCCGAAGCTCTCGTAGGCTGGATTCAAGGAGGTCCAGAGACAACACAGGGGCCCCTGGCAAGTAGCACCACATGGAGACAGGCCACCTCCCCACGCCACAACAAGCCAGGCCACCGGGTAGCAAGAAGGCCCCTACCTGACTGAAGGTGGGAGGCGGTGGGGGGCCAGGTGGCGGCGGCGGCGGGGGAGGAGGGATCGGCATCCTGGCCCGGCTCCCGGCGGCTCCGGCTGCTCAGTGCTGGGGGCAAGCCTGGTCACTCATGCCTGCGGGAAGGGAGGAAGCGGTCAGGGACTGGAGGGGAAAGCTGGCAAGCCGGCCACAGGGAAACATGGCCCCAGGCTAGCGTGCTAGTGCCCTGTGCCTGGAGCTCCCCGCACGGGGCAGAGGCTGGGGCTGCCCTCTCCCGGCTGGCTCAAAAGGGCTGCCACATTCTCCCAACACCCTGGAGCAGCAGGTCCCAGCGCTGGGAGCCAGCACGACCCCCCGCCCCAAACCGCCAGGGCCCCTACGCCAGCACAGAGCTCGCAGCTGAAACCCAGGACGTTTTTCACACGACCGCCTCGCTCAGCAGAGAAAACCCGGCCAAGCTAATCCTGCACCATTAATCCAGCTCCTTTATCTGCAGCCGGAGGCTGCTCACGTGGAAGTGCGACGGGAGCCCAAAGCCTACAGCCTGTCAGCAGGCACCGTGGCCAGCCCTGGCACACGTCCCCAGCAGGCCCCTCCAGCCACGAACGCCGTTAAATCTGCCAGACGGATCACCGAGCAGAAGGCAGATGAAGCGGCGCAGGGCTGTCCCGTGGCTCGCACAAGGAGAGACGCTCCCGTCCCCAAACAGCCCTGACACATAAGGCAGTTTTTCCAAACCACTCGGATGCTACTTCAATAACCTCCCAACACTCTGAAGGCTGCGCCCCACTCTGTTTCCACAACTCCAAAGCCCCCCTTGAAGCTGTCCAAGCAGGCAGCAAAACAAGCTTTCCCAACATCGATCCGATTACATTCCAATCCATCTCATCACAAACCCAAAACGAATCCATCCCGTACTGTGGCTTACCCAGAACGGCTCCCAGCCCGCACAGCGCTTCGCCGGTGGGGTTCCGCAGAGCCCGGCAGCTCCGGTCGGCACCGGAGACTGAGCACGGAGGAAGCGGGGACAGGAAGATGAGCCTGAATCACCAGGAGATCACAGGACGGGCCCCTGGCAAGCTCATGCCTCTGACAGCAGTGCACAGGTAGGGCCGTCCCAGCAGCACCGGCTCAGGGAATAGGAATGTGATGACTGGAGGCCTCACTCGCCACCCTGGAAGTTTCGGGTGCTCAGGGCAGAGTGAGAGGCAGGGGATAAATGCCCCTCTCCAGGCCGCAGATGTCTTTCACCCAGAAAAACCTGTTCCTTAACCATTGAAGGGACCACAATGCCAACGCCAGGAAAGAACAGGATAGTTTTCACACCTGAAGCTTCCGACTTCTGATCCCTGACCTCCAGGGCAAGCGACCAGAGAGGTCACAGATATATCCACCACGACAGTGAAAGTTTCTTTACGACCCAGGCACTGAAACCCAGGTGCCCACGACCTTTGAAATGGTTTGTATCAGGTATTAAAATCCAGATCCCTTCTGAGACTCACCTTCGATTAGATAAACTACAATTTACTGATGCCACGGTACACGGAGGCCAGGATAAGACCAGGTCCGTCCTCACGTGTCAGACATTACCACTCCCTGTCACAGCAGAGGCCTGAGAACAGGAAAAACGGACCAGCAGCATCGCTGCAATGCCAGCGGCTCCCTTGCCCTCGAGCAAACCACCAGCTCTCTGCGGTTCAAGAAAATAAATAAATCACCTTTTAATTAAAAGCAGCTCTTCTACCGAGTGAGAAACTTCCCAACTACAGACACCCTCATTGGGAAGATGTTCCTCCCTCCACCTTCTGGTGTTTTCTAAGTCACTCGAGATTTCAAGTTCTCTGGTGGCACCTGCCACACCTCTGTGGAGCCGGGGAACGGTGCGAGCTCGAACCCTCCATGACTCAGTGGGTCCTCGTCCACCTCACCGGGGCAGCCACCTCGCTCCTGCCTCTCAGAAACGCACCTTCCCCCGACACATGCGGTGCTACTTTGCTCCGGACCGACCTGGAAGCCTCGCACAGAAGAGCCGACGTCTGGCGAGTTCTCCTTCAGCCCCTTGTGCCACCAGTTCCACCACACCGGGACGCTCCACAGACTGGAACGAAGCCCGGCAAACCCATTCAGCCTGTACCTTTCCCACCAAAGCAAGATCAGAGACGGCTCATAATGTGCTCGTCTGGGACCTGCCGGCGCTGCCAGGACGTGTTGCAACAGGAGCGCTTTTCCCCCGTGCTCCTTCCCACCCCGCAGCGGGATCACAGGGCTGGGACGGCGCAGGCTGCTGCCAGGGCAGAACACCATGACGGGGGGATGGCACGACGGTGTCGCGGCACCACCGGCGGGAGGGGAGAGGCAGGGGAGCCCCGGCCTTGTTTGAACACCAGCAGCTGGAGGTAATTAGCAGAGATACAGCTGAGAAACGTGCCAGGTAATGAGACTCCTGACTCGGTCTCATGTGTCACAGGCCTGAGCCAGCACAGGAGCGGTGCCAGCACTGCGGGCCGTCACCTCCACTCCCGACCCACAGGAACAGAAACACCCACATCACCTCCCTGTTACACTCCTGCTCCAGCTGGTTACTCACAGGGTGACGTTTCCCACCCAGCTCTGCACCTCGAATCACAGGAGCCCCTTCAGATACTCCCGTGACAGGGACACACCGCCTCGCCGTGCGCAGACGGATGGACAGGGGTTTGTCGGCTGTCAGAAGACAAGTCAGTGCCACGCTGCTCGGGTCCCCCCGTTTGCCCTGCTGCCCTTCACGTAAGCCCTGTGTCAGGCAGAGCGGCTAGGGACAATCCCACAGCAACATTACCTCCTGTAAGCACAGCCGGGGAGGAGAGGGGTATTTCTACAAAGAAAACCATGAGTCATTATCTCCCCATATCTAAGATACCCTTAAAACTCGTGCTGCACCGAAACCTGCACTCAGATAAAGGCTCTGACCTAGAAGAGCGAGAGAGGAGGGGAGAGAAGAGTTTAAGCTAAAGCAGCTTGAGGATAAACTGGAGCTGAATTCCCGAGAAACAGGTCATTTCGTTTCAGCACACGGCCCCGTTCAGGTTGTGGATTAACAGCAAAGGTCACATTGAAAAATCAAAATCAAGAGGCACCGAACTCAGCACATGGTGGCTGCTGATTATTTCATACCATGAGAAAAGCAGAGAGCTTTGGGTGGGAACACTGGAGTGATCCGTGTCTGTCTTCAAAATAAAGCCTAGATCTTTAATGTTCGTGAAGACAGGCACAGCTGATAAAGATTAGGGAGACACAAACTAAATCCTCCAAGAAAAAAAAAAAAGTGGGGGTTCTCCCAGCACTGCTTACCACCCCTTAATGTCTGGCGTATGCCTTACGGAAACCATGCCCTTTGAAACAATGCTGCTCCGACAGCCGACTTCTCTGCATTTCTTCTCCTTTGTTCTTCGTTACCAGGGATCCTTTCACCAAGCCAGATCTGAGCCTTTGAGAGCTCCATATGCCGCGGCGGCAGCTCACTGCGCTTGCAGGGAAAGTGGTTTCAAAGACCTGAATCGGGGCAGCGAGAGAGACACCCGCGAGATCAAAGCGCAGAGGAGAGCTTGTCTTCGGTTAAGCCAGGAGAGGCAGGTTTGCACCTTAGCTTTCCTTTTAAAATAAAAAACAAAAACCAAGAAAGCTGTGAGAAAACCAGGAGGAAGACAACGTGTGAAAAGCTATCACTTAGGAGGAGAGAGAGTTCACCGAAATCGAGGTGACCCTGCAGCAAGCTGCTTCCAGAGCTGCTGCTCAGCAGCCACGCTGGACCCCACCATCACCGCAGCACCCCTCGCCCCACGGCAGCACCGACTTCGGGGCAGTCCCGCAGCATTTCGAATCAGGCCTCCCCTGCCAACCCTGGGTTCAAAACACTACCAAAAACCAAGAATGTTCCACTCAGCAGTCCCCTTCTCCAGCTGAATTAGCCAGATCTGGCCTGGACAGGACTACCCGCCACGTTTTTCAAGTCCCCGTTTGCTGTGAAGGGAAACGAAATGCCTTCTCCAGCAAGCAGCCCTGGATTCTGCTCATCCCTCAGGGGAGGGTTTGCTTTTTTAGCAGGACAGGCAGCAGTGACCTTCAGACGCAGTAAGCACGTTTCCTCTCTTTTCAGGGGGATTTGGGCACTGTGGCAGATTTGTATTTCACAGCTACGCTCGCTGCTGCGGCGAGCCTGCATTTGCAAACCCGAGATGAAGCGCTTCATCCTCAGGGAGGCAGCAGCTTTGAACTGCAGATCAAGAGGAATTTCCAGCCCTCTGATGTTGGCTGCAGAATGCGGCTGCACCGGTTTGGGGACGACTTCCAAGGCTGGACCTCTCAAACACCTTCCCTCCCGCCCCCGCCTTGCAGGGCGCCTTTATCTTCCACCTCTTCCCACCCAAACCCTCAGTTCCTCGTTACCCTGAGTGCAGCCCTTCCAAATTCAGAGCCTGTCCTCTGAAGCCTGACATTTCTGCCCGTTCCTAAGGAGCGAGGGCTTCGGCAGCACTGAAGATGCGACATAAATAATTTATCCTGAAAGACAGCCATCGCAGGATTTAAGGTCATTCAGGCTTTTAAGATCATATCAGCATGCTTTAAGAGAGCAAGCTGCCATCTCGATTTGGAGCGTCTCAAAGAGCCGGTGCATCTCTGCGTGCACACAGACAGACACACTCCAGCCCCGCAGGACTCAGACGTTCACTGTGAATTATTAACAACCCACGGTCACTGACAATGCATTTTTAACAAAACCCTGAACACAAAAGTTTTTAACGCCTCGGGGCCGAATTCCACAGCCCTCGGTGGAGCCACAGCTTCCCCATCCCCGACCACGGGACCCCAGTCAGGCCGTCCTTTAGCAGCTTTCCACCGAGCTCAGCTCAGTTCACTTGGCAGAGGAAACCTTTAATCAGTAGCACGGAATCGTGTCCTGACATTAGGGGCTGCAGCAAAGCGAAGAGCAGGAAAAGCCCGTCCCAGGAGGGCCTGCAGACTTCCCTGCCTCTCCCCGTCCCATGTGCCAGGCGAGAAGGGAAAGGAAGCCAGGCAGGGAGAGGTGGCACACGAGGGGACCGGGCAGGAACCGCTCTGAACCACCGCTCTCTCCGATGGAGATCTCCGATTGTTCCAGCGGGAGGAAGCGGTGGGAGACACAGGGACTTCCCGACTGCTTCGACGGTGACCCACGGCTGGGAATAACGTGCTGCACAGCCCACGCCTCGCAGAGAACAATACGCTGCTGAATGGAAAGCAGCTCCCGAGCCTGGTGGTGTTAGTCTCGAGGTCAGATTAAAATGCCTTTTTATCAGCTGCCAACAATGCGCCGTCCCCTTCACCGCGGGCTCCAACACCGTCTGCGCATTTAGAGCAAACGAAGCCTGCACGCTAGAGCCGACAGAGGCGGGAGCTCCTCGAGGCACAAGGGGAGTAAGGAAAATATTGGCGGCCTCAGGCTGCTCCGAGCAGGACGGGGAGCAGAGAAGGGCTCCAGCCACCTCAGAGCGCCTTTTAAAGCCCCCCAGCAGTGCCAGGGCCCACTCACTGCGGGCTCGTTTAGAGGCAGGCACTAACAAGCCACTCTCTGCACAGCGAACCCAGTGCAGCATCAGTCTTTGGTCTCCGCCAGGCTGCGGCTGACGCGCTACCAGTGAAGAGCAAGGAACAGCGAACGAACCCACGGCTCTTCCGACTGTCACTCAAAACCGACAGCGTGCAAAGTTATCTGTAAAACAGCACCAGACGCTCCACGGCGCAGGGCTTACGGCACCGGCGGCCTGACACAGGAGCAGGCAACCAGTCTCCAGCTCCAGCCTGCCACCCTGAGTTGACGCCGTCAGCTGCCGCAGCATCTGCAGACGCCGGTCTGCGTCACGAGGCAGGGACAGCAAAACGCCCAGGTGAAACTCTCTGCCAAAAAAAGCACATTAATTGGAGGGGGCCCTCGTTGAAGGCCACGCTTTCAAACCAAACCCCTGCGCCAAGGTTTGCGCCCAGACTCACCCCAATATCCGAGCAGTTGGCAACAAGCCGACCCACCCTCTCGGCAGAAGCGATGCCAGGCCAGTGCTGAAGGTCTGACATTTCTGGGTCTTCCTCCTCTGCCCTTCGGGAGTGGCGGCCCTGCCCCGGCGCGTGGGCCCAACAGGCAGCGTCTCCTCAAGAGGTCACTGCGCCACAAGACCACACGGGCTGTGCCGGTGTTTTAGGAGGAAAGCCAGTGGTCTGCCCAGTCCCCCGGACCCCACCCAGAGAGCTCGGTAACAACCGTAAAAAAAAAAAAAAAAACAAACAAAAAAAAACCCTGTTGAAAACCCATGAGCTACACACACGCGCTGCCTGGAGGTCTGCTGCTCTCAGGAGCCTGGATGGAGAATAACTGTGCCTTCAAAACACGGCAGGAGCGGCTCCAACTTCAACCCTGTACCAGCCTCCGCCTGTGTTTAAGCAGAGTGCTTGAACATGCCTAAGACCCCGCAGTGCCTCTGCAGCGGCCGCCCTCCTGCTCTGCCTGCAGCCCGGCAGCCCCTTCGCTCAGCAAGGCAGCCCCCAGGGCTGGGTTGTCTCCCCTGGCCAGGACCTCCAGGACAGACAGCCCCCGTGCCTGCCGGGGTCTCGCCCGCCTCCCGCCAGGCGTCCGTGATGCTCCCTCCCTCTTCCGCTGCTTTCAGGGAGGCTGAGGACAGAGACCTCCAGCTCTGGTCCCTTTTGCCACCCCTCTCCTGCAGGCCAGAGGCGCTGGGGCTCTGCCTGCTCGCCAGCCTCCCATGCTGACTCTTTTGCAAGAGCTGCTCTGAGCCCGGCTGCGGGAAGCGGCCCTGAAGGAGACGAGCAGAGCTGGGCTGGAGCGCGAGGTCTCCTGCTGTTCCACGAAACCCGGCCAAGTATTCTCAGGGTTTTCCTAGGCAAAGGCCAAGCAGAGATGCGCCAATTCGCAATCCAGAATACACAGGGCGAGTAACCGAGGCAGAGGGCAAGTCGCTGGGCGCCGTCGGGAGGTGCCTGCTGGAAGGGCACAGTCCCTGCCGCAGAATAAAGTCACCCCGAACCACCCCAAAGCCACAACGGCCTCGCAGAAAGGAAGCAGCCACTCAGAAAACCATCGCTGACTGCTTCTAAAAAAGAAATGCATCTTTCCTCTAACCAGGTTTGCACTCGGAGTCATTAGGAGAAAATTTACAAGCTACCATAGAATACCCAGCACTTAAGTGTTATTTTGGGATACACGTATACACTTGACATTTGTGCAAGACCCTAAAGGTACAGAAACTTTACAAATGGGGCTGATCCACGCCGCAGGATCGATAGGACGGCTTATGGCAAGCAGAGCCCTTGCTGGGGCAGGAGGCCGAAGGTGGCGAGGGCCCGGCCCCGCCAGCCTTCGCTGCGACAGCCACAGCTGCGGGAGGTGTAAGAGCGCGAAGGAAGCGCCTGTGTCAATGCCAAGGGGAAACCGAGCCAAGCCCCGTCAGAGCGAGTTCTCCACACAGTCAGATCCACACTCGGCTGCTTTTCAGGTCGGTAGGTGCCAAGAACACGCTGCAAATTTACAGCCGGCGCAGAGAGAGGAGGGCTTGCTTTGAGACATGGTCTAGTAACGGGGTGTGACAGACGAGAGACTCAGCAATGGGGTCCTTGCAGATGCAACCCTGTCACTCCCAGCTCCCGGACAAAGTCACGAGCACGCCCGGGCCACCGACCCAGACTCCAGCCCGGGCAAGGGAAGACTTAAGCCCCACACCTCCAGGAGGGAACACCGCTGGCCACGCAGGGAAGGTGCCCACCTGCTTCAGCGAAAGCAGAGACAGGCCCTGGGCGCAAGCAAGCGCAGCGTGCATCGCTGCAGGAGCACCACGGCAGCAGGTCAGACCTGACAAGGACACTCGAGCGCAGCAGCACTGAATCCCAGCACGCAGCGTCCCGGGGCGCAGGGCCCGGCACGACACCCACGTCTCCCCACGGCCCAGACTGCCCGGGGCCACGCTGCGAGCGAGCCCTGCCGAGCAGCATTTGCAACTCACCTCACCTGCTCCCGCTGGAAAGGGGAAAGCTCCCTGCAAACCTCCGCACCCGCCCGGCAGCTTCTCCCCTTTCCCTGTGAGCACCCCTCCCAAGCTGCCTCCGCCCCGGGGCTGCCAGAGGGAGAGTCTGCGCCCAGGGCACCGGACAGCCGTGGCTCCGGCTGGTGCAGCCAGTCCTGCCGAGCAGCAGGAATTTCTACGGTTATGGTATTGCATGTGGGAGACACCAGAGGAAGGAAGGGGAACGGGGATGGGCCGAAGGAAGCAGGGAGACATCCGAGCCCCAGCACCACGCCGGGGCATGGAGCTCCACAGCCTCTGTGTTGCAGGAGACCCCGCAGCAGGTTTCGGCTCCCAGTACTGCAGCCCCCCTGAGGCCAGTGATGAAGAAGCTGGCTCAGCTCTGGAAAAGACCGTTTAATTTTTGAACCAACCTCTTAACATCAGAGCGAGAAGCAAGCCCTGGGAGCTGCACTCGTTCCAGAGCTGCCCTGGCAAAGCCGGCAGGAGAAACCCAACACGCTCAGCCCCTCGTTAGGAGGGCGCTTTCCCCCGCTCCCTCCTCCCACCTTTGCTTCCCAGCAGAAAGCTACTTCTTTGGCAGAGCAAATCTGCCTTCCTTCCAAGCAGCCAGATGTAAGTAAGTAGGTCAGACAAGGACCAGAGCGCCTCGACAACAGCACTTTAAAGCAAAGCAAAGCGGGAAGCGAGCCCTGACCTGGAACATGCCCCGTCACCTTGGTGCTGGCGGCGAGGGGGGGCTGGCATGCCTCACCTCGGAGTTAACGCGTTCAGCAAGAGCAGAAAATCCAACAGCAGCAGGGTGGCACTCTGCGGTGACTTTTGTGTCAGGGTCTAATACCCTGTGGCTGCAGCAGCCGAAAGCTTTGCAGCCTCGCACGTCTGCGGCACCAGCCGGCCTGCCACGCTGCGGAACCACAGACCTACTTTTAGTGGCAAATACTAAAACCGACCCAATTCACTGGGAAGGGAGGCAGAGGGGCGGGCCGCGGTGGTAGAGGTGGCACCGGTCAGCTGCGCTCCCCTCCGTGCCACGCTCACGTCTCAGCACCGGGCACAACACACGCTCTGGATGGCACCGGCTTGGCATGCCGCGGCCAACAGCTCCCGTTTGTTCATGGCGGGACGAAGCCAAGCCCTCCCTCACCCCCCACGGCACAAAGAGGGGTCTGTGCTCCCAGCCCCGGAGCGGCCATGGGAAAACAGGCTCTGCCTTCGCATTCCAGCAACAGAGCGCGGCTGCGAGCAGGAAAGCCGCCGTGCGGCCACCTGGCAGCCCCCACCGGTGGGGAGCGCGGCTGCCGTCACGCAAGGTGCGAAGAGGAGTCGTCTCCGCGGGGGGCTCGGCCAAAGCAGCGCTGCCGAAACACCTTGGGGACACGACACATTCGATAAGCCAAGACAGGCAGGAATGAAAGCAGGCAGCGGAGCTGTGAAAAGCAGAGGACGCGCTCGCCAGGTAGCTTTGCCCCAGAGAGCACATCCGAATTGGAGCCGGGCGGATTCACACCTCAGCTGCAAACCCAGCCAACTCCTTCGGCAGCGGAGACGGGAGTCAGGTCAGATTAGATCCTCTCTGCCAGCCGTCAGCGGGGCAGGGACACTCCACACCAAAGATCAGGCCAGGCCAGAGCAACCCGGGCAGACACCCATCCGCAGCCAAGTCTGCCAAAGGTAAAACGAGGACGATTTGGGATCGCGGCACCTCTCCAAGGGCTCCTGCTCAGCGCAGCGCACAGGCTGCGGTTCATTGAAATGACTTTCATGCAAAACCTCTGCCTCCACCTGGCCCGAGGACGCTGCCGCACCGGCTCCTTGCTGCCGCCTTCCCACCGGCCTCCAGCCCACGTTCCGCCTGGACAGCGGGATTGGGAAACCCGGAGCAAGGCAGTCACGAGGCGTTCAGCGCCCCACGTCCGCCCATCAGCTGAGGGTCAGGAGGCAGCCGGCGTCCCCTCCCTCTGCGTCCCACCCCACGGCCCCAGAAACGCTGCTCAAGTCCAAGCGGGTGGGCGGGGGGCACAGCCTGGCCCCCACCCGACTGCAGGGGGGTTGCTAGAGCAGAGCTGTGCTTAACAGCAGCGGGGACTCGAGGTAAACCCCTCAAAAAATCTGTCTCTGAGCAGCGCTTGGAGAATAAGCTGTTTCAGAGGACGCTGCGCAGCGCTGGGCTCACTGGGGCTTTGGCCTGCAGTGCCCCAAACCCACCCTGGCTGCCGACTCCCCGAGGTTTGGGCTCGCTGCAGCTTCTCCGTGACAGGGCAAACACCAAAACAAGCAACACCTCAACGGGAGCAGAGCCCCGAGGAGGGACAGCTGGGCGCCCAGGCACACGGCTCACGGACGCAGCCTGCCTGCTGGGCTCGTCCCCGTGCGGCACATGTACCCCACAGCCTGAACCCATCCTCGTCCCTCCCGTGCCACGGCCAAGGGCATCGAGGCGCACGGAGAACCCTGCGAACAGAGAGCCGGTGTGGGCGAGAGCCGCTCGCCAGGGCCAGCCGTGCACTCAAGGGCAGGCGTGAGCTGCATCAATTCTGCTGAGTCTTCGCAGGGGGAAAGGCTGCGGCTGTTCATGCCACGGCGCTGCTGCTCTCCCTCTGTCCCAAAGGACACGCAGAAAACAATCAGCTACTTATTTCATTTGCTTACAGCCAGGGCTCTGGAGGGGTCCGGCGCATAAACCCGCAGCAGGAATCCGGTCCTCAGGGCTGGGGCGCTGCCTGGGCAGTGTCTGGCGGGGGCAGGCGCGCCGTGCGGCTACGTGGGTGGGGAGGGCCAGCGGACTGGGAGCACGCAGCCGCGGCGGTGTTTACCCGGAGCAGAAGGGAGAGCTCAGCCTCCACCACGGCACTCGCAGCACTTTGCTGCCCAGCCATATGCTGCCCCGCGCTCGCGTTTTCGTAGGCAGAGGCTGCTCAGGCCGCAGTTTGCCAGCACCGGGCCCAGAGGAGTGGCCAGACTGCGACACTGCCTGGGCACCCTGGGAGTATCGTCCCCCCAGGTCGGCACAACGGGTCACCCAAACCTCCCACGGCAGCTGCCCACACACGGACACGGACCCTCCCTGCTCTCCCAGGGAGCACCGCTGGAGGGGGGCGAAGGGAAGAACGTGACACGGGGAGGAGCAGAGCGGGGAGAAGCTGTCCCCGGGGTCCCCGCAGAGCCCCCCCGCCGCCACCAGTGCCCTCTGCCAACACCCCTCCAGCACAGACCTCCCAGCTGCACCAGTGCCTCCCCGGGAAACTCCCCCACAACCTCCCGCTGCAACTGTCCCTGCAGACCCCGCTGCGCCCCACGCAGAGCCCAGCGCACCCACCGCCACCCCTGTCCCACCGCGCCCCTACGGGCCCACCGCCCCAAAGCGCCCACCGCCACCCCCGCCCTCCTGCACCCTGAAAGAGCCCAGCGCGCGTCCCCCTCCCCAAAACAGGACCCACACAGACGCCAGCGCACCCCAGCTCCCTCGCCCCGCCGCACCCCGCGGGCCCCGGGTACCCCACAGCCGTCCCGGGCTCCTCACAGGCCCCGCGCAACCCCCCTGCACCCCACACGCCCACCCCGAGCCACCGCACCCCACACAGAGCCCCGCAGCCGCAGCCCTCACAGGCCCCGCGGCCCCCGGCCCGGTGCCCCCGCGCTCACCCGCCGCCCGCGGCCTCCTCCCGCCGCACCCGGAAACGCGGCCCGGCGGCGCCGTCCGGCCTCCAGCCGCCGCCAAACAAAATGGCGGCCGCCGCCCCTCTTGCGCCTGCGCTGCCTGGACAGGATGTGGGCGGGGCACGGCGGGGCGACAGAGCCGCGGCGCCATGCTGGGGAGGTCGGGCGGCCATGCTGGGAAGGGCTCTCGCAGCGACGTGCTGCGTAGCGCCGTACGGGCCGCCATCTTGGGAAGGTCACCCCCGCAGCGGCAGCGCCTGGCTCCGCAGACGTCCGGAAGAGCGAAGGGAGCGCGGCGCCACCGGGCAGTGAGTCCCCGCTCGGGGCCGAGCCGCCCCTGCGGTCCGTAGGTGCCGCGGCCGAGTCCGGCTACGGTCGCCAGCTCCGCCCCCCCGCCATGTTGGGAAGGTCGGACGGAACAGTCGCGGCTGCCATGTTGGGAAGGTCACGCCTAGTGGCTCCGTGCTGCCGCCACCTTGAGAAGGTCGAGGCCCCCCCGTCGGTACCGGGACGTCCGGAGGGGGGTGTGCGCGCGCGACCCTCCGCCCCCCGCTGCTCCCGGCATGACCTCACCCAGCAGCACGGCTATGACCTCACTCCCCAGCATGACATCACGAGACGGGCGCCGGGACAGCCTTTTATTGGGGCTCCGCGCCCCCGCCCCCCCGGGCTTTTTTTTTTTTTTTTTTCTCCTTCTTCTTTTTTCCTCCTTTTTTTTAAAAAATAAATGTACAATTCCGGACGGCGGCTCGGTACAAAATATACACGTCTGGGCGGGCGGGGCGGGGCGGGGGGGCACGTACAAAAATAGAGGGGGGGCCAGCAGGGCACCCCGGGGGCGGGGGGGGACACGGACCCCCGGGGGTCCCTGCACCCCAGCCAGGGGGAGGGGCGAGGGGGGCTGTGGGGTGCCAGGGGGAATGGGGGGGGGGGATGCGCCCGGGGTCCCCAAACCCGCCCCCCCGACCTCCCCCCGTGCCAAGGGCGGGGGGCAGCACCCAGCTGCGCCCCCCCACCCCGCGCCAGGCCGGGGGCCCTGGCCAAAGTGCATCAGTGCTGGGGGGGGGCCGGGCCCCCCGGGCGGGGTGGGGGGTCCCCGGGGTGGGGGGCCCCCCCCGGCCCTCACTGGCTGCCGGGCTCCAGCTTGTAGGAGAGCTCGAAGAGCAGGTTCTGGTTGTCGATGACCCGCAGCTGCCGCACGTAGGCCTTGGTCTGCAGCTGGCTGGGGGAGGCCTCCAGCTCCAGGCCTGGGGGGGGGTCAGTGCCGGGGGGGGGCAGGACCACGCACCCCCGGGATGGGGATGCAGGGCGATGGGGATGCTGGTCCAGACACATCCCCGTCCCACGGGGCCAGCACCAGGGGCGTGGGGCCACGCACGTCCCCCCCACCCCGCCGGGTCAGCCCCCTCCCGCAGCACTGGCCCCTCGCCCCCGCCCGGCCGGGGCTGCGGGGGTCCCGGCCCCCCGCCGTACTCACAGAGCGGGCGGCTCCGGTACTTCCGGACAGTCCTCACTTTCTCGGCGATGCAGTGCTGCGGCAGAGAGCATCCCCCCCCGTCAGCCCTCGGCCCCGCGGGACCCTGCCCAGCCCCCCCAGGGACCACCTGCCCCCCAAGACCCCGGGGACTGTCCCCCCTCCGGGACCCTGCTGCACACCCTGAGGCACCCCTAGCACCAGGGACACCCCCCACAGATCCTATTCTGCACCCCGGGGACCCAGCACCCCCAGGGCCCCCCACCCTGCTGCAGGGACAGGAGGGCCCCAACCCCTCAGTGCGTTCCCCCTTCCCTGGCCTCACCCGGGGGTCCCTCCGCCACGTCCCCCCATCCCAGCAGCCCCCCGGCAAGGGGCACCCACCAGCTTCTCCACGTTGACCAGCCCGTCCAGGAGGGTCTTGCTGCCTTCGTGCAGGAAGGTCAGATCTGGGGGGCGAGCAGGGGGTAAGGGGGGCCCCATGGGGCAGCAGCGGGACCCCGGCCCACCATGGGCTGCGGGCAGCCCCCGCGCCCCCTTCACCTTTGAGGATGAGCGGCACGAAGGGGATGAGGGGGGGTTTCATCTTGGCCAGCACCTCCCGGTAGGTCTTGTGGTTCCTGCAGGGGTCCTGGGGACGGGCGGGGGGTCAGGCTGGGGGGTGGCTCCCCATGGGTGCCAGCACCCTGCCCGGGCTGCCCCGGACCCCCCCACCACGCTGGCCACCACGAGCACAGGGCCATGGCCATTGCTGGTGGCCTGGGGGGGGCAAGGACGGGAATGTCCCCTGCCCACCAGCTCCCCAAATACCCCGTGGGGGGCATGGGGGCTCCCCAATACCCACAGGGTGCCCGAGCACCTCTCACCGTCAGGTTCTCGAATTTCCGAAACAGGTTCTTGAATTTCCCCGGGAGCTTCTGCAAGACAAGCCCGGGGGGAGCCATGAGCACCCGGGCTGGGGTCCAGGAGCACCCAGGGGGGGTCCAGGGCACCCCACGGCCCCTTACCTCCCAGGTGAGGCGCAGGCGGCTGATGGCGGCGTTGTTGAGCCCGATGATGACGGCGTAGAAGGAGAGCATGTCCTGGTTCTGCTTGCATCTGGGGGGGGAGAGGGTGAGGGGAGGGCAGGGGACCCCCCTCTGCGCCCCCCGGCCCTGCACTCACATGGCGGCGATCTTGATGAGCTTCTTGAGGAGGTGGGCGCGCTTGCCCAGCGACTCGCAGAGCAGCAGCTCGGTGCCCACCCAGTGCTGCACCTCGCTGCACCGCTGCAGCAGCAGCTCCAGGTTGGCCGTCTCCCGCCGGCCCCGCTCCCCGTGGAACACGTAGTCCACGAACTCCAGCTGCCAGCGGGGGGGACGCACACGCCGTCAGAGCCCCCTCCCAGGGCGCAGCCCCCCCCAGCCCCCCAGTCACCCCCCCACCTCGTGGATGCAGCGGAAGAGCTCCCAGTGGAAGGCGGTGAGGTGGTTGGCGATCTCCTCCGGCTCCGCGCGGTGGATCTCCGTGTCCCCCGGGACCACCTGGATCTCCTCGGGCAGCGGCACCTGCAAGGGGACGGGGAGGTGCTCAGGGGGTGCTGGAGCACGGGGCTGGACCACGGGGGTCCCACAGGAGAGTCCCCCCTCTTCTGCCCAGGGGGTCACCGCAGCCCCGGGGCCGGGCAGGCGGGGGTCCCCGGCGCGGCGCCCACCAGGGAGTCGAAGGTGTCCCTGGTGCAGGCGAAGAGGTGGCTGTTGATGCCCAGGGTGGTGAAGACGCACTCCTCGCTGGGCTGCAGCACCGCTTTCTCTGCGGGCAGAGTGCAGGCAGGGTGTCAGCTCCGGCCAGAGCCCTGCCCCTGCCCGCAACCCCCCCGGCCCTGCGGGCACCTCCGGACGAGGCCATGGTGACGAGGATGAGGGCGTCCTCGCGGGCGCTCTGCTCCTCCGAGTACTGCAGCTTCTCGGTGACGGAGGCCAGGATGTCCTGCACCGAGGCCGAGAGGCGGCTGCGGATGGTGACGTACGAGTGGTCGGGCATGTACACGCGGCAGAAGACTGGGGAGGACGGGGGGGCGTCAGGGCCGCGCCGGACCCCGTGCGCCTCCCCAGAGCGCTCCAGAGCCCTGCTTGGGGAAACTGAGGCACGGAGTAGGCACGGCCCATTTCAACCACCGGCGGGCCAGGGAGGGGACCCCAGCACCCGGCCCGGTCACTCACTCTCGTCGGAGCCCCGGAAAGCCACCCGCGTCTGCAGGCACGAGTCGATGCGGCGGAAGTGCCTGAACAGCGGCTTCACCTGCTTGTTCGGGGGGGGCGTCTCGTCGGCCACCCTGCGGCACCGGCGCGGGGTCAGGCAGGGGCACCAGCACGGCCAGCACCCTCGGGTGCTGCACCCCGAGCCCTGCCAGGGTGCTCTGCTGGAGCAGGGGACCAGAGCCCCCGACCCGGGTCCTTGCTCAGTACCAAAGGGCTGCTAATGACCACCCCAGCTCCTGGGCATCCCCAAGGACCACGACTCCTTGTCCCTCCTGGGGACCCCCTGACCCCCAGGATGCCCCATCGCCTCTGGGGACCCCCTGCCTTCCCCTGGGACCCCCTGCCCCCCCACTCACTTGAGCTCCACGGTCTCCACGAGCTGGTGCAGCTTGAGGATCTCGTCCTCCAGGTCATTGTAGAGGGACGTGTCCTTCATGATGAGCAGGTAGAGCTCCTGGGGGGCGAGAGGGGCTCAGGCGGGGGGCGGCGGGGGGCTGCGGGGTCACGGGCGGGGGGCACCCACCTTGATCACCTTCCCGGCGCTCTCCTCCTCCTGCAGCAGCCCCTTGTAGGTCTCGAGGAAATGCAGCAGCACGGCCAGCACTGCCCGCTTGCGCCGCAGCCCGGCCCCCTCCTCCCAGCGCGGCGGGGGGCTGCCCACCGCCAGTACGAAGGTGGCACCGTCAAGGAAGCACCACGGCAAGGAGGGACCCCGGCCACCCATGGGCACCCACCGTGTCCCGGGCACCCCTTGTGAGCGTCTTTGTGCCCAGCCTGGTGGCACCCCTCTGCCCACCTTGTGCCCAAACCCCTGCCCTCCTCACAGCACCCATATGCCCGCCCTCAGGGCACCCCAGTTCCCTCCTTGCTGCTCCCATGTGCCCCCCCACGGCACCCTGCTGCCCTCCTCACGCCCTCCTCCTTGCAACCCCATGCCCACCCTCGTGCCACCCTCATGGCACTCCCGTGCCCACCCTCCTGCCCACCCTGATGCCCTCCTGGTTGCACCCTCACGTTCACCCTTGTGCCACCCTCACACTCTCCCTGTGCCAGCCTCGGACCCCTCCTCATTGCAACCTTGTGCCCACCCTCCTGCCACCTTCACGGCACCCTTGTGCCCACCCTTATTGCACCCTGGTGCCCTCCTTATGCCTAGCCTCGGATCTCTCCTCATTGCACCCTCATGCCCATCCTTGTGGCACCCCAACGCCCTCCCCACGCCCACCCGCTGCCCCCCCGGTGCCCCCTCGTGCCCCCCAAGGATATTGCTGGTGCAGCTGCTGCAGGAAGCGCTCGGTGGGCAGGAAGAGCGAGTGCGTGAGCACGATGTCGTCCAGCAGCAACTCTGGGGGAGACGGGGGGCAGGCGTGGGCACCCCGCCCCGCACAGCCCCCCGCCGACAGCCCCTGAGCCCCGTGCCCAGCGGAGCGGGCGGCCGAGGGAAGCGATGCTAATTCCCAGGCGACACCAGGAGATGCTGAACCCCACGCTGAGCCCCCCCGTGCCCAGCGCTGACTCACGGACCCGCTCCCAGCCCTGCGGGGCAGCCGGGTCCCGGGAGGAGCACGGCGCAGGGGCAGAGGCACCGGCAGGGCAGGACCTGAGCCGCGACGCCCCGGCATGCCCGCCGGCCCCGGCGAGAGCCCGGCTGTGGCCAAACCGGGACACGGCTCGGGGCAATGGGGACACTGAGGCAGGCAGCGAGGGCAGGCGGCAGCAGCAGCTATCGGGGCAGCTGCGCTGGTGCCAGGCGAGCCGGTGCCTGCAGCCGGGCTCTCTGGGCCAGCACAGGCGGCACCGGCCCTGGGGAGCGTGTTTTAGCATGGTACAGCTGGGTGAGCCGAGGGGCCGATACCGGCAGCGGTGCCCGTCAGCGCCAGCACCCAGCCACCACCGTGACCTTTGGACAAGGCACCGCTCCCTCGCCCAGCCCCGGAGCAACCCTCGACCCTGGGCCCTGAGCAGGTCCCTGGCCGGATGGGTGCCCGGGGGCTGTGCCTGTGTGCCCCAGGGACGCCGTGGCTGTAGCGGGGCCCCTGGTGTCCCCTCAGGGCCACAGGAGTTGTCCCCGTGGGAGGGGCCTAGCAACCCCCCCCAGCCGCCCCCCGGGCCCCAGCCCATTAACCAGGCCACGGATCTGTGCCGAGCCAGGGCTGAGGCTCCCCCGGCATCACCGCGCCGGGGCACAGCGCCCGCGGGGGACGAGCTGCCGCCGAAAGCGGGACACAGCGGTCTGGGGCTCAGGCTGTACCCACAGGGCCCCCCAGTCCAGCCCAACAGCACTGCTGGGCCGGTGCCCCACATCCAGGTGCCCCCAGGCTGGGGCAGGCAGGGGCACTGGTGGGGGGGCACCCCCAGGACAGGTACACGGCCCCCAGCTCCCCCCAATCCTCCAGCCCCCCCTGCCCCGGGTGCAGCCCCCTCCCAGGCTCTGCCTGAGGGGCAGAAGGAGTCAAACAACACCTGCCTCAGTTTCCCCATCCCTCTGCAGCACCCACGCCATCCCCCAGAGCCGCAGGGACAGCTTTCCTGCGCCAGGAGAGCGTGGCTGGTGAGAGCCCTCGGACCCCCGCGCTGGCTCCTGCTTCCCCCACTCCCTGCCAGCCCGGGCACCGCAGGGCTGGGCCCGGCAGCGTGTTGGTGCAGGCAGGGCCTGGTGCTGCCAGTCCCATCTCGCTCCTACCCAAAAGGCTCCTTCGTGTCGGTGAGCCCCACCCCACCCCGGGCTACCCTGGAGCATGGGGCTGGTGGCAGGATGGGGTGCCCCCCTGCCCCCTGGGTGTCCCCCAGCCCCGCACCCCTGGCAGCTGAGCAGGGTTGGCCGGAGCAGGGATCCCCATGGTGTGGGAGCGCTCCCAGCCCGCGTGCACCCAGTCTGGCTCCCACCCAGCTCCGTGCACCCAAAACCACTCCGGCACCTCGGCATCGCGGACACCGGGGCACCGGGAAGCCTGTGCTGGAGCAAAGGGGCATCCGCCCGCCCCCCCCCGCCCGCTGCGGCTCCCGTCGGGGCTAATTTTAGCACCGGGAAAATGTTAAAGATTAACCGGGAGGCTGTCGGCTCTGCGCGGTGCGGCGGCAGTCGGTGCCTGGCCAACCTCGGCCTCTGCCAGGCCTGGTGCTGCCGCCGAGCTCGCTGCCATGCCGAGCCCCCCTCCCCACCGTCCCCCTGCCCAGCCCCTCTGCCCCAGCGCGAGGCCAGGAGCGATGCCCCGTGGGACCCCTGCCCACTCTGCAATGCCCCTGCCCGCCCCACTGCCACGGGCACCCCGGGCCGCTGGGGACCCAGCCTGACCTTGCCACCCCAACCGGGCACCCGCCTGCGCCCTGCGCGGTGCCACCCGCCTCGCCGGGCACCCGGCGCCTCCCACCCCGGCGTCTCCCACCCCGGCGTCCATCAGCGCATCCCCCGGGGCAGCGGCCGCCCAGCAGCCACCCCCGGCCCCCCCCGCCGCCGCATCCCCCCCCCAGCATCCCTCACCGCAGCGCCCGGCCGCAGCCCCCGCGCTCCCCGCACCGGGCACCCCCGCAGCCTCTCCCGCCGGTGCCCGCAGCCCCTCCATCCCCCCGGCCGCGCTCCCGCGGGGCCCGCAGCGGCCGCCCCGCCAGCCCCGACCCGCGGTACCTGCTCCGCAGCCGCGGCCGTGCGCGCCGCCCGCCGGCAGCCGCTCGAGGAGCGCGGCCAGGAGCCGCTCGGGGGGCGCGGGCGCGGCGGGGGCGCAGCCGCAGCCGCAGCAGCAGCGGGCGGCGGGCGGCGGCTCGGGGCTCGGCGGCTCCCGGTCCCGGTCGCCGCCCGGGGACGGCTCCTCGGGGGAGCGGAGCGGCGCCTCGGGCGGCCGCAGCTCCAGCCAGCGGCCCTCGCCCCCCGGCTGCGGCCCCGCCGGCCCCGCCGGCTCCTCGGGGGAGGCGGGCGGGCGCGACAGGCTCTGCCGCCGCGGCCCCGGTCCCGATCCCTGCCCCGGTCCCGGTCCCGGTGCGGCGGCGGGGCGGGCGGGCAGGTGCGAGCCCGGCTTCTTCAGCAACTTCTCCAGCGGCTTCATGGCCGCCCGGGCGCGGCGGCGGCGGCGGCTCAGGGGGCCATGGGCGGCGGCGGCGGCGGCGGCGGGGCGGCTCCGCTCGGCTCGGGTCGGGCTCGGGCCCCGGCGCCGCTCCCCGCCCGCCCCGCGCCTGCTGCGCGCTGCGCCCCGCGGAGCCGCCGCCAGCGCCCGCCCCGCCGCCCCGCCCCCGGCCCCGCCGCCGGCACCTGCCCGCCCCCGCCCGCCGCCGCACCGGGAACGGCACCGGAGCGCGGGGGCCGGGGCCGGCCCCGTCGCGGGGATGCGGTGACCGCGGGGTGCTGCCGGGACACGGTCACACACGGGGA
The DNA here is from genome assembly GCF_964195595.1 of Calonectris borealis. Classification (NCBI taxonomy): domain Eukaryota; kingdom Metazoa; phylum Chordata; class Aves; order Procellariiformes; family Procellariidae; genus Calonectris; species Calonectris borealis. The sequence continues at coordinate 9,661,497 of NC_134333.1, read as the reverse complement.
CGCGGTCGCCCCCCCGCCCCAGCAGCCCCGCACAGGTGATGCGTTGCGCACCCCCCCGTACTCCCCCCCCGCAGCACCGTCACAGCGGGGACACGGCCACACGCCATCAGTCGCGCTCAGGGAACACATTGGCAGAGCCCCCGCATCGCCCGCACCGTACAGCCTGGCAGGGGGGGACACAGCCCGCACCCTGTCACCCCCCCTGCCATCACACCAGCGGCACCATCGCACACCCCGACCGAGGGACACGGCCTCACCCCCCGCGTGCTGTCTCACACCCATGTCACACCCCTGGCACACCCTGACGCCCTGTCCCCTGGCACACCCACACGGCCCCCCCATGCCAGCCCAGTGCCCCGGCAGCCCTGGGGCACACGGGACCGTCCCCCCATGGTGTCCCTTCCATGGGGGGCACGTCCTCAGGCCCACCCCGGCCCCCCAGCCCAGCTGTCTGCACCCCATCACAGCGTGGGAAAGGGCCAGGGGTGGGTGCAGGACCCCCCACTCGGGTGCGGGCACCCCCTGGGGCCAGGGCCACCCTGCGGGCAGGGCTGGGCAGGTCGGGGCAGCTGCCTGCCCCCCGCGCTGCCTGCCAGGCCGGGAACAGGCCCTGCCGGGCTGGCAAGCCGGGGCAGGTGCCGGGGCAGGGCAGGGTGGGACGCAGCACCCGCCTGGGGCAGAGCCGCCGTGCCCCCTGCCTGCTGGGTGCTGAGCACCCGCCCTGCCTGGGCCCTGCTGCCGCCAGCCCTGCCCCGAGCAGCTGGGGAGGTGCCAGGACCGGGACCCGCTCTGCACCCCTCCGGGTATGGCAACGGTGGTGACAGCAATGGGGGGACAGACCCCGTGTACCCCCACAATCGCCATCTCCCAGGTTCACTCCCTGCAAACCCGCAGCCCCGCGGCAGCCCCAGGGTGGGACGGCGGCAACGGCCGGGGGGACACAGCGGGTGACCCCGTAGCCCTTGCTGTGCCCGGGCAGGCAGAGCCGGGGGGTTTGGGGAGGGATGGAGGGACGGGGGGTCCCAGCAGATCCCGCTTTGTTCCCACTTCGCCTCCACCCGGCAGTTGCTTGGCAACTCCATCCGTGCGGCTGCGGGAAAGCGGCAAAACATGTCCCCATGTCCCCGTCCCTGGCTGCGAGGGGCCCGGTGGGATGGCATGGCACGGCCCGGTCCGGCCCAGCCCTCCTCCGCCCCATGGCACCTCCACCCGCCCCGCCAGGCGCCAGCGCTCAGAGCCCCCCCCATCCCACCCGAGACCCCATAATGCTCCCACCCAGCCGAGCTCCTCCGTTCCCTCTGCCCGGGGCGGCCGGACCAGGGTGCCCGGCCCCAGGTGTGAGTGGTGCCCGCTGGCCGGGCTGTGGCCGCATGGGGAGGGGCTTCTCCTGACAGCAGAGGCTGGAGGAGGCAGGAAGGGAAACTGAGGCACGGAGGGGCCATAGGAGCTGGTGGCAGCGGGGCTGCAGCCGGGCCATGCGGGTGGGAGGGACCCAGAGCATCGTGCAGTGCCAAGGACCGTGCTCACCCCCAGGACACACGCCCCAGATCCAGGCCCATCGGCTCAGCCCAGCTCCTCTCCCCTGGCTCAGCACGGACGGGGGCACTGCTGGCGCAGAGCGAGCTATTAGCTTAATTAATTTGCTGTTATTTCTCTTAACGAGCTGGGATCTGGAGCAGGCGCTTCCCTCCCAAAGCCCGCGCCTCCATTTGCAGCCGCGTTGCGTTCTCCCGCCCCGGCAGCCGAGCGGGGGGTGCGAAGCCTCCAGGCGCTGCTCAAAACAGACCTTGTGTAGGAGGGAAAAATTACACCGAGGGAAAAATCCCTCCCCGAGCCAGCGCCTTAACCCACTTCCCGGCTGCAGCGCTAGGAGAGGGGATCTCGGTATTCGGGGAAGGGGAGAGCCCCTAGTCGAGGGGCTTCTCACCTGGCAGCTTCTCCGTGAGGTCCCTGCGATGGTCTGAGCTGGCCCCTGGACCAGGCTCAGCCCTGAGCCCTCTGCCAGGGAGGGAAACTGAGGCAGGGGCGGTGGTGAGGGAAGGGGCCGCACGGCAGTGGGGGCAGCAGGTCGATGGCTCCCGCCTCTGCTGCCGGACGGGCTCTGGGACCCCGACCCCGCTGCCGGCAGTGAGGGCAGGGGCTGGGGAGAGCTGCAGGGAACGGAGGAAGGGCCTGGGGCAGGATGCAAAGGGGGGCAGCTGAGGTCCCCCTGCCCTCCCCAGCCACCCTCCACCGCAGCGCTGGCAGGCCCTGCCGGCATCCTTCCCCCTCCCCACGCCTCCCCCCAGCCCTGAGCCACCCCTGCCCAGGCGGGGGCCGGTTGCCGGAGGGCAGACCCCACGGTGGTGCTCCCTCGGTGATGCCCCTGTGATCAGGGTGTACCGGGAGGGTGCAGGAGCGGGGTACGTGCCCCCCACCCCCCCGTTTGCCGTGGGAAGCTGGGCCGCGGGCCAGAGGGAGGTTGCGGCGGCGGTGCCGAGGCGGAGGGAGGGAGCGCGGCACAGAAGCTCGGAGGCGGCAGCTCCCACACCACCTACACACCAGTTGTTCCTTCCCCTGCGAGCGAGCCAGGCTGCAGGGAGAGGAGGGGGCTCGCTTCCGCGCCGAGCCCCGCTGCCGGGGCAGAGCTGGGCTGGGGACGGGCCGCAGCTGCTCCCCGGGGACGCCGGCGGGGGGGCGAGGGCAGCTGGTGCCGGCCGCGGAGGAGCCGCTCTTCCAGTCCCACCAGGAGCCCCTGGAAAGGGGGGAGCAGCTCCCGGTGCGCGGCCGAGCCTTGCGGCGGCGCGGTGGAAGGGGCGCCGGTCCTCCTGGGGCAGCGCAGGGGCACGCTGTCCCCGCAGGTCTCAGCCCGAGGAAAGAGAGACGGAGAGCCGGCTACTTTCTAAAACGTATTCTCATCCGCGTGCCGATACAATGCTGGTTACAAATGTGCACTCCTAAGGGACAGGAATCCAAATAAACAAAACCAAAAACCCATCACAGTGTTGTAAGGTCCAGGACTTCCGTCATGCGACCGATACGTTAACGATACATTTCAGCCTTAAGGCAGAGAAACAGTTACATTTAAAACATAAGGGATTTCTGCTTTTTAAATGTCGTTTTGACGGCTGAAATTAGGTACAAAAGGTTGTCGAGTTACAAACAACAAACAAAGAAGGTATTTCTGCTGGAGAGCCGGGCATGCGTGAGAAGAGACCAGAGGGCGGGCAGGTGGGCCGCTGGGCACCCCTCCCTCACCGCAGATGGGGACTCGGAGGCCAAGACGCCGCTTGCTGGGAGCAGCGACGTTCCCCCTCTCGCCGAGCGGCCTGCGCCAGCAGCTGGCACTTCCCCACGCTGCCCCAGCACGTGCTCGGGGCGAGCGGCAGGAATCGGCAGCCTGCCTTGCCAAGTTTCCTAACGCAATTTGCAAACGGCTGCGAGGACACGGCCAAGCCCGAGCGCGACTGGGAGCCGGAGCCGCTCCGCCTGCCGCGGTGCCGGCGGGATGCGAGCTGCAGAGAGGCAGCTTGGCACACTTGGCACTGCGGCGCCAGTCCCCCCGGTAGATCGGCCTCCGAATCGTAACGGGGGAAAAGAAGGCTGCCGAGGTCCCTGGGGAACGCCGGTTTTCGTGGTGGCAGGGGCAGGGCTGAGGCGCTTCCTCCTGGGGATGGGAGCCCAGGCTGGATGCGTCGGGGCGGGTTACAACACCCCCTTCCACTTCCACAGCAGCAACACCCAAGTGCTAGGAGCAAATCACTCCTCTGCTTGCCCTGTCTAGCTGGTTTGTCTGCTGGCAGGGCTGTTCTGGCAGCGCCGAGGTGCCTGGACGCCCATAAACCTCCCGCTCTGCCGCTGGTTTGGCAGAGGCGCGGGAGGCGGGTGGAAATCGCCCCCTGCTCTGCAAGGTGTGCTCGTGGAAGGGGGTTGCCCCATGCTCGTGCACACGGATTCCCATCTGGTGCGAGTTGAGAGCTTGCACACACATGGACAGAAACTGCCAACGACACAAGTTACCAACAGGGCTTGTTCGGAAAAAGAAACGGGAGGAGCTTCTAAATTAAGTGGTGGCTGCACAGCCAGCGCGTTCCTGACAGACTCCTATCGCTCAGCTGCCCTTCCTATGCTTAAACAATGGCAGAAATAAACTCGCTAATTTAAAAAGAGAATTGAAATGAAGAATTAACTTATCGGCTGTCTCCACGGGGGACGGGGGATGTTACATTCCGGTTAGCCAGACAAACAAATTCAAAATACCCAAAAGAAACAAATCAGCTTTACTGAAGGAGCTGGTTCATTTCTTAAATAAAAAGAGAGACCACAATCAAGCCAGTCAAGTTTAACATCCTAGAGAGGGAAAAGGGCAGACGTTTAGTAAAAGAGAGAAGTTGCGAGAACTTGTGGCCAAGGACCGACTCTGGGGGTTGATTCTTCGGTGACCTCTGTGCCCCAGTGAGGGGGGGGAAGGAGGGCAGATCAGCAGCGGCGAGATGGTTTTCGGGAGGGCACCGGTAAAACCAGAGAGGGAAGGTGCCTGGCCCTGAGCACAAGACGGTGCAGCTGATTTCATCCCGCTGCCTCACCTACGCACAGGGAAGGAGCCTTTCCTGAGAAGAAGCTTCCTCCTTGCTGAGGTGCCGGGTCTGGCGTTGGGATTCCCACGGCCACATCCCTACGTGTTGCTCCTCTCCTTTGACTTTTCACCTTTGCTGTCCTGGTGGGGAAGAGGAAAAAGAAGCAGAGGCTTAGGCGACCCCACCACAAACGCTGCACGGGGGTTGCGGCGCTATTGCCAGGGTCCTGCGAGCAAACACCCTCCACACCTGGGTGCCAAAATGCGACCACTGCCTGCCCGCACCTCCAGCTTCCTCCGTGCCCACTCTGGGCACAACCAGCTCCCTTCAGCCAAGCTCTCCTCAAATATTTTTCCGAGGCCTTTCAAAGGGCACCTCGATCAGGCGATCTCGCGGTAGATTTACAAGTGCTGCATGTTTCCCAGCCCTCTACCGCGCCGCACGCCACCTCCCCGCGTACGGGGAAACAACCGGCACATGCCTGCCCGGGCCTGGGCTTGCCGCGGTTCAGGCTCGTTCGGCTCCCATACGCTAAGCAAGGTATTAAAAAGGAAACCAAACACACACGTGGCACTCTGGCGCGCACACACACGCACAGCTCACAGCACTGGAGCAAGGAAACCATTCCCAGCGCAGAGAAACGGCTCTCATCTCCGGAAAGCCTTTAAGTCTGCTGCCTGAATTATCTACTAAGGTCTCGACATTTATTCTTCCAAAGAAGTCACTGCCTTCTAGCTTAGGACTGGATTTTTCTCTCTCTAAAGTGTTCTGTTTTCTACCCTGAGCAAATGAAAAAAAAAAAAGCGAGAGTCAACTTTGGACTTACTTTTTACGTGGGTTTAGTTTTAAAGTATTTAGAAATTCAAATTAACTGGAGCCCTGCTTACCACCTGCAACGAGAAGCTGAGGTTTGGGACATGTCAAAGATCAGACAGTTTAAGATTGCCTTGGAACACTGTATTTTTTGGATGGGAGAGGGAGACTGCAGCATCGTGCACACCCCAACGGTACAGCATCGCGCGCGCGCAGACTCACGCCGATGGGACGGTACCTCAGGAGGCGGTGGCTTGATAGTCACAGGCTGGGACGTCCTTCGAGGTGGAGAAGGCTTGGGCTGCACTTGCTGCTGGACAGTGTTGTAGTACGTGACCCCTCCGTACACCTGGGACTGGGCCTGCATTCCCCAGAGAGCAGAAGGGTCAGTGCTCTTCACTGTGGGGGGGCGCAGAGAGCTGCACCCCCCTGCGAGAGCACCACGTGTCTCAGACAGCCTTTACGGCACACAGCTGGGCTGTGAAAAGATGCCACCACCTAGCACCGAAGGTGGGTAGCCACAGGGGGATGGGGGTTGATTTGTGCTGTGCTCCCCAAAGCTACAAAAAGCAGCAGCACTTACAACTCCCGGAGGACCCTCGCCTACCCCTGCTCTCGGCAGGGTGGGCAGGTACAGGCTGCAGCAATCCGCAGCCACGCCGGACTGAAGTTCGTGGCAGATGGGTTTCCTCCGCCCTGCAGAGTTTCCCAACTGCCGTACAACGTCTGTGCTTTGCAACAGCAGCAGCTACCGTTTTCCCGCATAGACAAGGCAGGTAACAGTTCCCCTTCACACCGAGATCCCCTCCAGCTGCCCAGGGGCTCGGGATCTGCCCCAAAAGCAGGCGGATTCCCTGCCGGGGCAGCTGGGATCAGCCCAGGGCAGCAGGGAAGGTCAGAGAGGTTGCAGGGCTCGGGGAGCGTGCACATCTCTCGCCTGCCACTGCGTGTCAGCCGTGGGCCGCTCACACGGCGGCCACGGGGAGCACCGGGTGCGTCATCATGATGCCCACAGAGATCTGCCTCCTCGCTGCCCAGCAGCTGCTGCGCCACAGAGGTCGGACATCGAGTGGGAAAAGGCAGCCCCGTGCGGGTTTTCCCGGCTGGTGCCAAAGAACAGCATCAGCCAGTTTCCAGCCTCCTGCCTCCGTCTCAAACAGAAAGGACTTCCAAAGCAATTTTCAAGGCATCCTTGGCTTAGCACGGACCTGGAGGGAACGTAACGGTTCACAGGCTCCTGGTGGGCTGTTTCCCTGTTCTGTGGGGGAAGACCTCGATTCTGAGATCCACCAATACAGGCATTTCATCCACTAGACCCTAAATCCAGCGTAGCTGCACAGCAGCCATGGGAGTAGTCCTTTTCAGTTACCCACCCCAAGCAGAGAGAGTGGTGACAGTAAACAACCTCCCACCACGGAGCAGCCCAGCTGCTCCCCGTTCTCTCCCAGGAAGCCTCAGAGAATAAACCCACACACCACAGGATCCCATCTGCTCTCGGCAGCTCCTGCTCAGGAAGGAGACGCGCAGCGCAGCTGCTTACCTGCGTGTTGGAATAGAGGTGAGGAGGTGGCGGAGGGGGTAGTGCTCCTGGGGGGTAGGGGTAGCCGGGATTCCCAAAATTCATGACGCCAGGAGGGGAGAAGTAAGTCGGTGCAAGCAGCTGCTGCGGTGGGGGCTGGCCCGGGGGCATGGAGACTGGCGGGGGGTACAGCCCAGGGTTTGCCATGGGGGCTGGCGTCTGGTGGGGATGTAAACCTGGGAAGCAACAAAAATAAGCTGAAGGTGATGTCATGGTAAAGCCAGCACGTCCCGCGGAGGGCTGGGGCTGCTACGATGCCAGCAGGTCAGCACGGCTGCGCCTTCCCTGCTGCAGCAGGAAGGAGAAGCACTTTGCTGAAAGGCCTTTCCTGCAGCCACGAGTCCTCAGCTCCTGCGCTGGGGAGGGAAAAAGGGAAGCGCTTCTCAGCACAGCAGAACACGGCCCCTTCCCCAGTGCGGAGGTTCCGATTCACCGGAACCGGACACGGCCCCGCTCAGCATATCCACTTCAGGAAACAGTTTTTGTGGGCAAGATAGAGAACATGCCAATTCAACAGCTCTCGTTTCTGCTTTTCTCTTCTGATCTACAAGCAGCAGGGACTGAAGAACCAGCCTAGCGCAACAGCTGGCAGAGCCAAGCACCCCACTGAAGGAGAAGCGACTCAGCCAGGAGGGTCTGCACAGAACCTGCAGACATCCAGCTAGAGGCTGCCAAAACACTCAGATCATCTCGGTCCTGCACTGGCTGCAAGGGCCCAAAATGTCTATTTTTCTTTCCTTAAAATTTATAGTGATCCAGCCTCACTGCAGGAGGGAAGCAGGTCCCTTCCACGTTGTAGAAATAGGGAAAACGGATTCCCCCAGCGACAGAGGCTGTGCGAAACCAGAGTTATCTGCTCCCCAGCACAGGCTGAGCCGCCCCAGGGCACAACCGCAACGTCGGTACCAGCTGCCCCGTGCCCTGCTGGGGAGCTGGTTCCTCACCTGGATGAGGGAGGTGCATTTCTGGCTGTACGATCATCCCTTGGGGCGGCAGCGGGGCCGGGTTCTCACTGTGGGTGTAGATTGGTCCCTGGAATTGTACTGCAACACACAACAGTTGGTAAGGAAAAGCTCCACCAAATTTTATTCTACTGCAGCAAGTCACACGCACGCCCCAGCCAGCTACCGTTACAACACCTGAATGCAGTGCTGCAAGCTACATCCCCATCGGCACACGCAGTCTACCAGGCTCACAGATGCTACGTACCCCCAAGAGAAAAGCCTCCTACTCCCTTTACAAAGCCGGAGAATACTCAAGGAATTTCTTCTCCAACACTTTAAATGCTGGAGTAAATTCCTAACCTATCCTCCGTCTTGTCCTGTAATTCTCCCCACTCTTACATGGCAACGACATTGCTCTGATTTCAAGTTAATTTTAAACCCTGGTTCTCATGAAGAAAAGCAGTGTCCTAGAGAGCCCATGCCCAGGGAGGGGAGGTCGTAACACTGACTGTATTTCAGGGGGTTTAAACCCCGACCAGGGAGGCTCAGAGCAGCTTTTTAGTTACCGTACGGGACGACGCAGCGATGCTATTTACAAAGGAAAGGGAAGACAAATCCCCCGACCTGCCCGACCCTAACAGGAGGGGGGGGACTCCTGCTCCAGCTGCTCAGGTCTGAGCACACGCGGAACCTCAGGAGCGGGAGGGAAGCACTCACGTGGGTCGTAGTAATGCCCTTCCATGATGCTGATGTGCATGGGGGGGGCAGGCTCCGGCACCGGCGGTCTCTGCCGCTGCGACGAGTAGCGTTTCACGCGGCCCCCCTGCACCGCCTAGAAGAGTCCAAAGGCATCGGTGAGGGTCAGTGTGCGGAGCAGCAGACGCCCCTCCAGCGAGGGAGCACCGACCTGCCCCCTCGCCAGCCCCTGCAAACCTCTATCTGGGTCACGCAGTAAAAACTACGAACGCCCACAAAAGGGAAAGGCTGAGGTGTCACAGGCAGTCTTTAATTACTACAACCCAGAAACAAATAAATGCTGGGCTTCCGCGCTTCTAAAAGCAAGAGTCACACTCCACGCAACAAGCTTTACCATTTCCTCCATCCTGTTAAACTGAGGCGGTGGCCCAGTTCCCACGTGCATATGGTTAGGAATACCTGAAGAAGAAACAAACTGGTTATTATGGTTTGCATTTGTTCCCAGTAAAGAGCCACCTCACCCGCCGAGGGCGCTGCCGGGAGGCGCCCGTCGCTGGCCGTAAGAGCGCCGGCAGCCTGGGGACGTCATTGTGCTACAAACAGGCACAGCTCTCGCTTTCATGACAAGAAACCTTTTCTAACAACTTCATCTCTTAGGTTACAATTTTAAATGTTTCAGTACAAATTAGAAGCTGTCGCGCCACTGTACAATCACCCACACTGCTCAACACCTTTTAAATCTTGCTAAAAAAAAAAAAAACAAACGATCCTCAGCTTGAAATCCAGGTCCTGATCTAAGCTCTCTTTGGGTGGAGACAAGGACCTCTTCCGAGCAGAAACAAGGATCCATGTGGGACTGGGTAAGCCGCAGTTTAAACTCTCTACAGGGCGTAACCACTTTTGTCATGGGCTCCTTTTAATTCAAACAACAAAGTTACAGCACACATTTAAAACCACAGTGCCAAACTGATCACAGGTGATTCCAGGGGAGCGAAAGTGGACAAAACAAACACTGGAAGTGCCCACAATCACTGATACTGCAAATATACGCACAGGCATACATGCTGTACATACAGAATGACCTGACGGCTGGCTCATCCAGTCAAATGCCTCCCAGAATTAACTCCTACCTTCTCTACTAGGAAGAAACAAAGAGACAGTAGAGTAACACGTCCTTCTTATAGACAGAAAGTGGTCTCCTACCTACAATCCAGAGCTGTCTCGTGGCAAACTTGTTAAGATGCTTTATTTTTAAGCATCAAAAAAAAAAGAGTACATAATCTCAGCTGCAAAACACAGCACTTTTGAACTCTCATTCTACTGGCATGTTTAAAGCCTGTTTACTCGCATCCGCAGTCGAGACCAAGGGTCTGTTCACACAAAGATTTCACCAGTCACATCAGTGCAAGAAGACTTATGGTGTCATGACCTAAACCTCAAGAGATGCTTATGAAAGCAGCAAGTCGCTTTCTTCTCCTTGCTCCAGTTTTATTTCCCTCGGGAAGGACTCTAACATTCCCCAGAAAAGACTCTAATTCTGCAAAGAGATAATTATACCTGAATGACCTCTCGCATGGATGCTCAACTAGAACTGTCCTTAGCTCACAGGGGGGTAACTCTGCCGCCTATCCCTCCCTCAGCCGGCCTGCCTGCTGCTGCGAACAGAGCAGCTTCCTCCTGCCAGTGAACTTGCCAATCCCAGTCAGGCCTTAGCTAGTGGCAACCAAATCTCAATGCTAGGAGATAAGCTGATAAACAGAGGAGAGTTCCCTCCTGCTCCTAGCAGGGCATTACAGGAGCCCGATTATTCATTACCCTTACCTGCCAACCAAGCACAGCACTCCTTATCTCTGCAGCAGCTGGTCTCACCCTGATTCACACCGCACAAAGTCCCTGTTGCCTGTTCTACACACTGAAGCTTCCCCATTCTCAACGCAAAACAGCGCAGAGCGAGAGAAAGGATCTACTTTTATGTCCTTCCCAGCCCTAATTCAATTAACCTACACTGGAATGTTTAATTTCCCCTTTTTCTCTTCTGTTTTGTCCCCTCTAACCATCTCCACTGCACTTCCTCAGCAGCATGCATCGCCATCACGAACCTACCCTGAGACTGGACTAAGGCAGAGACAATTCAGCTCTGCCCGACTACACGAATGCAGAACTGCATTTGGCTGGGGTTGCAGTGGAAAACCAACAGGCGGCACCCACTTACCCCTCAGCTCCCGGGGCTGTATGAACTGAGACTGCCCCGGAGTCCAGTTCTGCTCAGTGAGATTCATTTGGGTCATCTCTTGCTCAAGTCCATCCAAGCTGGATTCTACTGGCGACTCCCAGTTACCGCTCTTGGCTGGTGGGGGGGACGTCTCGGCTTGCACAGGTTTTGGAGGCACAGGAGTCAGCCCTTCCGAAGCGGGCACTTCATCTGCCAGCTTTCCCGCATCCCCAGCTTTGATTCTGGTCCTTCTTGCCCGGGAATAAGACTTCTTTTCAATTGGTCTGTCTGGCGGTGGCTGTGCAGCATCAGCAGCCGTGGCTTGGTTTTCCAAAGCAACCTCCTCCTTCGCAGGGCTGCTGTGGACGTGGGCTGCTTCCATCTCGGGTGACTTGTCTCTCGGGGGGGTTTGCTCTGCACGCTTTGCTCGATAGTTGCCCTCCTGTTTGGCTTGCTCGCCGTTACGAGACAGATGCTGGATGTTTGCTTCCGAAGCTCGGTAGCTTGGACGGGTCTCTTTGTAACCCCCCATCCTCGGGTAGTTCCTAGGTGGGGGCATCCTCCCCGTACCTGCGGAGCTCCTGTTGGTGAACGTTCGAGGGGGAGCTGAAGAGCTGTCTGCGTCTTGGTGCCTTGGGGGCTTACCTGGCCTCTCGTTCGACCAGTTTGGGTCTCGCTGAGGAGGACTCCCAAACCTAAGGGAGAAAAATAGTACAAATGACTGGAAAGACATCCCTGGGTGAGAGGTGCTGCTGTGCCAGGGAAACCCTCTCCTGTACGCAGCGTGCAGAACTCCCAGGACCAAGGTCCCACCCCGGGGCCAAAGGGCTTTCCCCTTCGGGGCTTCAGACCTGTTGTTTGAAGCGCCTGGCACAAAGGCTGAGGTTTCCCTCTGGGACGAGCCAGGCTCTAGTCTGACTTTACTGCTCACCTTGGTTTGCGCATCCTCCTCGGCTTGATGTCATCGGGGTTGTGAGCCGACCTGATGTCATAGCCATAAAGCGCGATCAACTCCTGCCTGGTCTTGGGGGCCTGCTCGTCCTCCCGGAATTTGTCGTGCTCCCAGCGGCCCTCGTCCTTCCACAGCTTCCGCTGACGACCCTTCGGCCTGGAACAGTTACACAGGGAGGACCAAGGAGATGTGGCAGCTTCAACCAGCCCCACACACAGGGACCGAGCATTTCTAGGGCAGGCTGTGCCACAGGAGACAGCGTCTCTTCCTCCCACTCTTCCTGCCCAGCAGCTGCTGGCCTACCCACTGCTATTTCTGAAAAGCAGCAAGAAGGGTCACTGCTCATTAGCAAGAGGCTTTCCTTGTGGCTTTTTTTGCACCACCCTCAGTCTCTCCTTCAAAACCAAGACCCAAAATGTCCTAGCAGGACATTGCAAGCAGGCAACTGAAGCACAGACAAATCCTCCTTGCCGATGCCTTCCCAGCACTTCATGCGGAAGCAAGGAGCTGTGCTGCCAAACACCGGCCTGGGAGTTGGCCTCAGCCTCCCAGAGAGAGGCAGACACGCGGGGGATGCTCGCGTACCTGACCTCCTCCTCCTGCGTCTGCCCTCGGAGGTCGTGCTCAAAGAAGAGCCCTTTGCGCGGGATGTAAGCCGGGTTCTTCCGATCCTCATCATCATCCAGGTGCTTGGGAACTTTTTTCCCAACTTTATTCTCAACAGGTTCAGTGCTCTCCTGTCAAAATCAGACAGCTCTTACCACTGCAGCAGTCCCTCTGCGAGAAGCCCCCCACAGCCCAGAGAATGCATGTTTAACACCTACCTGCCCGTCCCCGCTCTGCCTCTCACCAGTTACAGCACCTTTGGAGTCAGGTTTCTCATCCCCTTTCTCTGCTTTTGCCGCTGACTCACAGGAATCATTACTATCCTGCTTCAGTTCCACTTTGGCACTTTCTTCCTCGCTGTAATCCTCTTCCTCTGCCTGAAAGAACCCCAATTACTCAAACATGCACCTTTAGCAACAGGTCCCCAGGAATTTCCCCACTCAAGTCCCCAGATCCGGAGTTAGATCCCTGTTCCAGTTGCTGGAGACCCGACTCTTTCAAAGCAGAGGATTAGCTCTCAAGGTCCTTCCTATCCTTGTATTTTTAAGGAAAAAGCAAAGACTAAACCCAACACCTCTCCCCACCAACTCCCACCAGCGACATCAGATCCAACAGTCAGGCTTTCTAGCACAGGGCCGGGACCAGCTCCCCCACAAAGCCCCAGCCTCTCACCGCTCTGAAAGGAAAGGGCTCAAGCAACCAAGGGCCCTCAGACCGTCCCTTCCTTCCCACACCGAGGGCCCGGATCCAGCCAGCGCCGGGTTTCCAAATTCCCTGGAGTTACTCAGCTGACTCACTCGGAGCACTCTGCTCGCAGGAGCGTGACCTCGTTTCACCCTCCAGGAGCCTGCAAGCCTTGCTTAGGCTGGAACTGTCACTAAAAATAGCTCTGCGTGATTAACAAAAAGACTGCTCTATTTTTCTGTTTCAACACAGCGTATTTGCACATCAACTGCTCCTTTTGTTTACGTTGGGGAAACCCAGACGTGGCATTATTTTTAGGCACAGGAACAGAGTCATCCTGGCATGTCAGTGATGCAATACCCCCGCTGCTCCAACAGCCCAGCGTGCACCAGCGCCGCTCTGCTTCTCCGCGTGCCGAGCCTCCGGGGAGCCTCCGCGCAGGTTTCCAGGCTTGAAGAGCCGCTGCATGGTGAACACGGGGAGCTGCCCCTTACCCTCCAGGTACCACCTCTACAGCCTGCCACGCTCCTTCCTCGCTAATGGCAGAGATTAATTCACAAAGTAACAGCCCCTACGAGCTTCGATTTCATCTGCCTTGCTGTTTTGTGTTTTCTCTAACTGCTGCCCCCCTCAAGATCTCCAAAACAGCTGTCTCAAGAGAAGGGTTTTCACTAGAAAACCTTCACTGTGATCATTAGAAACCAGAACTTCTCTAAACCGCCTCGAGATGTTAAACTTACAGTTCTGAACTAAAAATCCAGGGACACCTACAGCCACAGGCTGCCTCCCAAGCGCAGGCAGGGGGTCTCAGTGCACGCGAGGCGGGATTTTCCCAGCACAGACCCAGCGCTGAGCTGCCAGCACTCATGGGGTGCGTTACCCCTCCAGCTGCCGTACGCAGAAGACAGGGATGCTGCCTGGGATGCTTCCAACCCAGCACTTAGTTTTCTAATTTCAACTAATTAAAACGCAACCAGCATCCTACGCTTCCTTCCACACCCTTCTTGGCCACGGCAAATCCTGCTCTCAGGATCCAACGTTTGAGGAGTCAGGCGTTTTTTTTTCCTTTTTTTCCCCATGGATACTGGCCCTACACCCACCCCGCAGCAGCGGCTTCTCCGCAGCGCCGGGCCCAGCGCCGGCTGCCCAGCACCGTGGAGGGAACTGCCCGGCGAGGGCACTCAGACCGGCAGAGACCGTTTTCCTCTGCAGCGGCGATGACTACGCTGCAGCGCAGCTCGCTCCGAGTCTCTGCACGGCTGGTGCGAAGCATGCGAGCTGGTATCTTGAGACAAAGGCAATCACTGCCGACGGGGTCAGTGGAAGAGAACGAAGGACACAAACTGGGTTTTGTGCTAAAATTATGCAAGATGCAGTCACTCGGCAGAACCCTTTAAATGCCAGGACAGAGACTCCTCTTACCTCCGAGTCTTCTGCGCTTTCATAATCTGAGAGTACAGCTGCGGGGGAGAAAAAGGAGTTTGGTGTCAGGGCAGAAACAGAAACACAGCTTCCCTCCGAGCGTAACACGCTGCGCTGCGGGCGACCGCTGGCAAACACACACCGAACAGTCCCGCCAAGGCGAAGTCAGAGGCCAGCACCAAGCGTCCCTGATGAATGCCATTGCCAGCTCACACGGGAGGAAGCAAGGGCAAGTTTGGGGCATGCTGTCCCTGCACCCCGCGTTTGCCTCCTATTATGAGTTAACGTTCGGGATGACAACAACTGCAGGACTATTGGAAAAGGCATTTTGTCCGGTTTTTACTTTTTGCATGCAGACAGCACTCGCAGTGCCAGAGAAAGTCGTTACTCACCGTCTCCTTCGATGCCATCCTCGCTTTCCTGCGGAGAGAGGGAGAGGAAGGTGCGTTAGTGGAGGGGAAGGTCAGCAGCCGGGTCCCTGTGGCATCCCACGATCCCGGACACAATTACGACAAGGTTTGGCCCCAGTGCTATCGCATCCACCCTTGGAAGTTCAGCTTCAGTGACCGAGAAAGAAGAAACAAATTGAGGGATCCCAGTATGTTTCTCTAAGATCCTTCTAGAGCAAGTTACGCTGGGGGAAAGCAGCTTAAGAAAAAAAGCACAAACTGTGTTAACTGCTGGAGGTCTTCAGAGGGAAAAGAGCGGCATCAATAGACAAGCCAGGCTCCCCTCCCTCGATAACGGAGAGCCAGACGGCTAACTCGGGAAAGGACAAGAGGATTACTTAAAGCAGGAGCCCAGGAATAATGAACAGATGCCGAGCAGGACCGAGCTCAGGCAGACATCTGCTAGAGACTCCGGCGACAGAAACACAACCCCGCACCTGAGAGAAGATGCTGGATGAAGCGGAATCAGATCAGGAAGAGTTTCTAGTAAAAGAACAGACTGATCGAACTGTGCAGTAAAAACAACCTCAGATCAAAAATAAAACCAGCCAACGCATTAACGAGATAAGCCCAAACGCCAAAACAACTGAGCAGAAATACGCTGCGATTCAGGAGGAACTTGAAATAACCGGCGCTATAAACCCACCACAGGACAAAATCGCACCCAGCGTAAACTGCCAGAGGAGAACTGCCCTGCGCAGGCGGGGGAGAGCAGCACCACAAACTGCCCGTAAAAGGTTTTTAATGCCCTCACTTAAAAAAAAAGGCTGGTCAGAGCTAATAAAGAGCGGAAAAGGCCCGACCAGGCAGCAAACCCACCCGCCCGCGCCCCGCTGCGGGGACCCCAGGCCGGGGGATGGGACCCCACAAGAAGGAGCCAGCCCCGAGGCTCAGGGGGACCCCCTGCCTGGTGCTGGGGGGCCGCAGAGCCCAGCCTGCCCCCGCGGGGCTGCCCCCGCCCTGCTCCCCCGCACACACGGGGGCACCCAGCCCGGTTCCCCCAATTCCCCAGCCCCCCTCGCACCCCAGTGTCCCCCCCACCTCCCCGGTCCCAATACCATCCCAGCACCCCCGCTCCGAGCCCCCCAACTGCCCCCGAGCCCCCCAGCCCCCCCCGTCCGCTCGCCCCCTTTCTCCCCCCGCTCCCCCGGCCCCACGCCCCCCCCCACCCGCACTCACACACTCGGACTCGGGCGCGCTCTTGGCCGCCCCCCCGGCGGCGCTCTCGGCCCCGCGGCCCCGCGGCCCAGCGCTGAGGGCCCCGGCGGCGCCCCGCGGCGAGCGGTGCGGCGGGCGGGGCGAACCGGAGCCCGAACCGGAGCCGGATCCCGAGCGGGAGCGAGCGGCGCTGGCGGCCGAGTCGGCGCTGTCGGAGGCGGCCGAGTCCGAGTCGTCCTCGCTGTCCTGCGAGGCGCGCTGCCGCCGCCGGTCCGCCATCTTGGGCAGCCGCAGGGGCGGGCGGCGGCGCGGGGCACCACGGGACGGACTACAGCTCCCGGCGGCCCCCGCGGCCCGCGACGTCACCGCCGCCGTCCCGACAGCCCTTGCGGCAGCGAGCGGCCGCTCCTTCCCCGCCCCGCCCGCCTCTCTCCCCAGCAGGGGGCAGGCGCGCGCCGGGCAGGGCGCCGACGTCACAGCGCGCATGGCGTCACGGCGGCGGAAATGACGTCATGCGCGGGGGGAGGCAGACAGCCGTTTTCCTCGTTTATTGTAAAAAAAAAAAAAAAAAAAAATAGAGCGCGGGTGTGTCCACGCGTGACGCCCGCCCCCGCCCCAACGCGTTTATAACTTTATTTTTTTAAACAGATTTCCTTTTTTGTTTTTTAAACTTTTTTTTTTTTTTAAACAAGTTTCCTTCCGCTCATGAACCTGGTGCCAGAACGCAGCTGGGTGCGGCGGGGGGGCGCAGCCCCGGGGAGGGGGGGGATAAACCCGGGGGGGCGCAGGCCCCGGGGGACGGCGCAGGAAGGGGAAACGCAACAAACCGAACCAAACCAGAACAGAAGCGGGGGGGCGGCTCTGCGGCGGCGATCCTGCTCAATCGCTGCTGCGGGGGAGGCCGGGCAGAGGGGGGACGCGTGGAGCCCCCCCGTGGAGCCCCCTCCCCACCCCTCCGGCAGCGCCGGCACCGCGGGGCTCCGGAGCCCGGCACCCGGGGGGTCGGCCAGGGCAGGGGACGCCGCGGCGGAGCAGACACGGCGCCAAGCCCAGCTCCTTACGGCACACGTTGCCAACCTCAAAACATTTAAATTATTAAAAAAAAAAAATTAAAAAACCCAAAATTGTGCGTATAGGATTTCTATTTCACAAAAAAAAAAAAAAAGGTTTTGTTTTTAAACTCTCCCCTCTGACCCCGTTACAGCCACTCAAGAGGGGGCAAAAAAAAAAAAAAACCAAAGAGGCTTCCTGGCGCTTTCCGGCTCCTCGCCGCGGCAGGGCACCGGCTGGCAGCGCCGGGACCCGCTGGCAGCACCCGCTGCCGCCTCTCGCGCCGCTCGGACACAACCTGGCCTTTATCCCGTTTCTAACGAAACGTAACAAGGCAGTGGCGGGCAGAGCCCCCGCAGGACGCGGCCTCCCCGGCTGGCGAACGCGGCACCCCCCGCACCAGGGTCTGGCCCCGGTGCTCTCCGCGCTCCCGCCCGCGGCTCGAAGGCCAATGTCCAAAATAAACCGAACATCGGCTGCGGGAGGGCAGGGGCAGCGTGCGGAGCTGCGGCAGGCAGCGAGGACGGGCAGGACGGGCAGGCAGGGCCTGGGGTCCGCCCGCTGCCCCCGGGACCGGAGCAGCCGGTGGGAAGCCTCGGCCGGCAGCTGGCCGGTGCCGCAGGGGGTACGGCTGCCAGCACGGGGCGGGATGAGTCCGGGGAACGTGTTGCAAAACCCAAGAGAACAAAACCGGGGTCACGGAGGAACGAAACCATCCGTCAATGAGAAGGCAGGAGAGGGCAGCGGCCATCGGCGTGACCCGGCGACGTACGGATCTCCCGGCGGCTCCGCTATTTCCGGCAGGTCCGGTGCGGCGTCTGCTTCTTCTGCATCTCCAGCCGGCAGCGGCTGCGCTCGTCCAGCCAGGGCAGCTCGAAGTTCCTGCGGCCAGAGCCCGCGTCAGTGCAGCACCGTCCCCAACCCAGAACGCACCAGCACCTTCCCGGTGGGCGACGCCGGGGATGCCGGCCCAAGCAGCGGTGCCCGGCACAGCCCAGCCCCGTCCCCTCCCGCCGCCGGTGACCCCGGTACTCACTGTGGGGTCAGTTTTGGTAAGGGCCGGCCAAAGGCGACGACAGGCAGGTAGGGGGTGATGAGCAAACTTTCCACTGCGGGAGAGACACCGGAGCATTACGCACCCCTGCCCGCATCCCCTGCCGCAGGCAGGGCTCCTGCCTGCACCCCAACACCCTGCCTGCCCCCCGATGCCGAAGGCACTCACCGTCATCTGGCTCAGGGAAAAATGAGGTAACTTCAGGCTCCGACTCCTGAATCCCTTTCCTTTTGTACATTCGGAGCTGCAGCCGCTGTAGAATTCTCTGTTCCCTGATCCGCTGAATGTCCCACCTGGAAAACGCCCGGGCAGTGAGAATCGGCAGGCAGCGAGCGGGCAGGCGCCTCGACCCTCCCGGGGAGCTCAGGGGGCTGCGCCGGGGCCGCCGAGCATCCCTTCTCCGGCAGCGTTTCTGGTTCCCGTTCCAGCTGCCGGCTGCGCCCTGGGCGACCGGACCCCATGTCCCCCTCCCGGGTGACACCCCGGGGCCCTTCCTGAGGGAGCGGGTGCAGACCGGGGCCCCCATCGCCCTCTTTGCTCCCACCTTTTCCTCCGTTTCTCATCCAGCTCCAGCTTCGCGTGCCGTTTGGAAAAGACGCTGTCGTCCAGGTTCTGCAACGACAGACAGGGGTGAGCACGTCCGCCCGGCACCGGCAGCCCCGGCACGGCCCTGAGCCGGCAGCCAGAGCCGCCGCGGCACAGAGGGGCTGGTCCTCCACCCCCACCCCAGCCCTCCAACTGCAGCCGGGATTCACCACGCTGTTTATGCCAGACGAGGGGACGAGATGCCGCCGGCCCCGCAGCGGCAGCGAATGCCGCAAGCCGCTCTCCTGGGACGGTCAAACAGCCAGGAAGGGGCCTGCGGCAAGGCCGGCTCTGGCGGGGCAGCATACGTACCTCCAGGAGGTCCGAGGGGTTGGGGTCTCTCAGGGGCTCCACGACATGGTCCCTCCAAGACGGAACTGCAGGGCAAGAGGCCAGGCCGTTACCCCGTGCCGGCACCCCCCACGGCCCCACGCTCCAGCCCCATCCCCGCCACCTCGCCGCTCCCTTCCCGCCCGTCCCTGCCTTGGGGAGCGCAGCTCGGCCTCCCCAAACCCCCGTCCTGAGCCGGGCTGGGCGATGCCCCCGGCTGAGGGTGGCGGCAGCTGCTGGGGGGAGGCAGAGACAGGAGGGCGAGCTCGTCGCCATCCCCCCGGCCAAGTGCACAAGCAAACCTGAGCCGCTCCCAGAGGAGACGTGCCGAGCTCCCGGGCGCTCGGCCATCCAGCACAGCCTCACCGGCAGCATCGGTGTCTGCCGCGGCACAGCCCAGCGCTCCCCATTGCCAGCGCTCGCCACACTGCAGGACCCATAGGAGATCGGCCGGGAAGGGGCGGCCGGCAGGACAGGACCAGATTTGGGGGCAGCAGGCGACCCCGTGGAGGAATCCATACTGTGCCGTGGTGGCACAAGCCAGAGAGACGTTTCCCAACCACGAACGGGAGGTTGCTTCATCCCTCGCTCAAACGGGTGCGCAGGCTGCTCGGCAAACCAGGCGGCTAAAGCGGAGCGGGGCCGGCAGCCCTGCCCAGCGCGCTGCCCTCGGCTCGGCCGTGCAGGCAGCAGCAGCCCAGCGCGGTGGCAGCCCGGTGCGTGCCGGAGCAGGGCGAGCCGGAGATGTGGTTCGGGAGAGCCCATCACCAGCAGCAGGGCTGCTACCGGCCACCGCGGGAGGAGCCAGCAGCGCGGCACAACAGGTTCCACCTCTCCCACCGCGTCTGGGACTCTGCCCTTTGCTGGCTTCGGGGCGAGGGTGCCGAACCCCGTTCCCCATCCACCGTGCCGGCCCCAAGGCGGGCAAACCCCTCTCTGGCCGCCAGCTCTGCCCCAACGCCCGGCACGCTGCTGCCTGCGCCGCGGCGGGCTCTCCATCGCTTACTTGCTACAGTCTCCTCCTTCTTTGGGGAGGGCTCCCGCAACGGCAGCGGCGACGGGGGCGGCTGGTGCCAGCGGCACAAGTACATTTCCGTGGTTGAGAGATAGGGCAGGTCGTCTGTCTCGCTGCTGAAGAAGCCCTTCTCCTTGGGGTGGGCGCCGGGGCCCTTCGGCGGGGCCGAGGCTCGGAGCGGGGTCTCCAGGAGCGACCTGGGTTTTTCTGGAGTCTCTTGGCTCCGCAGTTCTCGTTTACAAACAGTTTCGGACAAGGAGCCGCTCGATTCCTCCTTCCCCGGGGAGTGCTTCGGAGTTTTACTCTTCACTTTTGAGAACTCGGACACCAGTTTTTTAACGGGCGTCTTCCTCTCCGCGCTCCCAAACGTCGGCTTCCTGAGGGAGGAAGAGGAGCTGAGCCGGGCACGTGGATCCTTGCCCCACATGGGGGCTACCGGCACCCCCAAACCAGGGCTGACCAGAGGCAGGTTTCTGGAGGCGAGAGGGGCCTCCCCAGCATTTTGGGACCCCCCACTCCCCACCCAGGCTTTCACGAGGTTCCCCCCGGCCAGTGCCCACAGTCGATGGGACGCGCTCCCGGTGCCAGGCAGCCTCTCCGAGCGGCTGGACTGCCAGCCCCACGGACAGAGGGTGAAGCCATGGCGAAGGTCCTCCCCCCGTCCTCCCTTTCCCCCCAGGCCCCACGCACCCCCCCGGCACGGCCGGGCACCCTGTACCTTTTGTGCCCCTTCCCGTTCCTGCCGTAGGGGAAGTGCTTGGGCTGCAGGGTCGGGGGGGGCTCCAGCAGGTCCTGGGGACACTCCAGCGGCAGCTTCTCGCACGCCTCCGCCTCCGGCTTCTCGTCCACCTCGAAGCCCTGGAAGATGCGGTGCTTCTCCCGCTCGCTGTCCTTCTTCACCAGCTGCACCCGCCTTTCCATGCGCTCGATCCGCGCAAGGAGCTGCAACGCAGGGCGAGGGCTCACCTCGCGGGTGCGCTCCCAGGGGTGAACCCTGCCTGCACCCCTGCTCCCCCAGCCCTGGGCAGCTGCCTGCGCCGTGCCCTGCCTGCACATCCCTTCGGCAGCAGGGAAACACCCCGGGGAAGAGCCGACCCGCAGCACCCGCATCTTTGCCGTCACCTGCCTGCAGAAGCGCTCCGGCACACGCGGTGCGGGACCGGCGGAGGACCGGTGCCACCCCGCTGCGGTGCCCTGCCTGCTTTCCGCCTGTAGCAAACTGTGCCTGTCCTGGCTTTCACCTTGGCAATGCTCAGGGAGCAGGAGCACCTTTATGAGGAGCCCCTCAACAGTGCCTGAGCCGTCCCCGCTCGGGCTCAGCCGGCACGGCGGCGTGCTGGTAGTGCCATGGCTCACACCTGCCCTTGCAGAGGGGACAGGAGGCTGAGGGCAGCGTCTGCCACCGCGCTGGGTGCTGCGGGCATCGCACCCCTGGACAGTTTTACTGCAATGCTGGCAGGCAGGGGCTGAGATGTCCAAACTGCACAAAATGGCCACTTGCTCCCCGGCTGCTTCTCCCCCTCCGGCGCTTGCCCGTCCCCGTGGCAGGAGGGCCACGGCTGGCTGCAAACCCCGCATGTTTTGAGGAGCAATTTGGGGGTCTTGATCTCTGCCGCATCCTCCCCGAATGCCCGGGGAGGGAGAGGGCAGTTTGTAATTAGATGTAGGCTTCACTAGAAAGCAAGCATCCGACTCGGTGACACCTGCCCTCCGTCACCCGGCCCCGCCAGCCGGGAGCTGCAGCCATTTAGAGGGGTGCGTTCAGCAGTGGGGGGTCCCCAGGGACGTGGCTGGGGAGGGGGACCCGGCTTTTGGGGAGAGGAGCTGGGAGCAGCCCCCACTCCCTGTCCCTGCCTGCCCGGTGCAGCCGGGCTTCGCCTGCCCGTCCCCCCGGCTGCTTCACCCCCGTGGGAGGATGCGCCGCGGTGAAGCACCATTGCGGCCTTGCCGCAGCGGCTCCTCCATGTTGGAGGACTCGGCAAGCTCTGTGGGGACGCAGCACCGCTGGCTTCACCACGTGGGGTGGCCCTTCCCTCTGCAGCCGGGGCCACCGCAACCACCGCCACTGCAGAGCCAGCGCAGTCTTCCGGCACAGGGCACGCACCGCCCCGCCGGGGACGGCCGGGGCAGGCACGGCCTGGCAGGCGGGCGATGCGGGTGCGAGCGTGCGGCGAGGCACAGCTGCACGCGTGGGGCAATGCAGGCAGGGCAGGCGTGGGGGGCAACACGCAGCATCCATAGGGCAATGCAGGCAGGGTACATTTCGGGGGCAAGGCATGGCATCCATAGGGCGATGCAGGCAGGACAGGCATGGGAGGGCAAAGCTCAGCCGAGCGGTGCAGCGGGGTGCACACACCACAGGCAAAGACCAGCAGGGCCCCCCCGCCTGAGAGGGGCAAGGCAGGCAGCCCTGCGGGGCCGTGGGGGGCCCACCCACGCCCGGGGGGAGGGCAGCCCCCCCTCGGTGGGGCAGGGCAGGCCCTGCCGCAGCGGGGCGATTGCCCGCGGACCCACGCGAGGCCGTGCCCCCCCGCCCACAAACATACACACACCCCCCCGCCCCCGTGACCGCGGTGACGCGGCCCCTTTAAGTTAACCCCCGCGCGGCGGGGCGGGCAGGCGCCGCGGGCCCTTTAAGGCCCCCCCCCGCGGGCGCGCTGCCATGGCGACGGGCGGCGGCCCGTTAACCCCCGCCGGCCCGCCCCGCCCCCGCCCTTTGTGCCCCCGCCGGTCACCCCGCCCCCCGCCCGCCTTTGTCTGGGGGGGCACCGACCCCCGGGGGGGGGGGAGACGGACACCGATACCCGGGGGGGCATCAACCCCCTGGGGGAGCATTAACCTCCCGGGGGGGGCAATAACCCTTTGGGGGGGGGCGTTACTGCCCCGGGGGGGGGCGTTAATCGCTCGGAGGGGCACTAACCTCCTTGGGGGGGTATTAACCCCCTGGGTATCTTGGGGAGGGGGACTGATGCCCCCCCCAGGGCATCAATTACTCCCCAAGGTGTCGGGGGGGGGCATTAGTCCCCAAGGCGGGAGGCATTAACCCCTGGGGTGCCACGGGGGGGGCATTAACCCCCAAGGGGGCGGCATTAACCCCTGGGGTGCCACGGGGGGGGCATTAACCCCCAAGGGGGCGGCATTAACCCCTGGGGTGCCATGGGGGGGGCGTTAACCCCTGCAGGGGGGTGGCGTTAACCCCTTGGGTGCCACGGGGGGGCACTTACCTGTTGGTGGGCGGAAGCACCAGGGGACCCCTGGGTGTTGGGGGGGGGCATTAACCCTAGGGGAGGGTTAGTCCCGCGGGTAGGGGGTAATCCCGCGCGTGGGGGGGGTTAACCCCTGCTGTGCCGCACTCCCGCCCCCCCGTCCCCCCCCCGCCGTACCGTGTCCCGCTCGGCCTTGAGCTCCTCGATCTGCCGCTCCTTGGCCTGCAGCTGCTGCTGCTGCTGCTCGATGAGGTCCAGCTGGAGCAGCAGGATCTGCCGCAGGCAGGCCGCCTGCCCCGGCGAGCCCCCGCCGGCCCCCATCCCGCCGCGCCGCGAACCGCTCTTCCACTTGCCCTCGGCGGCCGGCGGCGGCGGAGGGCCCGGTTCGGCGGGCCCCGCTCCCGGCCCCGGCCCCGCTCCCGGCCCCGCCGCGCCCTCCCCGGCGCCGCGCCCGGGCAGCACCGCCTGGTAGCGCGGCCGGGCGCCGGCATCCCCCGCGCCGGCCTGCTTGCCGCCGGCCAGCGGCACCAGCCCGGCCCAGCGCTGCTGCTGCTGCTCGGCCGCCGCCGCCACCCCGCCGCCGCGGCCCTTGTGTGCCCCCAGCGGCGGCGGCGGCGGCTCCCGGGGCCGGCGGGGCGGCGGGCGGTGCGGTGCGGCGCCCTCCTCCTCCTCCTCCTCCTCCTCCTGCTCCCCCCGGGGCGGCTCGGCCGCCCGGAAGGCGGTGGACCTCATGGCCGGGGCCCTCCGCTCCGCGCCGCCCCGCTACCGCCCGCCGACACGGCGCAGCGGCGGCCGCCACCGGCTGCGCGGCCCGGGGGACGGCGGGGCCCCGCCGCCATCAGCGCAGCGCATCCCCCGCCCCGGGGGCCGCGGGACACGGGCAGGGGCTGCCCCGCCGCCGCCGCCCCCTCCCCGCGCGGGGCAGGGGAGGGGCCGAGCCGGGGCCCACGCGGGACGGCTCCACGCGGGACTGCTCCACGCGCGGGGGGGTGGGGGGCGCGGGCCGGTACCGGGGGCGGGTCGAGGCCGGGGCCGCGCGGCGGCCCCCGGTTACCTTTAAACCGGGCTCGGTGCGCATGCGCCGGCGGCGGCCCCGGCCGGGGCGGGGGCGCGGGGCGGGGGGGGGGCCGGGACCCCGGGGGCGAGGAGCGGGGCAGGTCTGCGCGCGGGGCGGAGCGGGGGCACCCCCGGGGACAGCCCCCACCCAGCCCCCCGCGCGACGTGGGGTGGTCTCCACGCGCGGAGACGCCGGTCCCGCGTGGGGCGCTGCCCGCTGGGGCCGGGCGGGGGTCCCGGCCCGGCAGTAGCGGGGCGCGGCCGCCCGGTGGCTCCCGAGCGCGGCGGCTCCGCCCGGAGCGCGCCGGGGTCCCGAGCCCGCCCCCCGGCCCCGTCCCGCCGCCCACCGTGGGTCTGTCGGGTCTCGGCCCAGCCCCACGGCGAGGGGACGCGGCGGGGTGCGGGGAGCCTCTGCCCCGGGGGAAGAGGGGGGCCGAGACCCACCGCCACGGTCCCCCCACGCAGGGGGTGCGGGGAGGGGGGAGGTCCCGCTCTGCGGGGACGGGTTTGTCCCGCGTGAGCAGGGCTCTGCCAGTGCCCCCCCCCGTGTGCACACACCCCCCCACACCCCCGCGGGTCTGCAGACCCACCCTCCGTGTGCACACACCCCCCCACACCCCCGCGGGTCTGCAGACCCACCCTCCGTGTGCACACACCCCCCCACACCCCCGCAGGTCTGCAGCCCCCCCCGTGTGCACACACGCACACGCAGCCCTGCAGAGCCTGCAGTTCCCGGTACATGTGCAAGTGCATGCACCCCCCCCACACACACACTCCCCCCGCAGAGACTGCAGCCCCAGCCCACGCACACGCGCGTTTGCACATGTACACACACACGCATGCACACCCCCCCGCAGTGGGGTCTGCAGCCCCCACTGCAGGCACACGCGCACCCTGCAGGCACTGCAGCCCCACTGCACACACACGCACGCACAGCCCCCCCGCCCCCGTACTGCAGCCCCGCATGCACACGTGTGCACACACACACGCGCGCACACACACACGCGCGCACACACACACGCGCGCACACACACACATTCACATGCATACACGCTCACACACAGAGCATTCCCCCCCCCCACCTGCTGAACCCCCCCCAAGGCACATGGGGCCGCAGCACCGGGGACACGCAGGGGACACGCAGGGCACGTGCTGGGGATGCGCAAGGGACACGTGGGGGGGACGTGCCTCTCCGCAGAGCTGCATTCGGGGGGGGGGAGGGTCCCCTTGCACACATCACCCCCACACAGCAGCCCCCCATGAGTCGCGGGGTCCCCATCCGCCGCGGTGGCCGGACCACGCTGGCGGGGCCGCCTCCCCACGGCGCGGTGCAGGGGAAGCCCCTCCGCCCTCCCCGCCGTGCCGTGTGTCACGCCAAGCTCTACGGACAGCCGTGCCTTCCCGCTGCGCGCACACGCGTGGCTGCGCTCCCGCATGCGCGTGGCCGTGCTCGTACACACGCCCGGGCCACGCTCGCCCACGCGCGGCCTCGCCGGCCCGGGCTGGGGGGTTCCCGGTGCCCCGTCCCCGCTGCGGCAGGCCCACGTGCCGGCCGGGCGCCCGCCCGCACATGGCTCTGCAGCAGGGCCGCCGCGCAGAGAGGCTGCTGGGGCTAAAAATGGAGCAGGGCTCACATGCCAGCGCCACGTGACGCCGCAACCAGCTCGCTGGGATGGAGAGGGCTCCCTGCACCCGAGGAGGAGGAGGAGGTGAAGAAGGAGGGGAGCGCCCGCTCCCATGGGCTGGCACAGACGCCAACCGGCCCGGTGCCCCGAAACCCGCGGCCACCGTGTCTCCCCGCGGGGTCGGGGGCTGCTGGGGGCTGCCCCACATCCCCACCGAGCTGCGTTTTGGGAAGGTCAAATATGGGGCCACAGAGACGTGGGAAAGGGGAGTGGGGTCCCCACCCTGCATGCCCGGGGTGGGGGGTCCGTGAGGCCAAAGGAGCCCCCACGGCCCCCAGCGCTGCCCCTGCCCTCCCCTCCCTCCGGCGGCTCGGGGCTCCGGGGCCGTGGCGCTGCAAGGGGAACACAAACATCAGCACATGAGATTTACGGGGCCGCGGCCAAGAGGGGTGCGGGGAGGGGGGCCAGCGCTGCCGCAGCCCCACCCTGCAGGCAGGGGCCACCGGGGCCCCCCCACCCGCCCCGGCTGCTCCCCGTGCAGGGGCTTCCTGAACCAACCTGCACGGTGAGCACGCCGGGGGTCCCCCCCCGCCTCAGGGTCCCCGCACCCCTTCTGCACTCCCATATTCCGGCATCCCCCTGATCTCTAGGTCCCTGCACCCTCCTGGGGTCCCTGCACCCTCCTGGGGTCTCTGCACCCCTGCACCCTCCTGGGGTCCCTGCACCCCCAGATCCTGCACCCCTACACCCTCTGGGGCGCCTTGCACCGTCCTTGGATCCCCAAGTCCTTGCACCCTCCCGGGGTGCATTTACCCCTAAATCCTGCACCTCCACGGATCTGGGCACCCCCGCACCCCCAGACTCTGCCCCTCCCTGCCCCCCTGCATCCTGCATCCGCAGACCCTGCACCTCCCGGGGTCTCTGCCCCCCACCCCAGGACTGCCCCATCCCGCGGTGACGGGGCGCTGTGGGGTGCCCCACCCACCGTGGGGTGTCCCCGCCTACCGTGGGGTGCCCCCGCCCGCCCCGCCCCGGCCAGGCCTGCCTTGTTTACCTGATTTTTTTTCCCTTTCCGCGGGGAGGGGAAAGGCGAGCCCTGGCAGCGCGGAGCCACCAGCCCCGGCCAAGAGCCGTGGGGACGAGCCAGGGCTGCTCTCTGCTTTTCAGCCACGGATCTGCTGCTGCACAGCAGGAAAACACCCCAAAACCCCCAGCACCCAGCCCTGCCTGGCACCCCACAGCGGCACCAGGGCTCCTGCCTGCTCGCCCACCACTGTCAGTGGAATCCCGTGGGGATGAAAGGGGGGCTCAGGGGTGCAGGACCCCCCAGGCGAGGTGAGACCCAGCGTCTCTGCTTGCCCCCCCTGCAGCATTACACCTATGGCTGGGGAAACTGAGGCACGGTGTGCCCCAGGGTGGCACAGAGACCCAGCCAGACCCAGTGTCCTCAACCCGATGCGAATGCTGCAGCGCAGCAGTGGGTTTGGAGGGTGTCCAAGCACGGGGGGTTGCTGAGGCTGCAGCGCTGGGGGGTCTGCACCCTGGCAGACCCCCAGTGCCCAGCCTGGGGCAGGCAATAGGCAGGAACAAACCCCCATCCCTGGTGGAGACACCCCCCCTTTCCTGGAAAAGGCACAACAAGGTAAACAACCCGGCCAGCCCGGAGTAAAAATAAATCTCTCTGCACGCAGGCGTTCGCCGGGAAGCGGAGCGCACAGTCACGTGGCATGGCCGCACGGCACCGCCGGCAACCCGGGCACCGGGGCACGCGGCCGCTGGCCCTCACGCCCACTCCCTGGCACCGGCGAGCTGATTCTTCAACTGCGTCCTTGTCCCCGGGGTCAGCGGGGTCCCCGCTGCAGCGGAGGGGGCCGGGGCCAGCCCCTCCCGGGGGGATGTGGAAGCGGGGCTGGGGGTGGTGCAGGGGGTGCAGTTGGGGGGCACAGCACAGGAGGGGGCAGGGGCACAGCTGGCTGCTGCCCTCGGGCAGGGTCAGCGCCGGTGGCATGGGCTGGGGTGACACTTGTGTGTCCCCACCGCTTCAGGCAGTGCTCACCTGGCACCTGAGCGCGCGGCACGTGATGACCTTGGGGAAGGTTGAGGTGCCCCATCCGTGCCATGGACCGACTAGCACGGGCAGAGCCGTGTCGGGGTGCACGGGGACCCACGGGGAGCTCCCTGGGGCATCGCCCAGCCTTTGGGAGGGTCCCTGGAGTGGCTCAGCCATGGGGCTGCTGAGGGTCCGGTGCAGGGCACAGCAGGCACGTGCCTGGCTGCAGCACCCTGCTGTCCCGGTGGCTTTGGTGGCCCCTTCTGCTGCCCAGGGACTGTCCCCAGCCGGATCCCCGTCCTGCTGCCGGGATGTCCCAGCTGCACCCAGCCTGGGGCCCCGCTCACAGCGCCCTCACACCGACCTGCAGTGCCGGGGTCCCAGCCCCACGTGGGACCCCACGGTGGGACCCCATGGTGGGTCCCCACGGGATTTATCTCGTCCCTCCCAGCCCCGCACCCATCCCGGGGACCCCCAGGGGAGCTGAGGAGCCAGGTCCGGCCGAGCATCCCTGAGCAGGGCTGGCTCTGCGCCGTGTGCCGTGTGCCGCAGCGCCGTGCGCAGGGTTGTTTTCCGAACCGAGACAAGCGGCTGAGTCACGGCTAATTGCTGCGGCCCAGGAACGTGCCGGGAGGGGAACGAGGCGCCGTGCGGGGCCAGTGGCACCTGCACGCCCAGGGCAGCCCGGGCACGGCCGGGCACGGCTGCACCGCTGGGAGCGGGGACAGGGCAGTGAGGGCCCCCCGCCCCAGGGCAGGCAGCCCCCCGGGTCCCCTGGTCCCCGTGCCAGCCCGGCCCCACACATCCTTCCGGGAGCCGCCAGGGTTTCTCCCAGCCGGAGGTGCCGGCTGCAGCGCGGCCACAGCACCGCGCAACCACCCAGTGACTCAGGGCGAGGGCACTTCCTGCGGGGTGATGGGGTGACCCCACCACCCCAGTGCCACGGGGCGCCCCACGAGCCGGGAGCAGCCCCAGCACCCAGCGAGGGTCCGCGGGGGCCCCAGCCAAGGAACGGCCCCACACACCTGCCAGGGCTGGCACCAGGGGCTCCTTGGGGTGCAGAGCTCTGGTGTCCCCCCCCGGGCACCCCGCAGGCTCCCAGCACAGCCCTGCCCACGGCTCCGGGCATGGCCAGGGCACCCAAGGCCTCCCCTCCCGCGGGATTAGCTCTGAGGATTTCCCGGCACTGGCACGTCTGTGCTCTGCACCTTCTCCTCCTGGCTGGGGGCCAGGGCAGCACCCGGCACGTGGCACCCAGGGGGGTGCTGGCACCCCCAAACCCCTCCCCCTTGGGGCCATGAGCACCTATGGAGACCCCAGCACCACCGGGTTGGGCTGGCCCCAGTGCTGTGACCCAGATCCGCTCGGCGGCTCTGCCCTGGCACCGTGGCGCTGGGCACAGCACGTCGCTGCAGTCCCTGCGGCAGCTGGGAGCGGGGCCAGGCTGGGCCGCGGCTGCCGGGCACGTGCCACACTGGGCACCCGCCGTGGGCAGCGCATCGCCCCGGTGGCACTGGGGACAGGCAGGGGCTGGGCAGGGGGGCAGGGGGGGGCGCAGTGGGGGGCTGAGCTGGGCTGGTGTGGCAGGGATCTGGCTGTGCCGCGCTGTGCCAGGGCTGCACCGCTGCTGTGCCATGCACAGGCATCTCTGGTGCGGGGGCTCCTGCGGTGCTGGTGCCACATTGTGCCTGGGTGTCCCCAGTGCAGGGGACAGTGCCATACTGGGTGCCAGTGCTGTGCCTGGGTCTCCCTGGTGTGGGGGACAGTGCCATGCTCAGGTGTCCCCTGTGCAAGGGACAGTGCCATGCTCAGGTGTCCCCAGTGCAGGGGACAGTGCCATGCAAGGTGACAGGGGTGCCAGTGCTGTGCCTGGGTGTCCCCTGTGCAGGGGACAGTGCCATGCTCAGGTGTCCCCAGTGCAGGGGACAGCGCCATGCAAGGTGACAGAGGTGCCAGTGCTGTGCCTGGGTGTCCCCTGTGCAGGGGACAGTGCCATGCTCAGGTGTCCCCAGTGCAGGGGACAGCGCCATGCAAGGTGACAGAGGTGCCAGCGCTGTGCCTGGGTGTCCCCTGTGCAGGGGACAGTGCCATGCTCAGGTGTCCCCAGTGGAGGGGACAGCGCCATGCAAGGTGACAGAGGTGCCAGCGCTGTGCCTGGGTGTCCCCTGTGCAGGGGACAGTGCCATGCTCAGGTGTCCCCAGTGGAGGGGACAGCGCCATGCAAGGTGACAGAGGTGCCAGCGCTGTGCCTGGGTGTCCCCTGTGCAGGGGACAGTGCCATGCTCAGGTGTCCCCAGTGCAGGGGACAGCACCATGCAAGGTGACAGAGGTGCCAGCGCTGTGCCTGGGTGTCCCCTGTGCAGGGGACAGTGCCATGCCCGGGTGTCCCCGCCTCTGCCCGCTGCTCTGCAGTGCCCGGGCGTCCCCAGTGCAGGGGCCGGGGCCGGTGCCGGTGTCGGTCCCGGTGCCGGTCCCCGCGGGCTGGGTGGCGGCCCCGCTGCGGGGGTCCCCGTTGTGCCCGGGCTCCCCGGCGGCGACGCGGGGCCGGGGCCGCCGGCGGAAAGTGTGTCACTGGGGCACGAGGCTCTCCCCGGGAATCACATGGGGGAGGCGGCGGCGCCGCGTGCGGCCCAGTGCGCAGCCGCGGCCGGTGCCGGGCGGGCGGCGGGGCGGGCGGCGGGCGCACAACAGCCCTTGCCGGGCGGCGGCGCGGCACGGCTCGGCGCGGCTCCGCTCGCCTCGGCCCCCTTCGGCGCGGTTCCGGCTGCGGGAGGCTCGGCGGAGGCTCGCCCCCCCCCCCCCCGAGGATGGCCGCCCCCGAGGCCGGCAGCACAGGTCAGTGCCCCGCCGGAGCCCCCCGCCCGCGGCCGTGCGCGCCGGGACCGTGTGGGCGTCGGCACCGGGAGCGGTCGCGAGCACCGGACCGGAGTCGGGGTCAGTGCACCAGGGACCGCAGCGAGGGGCTGCGCGCTGAGACTGCGAGTCGGAGGGGTCCGGACACCGGGACCGGGGGGTCCTGCACACCCGACCGGGCAGGATGCGCACCGGGACCGCATCCCGGAACGGGGCTCCTTCCTACCGGGACCGGGCGGTCCTGCATAGCGGGGTAAGGATCGGGCAGCGGGACCGGGGCGTCCCCGGGAGGGAGGGAGGGATGCACGCTGGCACCGGAGCGTCTTGGACGCCGGCACCGGGGCGCTCCGGTCGCCGGCGCGGGAGGGATGGAGACCGGGACCGGGGAGTCCTGAACGCCGGGACGCGCTGGACGCGGGGGTGAGAAGGGTGAGGACCGGGATGGGTGCACCGGGGCGTCCCGGGCAGCGGGACCGGAGGGGAGCGCACCGGGTCCGGGCAGTCCGTGGGCGGCGGAGGCGGTGCCACGCGTGCCCGGGCGCCCCGCGCGGGGACGCGCACCGGGAGGGGCGGGGGGGGGAACGGAGGCGATGGCCCCCCCCCCCGGCACGTGTACCCCTCCCCGCCGCTGCCACGTGCGGAGTTTGTTTTCCCCGCAGCCCCGCCCCGCCCCCGCCCATTGGTCGCCTCATGACATCATCGCTGCCCCCCCTCGTGACGTCACACCCGGAAGCGGGGACGCCGCGTTCCACTCGCCCTTTCCAACGCGGGAGGGGAGGGGAGGGGGGGGCTATCTCCGGGGCAACGAGAAGGGGCGGGGAGTCGCGACAGGCCAATGGGGTGGAGGGGGCGGGGCAAAGCGTGAAGGGGCGGGACCGCGGGAGGCCACGTGCGGCTCGAGCACGTGGGGCGGCGGCGTGAGGCCGCCTGAGCTTGGAGCGGGGGGGAGAGCTGCGGGGCGGCTGTTTGGGGGGGGGTCCCCAGGGGGTCCCCGTGCTGCGGGGTCGGGAATGGCCCCCGCATTCTGCTGCAACCCCTTGGGGGGACCCCCCCACCCCAAAGCCCCAGGACCCCCCCCTTGGGGGGGGAACCCGGGGCTTTGGGGTGGGGGGTTCCTCCCAGTATTTTGGTGTCCCAGCAGCTGGGGGTCCCCAGGAGCTGCAGTCCTGGGGGGTGGGTGGTATGGGACCCACTGTCCCCAATTCGGTGACCGCCTTTGGAGGTGGCTCAGTGAGGCGGGGGGGGCGGTGGATGATGTACCGTGGTGGTAGGCTGGCTCCGGCTCGCGGCATCCGTGCCAGCGGCACCGTGTGCGGCGGGAGACACATGGCTCTGGCGATCCCGTGTGTCCCCAACATCACCTTCCACGTGTCCCGGCCCTGAGTCAGCCAGAGCCGTGTCCCGGTGCTGCTGCTCCTTCCCCGTGCGTGGAGGGGGAACGGGGAGGGTCTGTCACCTCTGCCTCTGCCAGGGCTGGCCGTGGGCACGGCGCCGGGGCTGAGCATGTGCCCCCCACGCTGGTCCCCACCTTTGTGGGGTTCCCCCGTGCAAATCTCCCCCAGCCTCTGCCCTTTGCTGCAGCCCTGCAGTGGGGCTGCATCTCCCCAACTGAGGGGGCTGCGCTGTGACCCCCCCACCCCAGGTGCCATGGGGGGGGCTGCGCCGTGGGGCTCTGTCTGGACTTGTGGGGCTGGGAGCCGGGCTGTGCCGTGGGCATGGGGCCGGAGCTGGCGGCTGTAAATGCTGTGATCTCCCGGTTATGCCTCCGGCGGGTTCCCGGCCCACATTCCTCCCGCGGGTGCTTCCGGGGCGCCGTGCCCGTGTTCCCGGCCGGCATGCACCAGGCAACCCGGCTGTCCCCATCCCACGTGGGGCCAGCACCCGTGGCGGCCGGTGGGCGCGGTGCCTGACTCAGGGTGGGCGGCGCACGTGTGGCTGCGGTGCTGTGGGACGCCCATGGGTCCGGGATGGTTCCGGGTGCTTCCCTGGGGACCCCCCGCCCACCCCACCCAGGGGCTGTGATCCCCCTCTCGGGGTCCCCTCTCGGCCGGGGGAGGCTGAGCCCGGCGCAGCTCGGTGCATGTGTGGCCCTGCTGCTCTGCCCGCAGGCGGCGTGATCAGCTACGTGGGCTCCAGCGGCGCCTCGCCCAACCGCACCAGCCCCGTCTCGCTCTGCAGCGACAGCTCCAACAGCAGCTCCCAGTCGGGCTCCCAGCCCTTCCCCACCTACTTTCCCCCGTCGCCCACCGGCTCCCTCCAGGACTCCCGCGGCTATGGTGGGGGCTCGCTGGCTCCCCGTGAGGATGGCTCCCCTTCATCCTCCTCCTCCTCCTCCTCCTCCTCATCGTACGGCTCCTCAGTGAACTTCCCCGGGGTGCAGCAGGTCCCCACAGATGAGCGGCGCCGTAGCTCGCCCAGCAAAGCCAGCAGCACTGTTACCAGTGAGTGGGGCAGGCCGGGGGGGCGGCGGGTGATCCCCCCCTGTAATGGGCACCCCGGGACCCCGCTCACCCCCGTCCCTCTGCAGAGCTGAACGGGATGGTGCTGCTCTGTAAGGTCTGCGGGGACGTCGCCTCCGGCTTCCACTACGGCGTCCACGCCTGCGAGGGCTGCAAGGTACTGGGATTGGGGCCGGGGCGGCGCGGAGCCCCTGCCGTGCTGGGGGGGTCCCAAGTGACACCCCCCCCCCGCCCCGCAGGGCTTCTTCCGCCGCAGCATCCAGCAGAACATCCAATACAAGAAGTGCCTCAAGAACGAGAACTGCTCCATCGTCCGCATCAACCGCAACCGCTGCCAGCAATGCCGCTTCAAGAAGTGCCTGCTGGTCGGCATGTCCCGTGACGGTGAGCTCGGCCCCGGCCCCCCCGGCCCCTCCAGAACCCGGGACCCCATGTTCAGTGCTGTACGTCCCCTCCGGGGGTGCGATCCCCCGTGCCCAGGGCTGCATGTCCCCTCCCAGGATGGGCACCCCTCCAGGACAGGGTCCCCCTGCCTGCCCTGGGTGCTGTGCACGCCCCATGGGACACGTCCCCCCCCGCTGTGCTTGGGGCTGTACGTCCCCTCCAGGGATGGATCCCCCCTGCTCAGGGCTGTACATCCCCTCCAAGCCGGGGGGTAGGGATGCAGCCACGTTCCCGGCAGCCCCCGGCCCCCCATCGCGCAGGGCTGGGGGGGGTCGGCGTGCCTGGGCTGCCCAGTAATGCCAGTGTCCCCCGCAGCCGTGCGCTTCGGGCGCATCCCCAAGCGGGAGAAGCAGCGGATGCTGGCGGAGATGCAGAGCGCCATGAGCGGCATGGGCAGCGCCCTGCCGGGGATGCCCAGCCCCGGCGAGGGTCCAGCGCTGGGCGGGGGCCGTGCGCCGCCCCCCGGCCCCCCACCGCTCGCCCCCCCCGCCTGCTTCTCCCAGTTCCCCCAGCAGCTGACGCCCCCCCGCTCGCCCAGCCCCGGGGGGGCCACCGAGGACGTCATCGCGCAGGTGGCCAAGGCCCACAAGGAGATCTTCGTCTACGCGCACGACAAGCTGGGACCCCCCCCGGCCTGCGAGAACAGCCTCCTGCGCTGGGACGCGCCCCCCGCCTGGGCCCCCGGCCCCCCCGAGCCCCGGCTCTGCCCCCCCGCCTACCCCGAGCCCCCGGTGCGGGGCTGCCCCTGGCCCCGCGGCACCAAGGACGTCCTGCCGGTGAGCGCCCGGGGGCTCCCGCTCCCCCTCCTCGGATATTTTTAGCCGCTAATCGCACTAATCGCTTTGTCCGTGCCGCGGTGGCGGGGCCGGGGGAGCCCCGCGGCGCCGGGCTGAGCCGTGCCGTCACCCGCAGGCCTGCCCCATGAATAGCCACCCGCCCGGCCGCAGCGGGCGCTCGGTGCAGGAGATCTGGGAGGATTTCTCCCTCAGCTTCACCCCCGCCGTCCGCGAGGTGGTCGAGTTTGCCAAGCACATTCCCGGCTTCCAGGCCCTCTCCCAGCACGACCAGGTCACCCTGCTCAAGGCCGGCACCTTCGAGGTACGTCCCGAGACGGCGAGAGCTCGGCACAGTGCTCTGCGGCGTTGCACGGTGCCCCATGGACTGGCATGGAGCCCCATGGCATGGGCGCAGTGCCCCTACAGCATTGCACAGTTCCCCATGGCATTGCAGTGCCCCACAGCCTGGCATGGAGCCCCACGGCATTGCATAATGCCCCACAGCATGGCACAGTGCCTCATGGGCTGGCATAGTGCCCCATGGCA
Organism: Calonectris borealis; assembly: GCF_964195595.1. NCBI lineage: Eukaryota > Metazoa > Chordata > Aves > Procellariiformes > Procellariidae > Calonectris > Calonectris borealis. The sequence continues at coordinate 9,626,377 of NC_134333.1, read as the reverse complement.
TTGCACAGCGTCCCATGGCATGGAGCACGGCATCGTATGGTGCTCCGTGGCATTGCATGGTAGCCCACAGCGTTGCAGGATGCCCCCCGGCATGGCACGGTGCCCCATGGCATCGCATGGTGCCCCTCGGCCCAGCACAGCGCCCCACGGCATTGCACGGTAGCCCGCGGCGTTGCAGGATGCCCCGCGGCATGGCACGGTGCCCCCTCCCGCTGACGCCGCGTGTGCCGCAGGTGCTGATGGTTCGGTTCGCCTCGCTGTTCGACGTGAAGGAGCAGACGGTGACGTTCATGAGCCGGACGAAGTACAGCCTGGAGGAGCTGTGGGGCATGGGCATGGGCGACCTGCTCAGCTCCATGTTCGAGTTCAGCGAGAAGCTCAGCGCCCTCGACCTCACCGATGAGGAGCTGGGGCTCTTCACCGCCGTCGTCCTGGTCTCGGCAGGTGGGAGCCGGGGCGATGCGGGGGGGCCACGGGGGTCGCTGCCCGCCCGCTGATGCCCCGTCCCTGCAGACCGCTCGGGCATGGAGGACACGGCGTCGGTGGAGCAGCTGCAGGAGACGCTGATCCGCGCCCTGCGCGCCCTCGTGCTGAAGACGCACCCGGCGGAGACGTCGCGGTTCACCAAGCTGCTGCTGAAGCTGCCGGACCTGCGCACCCTCAACAACCTCCACTCCGAGAAGCTGCTCTCCTTCCGCATCGACGCCCAGTAGGGCCCCGACGGACCCCGGGACCCCCCCGCGCACCCGCCACCCCTGTACATACCACCACGGGCGGGGGGACACACACACGAGCCCCCCGAGGGGCAGCACGAACGCCACGGCGCCCGCCGGACTCCCGGGGGGCTGCACCCCCCAGGTGGGCACCGGGATGCCAGGACCCTCCCCAGCTGGGCGCCAGCCCCACGGCTCCGCTGGCAGCGCCGGGGGGGTTCCCCCGCCCTGGCCCCCCCACTCTGGCCACTTCCAGCGGTGGAAAGCAGAGGCCAGATCCAGCCGAGCTGTGTGGGTGGGTTTGGTTGGGTTTGGTTGTTTTTTTTTTCATCATATATTTATTACATAAATATATAGTAAAATAGACCAGCAACAATTACCATAAAAATATCTTTCTTTAAAATCCTGACCAAAACACAAAAGGGTTTAAAATCGCACGTCACAGACTGTGATTGTCACGGAGCTCAGCGGCCCCCCCATCCCGCGCCCTACATTCAGCGACGCCGGCCGCGGCCCCCGCCGCCACCGCGGCACCATGCATAGTAGGGGGACCCCGCGCCGGGCCATGCCGAGCCGTGCCGGGGCGTGCCGAGCCGCACCGGCTGTGCTCGACGCGGCCCCAAGCAGGGGCAGCTCCGGGAGCCATGAGGTATGTGCTTGGGGGGGACGGGGGACGCGGGGACGGGGACGGCCTGGGGGAGGCGGCGGGGGGCACCGGTCCTGCCCCCCCGGGCGAAGCCGGGGCCGACGCTGGACGTGCGATGGCGACGCGAGACGGAGACGAGAGGGAGCGGCCCGGGGGGCGCGGGGGGAGTGCGAAGGCGAGGGCGTGCGGGGTGGGGGGCCGGGCTGTGCCCCCAGGACGAGTCGCCCCAGGGCACCGTGCTGCCGCCCGGGGGGGCCCACACCCGGCTGCGGGCGTCACGTTTGCTGCTGAACGCACATCCTGGCACAGCTCTGCCCTGCCACGCTGCTGCGGGCAGGCAGGCAGCGAGCGTGGGCAGCGCACAGGCAGCGCACAGGCAGCGCACAGGCAGCGCACAGCATCCCGTGGACCGTGCACGGGAACAGACGGGCATCGCATGGCCACGGCACCGGCACAGCATGGCCGCTGCACCGGCATTGCACCAGCATGCACGGCCGCTGCACCGGCGCGGCATGGCCATCGCACGGGCATTGCTCCAGCATGCATGGCCGTTGCACTGGCATCACACGGCACGGCCACTGCACCGGCATTGCATGGCATGGGCACTGCCCGGGCGCCGTGCCGCAGGGGCCACAGCCCCTGCCCGCAGCCCGAAGGCACGTGTTAAGGCCGGCGCTGGATGGCGCGCACGGGGCAGGGCTGAGCATGACCGCGGGCAGCGGGGGCCGGTGCTGCCGGGGGGCGAATCCCCAAACCCGGCGCCCCCCCAGCGCGGGCGTTAGTGTTTCCGGGCACCGACTCCTATTGCACAACCCGCAGCCGGTGCCAGCGCCGCCGTGCCCGCTGGGGGCCGCACCGGGACCCCCCTGTGCCGGGCACCCAGGGCGAGAGATTAAGACATTTTGCACCAACTGCAAAGCTGGCCCTGCTGCGAGGGGCCGAGAGCACCGTGAGCCCCCCGGCCACAAGGGCACCCGTGGGTGCCGCGGCCCTGCCACGCCATGGCCCCACTGCACCCCCCGACCCGGCTGCAGGGGGTCCGGCGGGGCCCTCAGACACGACCCCTATGGGGGGGGCCGGGGAGTGGCGGGGAGCCCGGCCCGGCCCCCTGTGCCCAGGGTGGGGGGGAAGTGTCTCGTGTTGGGATTTCTGCTTTTAAACGACCCGTAAAAAGATTTTTTTTTTTAATTACAAAAATTATATATTTTATATATATTTATATATATATATATATATTAGCTTAGGTGGGCCCCGGCAGGCTGCCTGCCTCGCCGGCCGCCCCCCGGCCCGCGCCCCCCCTCGGCCTCCGCCTGAGGTAAGAAAAAATTCACAAACCTAAATTGGGGGGGAAAAAGGTGATAAAACCATTCCCGGGTGCCCCCGCCGCAGCCCTGCCCCCCGCCGAGCCGGGACCCCCTGGCCCCCCCCCGGGTCCCCCGCCGGCCCCTGCCGCAGCCCGGCCCCCCCTGGGAGCAGGGGGGGCGCTTGGGGGGTGCAGCCCCCCGAAGTGCTGCTGCTGGGGGGCCGGGGCAGTAGTGCAGTGGGGGCCGTGAGGGGTCCCGGGGGGGCACCCGCTGCCCCCCCCGCCGGCGCCTCCGGGGCCATTGCAACTCCTGACGGACACGACAAATAAACCCACGAGGACAAGGGGGGGAAAAACAACAAAAAAAGGACAACGGAAAAGGTGGGGGTGTGGGGGGGGCGGCCGCAGCGGGTCCTCACAACCCCCCCCAGTGTCCCGCAGCGCCCACCGTCCGCTGGCGCTTGGCACAAAATCGTCTCCTCTCAGCCCAAAAAAGACAGAGAAAACCAAAGCCCCGAATCTGGCCCCGAATTTGGGGGGGGGGGGAGTGTGGGGGGGCCACCCCAGCCGGGGCAGACCCAGAGGCCAGCGGGCTGGGCGGGGGGGTCCACCAGCCCTGTGCCCCCATGGGCTGGGGTCCCCCTCGCTGCCGCTGTGCCCCCCCCCGTCCCCTGCCCCACTATGGGGGGGTCCTGGCCCCCCCCGGCCCCCGCGCTGCTGCCTGGCCAAAAGTGCATGTGGCCACGGCCCCCCCGGCCGGGGCAGCCTCTCCCTGTGCAGCCCAGAGCCCCCTCCTCTCCTCTGCTCTTCCTCCTCCTCCTCCTCCTCCTCCTCCTCCTCCTCCTCTCTCCTTCCAAAGTGCAGTTAGTTTAATATTTTAGCCTCTCAGGGAGGGAAATAAATGCTTAAAAAATAATAATCTAAGAAGAGAAGGACAATAAAGGAAACGCTCGACCGTCGGGGCCCTTCCCTGTGCAAACAAACAAAATTCGTCAAGTCCTGGGGCGCGGGGGGGCGGCGGGGGGGCGGCCGCGGGGGGCACAGCGGGACCCCCACCCTGGGCGCAGCATCCCCCCGCCCTCGCCCCTGGGGGGGGAGGGGCAGGGATAAGAAAAATTTGGGGGGTGGGGGGCAGAGCGAGGGGGGGGCATGAGGGGGTGGCAGCCCTACACCTCCTGGTCCTCGAAGACCTCGAGGAAGAGGGGGGGGAAGAGCTCGGTGGGACACTCCACCTTCATGTGCAGGAAGCGGCTGGCGTGGCAGGCGCCGATCATCCGCAGATCCGTCACCTTCATCAGCAGCTTGGGCCAGAAGTGGGGAATGTTGTGTTTGCGGTAGTTGATGTAGTGCTCGAAGGCCAGCAGGTACGTCTCCTGGCACTTCTCGATCTTCTCCACGCAGATCAGCCCCGTCCGGTCTGTGGGCACAGAGGATCCAGCGTCCGGGGGGGTTCGTCCTCCCGCAAGGCTGCATGCCCACACCCCCCCGGGGGCTGGGGTGCCCGCCCCATAGGCCCCCTTCCGTCTGGCACAGCTCCCCAGGACATCGGGGTGCTCATCCCATGCACCTCGTGCTCCTGGGCTCTGGGGATTAGGGTGCCCACCCCATGGGCCCCCAGGCTGCTGCAGCACTGGGGATTAGGGTGCCCACCCCATGCACCCCCAGGCTGCAGCACTGGGGATTAGGGTGCCCACCCCATGGGCCCCCAGGCTGCTGCAGCACTGGGGATTAGGGTGCCCACCCCTTGCACCCCCAGGCTGCTGCAGCACTAAGGATTAGGGTGCCCACCCCATGGGCCCCGAGGCTACTGCAGCACTGGGGATTAGGGTGCCCACCCCATGCACCCTCAGGCTGCTACAGCACTAAGGATTAGGGTGCCCACCCCTTGCACCCCCAGGCTGCTACAGCACTAAGGATTAGGGTGCCCACCCCATGGGCCCCCAGGCTGCTGCAGCACTGGGGATTAGGGTGCCCAGCCCTTGCACCCCCAGGCTGCAGCACTGGGGATTAGGGTGCCCACCCCATGGGCCCCCAGGCTGCTGCAGCACTGGGGATTAGGATGCCCACCCCTTGCACCCCCAGGCTGCTGCAGCACTAAGGATTAGGGTGCCCACCCCATGGGCCCCCAGGCTGCTGCAGCACTGGGGATTAGGGTGCCCACCCCTTGCACCCCCAGGCTGCTGCAGCACTGGGGATTAGGGTGCCCACCCCTTGCACCCCCAGGCTGCTGCAGCACTGGGGATTAGGGTGCCCACCCCTTGCACCCCCAGGCTGCAGCACTGGGGATTAGGGTGCCCACCCCTTGCACCCCTAGGCTGCTACAGCACTAAGGATTAGGGTGCCCACCCCATGCACCCCCAGGCTGCAGCACTGGGGATTAGGGTGCCCACCCCATGCACCCTCAGGCTGCAGCACTGGGGATTAGGGTGCCCACCCCTTGCACCCCCAGGCTGCAGCACTGGGGATTAGGGTGCCCACCCCATGAACCCCCAGGCTGCAGCACTGGGCATTAGGGTGCCTACCCCATGCTCGTGGCCATTGGGGATTAGGGTGCGCACCCCTTGCACCCCTCCCAGCCTGGCACAGCTCCCCAGGGCACTAGGAATTAGGGTGCTCACCCCACATTCCCCCAGCACAGCCTGGCACAGCTCCCCAGGGGCATTCGGGTGCCCACCCCATGCACTCCCAGCTCCTAGGGCAGCAGGCATTTCCGTGCCCACCCTGGGAGCTCCTGGCCGTGCCCACCTCCAAGCGCTCACAGCATCAAGGTGCCCCACTCCATGCACGCCAGGGCACTGGGGTGCCCACCCCATATCCTCCCCAAAGGCAGTGGGGCACAGGTTCCCCAGGGTGCCCACCCTGGGTGCTGGGGGCTCTGGGCATCGGGGTGCCCACCCCATGCACCCCACGGTTCCCTGGGCACCGGGGTGCCCACCCCATTCCCCGCCCCAGCAGCCCCGGGGGCGGACACCGACGCCGCTACCTGAGGACATGAGCAGCACGGCCTGGAGCAGGGCCACCTCAGTGTCGTCCAGATTGAAGGCAGAGAGGGACTTGCCCAGGTCGAAGATGGCATCGGAGACGACGCCGAGGCCGCCGTTCTTGAGCTGCTCCCGCTTGACGGCCATCTCCCCGCTGAGCGTCAGCGTCTCGCTCTCGGGGTCGTAGCGCACGGCCGCCCGCAGCGACATGATCTCCATGCAGCAGCCCTTCAGCAGGATGATCTGGTCTTCGCAAGGCAGCTGGGGGGGAGACGGCGTCAGCGGGGGGGCAATTGCTGCGGCCCCGGCCCCGCCGCCCCCCCCGGCCCCCCCCTTACCTCCGAAAACATGGGCAGTTTTTTGGCAAAGTCGACCACGCGGGTGATGGCCGGGGTGATGATTTTTGTAAACTCGCTGAACGCCTCCAGGTCGACTTTGTCCCCGTCGGGCATGGAGGCCATGGGCGACTGGCCGATGTCCTCGGGCTGCGGGGACGGACGGTGGGGTTGGGGGGTGCGGTGTGACCACGTCCCTCCCCAGGACACCCATCGGGACAGGGGGAAACCGAGGCAGGGCTGGGTGCGGGGCAGCAGCCAGGAGAGGGAGCTGTGTGCCAGCGCTGCCATGGGGACAGGGACAGGGCCACCCCGCAGGGCACAGCTGTCCCCTTCGGTCACCGCTCACCCCTTAACCCTTCTGGGGGTGACAAGCTCAAGGACACCGGGCAACGTCCCAAACCCCCAGCTCCGACCACCCCCTGGTGCAGGGGCACAATGGGCACTGCCTGCCATGCGTGCACCGAGCGTGCGGGTGCTCAGCTGCCACCGGCCGGGGCAGGGGTCCGGGGGGGCGGTGGGCTCCCCCCGCCCCGTGCCCTCACCAGGAATTTCCGTTTCTGCTTCCAGTGGCTGCCCTGAGCGTTGGTGCTGCGGTGGGCCTCCGTCACCACGTGGATCAGCTCCCACTCCTCCGCGCTGGGGTTGGGGCGATGCTGCAGCGACTTGATCATCTCCTCCTTCCGCCGCCGCTCCCGGTTCTCCTCGATCAGCTTCCGCTTCGCTACCCGCTTCGAGTCATCCAGCACCACTGCCGGGAGCCCCCCGTCAGCTGGCACCCCCCCGGCCCCCCGCCAGGCCGTGCCAGGCATCCCGACCTGCTCCCACGGCATGGCACCCCATGCCCGGCACCCCAGCCTGGTCCTGTCCTGATGCTGCACCAGGCACCCCGCCCCACGGCACCGCCAGCCGTGCCGGGACCCCCCCGCCGTGCCAGGACCCCCAGCTGTCCCTGCAGCAGCAGCAGTCGCCCCCCCGCGCCCCCCGCACTCACGGTCCATGGCCATGCCCACGGAGATGCACTTCTTGAAGCGGCAGAGCTGGCACTGGTTGCGGGTGATCTTGTCGATGACGCAGCAGCCATCGTACTTGCAGGAGTAGGTGGGGTGCAGGTTCTTCTGGATGGTGCGACGGAAAAAGCCCTGGGGACAGCGGAGGGGTCACGGTGAGCCCCAGTGAGCCCCCCTGCCCCCCCCTGCCCCCCCCGCCCTCTCACCTTGCAGCCCTCGCAGGTGATGCAGCGGTAGTGGTAGCCGGTGGCTTTGTCCCCGCACACCACGCACTGTTCATCTTTGTCCAGGTAACTAGGGATGTACCCTGCGGGGCGCCGCGCGTCAGGGACCCCCGGCGCGCCCCGCTGCCACCACTGCACCGCCCCGCGCCTCAGTTTCCCCCTGCGACAGCATCTGCGCCAAGCCCTGCCACTGCCCCCCGCCCTGCTGCGGGCAGCCCCAGCACGGGAAGGGTTAAAGGCTGGGGGGCTGGGGGGGTTGCCCGAGCCCCCCGCAGCAATAAAGCTCCCATTATTCGGCTCCCCAGCCGGCTGCGGGGGGGCGTCCCCGTCCCCCCCAGCGCACAATGGCCCACTGTCCATGCTATTGTCCGGGGTCCCCCAGGCTGGCAGCCCGCGGACCAGCCCCCCAAGCCCCCCCATCACCGGCCTCACGGGGAAACTGAGGCACAGAGCACCCATGATGCATGGGGGGGTCCCCAGCACCTCGGGATCCCTGCACCCCCCCCCGGGACGGAGCAAACCCGGGCGTGGGGGCCGCGAGAGCCCACCCTGGTGCCCTGCGGGTGCTGGATGCGGGGGATCCCGGGGTTCTCCCCCCCCCCGAGCAGGGAGGGTGCGGGAGGGATGGGCTGGGAGCCGGACGCCCGGGTCCCTCCGCGGGCCCCTCCTCCCCCCGGCAGGATCCCGCCGGCGCCGGCCGCTCCCCGCTGGGGAATGGGGCAGGGCTGGGGGGCAGCGCCCGGCCGGGGCCCCCTTATCTCCCACCCCGGGGTGCTGCCGGCCCCGATAGCACCGCCCCGGCCCGACCCACGGGGCGCGGAGGGGGACGGGCACCTCGCGGGGACGTGGGCGCTCGGGGTTCTGACCGGGACGTGGGGTGCCGGGGTCCCTGTGGGACCCAGAAGAGACATGCCGGAGGGGCCAGGGGAGTGGGGTGCCCGTGGGACCCTGGGGTGCCTGGCGAGGACCTGGGGTTCCCGGGGGACCCCGGGATGCTCAGCAGGGACGTGGGGTGCCCGTGGGATGCAGGCAGGACACGTGGTACCTGTGGAACCCGGTGAGGTCGCAAGGTGCCCAGGGGACCCGGGGTGCCCACCAGGGACGTGGGGTGCCCAGGAGACCCCGGGGGGGGCCCGTACCTGACATGCTGCTCTTCACCAAACATTGGCTGCTCTTTCTTTTGCGCTTGCCATCCAGCCACCTGCGGGAGGGGGCGGGCTGGGACGGGGCCCCACGGCCCCCCACGGCCCCCCACAGCCCCCCACGCCCCGGCCCCCCCTGCACCCCGCCCGCCCGCAGCTGGGAACCCCTCGCCCCGGGGTCCCGTGCAGGGGTGATGCCACGTGTGGGGTCCGGCATTGGGGCATGGACCCATGGGTGCAGGGTGACGCGGGGGCCCTGGGGACCCCCGACCCGGGACACGGCATCGCCCGGGGGGGGCTGAGCCGGGGCTGGGGAGGGGGAAGAGGGGTGGGGGGAGGAGAAGGGAAGGGGGGGAGGGGAAGGGAAGGGGTGGCGGGTGGGGGAGGGGAAGGGAAGGGGTGGAGGGTGGGGGAGGGGAAGGGAAGGGCTGGGGGAGGGGAAAGTGGGGGAGGGGCTCATTTACAGTCAAAGACAAAATGTCCTTTTGGCTCAGCGGGGAAGTGACATCAGAGGGGCTCAGCCAATGGCGGGCGGCGGGGGTCCGCGCCTCGCCCGCACGGCACTAGCCCATTGGCGGAGGCGCCTGGCACGGCTGGGCTGGGGGGGTCCGACGCCACGGGGATGGGCACCTGCGGCTGGGGGGGGTCCCGCACCCAGGGGTGCCCCTGCAGCCCCCGCCCGGGGCGCGGCGCGGGGGGGTCCCGGGCTCCAGCCCAAGGTGACCCCGGGCCTGGCTCCCCCCGGGGCACGTGAGAGCGGGCGGCCCTCCCGAAATAGCCCCGGGACAGGGTGGCCCGAGGGGCCCCGGCCGGGGAAGGGGGCGGCTGGGAGAGGCCCCCGCGGGGGCACGGGCACGCGTGGGGGACACACGGGCATGGGCACGCGTGGGGACATGTGGGGGACAGCAAGGGCATGGGGACACATGGGGACACACCGGGTGCAGAGACATGCAGGGCATGGGGACACGTGGGACACACAGGGCACAGGGACACGCGGGGCATAGACACGTACACGGCCACGCAGGGATGCACAGGGACACATTGGGCAAGGGGACACACAGGGCACGGGGACACCTGGGGACACACAAGGCATTAGGATGCACAGCGCGTGGGGCCACACAGGGCGTGGACACGTACACGGCCACGCAGGGATGCACGGGGACACACAGGGCATGGGGACACACAGGGCACAGGGACACACAGGGCATTAGCATGCACAGGGCATGGGGACACGTGGGGCACGGTGACGCGGGCACAGAGGAGGCTACAGCGGCCGTGCCCGCGTGGGCACAGGGCGGGGGCTCACCGGGTGTCCTCTGGCTCCGACAGCGGGTCCAGGGTGCTGGGCTTCTGTTCCATTCACCGCAATTCCATCAAGGAGCGCTCAGCACCGACCGAGTGGGCTCCGCCACCGGTGCCACGCGCGGGGGGGCCACGGCGGGGGGCTACGACGCGCGCCCCATGGCGCCCACCTCAGTGCTCAGCTCCGCGCAGCATCCCGGGCCGGACCCTGCCGAGACAAACTGCGGCTGAGCCCGGACCCCCAGCGAGGGGGGGCGAGGGCTGCAGCCCCAGGCAGCCCCCTGGGAGCTCGCGCCGTGGTGCAGGGCCGGGCGAGAGCGTGCAGGGGGTGCAAGAACGCGTGGAGCGGGCGAGAGCGTGCAGGAGCGAGCGAGGCTGGGTGAGAGCGCGCAGGGTGTGCAAGGCCGTGCAGAGCGTGCAACAGCGTGCAGAGCGCGCAGGGCTGGGCGAGAGCACGGGGGACGTGCAAGAACACGTGGAGTGAGCGAGGGCTTGCAGGGTGTGTGCAACAGCACGCGGGGCGGGCGAGAGCGTGCACGGGTGTGCAAGGCTGTGCGAGAGCGTGCGGGAAAGCACAAGCGTGCAAAGCGGTGGCAGCGGGTGCTGCACCCAGCTGTGGGGCAGGGCTGGGGGGGCCCCCCCATCCCACTAGGGGGAAGCCCAAGGGGGTGGGGGCGCACAGAGCAGCCCCCCCGCCCAGGGGAGCACCCTGGGGCCAGGCTGAGCCCCGATGCATTTGCTCCATGCGTGGCCCCCCCTATGCCAGGTGGGCGGGGGGCGACTTACGGGGCGGGGGGCGCCGGGGGGGCCAGGGGGAGCTGGGCGATCCCTCCTCCACAAGCTCTCCTGTGGCAAAGACATGGCGCAGTGGGGCCGGGGCGCGGGCAGCACCGGGGGCACCCACCATCCCCCCCTGCTGCAAAGCCCCGTGATGGGGAAACCGAGGCACGACCCTGGCAGACCCCCCCTCGCTCCCCCTGCTCAGGCTCCACGTCCCCACAGGTGCCCAGCACCCACCCTGCACAGCCGCAGCACCCCAGCGGGATGGGGGGGCCCTGTTTGCAAGCACGCCCCATGAACCCCCGGTGACCCGCCCCAGCACAGGGGCGCGCGGGGCTGCGGGGGCCCCCAGCCCACACCGGGGGGGCTGTGGGGCTGTGCCGGGCGCCGTGCCCGGCCCTCGGGCTCCTCCGCTCCATGCGGGGACAGGCAGAAAGTAGGTCACGTTTGTCTTGGCCGCGGCAGAAATTCCTCCGGCGGATTTAAAACACAGCGGCCGGGGCTCGGCTGCACCCGGCCCCCCCGGCACCCCCACACCGCAGGGCGCCCCAGCCCCCTGGCCCCCCTCCAGCTGGGGATGCCCGGGCAGCAGCGGGATGGGGGCGAGGGATGCTGCACCCATGGGTGCATGGCAGGATGCCACGCCGCTGCGGGGTGAGAGCACGCATGGCGACACATGGGGGGGTTCGCACCAGGGGTCCCAGCCGCCCCCAGGCATGTGCCATGGGGGGGGGCCATCGCCTGCCCCTGCAGGGAAACTGAGGCACTGCGGGGCACCTCACCATCCCCGGGTCCCCTCCCCACCTCAGGGGGCTCGCGGGGGGGGCCAGGGCTCTTTGCCACAGCTCCAGGCCAGGCTTTGGGGCCGGCCGCCAGCGGTACCTATAGAGCCGGGGCGGCGCGGCTGGGGGCTGCAGCAAATGTTTGTTCCATATGGGAACGGCGCGCGGAGACTTCCAAGTATAGGCACTGGCAGCGCGCCAGGGCTGCGCGGCCCTGCCGGGCACCAGCCCCCCCCCCGCCCCCCCTCCCCCGGGACCCCGTGCGCCGGCAGAGCCCCAACCCGCTCGGTGCACGTGTGGGGCCAGGGTGCATCACTGCCGCGGCGAAGCTGGCATGGGCCAGGGCATGGGGCACTCTGAAACCCGCTGCCGGGGGGTTTGGCCACCGCTGCCTCAGTTTCCCCGCCAGGGCAGCCTGGCCGGCAAGCGGTGTCAAATTAGAGGGGCTTAGGGCTAAAGCCAGGGCTCAGTGCCGCTAAGTCGCAGCTCGCCCGCGCCAATGAGCGTCCCCGTCAGCCCCCGCCGACACCCCCGGGATCGCCAGCACCCAGCGCCCGGCCGAGCCCGCGGTGCCGCTCCAGGAACCGTCGCCCGAGGAATCCCGGCTGCGCTGGGGCGGCCCAGACAGCCAGACACGGGAGGCGGCTCTCCTCCTCCTCCTCCTGCGGGACACGTGCAACGAGTGCAGTCGGGTCTCAGCCCCTCGTGCTGCTCCCCATGCTGGGTGGCACCCCAACCCGTGCGTCCCCACCCTGCGGGATCAGGTGCGGGGCTGGGTGGGAGCGGGGTGGCAGCCAGCGGGGGCCCCCACCCTGTGCTCCCCCCAGCCCAGCCCCACGCCCAAGGGAGCGTTTCTGCTGAGTCGGGTGGTTGCAGCTGATGGAAAACAACCTGGGGGCAAAGTCCAGGGCTGGGCCAGTGGCGGGAGCCACGTCGCCCCGCGGGGGGCACCCAGCACCCCATTCCCCAGGGATGCCGCCCCCGGGGACCCCCCGGGGATGGGGACCACAGCCCAGGGGACACCCCTCTGCGAAGGCACCGGCTGCCTCCGTGCAGCCAGACACGGGTGCCAGGTACTGGGGATGCCCCACGGGGACACCCATCGGTGTCCCTGCCCCCTCAGGACAGATGGGCTCCGGGGGTCCCGGGTGCCCCCTCCCCCCACCCAGCTGCCATCTGGGTCAGGGAGGTGAGGGCCTAAGCGCTTTAGCCAGGGTGCCAATTAGCGTGATTAGCGCGGGCTGGGGGCAGGGCGCCGCAGGCAGACCCGCCAGTCCCACACCCGCCAGACACCGGCACGTGATGCCCGGTTGTGCAGGCAGCCGCGGGCAGCGGCACAGTGGGCACCGGGGCAGCAGCACTGCTCTGCCCCAGCCGGAGAAATCCCGGCTGCGCCGGCTGGCAGGACCGTGCCGCAGGAGCGCGGCCAGGCGCGGGGGCACCTGCTGTGGCACGGCTGGCAGCACCTGGCACACGCCAGTGCCCACATGTGTGGCTGTGCCCGGTGCCACATGGATGTCCTTGCCCCGTGCCTTGTTCTCACCCCACACCTCTGCCGGTGCATGTCACCTTATGCCCGCTGCCATGCAGTGCCTGGTGCGGCGGGGTGCCCGGTGCCGTGGGGCACGCATGGCAGTGCGCAATGGGGCCGGCGTGCCGGGAGGCTGCAGGAATCTCAGGCATGCGCAGCAGCTGGGCAGCCCAAGCGCGGGGGATGCCATGGGCCTGACATCAGGGCAGCCCACCCCGTGCCACAGGGGACCTGCGTGGTGCCCCCTCCCTGTGCACACAGGGTCCGGGCCGGGCCGTGGCATGGGCTGGCCAAGCCTGTGTCTGCTGTGGCCAGGGCGCATGGGCACCGGGGTCCTGCCCATGCCGGGGCTCGGTGGCTCAGGGAAGCCACCACCCAAGCGAGGGCGCGTGGCCATGGGGACAGTGACCTGCCCGGGCGCTGACCAAGCACCCAAGGGCTGCCGCCGCCTCGCACCTGCGATGGGTCCTGGATCGCCACTGCGGGGACCTGTGCCGCGACCCTGATCCCCACCCGGCCCCGCAGCCACCACGAACCCCAAGGGACTCCTGGTGCCCTTAAGTCCAACCAAGGCCACGCTCCTCCCCGCGGCTCCCGAGTGTGCGGCCGGGACAAGGCGGCAGCCCCGGCTCTGCTCCCTCTGCTTTCGGCCGTGCCTCTGTTTCCCCATCCCAGCAGGGCCGCCGGCGGGAAGCTGCTCAGCAGAGGAAGAGCCACGGTGCCACTTCCCCCAGCACCGTGCCCCTCGTGCCAGCGCGGCAGGACGTGACCGGATCCCCGTGCCTCCGCTCCTCCTGACTACAAAGGACACCCGACGGGGACCCCCGGGCACCCGGTGTGTGCCTTTTGCCCACGGTCTCAGCTCGCCGGGGCGGCTGCAGGTCCCGAGCCCCGCGGGGTGCCCCTGCCCCGGGGAGGCTGTGCCGGGACGCCGGGGAGCTATTCTCAGCGCTTGGAGCTTGGCACGGGGATGGGGACGTTTCTAAATCGGGGGCCCCGGTTCACGTGCACCGGGACGGGGGGGCTCCTGGGTTCCCTCCCCGGAGGCCCCCGCTCGTCGGGGAGACGGAGCTGCCACCTCACCACGAGGCACCCGGGGTCGGCACCACCGGTGGGACGTGGGAACGGGCACCGAGCCCGTCCGGGGGGAGCACACCCTGGCCCGGGAAAGGGACGCAGGGGATGGTCCCCACGGGGTCCCCGCAGCCACCCGACCCCTACCCGTCCGGGGCGGGCCAAGGGTCCGCAGCACCGGGGCCACCTCCGTGTGACACCGCCCCGGGGGGTCCCGGCTCCGCCGCGCCCCCCGGCCGCATCCAGCGGGAGCGGGGCCCCGGGCGTCCTGCCCGCGCCCGCCTTCGCCTTCACCGCATCCCCCCCTCCTCCTCCTCCTTTCCCCCACCCGCCTGGAAGGGGACCCAGGCGTCCGGCCCCGCCCCCGCGCTCCACCGCGCACCGGCGGCTGCGCGGGGTCCGGCGGGGCCGGGGGGGCGGCGCGGGCTGGGACCCCCGGGCCGGGCCCGGCGGCTGCTCCAGGCTTTGCCGGCAGCCGCGCTCGCTGCCCCGGGAAAGTGAGCGGCGGGGCGGGGAGTGACGGGGGGGGGGGCCCGCTTCCTGGAGCCGCCGCCCCCCGGGAGGGGACGGAGATGGGGGGTGCGGGCGCAGCCCCCCCAGCGCCCGCGGGGTGCGGGGCCGCGGGAGGGGACGGCCCTTAGCGCCCGGACCGGGCTCCCCACCCCATGCCACCCCCCCCCGGACTCCCGCCCGCCGGGCTGCCACGCCGCGGCCCCACGAAGGTCACGGCCGCGGCCGGGCGGGGGATGTCAGGCGGGGACCCCCGCCCGGGGACCCCCCCGCTGCCGGCCCGGGGGGTACGGGGCTGCACCGGCGTGTGCGAGCAGCTGCGGGGGGGGCACACGCAGCCGCACGGCAGCGCCGGGGGCGGGGGGGGATGCGCCGCGCCCCCACCCTGCGCCAAGACCCCCCGGGCGGGGGAGCCCCCCCCAAACCGGTTCCACCGGGGCCTGCCCGCGCCCCACGGCGGCCCCGGGCCCCCCCGCCCCGCCGGAGCCCCGGGGGTCCCCGGTGCCGGCGGGGGTCAGGTGGGGTGAGGCGCAGCCCCGGCCCCCCCCCGCGGCCGGTGCCGGCGGTGGCAGCCCCGCGGCGCGGGGGTCACGGCGGCCGCCGCGGCTGAAGGTCGGCGCGGGGCCGCCGCCTCGGCCGGGCCGGCGGGGAGGTCGAGCCGGAGGGCCGGGCAAGGCCGGCCGGTCCCGGGGTGACCTTGGCCGCGGCGCCCGGCTGCCCTGCCTCAGTTTCCCCGCTTCGCACGGGGGGACTCACCGCAGCCCGGCCGGGACCGCAGCCCGCGCCCCGCCAGCGGCACCGGGACCGCCGCACCCCGGGCAGGATCCGGCCCCCCCCGGGGTCCCCCACCGCCCTCGGGACCGCGGGGCGGCGTGGGGAGGGGAGCCCCCGCCACGCCCCGCGCCCCGCTCGGCGGGGGCAGCCCGGGGGTGCGGGGCCGGAGCCCCCCCCGCGCCGGGGACGCCCCCCGCTACCCCCGCCCCAACCGGGAGCGGCCGAACCGCCCCCCCGCCCCCCCCGCGCTCCGCTCCCGGCACAGAAAAAAATAATAAAAAAAATTAAAAAAAATCGCAGGCATTCCTGCCGCCGCTGCCAGGAGCGGGAGCGGGCGGGGACGGCCACGGGGCACGGCCACGGCCCCCCCACGGCCCCCCCACGGCGCAGCCACGGCCCCCCCACGGTCCCCCCACGGTCCTCCTCCTGCGGCGCCGTCACGGCCCGGCCGGGCCACGGCCCCCCTGCCCCCCCCGCGACACAGCCACGGCCTGCCCACGGCACGGCCCCGCGACCTGCCCACGGCACGGCCCCGCCGCGGCTCGGCCCCGCACCCGTCACCGCAGAGCCACGCCGCCGCCACGGCCGGGGCCCACGGGCCCCCGCCACGCCGCCACGCCACGCCACGGCCACGCAGCAGACGTGGGGCCGGGGGGCCACGGCGCTGCAGGCGGGCGGGGGAGCTGCCCGCCGTGCACGGACCCCCCCAGCCCCCCCCGGCCGTGGCGTGGCGTGGCGGGCGGTGGGCAGCGGCCGTGCCCCGCGGGCAGCCCCGCGCTGCAGCAGCGGGGGTGGGGGGGCGCGGGCCCCCCCCGGCCCCACGGGGGGACGCGGCCCCCCCGCCCCACGCCAAACGCCCGGATTTTTTCAAGAAAAATATTTACCCGTGTTTTTCCTCCCGGTGCGCGCTCGGGCCGCCCCCCCCCCGCTCCCCGCCGCTCCCCGCCGCTCCCGGCCTCCCCCCGCCCCGACCCCCCCCCCGCCATTGCACGCACCGAACTGCGCCCGGGCTCAGCCGGGGTCGCCCGGGGGGGCCGCGGCCGGCGGTAAACAACCGGGCTGCGGCGGGGCCGGGCGGGGGGCGGCGGCGGGGCCCGCTCGGGCCGTACCTGGGCGGCGGCGGCGGCGGCGGCGGGCGCGGGGCGGGCGGCGGGCGCGGAGCGGAGCGGGGCGCGGAGCGGAGCGGAGCGGAGCGGGGCGCAGCGGCGGCGGCGGCCGACGGCGCCTGGCTCCTCCCCCGGCCCCGCCGCGCCGCCCGCCCGCCCGCTCCGCCGCGGCCGCAGCCCCCTCCGCCGGCCGCAGCCGCTCCCTGCACCCCGCCGCGCCCGCCCCACGGACCCCGCGTGGGGACCCACGGGGGAGCAGCGGAAAGACGGGGAGGGAGGGCGGCCCCGCGAGGAGGCCCCACGGGACGAGGGGCGAGGGGGACGGGGACCACCGGGGTGGGGACGGTGCCCCTGGCCAGGCGGAGTTGGTGCGTGTGGGGAGCCCGGGACGGTGCCCACGAGGAGCTGGGGACGGTGCCCGCGGGGATGCCGTGGCAGTGACTACGGGGACAGGGGACGGTGCCCACAGGGCGGGGGTCTGTACCCAAGGGGGGCTGGGGATGGTGCCCACAGAGGCCCAGGGATGATGCCCGTGGCAGGGTGGAGATGGTGCCCACAGGGACTGGGGACAGTGCCCACAGGGATGCTGTGACAGTGACAACGGGGTGCCCACAAGCGTTGGGGACAGCACTCAGGGGCAGCGGGGGAAGGTGCCCACAGGGCCCCGGGGATGGTGCCCGTGGCGTGGTGGACATGGTGCCCACAGGGGCTGGGGACGGTGCCCGCAAGGATGCAGTGACAGTGACAATGGGGACTGGGGACACTTCCCACTGGGTTTGGGGACGGTACCTGAGTGGAGCTGGAGACGGTGCCCACAGAGGCCCGGGGACGGTGCCCATCACAGGGTGGGGATGGTACCCACGGGGAGCTGGGGACAGCGCCCACAGGGATGCAGTGACAGTGCCAAGGGTGACAGTGCCCACAGGGGTTGGGGACAGCACCCGGGGGAGCTGGGGACGGTGCTCACAGGGCCCCAGCGAAGGTGCCCTTGGTGGTGGGGTGCAGATGGTGCTCGTGGGGAGCCGGGGACAGTGCCCACGGGTGGTGGGGACGGTGCCCACGGGGCGGAGGCCAGCTCCGCACCCCGGGGTGCCCGGCGCGGCCCCAGTGCGGCGGCACACACCTGGCACGGGGGGCCCACCCGGCCCCGCACCGCCCCGGGCAGGATCCGGCCCCGGCCCCCCCGGCCCCACGGGGCACCCGCACCGCGGGTGGGCCCTACCCCTGCGCCCCCCGGGGGGTGTGGAGCAGGGATCCGCTGTGGGGCCGGACCCCGCCGTGGGGCGGGCCGTGGGGCCGTGGGTGGCGCGGGGGTCTCTCTGGGGAGGGCGCTGGGGGTCCCCCCCCGCAGCACCCCAACCCGCCCGTCCCACCCCACCTCCTTCCCAGCAGCCCCTGCGCCCCCCCCCCACCCGCCGGACTACACGTCCCATCATGCCCGGGCTTAAAGGGCCGCTGCCGTGTCCCCCCGCCCGCCCAGGGCACCGCAGCTCGGCCCTGGGACCCCCGGGGGGCTCGGCCTGGCCACCCCCCCCAGCCCCCCCTCCCTGGGCTGCACAGGCAGTGCGGTGGCACCCGGGGGACGAGGGTACCCAGGGGACGAGGGGGCGGGGGGGGTGGAGGTCCCCAGGGGATGAGGGTTTCCAGGGGAGGGTGGTACCCAGGGGATGGGGGTAACTGGGGCACGGCAGCACCCAGGAGAGGGGGGCATTGAGGGGACAGTGGCTCTGAGGGCATGGTAGTGCCCAGGGGATGGGGACAGCAAGGGGACAGTGCTACCCAGGGGATGGGGGTACCCAGGGGATGGGGGTACCCAGGGGATGGGGGTCCCTGTGGCACAGCGGTGCCCAGAGCAGCCCCCACTCTCCAACCCAGGGCAGCCTGGGCTGCTGGTGGGTGTCCCACACCGGTGGCCGCATGGTCCCCATGGCCCCCCTGGTCCCCCTGGTCCCTCAGTCCCCCAGTCCTCATGCTACCCCTGGTCCCCACAGCCCTGTGGTCCCCGTGGCCCCCCTGGACCCCCTGGTCCCATGGTCCCCATGGCCCCCCTGGTCCCTGCGGCACACCGGGCCACCCCATCCCCATGGCTGGTGGCAGTTGGGGTGCCAGCGTGGCAGGGGCAGGGTGGCGGCACCCCCGGCCTGGCCCCCTGCCTGTACCGTACACTTTATCCTCGGCAAACACGGCGCGCCTGCGGCCGCCCCCCCCCAACACCGTCTGCCCGCGATAAGGCCGCGGCCGGGGCTGAGTGTGTCTGCCCCCGGCCCGCTGGGCTCGGCCACCTCAGCACGACGCCGTGTCCCCAGATCCCCGCACCCGCGGCCACCCAGCACCCTACGTTCCAAGGGGGAAACTGAGGCAGGGCTGGGGTTCGCCTGCAAACCCCCTGGCGCGTGGACGGGCGCCTCTCCCACCCGTCGTCAGTCCCCCGTCCCCCACGATGAGCCTGCGAGCTGCCCCCAGTGCCACCCCCAGGCCTCTCAGCCCCCCCCGGGCAGGGTGGGGACCCCACGCCCTGCAGCAGACCCCGAGCCGGGGGGACGAGGGACGTGGAGGGGCCGCATCGCTCTCGGGGCGCGACGCAGTCGGCCGGAACAAGCTCATTAAAATTCATCCCACTGCTCTGCGGCGCGGAGCCGCTATATATAGCCCGAGCCCAGCGGCACGGCCGAGCTGGGCCCCCCCGGGCCCCCTGGGAAGGGGGTGACGCTGGGCGCAGCCCGGGCGCCTGCATCCCCATCCTTGGAGGCCCCCGTGGGGCAGCACCCGCCACCGGCTGGGGGTCCGGGTGGCCCCGTGGGGGTGTCACCCATCTCAGGCTGAGTGTCCCCCCCTCGCCTTCCCGCTGGGAGCCCCTCCTGGGAATCAAATCCTTCACACCCCACCGAACACCGGCGCAGGCGGGTGGGAACCGGCCATGTGCCCCCCCTCCGCGGACAGGGACTGGCACTGGGGGTCCCGGCTGTCCCGGTTACCCCGCGGGAAGGGGAAGCCCCCCGCGCCGGCCCCCGCTCGCCCCCTGTCTGCCCCTGGCGCTGGGAACGGCCCCGGCCCCTTCCGGCCCCCCCGGCCCCGGGGCTGGAGGCAGCTGGGCCGGGGCGCCCTGCCAAGGCCGGGGCGCTGGGCCGAGGCCTCGACGCCTTCCCCCCGCGCCGGCCGCCCCCGCGCTGGGCCGGGGGGCTGGGACCCCCTTAGCGCATCCCACGGCCCCCCACGCCCCGCCAGACCCAGGGCCCGGTTTGGGGGTGCTTTGCCATGGCGGGGGGGGGGAGTGTTGTACAGGGGGGCTCCTCTGGTCCCTGGAACAGGGACTGGCCCCCGCGGTCTCCGGTTCCCCCCACCAGCTGCGGGGAGCGGGACCCCCCCGGCACAGGAAATCCCTCCTCATGAATAGGGGCCGGGCCCCCCCGGCTGCCGGGGCCCCTCGCCGGCTGGGCAGCCGCTCGCCCGCCTAATCCCGGCCCCGGCGCGGGGGGATTTGCAGCGCCCCGGCCCCATGAATGATTAACCGGGGAATTAAGGGGCCTCGGAGCCCCCCCCGAGCGGAGCCGGGAGGGCTGGGGGGCAGCGGGCGCCCAGGGCCCCCCCGCCATGGCCGCACCTCTGGGGACCCCTGCACCCTGGGGGGGCCTCACCCCGCTCCCGAGCCGCATGGGGCTCCTGCGCCTGTGGGTGGGGGGTGCTGGTGGGCTGCCCCCCCGCCAGGGCCATGCAGCCCCCCCTCCCCAGGCCCGCTCCCCATCCTCCCGTTGCCGTGGCGATGGCTGGAGGCAGCCATTGGGGATATTTTTAGCTGCTGGTACCACACAGGGTGGGGGGGGCAGCCCTGCGGCTGCTATATGTGGGCACGCACACGCGTGTCCGTGGCACACCTGTGCACACCCGTGTGCGTGCATCCACCCACGCACAGGTATCTGTGCACACCTGCCCGTGGGCGTCTGTGTCTGCGCACACACGAGCACACACGTGTCCGTACGCACGCCTGCATGCACGCGTGGCCCTGAGTGCACACCCAGGTTTGCACACCCACACGTGCACACCTCTGCTCACACACATGTGCCTGTATGCACACCTGCGCTCACACGCGTGCATGCACATACGTACACCTATGCATCTATGCACACGCACACACCCCGGCACATGCGTGCGCACACCCACCTGCATGCATACCCATTCCCACCTGCACACCCATGTTTGCACACCCATGTTTGCACAGTCCCATGCTCACACACACACGTGCCTGTATGCACACCTGCGCTCACACGTGTGCATGCACATGCACACGCATGCATCGATGCACACACCGAGACACAGGCACGCACACCCCCATCTGCATACACACACATTCCCGCGTATGCACACACATTTGCACACCCCCACACGCACATCTCCATGCTCAGACCCCCGTGTTGGCACCCCCATGCCTTTGCACGCACGATGGGTGCACACCCACACCTTTGCACGCACCATATTTGCACACCCATGCATTTGCACCCCCACCCCTTTGCACCCCCACCCCTTTGCACCCCCACCCCTTTGCACACACCATGTTTGCACATCCACACCTTTGCACACCCAGGCCTTTGCACCCCCACACCTTTGCACCCCCACACCTTTGCACGCACCATGTTTGCACACCCACGCCTTTGCACACCCATGCATTTGCACACCCACGCGTTTGCACGCACCCTGTTTGCACCCCCACGCATTTGCACCCCCACGCCTTCGCACCCCCCCACCTTGCACCCTCCCACTCGCCTCCCCCCCTTCCGAACTACACCTCCCAGCAGCACCCGCGCCTCGCCACTCCCCGCCGTCCAATCAGCTCCCGGCTTGCTGGCGGGTGCCACTATGGCGGTGCCCAGACGCTAAGGGAAGCGTTCGCCGGCCGCCGCGGTGCGGGGCGAAGGTGAGGGGCGGCGGGGACGGGCGGGACAGGCGGGGGGGGGGGGGCGGGCGGGCTCCGGGGCCGGCCGGTGCGGGATCCGGCCCCGGAGCCCCCCCCCCCGGCGGGGCGCCAGGCCCGCAACCGCGGCCTCCCCTTCCCCTCAGGAGCCGCTTTTCCCGCTCACCACCGGGCCCCACTGCCCCCCCCAGTCCCCAGCCCCCCCTGCTTTTCCCCCGTGCGTGTGTCAGGAATCCTTCCCCCCCCAGTCCCCTCCCCAAAAGCCTGGCAGCCTTGCCCTGACACCCTACCTCTGCAGAGCGCGGCCATGAAGGTGGTGAACCTGAAACAAGCCATCCTGCAGGCCTGGAAGGAGAGATGGAGCGATTATCAGTGGGCCATAAATATGAAGAGGTTCTTCCCCCGAGGAGCTACCTGGGACATCCTCAACCTGGCAGGTCCGGGGACGTGGGGCTGGGGGAGCCGAGGGGGATGGGGAGGGCTGGGGACAGAGCAGGGGCGCGGGAGTGGGGTGAATGGGGCTTTCTGCTTTGGGGTTACTTGCCCCGGTGCTGCCCAGGGTGGTCCTAGCCCAGCAGAGATGGCCTAAAGCTCAGCCTAGGGCGGAGGGCTGGCCCGGCAGGACACCCAGGCAGGGCTGGGATCGCCGCTGGCTGCAGCCACACGTGCCGAAATGCTGCTGGAGCAGAGCTCCGGGGTCACACCGCTCTGCCCCAACACCGCCCACCACCCGGCTGCACGCAGGTGCCCACTAGCTGCCTCAGTTTCCCCCACTGAGAGGGGATAATGACCCTGTCTGCCTCGTCAACGTGTCTAGCCAAGGGAGTGAAAAGCGCTGCGAAGGAGCCAGGTGCTGCTCCAAAGGCTGCTTCCCACCCCCGGTTATTAGGATTTCTTTTCCCGTCCCTATTCAAGGGCGTTTGACACAAATCTTGCCAAACGCTGGTACCTGCTGAGCTCCACGGTTTAAAGATTTGCCAGGCTTTTATGCCAATTATAGAAACTTGTTGCTAGGTTTTTTTTTCCTGTGCAGCAAGCGCGTGTTTGCAAGCCCTGGGTAAATAAACAGAACGCTGCTCGAGGATTGCTGCACCGGGGGATTTAAAGGGAAATAGCCCCGGCGCAGGCAGCAGCGCTCCTCGCCCCACTGAGCGGGGGACCTTTCCCTGGTGGGTGTTTTTTACCTCCCTCCGTCCTACCAGTGTTTTTTCTGGCAGCGTCTGGCCTGTGATGGTGGGTTTTGTCAAACCACGTCTTCACAGCTGAGCTCCTCAGGCCGGGTTTGTCTCCCTCCTGCTGTGGCCCGTGATGGGGTCAGCGCACGGATGTGTCCAGCCCCACGGCGATGTGGGGCTGGAGGAGCCGAGCTGGAGCTGTGGGGCCTGGCTGCAGCAGTGGGGCAGCCCTGGGGAGACGGATTTGCTCGGGGGGGGGGCTGGCATGGCCAGGGGAGCAGGGGCTGCCAGCGCAGTGCTGGGAGACGCGGGGGGCGGTTGGCTCGAGGGCCAGCCCTGCCGCTGACCAGCTGGTCCCCGGGGCTCCCTGGGAGCCGGAGGGACCGGCTCCTGCTCCGCTCGCTGAGGCAGCGAGGCCCGTGGGGCGCTTGGCATGGGCCCGTCTGCGTACCCCCGAGAGCAGGGCCAGAGATAATCGGTCCCTACGATTTCTGTAGGAATAGGTTTCTCCTGGCCAACTCTTAGCCAGAGAAAGGCTCGTTAGCCCGGGCTTCATTGGAGGGCAACCTCTCTGCATGGAGGGGAAGGGAGCTGGGTCCCTTTTTCCCTGCTGCAAAAGGGAGCTTAAAAGGGAGGATGCTGACACCGACGCCGTCCCGGGCAGCACGAGCGTTGTGGGCACGCAGGGAGGCTGTTCCCGAGGCCCTGACGGCTGTAACAACCGTTGCCTCCCTTGTCGCAGCCCTAGAGCCGTCCTTTCCCAAGCTCGTGCCTTTCAGATTTAAACTACAAAGGAGGAAAAGCTGGCACGAGCTGCCAGGATCACGGCGGTGCCCTGCAAATCTATGCTGACACGTCTGCAGTGGGTAGCAGCATGTGGCTGGCTCGTGTTGACACTCCCTGATTAGATGGGGAGGGGAAGGCTGCCATTAGCCTTCTGTCCTTGAGCTGAGATGCTTTTGGCCGAGGTCTCAGCCTTCGAGCGAGACCCAGGGAGTCTCCCGCTCCCGTGGTCGGGATCTGGTGACGGCTGCTGCTGCTCCTCCTCGTCTTTGGGGCGACAACTTCCCAAATGGCTGCTGCCCCCTCTTGCATCTGGGTGCTTTGACCTACTTACAGCCCGTGCCGCAGCCCGGGGCCTGCTTTTGGGAGGTGGTTTCTCTGCTCTGCCATAGTTCAAATGGTCAATTAAAGGCTTGACTGAGCAGATAGGACGGGCAGAGCCCCTCCAGCGTCCACGGGCCGGCGCTGGCAGGCAGCCGGCGGCAGGGAGGGCCAGACGTGCGGGGCTGGTCCCAGCTGAGAGGGGCTGTCTGCCCGGAGTTCAGCCCCAGGTGCTGGAGCAAAAGTCACTCGGCAGAGGATGCGAGAGCCTCCTGGGCAGGACGTGGGAGGGAGGGGAACGTGTTTGGAGAGCAGCAGGCGCTGTTTCGGGGCCAGGGTGCCCGGGGAGAGCTGAGTTAGCAGGAGGCTGCTTGCACTGCCTGAATTATTTACTGGCTTTTGCTGTCGGGGATTAGAAAGTTGTGGGATTCAGTTAATTTCAGGAAAGAGCAGTGCAGAGTCGCTGTGGTTAGCACAGTTTGTCTTTGCCACCTTTCCTGGGGGATGAGGGCAGAGCGTGTGTGTCTGTGTGTCCCCACACCGCGTATGCGCTGACCTGGGACCTCCCGGCCCCCTCCTTTGCTTGCAGAGGCTCTTCTCGAGCAGGCCATGATCGGGCCGTCACCGAACCCACTCATCTTGTCCTACCTGAAATACGCTATCAGCTCCCAGGTAATGACAGTCCCCGCGCTGTCTCCCTGCCTTGCGCTGCAGACGCTGCTGGGTGTCGCCTCGCAGCCCCAATTAGCAGGTGGGCAAAGAAACCGGGGTGCGGAGTCGGTGGCGGGCAGACACCCCGAATCTCCCATCTGCCTCCCCTGGGCTTGGGCGGGAGGTGGAGGGCTCAGCGCCTGCCCGAGGCAGGGATGTTTCTGTAAAGAGCCTCTGCCCCTCACCTGCCTGCACGCGGGGTGGGAATCCTTGCCCTCCGAGAGCCTTCGCGCTTGCTGTAAGCCCTGCGCTTTCTTAGCGCGGCATTTAATATCGTCTAAAGTTTGTGTGAACCAAATCAGCTATCACCTAAAAATGTCTGTTTGGATTTGTGCCGGGTCAGTGCCCCAGCCCCGTCTGTGGTGACAGGCAGCGGGGCCGTGCCCTGACCTTGTCGTTCCTCAGCAACGAGCACCGCGCTGGCAAACGTCACCTGCTAACACGCCGCTGCACCGGGTTTGTTTTGCTTTTGTGTTCTGTTTATAGATGGTGTCTTATTCCACGGTCCTGACGGCCATCAGCAAGGTACGGCTCTGACAGGTGCTGTCTGAGGTTTTTCTCTTTACGTATGACCCACGTATCCCTTTCCCTCCCCACAACTCTCACCAAATGTAGGTCAAGTGGAAAACGACATCCTCTGCTGAATCAGCAGCGGTCAGACAGGGCAGATTAGCGCCTGAGTCCTTCCGTGTCCCGCTGGGGACGGGCTGCCGCCGCGCTTGGCGGGTCCCGCTCTGGTTTCGGGGACGGCTGCGGGTGTGAAAGCCTCGTCCCTCCGTCGTGTGGGGCCTGGCAGGCTCCTGCCCCGCAGCGCCCTGCGTGTAAACCACGCCTCGGCTGCCGGAAACCACATCCCTCTGCGGCCGGCGGTGCTGGCAGCACCGTGGGGATCCGGAGCTGGCGATGGAAAAGCAGCGCCGCTCACGAGGGAGGGCTGCCAGCACCCGAGCCACGCGGCTGCGGCTGCCTGCCCTGCTCGGCCGGCTGGCTTCCCACGGGTGCTCAGCATCCCCACGCCGCTTCGATGGGGACGAGTCCTCTGCGGCTGCCTCCACTCGGAGTTTGGGGCTGCTCCGTGGGGAGCAATAGCCCCTTGCAGGCTGCGCCAGGCCCCCCACCCTCCCCGGGCACTAGCCTCGTCAGGGCGACCTCTGATCTGAAGGAAGAATAATTTAAGGGAGAATAATTCCTCTCCTCCCACCTCCTTGTGGTTACTGGGGGATGGGAGGAGAAAGGCGCTGGTAGCCACGCAATGCCGGCGTTGTTCTGGGGTGCCGCAGGCTGAGCTCAGAGCTGTGCCGTAAACATGCCGCAAAGCCCCGGCAAGGGTGGGGACCCCTCCAATGGGACTCAGCACCAATCCAGGATGGTGGGCATGTTCCCAGGGGAAGGTAGAGCCAGCGTACGGCCGGCTGACACCGAGCACAGTGGCGGGTCTGCTCCGAATGGCGCAGGCTCGTTGCCGTTCCCCTGCTCGCGCGTAGCTGCCCGTTCCGGCAGGGCGGGCAGAGAGCTGACCTTGACAGCTGAGGCTTCCTCCTTCAGATCAGCGTGGGCTGAGAGCAGACCTGCGGGCTAGCTCCGGCCCGGCGGGGTGGCCCCATCTGCTCCGCGAGGAGGCGGGGAGCTGCGCTTCTGCTGCCCACCGCCATCCCGGCCCCGCGGCCAGCCGGGCTGTTGGCGCGCGCTGCCAGCCCCGCCGAGCCGGGGGTGGGCACGCGGGCTGGCGCCGAGCCACCGCCGCGTCAAGGCAGCCGGCGGGGAGTGGAGCTCAGGCCGCCGCCACCGTTGCGGGGAGGCTGCTGACAAAACCCAGCCTCGTCCCCGCTGCCGTGGCACGGTTGCCTCCTGCGACCCCGGGAGGGCACGACCCAGCCGTCGGACAGCCCTGACCTAGTTCTCATTCAAGTGGCTGCTGGGCAGCTGCCAGGGCGAGCGTCCTGCGGCCGGCAGCGCCTGGCCCAGCCCGTGGAGGACGGGGTTGCGTTTGTTTTCGGAGCTGCTGGAGCCCGGCAGCCCCCATCTGAAATCCTTCCTTGCTCTCCTGCTCTAGTTCGATGACTTCTCCCGAGACCTGTGTGTCCAGTCGCTGCTGGAGATCATGGACATGTTCTGTGACCGCCTCAGGTACGGTGTGGCCCTTCCAGCCCTGCCACCTCGGCCCCGGGCTGTACCGCGGGCGGTACCGGCGGGGCCAGGGCTGAGCCCGGGATACTCGCCCTGGCAGAGGGAGGCAGGTTCCCCCTCCAGCTCCGTGTCCGTTCCCGAGTTGCCGTCCCTCTCCGGCTGCCTCAGGCTGGGCTGCCACGCGAATGCCAGCGTGGGGAGAGCAGAGGGAGTCCAAAACCCACCAGCTTTGTGGGAAGCTGCAAGAAACCCACCTATTCTGGGATAAACGCCTCTGCCATGACATTCCTGCCCGGCTGAGGTGGATGGGGATGGGCGTAAGCCCTGTGGCCTGAGGTTGCCTGTCCCCTCAAAGCGTCTCGTTTCTCTTGTGTGGCCTCTGCAGCTTCCCAGGGCCCCGGCTACGTGTCCCTGTCTGCCAGTGCTCGCAGTCCTGCCTGCGCTGCCCCAGGCGCTCCAGGCAGCTGCCTTGTTTTGCTTCGTGCTCTTCCGCTGGTGTTGCAGGACCCAGGGGAGTCCAGACCATTCAGGCCACAAAAACTTTTTTAGAAAGCTCCGAAATCTTCCTGTTAACCCCTGACAGCCTCTTCTGGGAGGCCGGAGCAGAGAGCATGCGGCAGGGCGCAGCGGGAGGAGGAGGAGGAAGGCTGAAGGTAGCAGCTCTTCAATTACATGAAATGAAGCAGCAGCAATGAATATGCATCAGTCACAGATGTTGACAAGGAGCTGTTGCTGGCCAACTGCAGAGCCGGCCACTTAATCCAGTCCCTGCCTAATCTGATCCTCTGCTTAATTTGATCAAAACTTCTGGCCCCAATGATTTGTGTATCAGGAGGGGAAAGCGTTCACCTCCCACAGCACGTTGATCAATGCTGAGCCTCTCTTAGCAAGATAATTTGATTAGAGGCTTGGAAAGTTTCCTGTAGTAGAGTGGCCAGAGAGGAGGCTGCACTGGGGAGACTTTATTTCCCCTGGCACAGTAGGGGTGCTCGTGGGCTGAGCAGGTTGGGGTCTGCAGCAGAGGAGCTGGCGGGCACGTTTGGCTGGGGACACGGGATGTGGGTTTGGATCCCCAGCCTGCCCTGTGTCTGTGCCTCGGTTTCCCTGGGGGCAGGAGCCTGGCCCACAGTGAGCACGCTCTCGTTTCTCTCCCCTTCCCAGCTGCCACGGCAAAGCAGAGGAGTGCATCGGCCTCTGCCGGGCGCTGATGAGTGCCCTCAACTGGCTCCTGCGCTGCGCGGCTTTCTACGCCGAGAAGGTGAAGGAGACGCTGGAGCAGGCAGCAGCTGAGAGCCAGCTGAAGATGTGTCTGGAGCGGCTGGAGAAGATGCTCGGCAGCGCCAAGAACCGCGCCCTGATCCACATCGCGAAGCTGGAGGAGACGTGTATGTCGCTGCCCCTGCCCTGCCCCGCGGCACGCTTTGCCCGTGGCCGCTGCCCGGGCTTCCTCCTAGTCGCTGCTGGCCCTGGGGAGATGTCATTGCCACCTCTCCCTTCCCCCTGCCCGGCTCCTGCCGCATCGTCCCTGCGGCTCCAAACCCATCCATCTTCCAGCCGTGTTGCTGTAACTGTCTCCTCCCTGGCTCTGTGCCACCCTCTGCCCCCTCCCCTCCACGCTGCCCTTGGAAGAGGAGCAGAATTAATGTGAAGGCTGCGTGAGCGCTTGGCGGGTCCTGTGCTCCACCAGCGTGCCTGGCACAGCCCTGCACCTTCGGTTGGTGCCTGCGTCTGGCCAAGAGGCTGTGCCAGGCCGGGCCTGAAGCAGGAGCTGCCGGGTGGCACACAGATCCTCGGCTTGGGTTTGCAGAGGTGCGCCGACTTCTGCTCACCGGGGGGCCCAGTGGGGAGCCCCAGCCTCGGCAGGCCCTCTGTGCTGCCGTGGGCCTTGGGGCCAGCCTGCCCGGCTTCTCAGCGTGTCACCGTCCCCCCCACTGAACGCCTGCCCTCCCTCCCCAGCCTCCTGGAGCGCGGTGGAGCAGTCCCTCGTCAAGCTGGGGGAGAACGTGAACAGCCTCAGCAATTCCCCGCTGCGAAGCCAGGCTGACGACTGCATCTCCCTCATCAAGAGGTAGCTTTGTGCTGCTGTCTCTGTGGGCTCAGAGGGTAAAATGGGTCTGAGCCCTGCTCTGGGAGCTGAGAGCCTCCTGCCTCCCTCCACGCTGGCTCCCTGCTTTCCTGTCCCTTCCCGCCCTGGACCCCTGCACCGGCAGCGGGCTGGGGCTGGCGAGAGGCCCTGGGGTAGGAGAGGGGACAGGGCTGCAAAGGAGTCTTACCCAGGAGTTGCTCCTCTGGTGGCTCTGGGGCCTCTTGTAACCCCTCAGCTGCTCTGCCCACACCAGAGCTGCCGTCCCTGCTCTGGAGCCCCCCAGAGCTGCTCCCAGGGCCTGGGCTGTGGCACAGGGGCTTGGCTGTGCCCAGGGGCTACGAGCTGTCCTGCCCTAGAGAGATGCAGGGCAGCAAAGGTTAGGAGCTTGGCTGGGAAGGGAGGATGGGAAGGAGGAGCAAGGATCCGTCCCTGCAAGGCTCCAGTGACCCTGTGCTGTCTCTCCCACCCAGCATCCCCACCATGCTCTCAGTCCACTCCGAGCAGCTGAACAAGACCGGCTTCCCCACCGTGCATGCTGTGGTGCTGCTGGAGGGGACCATGAACCTCACGGGAGAGACCCAGCCGCTGGTGGAGCAGCTGATGATGGTGAAGAGGATGCAGGTACAGAAGTGGCATCTTGTTCTCCTGCTCAGGGTGGCCTGGGGGCTGCGGGACCAGGGCCTCGCTGCAGCTCTGAACCGCGTACCTCCCTGTGCTGATCCTGATCCAAGGCTATGGGCGCAGCTGCAGGGAGCAGCGTGAGCCCATCAGCGCCTTCGCAGGGGGTTCGGGGTTTGGCTGTGGTTGGGGGAGTCACTTTATTGCCTTTCCAGCACTGGAGGGTTTTGTCTGTGTGCCCTGCAGCGCATCCCCTCCCCGCTCTTTGTGCTGGAGATCTGGAAGGCCTGTTTTGTGGGCCTCATCGAGTCCCCGGAGGGCACGGAGGAGCTGAAGTGGACAGCCTTCACCTTCCTGAAGGTAGGGCCCAGCTCCGCCACAAGCGCAATGCTCCAAGCCCTGGGCCTGCCGCTGCCTTTTCCCCGCACGCCTGGCCCCTGCTGAGCGCCGAACCCTGGCAGACCGATTAGTTCTCCTGTCCCGCAGCGTGCCCCTTGGGGTCCCCCGTGCCCCGGCTGAGCCCGCGGCAGCCCTCCTGCAACCCGCTGAGCATCAGCTTTGCTGTCCAGAGCTTCTTTTCAGCCCAGCCCCACTTTGTTTTGCAGACTGGTTTTCCTGGGGTGTTGTGGGGGAAATCGTGGCCTTTGAAGGATGCCACAGCAGCCTTGGGGCCTACGCTCCCAAAGCTCAGCGGTGGGCAGCCCCGGAGCAGTCCGCTTCGCCTGCTTTCTTTGTACCAGACAAAAGGGTTCTGCGTGTCATTTCAGGCCCGACGCATGCTCTAGCCTGCGCTGGGCTCCTCCGCAGCCTCAGTCCTCTGCCTGCTGTTGAGAGGTGGCCATGCTCCGCGGCTCCCTGTGACGGTGGAAGGGCCCTGCAGAGGGGAGGCGGGGGGACAACGTCCCCTGGGTGCACGGGCTGCTCCAGAAATGCTCCTTTCCCTGGGCTGGCAGGGCAGCTGCTTGCAGGCGTGTTTGCGTGGGGTCCTGCTGCCTGTGTGGCTGGGAGGTCCTGAGTGCAGAATGGGGTCTGCCTCTGTTGGTCACATCCGTGCCCCGTGTCTTTCAGATCCCCCAGGTCCTGGTTAAACTCAAGAAGTATCCCCAAGGGGAGAAGGTGAGTTCAAGGGCTGTCGATCGGAGCTGTTTGCCGCATTGTGTGCACAAGTGAGCCGTGTTTGTCACGATGGTGCTGGTGCCTGGCCAAATCTGCGTGCAGGTGGCTGGGGTAGGAAGCGGTCTATGTCCCAACAACCTTCCTCTGACGGACAAGGCGGTGTTGGAGGGGAAGGTGGGGTCGTGTTGGCAGCGCTCCGAGCTGAGTGCTTGGCTTTTGTGCACTGCAGGACTTCACCGAGGATGTGAACTGCGCCTTCGAGTTCCTGCTGAAGCTGACCCCTCTGCTCGACAAAGCAGATCAGCGATGCAAGTGAGTCCTCGCCGTGTCTGGGGCTGACCTGCAGCACTGTGAGCCTGTGGCCATCCGTGCCACTGCAACCCTGTCCTCTCTGCGGGGAGCCGTGGTATGGGGTGCTGGGGCAGCTCCTGGCAGGCTTTTTTAGTTTCTGATCCAATTCCTTCTTCCTGAGGACCTGACGCTGCCAAATGAGCAAGGCAGTGAGTGTCTGACAGCTGATTCACGTGTTGGTGATGCTGTGTGATATCTGGAGCTGCTTTTGGCCCTGCAGCATCCTCAGAGGGGTGGGAGCAGGGCCAGGAGGGCAACCCAGGAGTCCCCCTGCCCTGTGGCACTGCCTGGGACAGCAGGAATGCTGTCCCTCAGGCTAGTGCTCGCCTCTTTCTTTCAGCTGCGACTGCACGAGTCTGCTCCTGCAGGAGTGCAGCAAGCAGGGGCTGCTTTCGGAGGCCAACATGACCAACCTGATTGCCAAACGGTACAGCCCCCTCCAGAGTCTGGGTAACCAAGTGGGGTTTTGCTGTCCTTGGGGGGGAGCATAAAGGGCCAGCTGCGATGCCGCTGGCTGTCCTGCAGCTGGGACACCGTGGCCTGGAGGGACGAGGCTTTGCTTTCAGTGACAGATTCGAGTACAGTCACAGTCTGTCCTCTTGGAGTTGCAAGGTGGTGGCCTGAGGTGGTGGCCTTCCCTCGGGGGTGCTGATGGTGGAGGTGGGTGGAAGGTGGCTGAGCATGTGGAGGAGTGAGGCAGGGTGACGAATTCCTGCTCACTGGCCCTTCTTTGCGGATCCCCCAGGACGGCGGACAGAGAACACGCTCCGCGCTTGAAATCGGCAGAGAATGCCAACATCCAGCCAAACCCGGGACTCATCCTGAGGGCCGAGCCGACCGTCACCAACATCCTGAAGGTGAGTCCCCTCCTGCATCTCTGCTGGGCAGGCTGGTCTCAGCCCCAGAGCCTGTTTCCAGCAGCACCGGATTCACCAGGCAGCCGGGGTGGTTGGGAGGTGCCTGATCCCCCCCTGTCCTGGGGTGGAGGAATGGAGGAATCACTCCCAGCCTTGCTGCTCTGCCGTGGAGACCAGGAGCTCCCCTCCTCCTTCCCAGGACGCTGGAGGAGCCGTCAGGCGGCACGTTCTTGTCAGCGCCAGCAGCCTGAGCCCAGCCAGCTCTGTCCGTCCTGCTCTCAGCCGCTTCCCTGCGTGCATCTCCCCCGGTCCCTGGGGACTACCCCCGTCCCTGCGTCACTCTGGTTGCCTCGCCGCTGCTGAGCGCGAGAGGATGTTTGCTGCCAGTCGTGCTGCCGCGGTGCGCTGCGGCTCTCCCCTGCGCCGTGCCCTGCGGTGCCTGGGGCTCGGAGGGCTCCATCCCCACCCCCCCGAGCCCTGTGGGTCCCTGCTCACCGAGGCCTCACGGGACAGCTCTGGCAGGCGATCGACTCTGCCCCCATGGCCAGAGTTTTACTGCTGCTCTGTAGCACACATTCCCCGTGACTTCTCTTTCCTTTTTTTGTAGACCATGGATGCGGATCATTCCAAGTCCCCCGAGGGCTTGCTGGGGGTCTTGGGTCACATGCTGTCTGGGAAGAGCCTGGACTTGCTGCTGGCAGCGGCAGCAGCGACGGGCAAGCTGAAATCCTTTGCTCGGAAGTTCATCAAGTGAGTGTCCACCTGGGCGACACTGTCCCTGGTGACCAGCGGGGCTGGGGTGAGCAGGCAGCCCCCCAAGCTCTCCCCCAGACAGGGCTGGATGTGCCTCTGGCCCAGTGTCTGTGCAGCCCTGGATCCAGCAGAGCCCTGGGGAGGGCCGGGATCTCGGGGAGACTGCACCCCGCAGCACCCCATCTCCTTCGCTTTTGCGTGAACAGGGCAGAGAATCAAAGTCAGGTTGGTTTAAGGATATTAAACTGAAAGCGCTGGGACAACCTCAGATCCAGGGCGCTCGCTGTGTGCGCGCCTTCAGTCCCCAGACGCCCGTGTCCTGGTTAGAGCGCACACACCAGCACGCGTGGGGCTGCGTGATGTGTTCCCTTGAGCAGGGAGGACTGGGACAGCTCGAACCACACCAGCCGGGCTGGGTGCACGGCCCTGCCGTGCTCGCTCCATCTGGGGGTTCGTGTTGCTGCGGTACGGAGAGGGCCGCGCTCAGAAATCCCCACGCAGCCAGGCAGAGCCGGCTCTGGCGAGAGGACGCGCTCAAATGCCGGGCTGACTGGGTGTGGGGAGAAGCAGCGTTGCTGGACCTGTTTTGCTGCAGGGGAGCAGAGGGAGGAGGCGGCTCACCCCTGCTTGCTGGAGGGTGTCTGCCGAGCTGGGCCCTGCTTCAGTGCGGGCCCACCCCGCTCCTCTGTGCTGGGCGCTGGGATGGGGTGCAGGCAGGGGTCTGCAGGCAGGGGCAGCCTGTCTCGGGGATGGGAAGAGGCCTGTTTCACGTGATGATAACGCTTCACTGCGGCGCTCTCTGCCCCCTCTAGGCTGAACGAATTCACGAAGCACATCAGCGGAGAAGGCTGTAAGTGCGTGCGCATCCGTGTGTGGGATGGTTTGAGCTGTGCTTTCCCCGCCGCCACGTGCTGGGACACTGTGGGGCCCGGCTGGATTAAGCTGGGACGGGCTGCGGCGCCAGAGTGAGCCGAGTTGTGCCGGGTCCGGCTGGGGGGTGCCAGCAGGGAGCCCGGCACAGGGGCATGTGGCTGGCTGCCAGTGGGGATCTGGGCTCCCAGGGACCCGCTGCCCTCACGCGTGGCACACGTGTGTCCATCCCGAATGCGGGGTGTTCCCTGCGTGCAGGGGAAGAGCTCCTTCTCCCCGGCCCAGCCCGCGGGGCCCCTTGGGGCCGGCCCTGCCCCGGCTCTCTCCCGGGAAGGGGTGATGTGTCAGCACAGAGCCCGAGATAAGGACTCTGACTGCATTTGCCTGTGATGAAACTTGCTGAGCGCTCTGACCTTCCATGGCGCGGGGGGAGCCCGGGGATGGGCTGGGGCTGCTGAATGGGAGGCCAAAGCTGCTTTTGGGACTCAAGCAGAGGCAGATGGGGTGGAGGGAGGCACTTGGCCCGTCCCCTGGAGCCCTCGTTCGCACACAAGCACTTGGGGGTTAGAAAAGCTGCCTGGAGGAAGCAGGGTCCCGGCCCCCGAGCTCACAGGGCTCCTGCCTGCCTCCTTGTGCCGAGGCTGGAGACCTCCAAGGTCTTTGTTTCTCCTCCCGCAGCCAAAGGAGCCTCAGTTCGGGCCCTGCTCTTCGACATCTCTTTCCTCATGCTGTGCCATGTGGCCCAGACCTACGGCTCGGAGGTGAGCATCCTCGGAGGCGGTGGGGCTCTGACCTCGCCAGCGCAGCCCGTGCACTGCAGCCTGCCAGCCTCCTCTAGCGGCCAGCCTGCCACCGCCGCTGTCCCCACTGTCCCCACAGCCACCCCGCCGCGTGGGGTAAAGCGCCTGGTGCCTTTCCCCTGGTGCGGGTGGAAATCTGTCCTTGCAGGGTCTGTCAGTGCCGGGCGATGGAGCAGGGGTGGCTGCAGCCTTCCTGGGGGCTTTGGTTGTGCTCCCTTTACGGTACCGTGGTGTCGGTGGGAACGCTGCCTCCGCACCCTCTCCGGGCTGGCTCTGATCTCACTGGACTTTTCCCGGCATTGCCCCTCTGGTTTGGCGCTGGCTGGCTGGGGGGGCCCATGCACCAGGCTGAGTGTCAGCCCTCCCCCACGAGAGGAGGAACTTGCAGCCCCGCTCAGGAAACAGCACTTTGGTTGCATGAAAATTTTCCAGGTTTCGACATCTGTGTGTGTTGGGAGGCAAAATGATACCGAAACACCGGGAACGTGAAGAGGGAGCAAAAGGCGGGCGGGAGGGGGCCTGCCCGGCCGGCCCTGGGGAGCGGGGAGGGGGAGTCCTGGCGGGAGGCGGCTTGGAGCGGACGTGCCCGGGGCTGTCTGATGAGGTCTCATCCCCCCGGCCAGGCCCAGAGCGACTTTCCTGACCAGCTGCTGCTGAACAGATGTGCAAAACTTTTTTGACAAAAATAGTGTCCCTTGGGTGACGGCAGGCTGAAGGGAGGAAGCGGCGTGCGGGATTCCCAGCTCGTGTCCCCCCCCGGGAGCCCTCCCAGCTGGCTGCCAGCTGGGCTGTGCGCCCCGACCCCGGGCTGTGTGCCCCGACCCCGCGGAGCCATGGGCCAGCCGGCCCTGGCACTGGGGACCCTGAGCACAGCTCGGCGGGCAGGGGACAAGTGGCCCTTTCTGGGCAGGGCACGGTGACCCCGCTGCCACACTTGGAGCCCCTTGGGACTGGTCCTGTCCTGGCATCTCTCCCAGGGAAGCTGTTGGAGCGCTGCTCTGAGGTGGGCCGTGGTCCCCCGGGGAGTCCTCTGGTAGAGGGGGAAAACCACAGCCCACAGACTGGAAACCAGTGCCTTACTGGGGGGTGACCAGTGCCTTACTGGGGGGTGACCAGTGCCTGCCTCTCCGTGCAGGCCACAGGGCGGCGCTGTTCCTCCGGCCATGAGCTCCCCAGGGTGGGGGTCCCACCCCCGGGTGGGGGTCCCCAGCAGGGTCCCTGCGGGATGCAGGCCGTGTGGCAGACCCTGTGCCGGTTCCCTTCCAGGTGATCCTGTCGGAGTCGAGCCCGGCGGGCGAGGTGCCCTTCTTCGAGACCTGGATGTTGACCTGCATGCCTGAGGAGGGGAAGATCCTCAACCCCGACCACCCCTGCTTCCGCCCCGACTCCACCAAGGTGGAGTCCCTGGTCGCCCTCCTCAACAACTCCTCCGAGATGAAGCTGGTGTAAGAGCTCAGCCTGCACGCCCACCCTGCCGGGCCGGGGCAGACCAGGAGGGGAGCACCCACCCCATCTTCCCCAGCCCCGTGGCTGCTCTGGACGAGTGCCTGAACCCCGCGCCTCTCTCTCCCTCGGCAGGCAGATGAAGTGGCACGAGGCATGTCTGAGCATCTCAGCCGCCATCCTGGAGATCCTCAATGCCTGGGAGAACAGCGTCCTCACATTTGAGTCGATCCAGGTGGGCCTGGCAGGAGGATGGTGTGGGGCAGAGCAGGGGCACCGGCACTGCGCTGTGTCCCCAGGAGGGGCCAAGGCTTGAGCAGGGCAGGCGTCCCCTGTCCTCCTGCCCTGAATGCTCCTGCAGCTACTGCGGAGCTCGCTGGCTCCTTCACGACTTGGGTGGGGAACTGACGTGGCTCCAGCCCCTTGCTGCCCCGAACCACCCGTTGGTGGAAGTGGGGCTGGCAGGGGCAGATTCACCCCTGCAGAAGGGCTTGGACCCTGCAATCGGGACCCACAGCCCTGGGAGGTGATACTGAGATAAAGCCCGTGCATCCACACACCTGTGCTCATCCACCTCCGCTTCCACCTCCTCTCCTAGAAAATCACAGACAACATCAAGGGGAAGGTGTGCAGCATGGCGGTGTGTGCGGTGGCCTGGCTGGTGGCCCACGTCCGCATGCTGGGCTTGGATGAGCGGGAGAAGTCCCTGCAGATGATCCGGCAGCTGGCCACCCCGCTGTACGGCGAGAACACGCTGCAGTTCTACAACGAGCGGTGAGCTGGAGTGCAGCAGGCCCTGTGCTGTGCCGTCCCCTGCCCTTCCTCCACTTCCCGGGGCCTGCGTGACGCTGTCTCTCTCTGCTGCAGCGTGGTGATCATGAGCTCCATCCTGGAGCACATGTGCGCGGACGTCCTGCAGCAGACGGCCACGCAGATCAAGTTCCCCTCCACGGGCATGGACACCATCCCCTACTGGAACCTGCTGCCCCCCAAGAAGCCCATCAAGGAGGTGCTGACGAGCGTGTTCACCAAGGTGCTGGAGAAGGGCTGGGTCGACAGCCGCTCCATCCACATCTTCGACACCCTGCTGCACATGGGGGGTGTCTACTGGTTCTGCAACAACCTGGTCAAGGTATGGGGTGGAGGAGGGAGGTGGCTGCGACCCCCAGCGCCGTGGCTGGGTGTCGGGCCCAGGACTGCTGGGTCTAGCCTCTGCTCTTAGTGCCCAGGAGTCCTGCTTGTGCCTGGGCTGGCTGCTGTGACAGTCCCAGGCGCTGGAGGCGAGCGGGGCAGGCCCAGCCGTGCCCCTGCCTCCCTCAGCCCTGCCCTCTGCCTCGCAGGAGCTGCTGAAGGAGACGCGGAAGGAGCACACGCTGCGGGCTGTGGAGCTGCTCTATGCCATCTTCTGCCTGGACATGCAGCAGCTGACGCTGACCCTGCTGGGCCACATCCTGCCCAACCTGCTCACGGACTCCTCCAAGTGGCACACCCTCATGGACCCGCCGGGAAAGGCCCTGGCCAAGTAAGACCCCAGACCCGCGGGCACCCTCTCCTTTAGGGCGGGGGGGCCTGTTTGTGGAGATGGGGAGTTGCCCTGTGCTGGGACCGGGGTCCCAGCTGCCCAGTTCCCATCTGGCCCTGGCACAGTGCCGACAGGAGCAGACACACTGGTGTCCTGCGCCCCGTTCCCTGCTGCTTCTCACTGGGGAGGGACCTGCTGTGTCCCATCCCGGCACATGCTCTGGGCTCTGCCGTCTTCCCTTGCTCGCGCACCATCATCTGGGTGGGCTGGCAGCACCTCGCAGTGTCCCTGCTTTGTCCCCAGGCTCTCCGTCTGGTGTGCCCTGAGCTCCTACTCCTCCCACAACAAGGGCCAGGCATCCACCAGGCAGAAGAAGAGGCACCGAGAGGATATTGAGGTGTGTCGGCATGGAGCAGGGTTTGGTTGGAGGCTCTCTGTGTGCAGGAGCGGGGAGTGTCTGTGGGAGGTGATGGTGGCAGGAGGAGCGGGTAGTGAGACCAGACTCCCTACCCAGGTTCTCTGGGCTGTCTGAGGTCCTTTGACCCTATAATATGGGGTTTTCCTTTCTCTTTTCTGGGGAAGGGGGGCTGTAATGAGATGGGCCGTATGTGGTTGGCCAGGCTGAGA
Source organism: Calonectris borealis (assembly GCF_964195595.1). Lineage (NCBI taxonomy): Eukaryota > Metazoa > Chordata > Aves > Procellariiformes > Procellariidae > Calonectris > Calonectris borealis. Next base: position 9,589,098 of record NC_134333.1, on the reverse strand, counting down.
CGCTCTGGGTGAACGGAGATCGTAGTCCTGGGCCATGGGGCTGTGCAGAGCCCAGGGTGGGTCATCAGCCCCGGGGAGGGGGGCCAGGATCCCCCCTCAGTGTGGGGCTGGTGGGGCTGAACCCCCTCTGCCCCCCCAGGATTACATCAGCCTGTTCCCGCTGGACGACACGCAGCCCTCCAAGCTCATGCGCCTGCTGAGCTCCAACGAGGAAGACGCCAACTCCCTCTCCAGCCCCAGTAAGTGCGGGCGAGGAGGGCGGCTCCTGGGGAAGGCACCGTCCTGCCTCGCTGCTCGTTTCTGGGTGTGAAATGTGTATTTCACAAAAACGCTTCTCTTGCCAAGCTGGCCAGGTAAAGATTTAGAGTGCTCGAGTGTGTTTTGCTGAGTTACCCTGGACCTTTTGCACTTAGAAAAGGTCAAGCTGCTCATTTCTCTGATCAGAACAACTTGGGAAAGGGAATGAGGTTACACCTTCCCTCCGTGACGTTGCCACCCAACCCAGGGCCTCACGCACGAGGGGCTCAGGGAGGTTTTGTTACAGCCTTGTCACCCCCCGCCAGTCTGTGTGGGACCGAAGAGCTGATGCGCTGCAGCCAGAGTGGCTGGAGGTGACGTTCCTGACATCTGTGGCTAAATCCTGAAATTCCACTGTTGTTAACAAGGCAGCGAGCGGAGCTGATGAGTCCCTACAGTCACGTCTCGTGTGTCCCCGCAGCGCGGTGCCGCGGGTTGCAACAGCTCTGGCAGGACATGCCGGGGGGGTGTCGGTGCCCTCCTGCCGCAGCGGGGTGCTGTCACGGCTCCCACATATGTTGACTGGACTCCTGGGCCGTGAGTCAGGATGTTTGGTCATTGTTTCTCCTGATGCCCTTATCCTAAGTTACTCTTTATTTATTAGTTTTCAACACATCCATCAACTGTGGTTTTTGTTAGTTTCATTACTGTTGAAATATGGGGTTTTCCCTTTATTTCACTATCTTTTTTTAACTTTTGAGGCGGTTCCATCTCTTTCCAGTGACATTCAGGACTTTTTTGGGCTGTTTGCTGCAGTGATGTGGAAATGCTGCTTCCTGCAGCAGCCACGTAACTCGTGGTTCCATGAGAAAAGTGTGGGAGGGTTTTCTTTTTTTTGGTGAGCATCCTCAGAGCAGCGCAAGGTGGGTCCTGCTGATTTTGTGTGTACTATGGGGTCTGCACAAGAGCCTTCCCAGGAGATTCCTGTCCCGTTGGACCAAAGATGGCCCAGTTCCCCTCCCGCAGGAGCACCCAGCAGTGCTTCACAGTTTGGGTCAGATAAATCCCCTTGGTCTGTCCCAAGATTTGCTGCTAGTCCGTTGGACAGGCCTCAGCTCTGGTAGCTAAACTGTACCCCGAGAGTGAGATTTGAGTGCTGCTGTGCAGCTGTCGAACATCTGGCTCGCTCCGCCCAGCCGCTGTGCCGCAGGCAGCGTGCACAGGATGTGTAACGTGCGCGTCGCTTCGCCTTGGCAGAGCGCTATTCTTCTCCTCTCCCGATCGTGACATTGCGTTACGTCGCTCGTGCCTTCGCGGAGCGTCAGGGACGAGTCACTGCTGCAATTAAAACCGACCACGGAATAGCAGGGAGGCACACTCACGGTCTCACTCACGCTTAATGGAGAGGTCATTAAGCTTGGTCAGACTCGGAATAAATCTGGCTTGTGCAAGAGCGAGGTGTCACACCCCAAGAGCAGCAGTGGCAGCGTGTGGAGCCCTCCTCGGGCTGCTGTGCTCCGTCGTGCCGGGGGCATGCGTGGGCCCGCGCCGCCTGCCAGGGCTGCCCGCACCCCGGCAGAGAGGGACGGTGGCCGAGGCAGACGGTCTCTGCCTGCTGTGCGTCTGGTGTGCCCGGGCAGCAAAGACTCTGCTCGTTTGGGTGCGGAGGGCGCCGAGGACCATGGTCCAAACCTCCCACTCCACGGGGTAGCTCATGGCAAAGCCCCTCCTGGAGCCCGAGCGCTGGGCGAGCTCGAATAGCCAGAGTTGGCCAGGGTGGGCATGTTGGCACGGCCAAGGGGGCCAAGAGGCCGTTCCAGCCTCCCCCCAGCCTGATGCATGTTCTCCTCCCCAACAGATCGCTCGATGAGCAGCTCCCTCTCCGCCTCCCAGCTTCACACCATCAGCATGAGGGACCCGCTGAACAGGGTGCTAGGTAATGGCGGGGCCGGATCCCAGGGAGGGAACCCGGCAGCGAGGCCTGCCTGTGGGGTCGGATCCAACCATGCCGAGACGCTGGTGGGGACCTGGCCGCTGTGCAGGAGGCTTGGGCTACCCCCAGCCTCCCTGAACCGGCCTGGCTTTTGATATTTCCCTGTTTCCACAGCAAACCTCTTCCTGCTCATCTCTTCCATCCTGGGGGCCAAGACGGCCGGCACCCACACCCAGTTTGTCCAGTGGTTCATGGAGGAGTGCGTGGACTGCCTGGAGCAGGGCAGCCGCGGCAGCATCCTCCAGTTCATGCCCTTCACCATGGTGAGTCCCGCGGCCGTGACGTCCTTCTCCCTGGTCGCAGGGTGCTCTGGGGCGCTGGTCCCACGGGGCAGACGGGCACGTCCAGGGGAGTCCCGCTGCCCGGCTCTCGTGTCTCCAGCGCTGTCGTGAGTCAGCTGTGTTTCTCCTCTTTCCGGGCAGGTTTCGGAGCTGGTGAAAGTGTCCACCATGTCCAGTCCCAAAATTGTTCTGGCCATCACGGATCTCAGCCTGCCCCTGGGCCGCCGCGTCGCTGCCAAGGCCATCGCTGCGCTGTGAGCGGGGCACCTCCCTTCTGCCGTGCAGGAGAGGGCTGCCGGGCAGCCGCAGGGAAATCCGTGAGAACCTGGATGCTGGGCTGGGACTGGGATGCCTGGGACAGCCCCTCTGTCACTGCGGGCTCAGCCTGGCCCTGCCCGGGGGCTGCTTCCCTCTGTGTTTGGCCTCCCCGAGGCACCCCCTTGCTGCCTCGTGATGGGCTGCCAGAGACCGAGACAAACCCCCTGCTTTTTTTCTATAATTAATTCAATCCTTTTGTAGAGCCAGGCTTTGCTTCATTTCTGTTTGGTTTCCTGACTGCAGCCCAAGGCCCTGGGGCTCCCCAAAACCCTCATCTCGGGGCGAGCTTGATGGTGGGGGTGATGGGAGGGTAAGTGGCCAAGAGCTGCGCTGGGCAGGGGAGGGAAATGACACTCGCTCTGTCCCTAACCCGCCTGCCCTGACCCCGCAGCAGCCCGGGAGGGCAGTGGGCTGCCCGCGACGCTCCGTCTGGGGAGCGGGTGCCTGTGGCCGGCCAGCTGCAGATGTGCGGCTGGGTGGAGCGGAGATGCTTTCCTGCCGTGCTGTAAGCTGCAAGCAAATTCTTGTTGGAAATTCCTCCACGTGAGCATGAGTTCACCCCGCGTCCCCGGCGGTGAGCGCGGCACCCAAGGGCCAGTGAGTAACCACGGCCTCGCCAGCGCCGCGCCGGCCTCGTGCTGGGAGAGGCTCCTCCGCGGGGCTGTCCCGGCACCCAGTCAGCTGCTTTGGCAGTGAATCCACCTGTAACTGTCACGAAACCCCGACCCGGAGGGGGTGGCAGGGCCGGGACACCTTCGCCTCTGCTCCTTTCATTTACGTTTTCTGCTTGACTCACGAGAAAGGGGGAAGCGGTGCCTGGGGTAGCCGGGCCCCAGCCTTCCCCTGGGGGTGCCTCGGCTCAGAGCCCGGTCCCTGCTGCATCCCCGGGGCTGGGCTGTGCCTCCTACCCCCCTTGGCATTAGCGGGGTTCACAGCCCCGATTTTGGGGGGCTCCAAATGTGGCGCAGGGAGGCCCCGGAGTGGTGCCGCAGGATTTGGGTCAATTCTGGCCGGGGAAAAGGCAGCTGGACCGCTGCCTGCTCCCCGGGATGATCTCAGCTCTTGGCTGCTCAAGGGCTTTGCTGGAGGGAAAGACCCCGATGCGGTTGGCGGAGGAGCCTTGCCGTGCTCGGGGTGGCTGCGGGTGCTTGTGTGGGGGCCCGGGGAGCGGCTGGCTATCGCACACCCGAGCATCCTGCCCCTTCCCGCTGCCTCCCGTGAGTCCGGCCCCGAGCGGGCAGCAGGCTGGCACACACCGGCCCCTGCTACGAGGGCGGATGGAGAGCAGGTCGCAGGGCTGGGTGGAGCGGCTGGCGGAGCTGCTGCACGCACCGGGGCGGGACGTGGGGTGGAGGGTGAGTGGGCCGAGGGCTGCCCCGCCGGAGGGCTCGGTGCCCGCGCTGTGCCGCGGCCGGTGCTGCTCCCCGCTGGGCCTGACTCGGGCATGAGTCCTGCACTGAGCTGGCACCGACCTGCCCAGGCACCTCTGTCCCGGACCGGTGGCAAGCGCCTGCTCGCCCAGGGGTGGCTCTTTACTGTTAGCTTGGAGCAAAGAGCAGGACCTGGTGCTCTTGGCCTTCTCAGCTCTGTCAATATTTGCCGGCGGCAGCCCCGCGCTCAGCATTGGCGCCCGGTGCTTCACCTTCCAGGAAAGGGCTGGAGCGGGAGAAGGGGTTTCCTGTAAGCGCTGATAAGCCGGGGGAGGAAGGAGCAATGGCTCTCGCCGGTTGCTCTCCTGGGAGCTGCTGCGGGCAGGGTGTGTGGCCAAACAAGCACGGGCAGCGGCGGCTTCCCCGCAGCGGGATAGCGACGATGGTCTGGGATGGGGCGGTGGGCGGCAGTGGGGCTCCAGCCTCATGGCTGCCCCTTCCTGGGGCTGGGAAATTGGGGGAAGGCAGGAATAGGGACCCCCTGACACCCACCGGAGCTCAGCTCCGTCTCCGCCGTGGCCGGGCTGAGTGTGGTGCGGGGATGCTGGTGGTCATGGGACGCGAGCACGGGACTGGTGGGAGGAAGCGGGGCTGGTGCAAGCCCGGGAGTGCAGGGACAGCCCGCAGTGGCCAAACACCCGCAGGAGAGTGGGGAGAGGCCGTGGGCTGGCTGGGGACGGCTGTGGGGGCTTGCCAGGGTGAGGGGAGATGCCCGGGTGTCCTGGCTCTGCCAGCTTCACTCGGGCACATCCGTTCGTCCGTCCGCCTTGCCTTTCTCACTGCTGGAAGTCCCGTCCCATCGTGGCGGCTCCGGGAGGGCTCCAGGCGCGTCCCTGGGCAGCTCTGGGGCAGATTCCCCTTGTGGCAGCGGCAAAGGAGGGGTGGCCGGGCCCCCCCGCTGCTGCCAACCCCAGGACCTGCGGTGAGGGCACAGCGCCCAGGTCGGCTCCGCTGCCGCAGCAGAGCCCCTGGGCACTTGCGGCACCTGTGCTCACCCTCCCGGCCATCCCTGCACGGGACGGGGATGCTCCGCGCTGCCGGGGCTGGCGGGAGCCCCCCCAGCCGCCGGCAGGTCCCGCCGTGGTGCCGGTGCCAGTGCCAGGGCTGCTCCCCATGGCCCCGGGCTGCCGCCCTCAGCTCGGCGCAGGCGAGCTCCGGCGCTTTCTAGGAATCGGCTCTTGCCCAAGCGGCGCTGCCGGGTGCGGGAGGAAGCTGCCACCCCCGGGCAGCCGGGCGGCTGCACCCGGCCGCCCCGCAGGTGCTTCCCGGCCCGCGGGGGGCTTGTGCCGTGTTGCAGGGGCAGGAGGGCCGGGGGTGCTGGTTTTCACCCGGGCTGGGCACTGCTGAGCCGGTGCCAGCGGCCATGGTGGAAATGAGCCCGTTCCCCCGTGTCCCGTCTCTCTCCCTGTGTCCCCACGCCCCGGCCACGCAGCATCCCCCCCGCGCAGGCAGGAGGCAGCAGGAAAGGCAGACAGCCCGGACTCTGGAGCAAAAATAAGAGTTTATTTCAATTTTTATTGCATATAAAAAATAGCACGTATTTCTCTGGGGCTCGCCCAGCTGCAGCAATAAATACAGTACAAAACACCGCTTGAGAGCCCCGCCGGGGCAGGCTGTGAAATTTCCAATACGCAAATACGGCTGCGTGGGCCGGTGGGAGCTGCTGGCACAGCCACGAGACTGGGGGCTGCGCCGGGGCTGTGCTGGGCTCGGAGCGGACAGGACTGCGGCAGCACCAAGCTGCTCCCCCGGGCCAGGAGATGGGTGCAAATAAGTTAAACTGCAATAAATACGCTGAGTTTAGCAGGGAAGGGGGACGGGCGCTGGCAGAGTGAAGCCACAGCCCCCAAAGGTGCTGGGGCTCCCCTGGAAAAGCCTCATCCCGGGAGGCTGCTGCATCCCTACGGCACCTCCGTCCTCCCCTCCCTCCTCCTTACCTAATGGCTAATAAATATTAATTTAACTATGCCTAATAGAAATAACACCAGTCAGAGCTGTCCCTGCAGGCTGCAGCCCAGGCAGAGGGATGCTGCTCTGAAGCAGCTTCATCCACGGATGAAGACGGTTTCCCCTTGGCCAGGTGGGATGCTGCAGGGGTACCCACAGCGGCCTGTGCGAGCCATGGGGAAATCGAGGCACACGCGGTGCCTGCAGCAGCTGCGGGGGCTCAGCCCAGCTCCCGAACCTCGTAGCAGAGATACGCTTTTGTTTAAATATTAAACAAGGGTGATGCTGCGCACAGATACCCGTGCACGGATGCCACCGCAGGGCCGACTGCCCTGGTCAGGGTCTGATGGGTGGGGGAGCATCCCCAGCCAGATAAATATTAAATAGCGATAAATATTAAATAAGCAGAAAAGCCGGGCACTCCCGGGGAAGGTCGCTCAGGCTGGGACATAAATAAATAGTGTGCAGTGGCCCGGGGCCGGGCGTCAGAGGCGGGCGAGGTGCCGCAGCGCCCGGTACGCCGTCTCCAGGAACCGCTGGAAGTTGGCCAGGATGAAGAAGCCGCCGACCTGGTGGTGGAAGCGGGAGGAGAAGGCGGGGAGGGGGCCCCGGTGCTCCGTGGGGTACGTCACTGTGGCCAGGCCCAGGTCCTCCACCTGCAGCCGGGCAGAGGCAGAGGCATCAGCTCCAGACCCGGAGACGCCTCGGGAGCGCGGCAGCATCCCGATGGTGCCTGCAGAGCTGGTGCGAGCCCGGGGATGCAGAGCCCCGTGGCCCTGCCGTGTCCTCCCTGTCACCCCAGGAATGCGGACCCCATGCCCCCGCGTGCCCTCCCCATCTCCCTGGGGGTGCAGACCCCGCGCATGCCCACCCCGTCCCCCCAAACCCCCCGTTCCCCCCTCACCTGCTGCTGGATGTTGGAGGAGAGGTTGGCAGCGTCCAGCTGCAGGGTCTCCACCAGGCCGGCGTGCGCGGGCAGCAGCTCCAGGACGGCGGCGAGGGAGCCATGGTAGGTGCGGAGCCCGTCGCGGATCTGGCTGAAGCAGGCCTCCTGCGGGCGGGCACGGCGCGGTCAGCGGGACTCGGCACAGCCCGGCCACCGCGCCCGAACCACGGCAGGCTTCAGGCTGCTCCAAGCAGTGGTGAAGCCGGCGGGGCTGAGACCGGCCAGCTCGTGGCAGGGGTGGGCTGCCCGCACTCACCGCCTGGAAGGTGCGGCTGTGGCACTGCTCCAGCGGCACCTGCGCAATGCCAAGGTCCTGCCGCACCAGCAGCAGCTCTTCCTCCTTGCACAGCTGGAAGGTGTCGCACTGCGGCCGAGGGGGACGGGGTCAGGGCGGCCAGAGGACCCTGCCGCGCCCCCCAACACCCTGTCCCTGGGGTGCGGGACCCCCCCACAGCCCAGCCAGGAGGAGGGAGGGCATGGGGTGGACTTGCTGCCCAGTGAGAAGGGGACGGGACAAGAGCAAACTGCAGCACAGCGGTGCCGGCCGGTGCGTGCCCCAGGGAGGTCCCCACGCGTCCCCGAGGGAGCAGCGGGGCTGTGCTGGCCACAGCCCCTGCGGGTGCCCCAGGACCCTGGGGCTGAGCAGCGCAGCAGGAGGCGCAGGGGACACCGCTGGCTCCTGGCCTCACGGTGCCGATAAGGCCGGGGAGGGGAAGGTCACCTTATCTGCGACCCTGCAGCGCCCGCAGCCACCGTCCCCCCCGCCGCGGCACCCGGCACTCACCACCATGCGCTGCAGCGTGGCCACGTCCCCCTTGATCTTGCGAGTGAACTCGAGGTTCTTGTGCAGGAAGAGCTGGAAGTCCTGGTCCCCCGAGAGCTCGGCCAGCGGCGCCCCGTGCAGCGCCCGCCACGGCGCCCACAGCAGCGCGCCCAGCAGCAGCGCCAGCACGCCTGCGGGGACAGCGGCTCAGCGCCCGCCCCGGGGGGACACCCGTCCCCAACCCAGCGCTGCGCTCAGCAACCAGATGCCCCCCGGGGATGGCGGCACCAACGCAGCCTGGGGAAGGGGCAGAGACCCCCCGAAAGGGGGAGGGGGACCAGGTGCTCCCTGCGTCCCACCAGCCCCACGGTGCTGGGGCCCCAGGGCAGCGGGCTGGGGGCTCTGGGTGCGCGGGTGCAGCGGGTGCAGCGGGTGCTACAGGTAGAGTGGGTTTTGTGGGGGCAGTGGGAGCAGTGGGTGCAATGGGTGCTGTGGGGGCAGTGGGTGCAGTGGGTGCTGGGGCTGTGGGTACTCACGGGTGAGGAAGCACATGGTGCCCGGCTCGGCGTCTCCCCTCTGCACGCGTGGCCCGGCCCGGCACAGCTCGCTCCTGCCCCGGCTCTGCGCGGCCTCATCGATTAGGGCATTTATAGCGGGCTCCGGGGATTCACACTGATGTGGCAACAGTGACGATTGCCTCATTGTCTTAATCACCAACATGCAAATCCTGGGAGCTGGGTGCCCCCGGCCGCTGCCCACACCTCGCTGCCTGCGGTGCTTTCCCGGGGCAGCGGTGCCCCTCGGTGCGGCAGGCGCCTGGCGGAGCCCTGGCACCGGGGCGGGTGCTGGGTGCTGGAATGGTGCTGGTGGTGGCTCGGTGACTCATTAACCTGCTTGCAAGGCTCCCGCCTCGCTGGCCAGGCTGGCCAGTGCCCAGCACCGCAGGGTCACTCGCAGGTGACCGGGCGAGGGGATGGTGGCTTTTCACAGCTGGCGTCCCGCCGGGATCGTCGCCATCCCCAGCCCATGCGGACGTCGCCCCCACCAGCTGCCCGAGCCCCTCACCCCGGCGTCAGGGTGGGCACCGGGGGTGTGACCTTCACAGTGCTGGGACCAGCTGGAGGTGGCCAAGGTGAGACTCGGTCCAGGCACCCGCCCAGGGCCACAACACCCCGGCTCAGCACCCCAGGGCCAGATCCTGCCCTGCTAGGTGCTGCGGGGCCGGGCTGTGCTCAGCATCCCTGTGTGCACCACCGAGCACCCAGCTGCATCGGGGGCCCAACCCCTCCCCCCCCGGCGAGGGGCCGTCCCCGCCTGCCCCTTCGGGGAAGCGGCTGCCAGGGCAGCCTGGGAGCGGGGCCGGCTGCTCCCTGCCCCGCCGCGGCCCCGCCATGCTGACGCGGGAATTTTGGCTTGTGCCGGTTCCCGCAAGTGCTTCCAGGATGATCTGCTGGGCCGGTGCCAACTGGGCCGCCTCCTGCCTGGCACGGGCCAGCCGGGGCACGGGAGGCACCCACTGGACCCACAACCCCAGAGCCTGGGGAGGGTCCGGGCAGGGCGACCCTGGGGCAGTGCTGAGCCGGGAGGTCTCCCTCTGCGCCACCAACCCCCAGCCTGGGTCCCATCACTGCAGGCCGTGGGGATGGGGATGGGGACGGGACCCCCGTCCTCGCACGCTGCAGACCTCGGTGCGCACCGGGGTGGGGTACAGCCCACGGGGTACAGCTGGCAGAGAGCCCCAAGCCCTGGGAGCTGCTCCCGCCTCCAGCTGGGGAAAGGAACCCCCAGCAGCTGCAGTCAATCCGTGAGTACCACCCAGGGCCTCACCCAGCACAAGGCAGGTGTTAACTCTGAAACCTAATGACAACTTCCCTTCCTAGGACCTGGCAGCACTGTGTGTTCTGCCCTCAGGCTGCGTGAAAGGACCTCGGCACTGGAGCCTGTTCACGGGATTTCCTGGGAGAAACCCCCTCCTGGCTCTGCCTTTGCTCCCCCCGGAGCTGGGGGAAGCCAGGGCCCTTCTGGAGCTGGTGGCCATTGAGGGGGCTTTGCGTGGGGTGCCCGAGCGCCTGGAGGATCACCCTGTGCCCCAGAGCGGAGCTGCCATCTCAGCAGGTCCGTGCTTTCAGGAATCGGGGGGGGGGGTGGGTGTGTGAATCAGCGCCTGGTGGGGCCCAAAGCCCCCGTCAGCTTTCCAAGGAAGGAAGTGGTGGCCGGACCCGAAACCCCGTGGGTGTTGGGGCGCGGGCGGTGGAGCTGGCCCGGCACACCCCGCTCCGGGGCCAGCACTGCCCGGCCTGGCCCCAGGGACTGTCCTGGACACCCGCGGTTCTGCCTCGTGGCCACCCTTCCTCTCCACGGGGCCTGACCCAGGCACCCTCGGCCCCTTCCCGTAATCTGCCAAGAAGCGAGCGCTTCGGGGTGTCCCTGTGTCCCCCGTGCCGGATCCGGCACTCCCTGGGCTCTTGCCTTCCCTGCTCCGCCTTGGCCAGGGGGGTCTGGCCCAGGGACCCCAGGGGTGGCCCCGGAGCAGGGACAGGCTGCGTCCATCGCCCTGGGGCAGCCCCACGCTCGACCCTCGGCCCCTGGCTGCCGGCCCGGCATCGGCACGCTGGGAGATTCCCGGATTTCCCCAGAGGATGAGCCCAGATGCCGGTGGGACCCACCGGGGTGGCTGCATGTCCCTTGTCCCCATCACTCCCTAGAGCTGGTGGGGCTGGGGGGGACAAGGAGGCCCCAGGCTGACCCCCGTGCCTTTCCCGGCAGGGCTCGGGGGTGGCAGGGCTCGGCCGTGCTGGTCCCGGCAATCCCTGCTCTGGCCTTTGTCAGCAGAACAAAGCCGTTTTTTGGGAAAGAGGATCCGGGGGCTGGAGCAGACGGTGTCCCTTGTCGCCGGCCGAGGCGCTCCCTGCCCGGCCCTGGCTCAGCTCCGGGCTGGCCCACAGGTCCCGGGGCCCCCGGCACCCCGGCCCTGAGCTCCTGGGGCCGGTCCCGGCACAGCCGGGACGCCAGGTCCAGCCCCCGGGGGCGGCCTGGGCCAGCCCCAGCCCCCAGCCGCGGGGAGGGGAGCAGGTGACAGAAGTCACCCCGCACGCGCTCGCAGTCACAACAAACCCACGGCAGGAGCAGGCCAGGCTGGTGTTTTTCCAACTTTTATTTTAAAAGTCATAATTGAAGCTTAACAAAGTTTGACCCCGTTATTGTTGCGAGAGCTGGGGGCACCCGCGGTCCCCGCGGAGCCGTGCTCCTGCCCCCGCCAGCCCCGGCCCTGCTTCCCCGGGAGCTCCCAATTCATGGGCTGGTCTGCGCCTCTGCCGGGCTCAGCAACGACCGTGACCACCAGCAACCTTAAAAGAATGTTTGTTTATTGGGGAAGGGGGTTCCCGCCGCGGGTGGCAGGGGGACGGCAGAGCAGGGCCTGTGGCCGGGCCCAGGGAACCCCCGTGTCCCCCTCCCACAGTACAGACATGCAGGTATTTTTAAAAGAAAGGCAGACGGGGGACCGGGGCTGCGTGGGGGAGCTCTGCTCAGACAGCATCTTCCCTAGGGACAAATAAAAAAATACAGCCAGGCCAGAGAGTCACGGAAAACCGTCGTCATCGTCCTCTGCCATCTCCTTTGCGAACTCCAGGTCCTGCTGCTCGCGCTCCCGGCGCTCCTGGAAGGCAAAGGCAGAGGTTGGTGGCAGCTGGGGGGCAGGAGCCGCGTCCTTCCCGTGGCCTCGGTGGCTGCAGCACGAGCGGTTTCTGGCAGCAGGCTGCAGAGACCCCGACGGGATCTCACCTCTGCAGATTCCAAGTCCTTGTTATAAGATTTGGGTGGGAACCTCATGGCCTGGAAAAAAGAAGGGAGAGGAGAAGCTCTGAGCTGCGAAACGCCCCAACTCTGCCCCGCTGCCCTGCCCAGCCGGGCCCTGCCAGCCCCTCGCCCGGGGACCTGCCGCGCTCACCTTGACGGACATGTTGTGGATGTCGAGGCAGAAAGAGATGCGCTGGTGAAACGCCAGCTGGGGCTCCCGGGTGGAGTAGATGTCGATCATTTCCTTCGACTGGACGTAGCCCTTCTCGTGGTTAATGCTGGCCTCGATCACGCCGTCCCGAATGGCCTGCAAGCCGGAGGGCACGCGGTCAGGGCACCCGCTGTCTCCGAGGGCTGAGGCAGCAGTTTGGGGTGAAGGGAGGAGCTGGCTGCTGTGACAGGAGCGGTGGGCTCAGGACACAGCGCACAGAGAGGGGACTTGGTGCCCTGAGTGTCCCCAGCATCCCCCGGAGGAGCCTCAACCTAAAACCAGCGACTGCCCCGGGAAGGCAGCGCTGCAGGGAGAGGCAGAGGCAGCCCGGCAGGAGAGCGAGGCCAGCCGCCAGAAACGGGGGCTGCGGGCAGTCCAGGACTTCACAGGCAGCTACCTTGGCGACAATGAACTCCGCATCCTCCGGACTGTCCAGCTGCAGCTTCTGGGCAATATCGGCCAGGGAGATGCGAGAATAGGAGAGGCTGATCATACGGACACCTGCGGGGGAGGAACGCGAGTGGAGCCCCCCAGGCCAGGCAGCCCCGGGCCCGCCAAGCCCAAACACCGCAGCAGCAGTCTCCTACCTGTCTTGATGACGTTGTGCCGCAGGCGAATGATCAGGGTGTAGGTGCCGTCGGCCTGGAACTTGTCCCCAAACTGATCGAGGACTTGGTTGAACTTGGCCAGGTTCCCGGTCCTGACGGCTGGGGGAGAGAATGTGTTAATGGGGGAAGGGGCGAGGGCCGGGGCGCGGTGGGGAAGGCGAGGCAGGGCTGACTGCCGGGCCTGCCAGCCCCTCCTCTTAGGAGCTGCCTCCTCCGCCCCAAGCGGAGTCCCTGCAGCTGGGCAGAGGAGAGAACCCCCCACTGCTCTGCCCCCCGCCCAGGGATTCCGCTCCCTCGGAGCCCGGGACGTTGTTGCGAGGGACTGAGCGCGGGCAGGAGCGGCCGCTCGTACCCTGAGTCAGGAGGAAGTAGGGCATGAGCGACCGCTTGAGCGAGGGTTGTCTGAACTGGAGCCTGTCCGGGATCTCCCCGAGCAGCAGCTCCACCACGATGAGCAGCTTGTGCACCTTGAGCAGAAAGAGACCCTGAGTCCCCGCGGGGCCCGACCCGGAGGCAGCTTCCCTGGGGACCCAGGAGGGACCGGGCCCCGCACGCTTCCCGTCCCCGCTCACCGTCTGCTTGAAGCCGACGGCCGTGTGCTGCGGAGCCTTCCGCAGGGCGTTCGTCATGGTCCTCCGCGCCTCCGAGTACTCCAGCTGGATGGCCTTGATGCGCCCTGTGTTCACATGGGGCAGAAGGCGTTTGAAAAAGCCACTGAGTTAATCCAACTGGATCCACCCGGACGGGGCTTCAAATCCTGCCTGGAAGCCCCATCTCCAGCTGCTCAGACGGGTTCTCTGAGGAACCAGAGCCCTCGATCTCGGGTGCAGCCCGAGCTGCCAGCGCCGTGCGGGTCCCTCTGCGTCTCACCTGTGTAATAGAGGTACCGAGCCCACTCGTTGTTGTTGGCCTGCTCGGGAAACACGGACTTGGAGACGAGCTTTTCTGCTTGGTCATAGAGGTTGTAGTGGAGATAGTTCCTCAGCAGCAGGTTCAGGAGGGTGGCTTGCCCGTCCGCATCGTGGCGCAGCGTGGCCGTCCGCAGCCGGGCGTGCAGGAAGCTGCAGGAAAGGGAGAGAGCGCGTCAGGGAGGAGGAAAGAAACAGCCCTGCTCACCAGGGCGCGCGGGACCGAGCTCAGCGAGCGCCCGCAGGCGGGATCCACCCTACCTCCTGACCACGTCGAGTTTATTCAGGAATTCGTAGATGCGGGAGTGGTAGTAGTAACATTTTGCCACCACCAGGTCAAGGGCCCGGCGGTTTTGGGAACTGATCTTCTGCATCAGGTCGTCGGACACTTTCTGAGCCTGCAGGAGGGGAACAGAGATCAGAGAAGAGGAACTGCTGCCCAGGAAGAGCAGAGAGATGGCCAGGGCGCGGGACTGAGCCCGGGGGCTGCCTCCAGACACAGCTGAAACAAAGGGGAGAGTGCGGGGCCACAGACAGGCAGGTCCCCGAGGCTCCGCAGACCCTGCCTGGCGCAGGAGCACCACTCGAAGAGCTCAGCTTCAGAGCTACAGAGCGCAGGGAATCTCACCTCCGGGTATCGCTTGCTGTTCATCAGGTAGATGACGAGAAGCAGCTGGAGGTAGGTCTCCACTTCTGGCAGGAGAGGGGCTGAGGCCGCTTTACCCGTCCGTGGGCGAAACTGCAGCTCGGCTTCCGTGTCCATGGACTGGGGGGAGAGAGACAGGCTGGACCCCCGGCCTCCCGCGTCGACCCCCCGCCCACCCAGCGCTCCCCACGCCTCCGCCTCAGCGAGGCCTGTCCCCAGCCCGGTGTGACGAGGGAGCCAGCCCAGGCTGCTGGCACTACAGCCCCATCCCTGCCAAGAGCTGCAGCGACCCAGCTCATCTCACACGCGCTCCCGAGCAGCCGGGCTACGTGTCCCAAGCGTCCCCAAGCTCCCGCTGTTCCCAGTGCCCTCCCGCCCCGCCCAGCGGCGCTCTGGAGGCTCCTCAGTGCAGGAAAGGTGTCCCCTCCGCAGCCGGTGGTCTCTCCCCATCCCCTGCCGCAGTACCTCCTCCAGAAAGCCGAGGAGGAAGTCCCGCATGGAGCTGTTGGAGGTGAAGAAGCCATTGATGGCTTTGTGAAGCACGTTGGAGTTGAGTCGGCGGGAGGTGGAGGGCAGAGCCCGCAAGGCACGGAGGACGTAGCGCGGCTCCTTCCCCGACACGGCCTTCTCCAGCTGCTTCACGTGCTCTTTGATATCTGCGGGGGCACAAGGGATGCGCCGTCAGCACGCGTCTCCCAGAGGCCCCTGCCGAAGGACGCACCAGGGCGAAGCGGGCGCCGGGATCCCTCCAGGAGGGTGCCCCGTCCTGCGGCTGTTGGGTCCCTCTGTCCGCTCGTGGCACCGGGGCTGTGTGACCTGACCCCGCGGCCGTCCCTGCTCAGAGCAGGGGGCTGGAAAAGACCCCTCCAGAGATCCCTTCCCCTCATTCACCCTAAGGGCTCCAGCCACCCTCCGCAGCCCCGCGGGGTCCCACCACGATGTCTCTGCAGCTCCCCCTGCCCTTGCCTGCCCCTTGCAACCCGTCCTCACAGGGACCCTCCCAGGGGTTCCCCCAAAAACACACCTCCCACCTCCCTGTCCCTCACAGGGCCCCCCAACTCCTTTTCCCCGCTGCGATCCCCCATTCCCCTCCTCTGAGACGCTTTCCACCTCTCCCCCACCTACACTCCCCCGCTCCTTCCCCCACAGGCACCCCCGCATTCTCCCTCCTCTACAAGGATCCCCCCCTCCCAGGGCTCCCTAAAGCCCCCCCGTTCCCCTTCCTCCCCCAGCCCCCTCTCCTACAAGGATGCCTCGCGCGGGCCCCCCGAGCTGGCCCTGCTCCCCCTCTCCCCCAGCCGACACCCGCCGCCACAGATCCCCGTTACAGGGACCCCTCTCAGCTACCTCCCCCCTCAGGGACCCCCCTCCCGCCCCTCCCCGTTCCCCTCAGCCCGGGGCTCCCGCGCCCCCCCCTCACCCTCCAACGTGACGGCGTCAAGCTCTCGCTGCGGCTGCCGCTCCCCAGCCGTTTCGGCCGCCGCTGCCTCCTCCTGCATCTCCACGTCGGGGGGAGCGGGCGGCGGCCCGTCGGGGGGGGCCTTGGCCTTGTCGCCGCGGCGGCGGGACGCGCCCTCCTGCTTCATGGCCGGGCGCGCCGGGCCGGCCGTGACACTGCAACAACCGCGGGGCACGCCGGGAGTCGCCAGGCCCGACCAGCCGCACCGGCCTCGCCGCCAGGCCCGTGC
The DNA here is from genome assembly GCF_964195595.1 of Calonectris borealis. Lineage (NCBI taxonomy): Eukaryota > Metazoa > Chordata > Aves > Procellariiformes > Procellariidae > Calonectris > Calonectris borealis. Next base: position 9,573,324 of record NC_134333.1, on the reverse strand, counting down.
GGTCGAGCGCCGAGCACGACACCGTTCGGCTCCTTCCGCCGCGCCCGCTCGGGTATTTCCGCCATGCTCTCGGGTGTTTCCGACAGGCGCTCGGGTATTTCTGCCCGCCGCTCGGCTATTCACGCCCGTTTCGCGGCGCATGCGCGGACGCTTCTCGGCTGCCGCGCTGAGGCGAGGTGCGAGGCTGCCGGGCTCTACCTCGGGGAGCGGCCGCCGTTCCCCCCCCCGCCTTTGAGGGGCTCGGGCCGCGCTCCCCTCATAGCTGGTGCGGAGCATGGCCAGGCCACTCGTGCTGGTGATGCCCTCAGAGCCATCAGTGACCACCCAGGTAAGCAGCACCCCCCTTGCTGAGGGCACCCCCTTCCGCCGGGAGCCTGAGAGGAGCCGGGCCTCCAGGCAGGCAGCACCGCTGGGTGACTGAAAATACCTGCAGATTAAAAAACTGCCTTTAAGAACATCCAGTTAGTCAGTAAGAAATTATTCTCTTTATTTATAAAGTAGTGATCAAATTATTTTTAACATTGTTCCAAAATGTTGTAATTTATTCCTCCCTGCTGCTGGTGGGGTGTGTAGTCTGTGATGGAGGTGCTGTTTTACCAGGTGTGCGTCATTAAGATGCTCTGAGAGCCCACAGATTTCTGCCACTTGACAGCTTACTGAGTCACACACAAATTGCAGGTGTGACCAGGGTAAGTGAATTATTGCTGATTTGGTCCTTTGTGCCTTATTGATTGCATGAGTGGCTCTGTGCTAGCATTTTTTAGGAAAACCAGGACCACGTAAAGTGCAACTGACAGGCTTGTCATTCTTTGGGCTAGTGGATTTTTCAGTTGGCACTCTGCATTCATATGGGGAGAAAGGAAAATCAATTTTGGTATCTGGCTTCCGTAAAGAGTTTTCTTGCCTTAAGTCTGTTTGTCCTACTCATTTCACATCAGCACTGAGCATTAATAAGGAATGCCTCACCTATGGAGAGGTAAAGTTTGGAGAGAGAAACTGGCTTGCAGTAAGAGACTTTCAGATACGTTGTCAAGTGATTCCCTTTAAATCATCCCTAATGGGAGGACACGTGTAACCTAATCTGAGTTACTCAGAAGATTGAGGACGTACAGAGACGCGTACAGGGCTGCTACGGCCGAGAAGGCTTCTTCCGTACAGACAGCAGATCCGTCTTCCTGGAGCTTCACTCCACTCATCTCAACCATTGCAATGGTTAATTTGTGTTCCTTCTCTCGTGAGAAGGAGAGCACGCTGGCATCCACGCTGAAACACCCCTTCCTGTGTTCTATGTTGTGTTCCAAGGTGCTCTCAACCTTCGCAGCAACAACAAAAAAACCCAGAATCAGTATTTTAATACTGCTGTCTGTGGAAGTTGTTAAGTATGTAAATGATCTCTTTGACTTGTGAAGTGCTTTACCTCTTACAGGTGCACTAAATAATCCACATTTATATATGGCACTTTTCACCCTGAAAGATATCATGTGCATGTATGCAGTTCCCAGTTTCTTGTGAATTAGTTATGTCCAAGAAATTAAAATTGTAGTGTGTTTTCGTGTTTGTTTTTTTTTTTTTTAAATCTGGAGCCAAAGGACCCGGAAAGTTCTGACTACCATTTCAAGAAAAATGGTAGTCAGCTGTGTCCAATTTAATGTTTATTATCAGCAAAACAGTGGTTAGAAATCTTATGTCTTCACGTCTTGGGGTGATTTCTCTTAAAGTGAGTATTTTGATCCCTGCCAAATTTGAAGGAATTATTCCTTACCTTTTTCCCAGTGTTACTTAAGTTGTGATACTGCTACCTATATCATCATCTAAATATTGCTTTACTTAAAATAACACCCCCCTGCCCCTTCATTTTGAGCCAAACGCGATGCGTGTTTTCTCACCAGCTTAAGCTGTTGGGACACAACCTTCTCTTCCAAAGACTCTAGCAATAGCAGCAGCTGATCCTCCGTTAGCTCTGCAGAATTAAAACAGGTTTGTTCCAAAAACCCACCACCAATGTTTCAGAGACAACTGGCGAGATGTGAAGGGCGACCATCAACTGTCTTGCCTGTTTAGTCAAAAGTTCTTCAGACGTTTTAAACTAAATTACTGCTGCGCCCTCCCTGTGCGATGAATACAGCTGTTGCTCTGTACAGGTGACGGTAACATCGAGTGTAGAGACCAAGGGCTTGAGGGGAGGTTAAACCATGTTTTGTGGCAGCCTGGGGAAAAGAACCCTGGAATTTGCACTGCTCTTCCTGTGAGGTGATCTTGCCGTCTTTACGCACATTTTAATTCCGATTTCAAGCTCTCTTTTCAAGGATCCCCTTGTGCACCCTGTTCCTGGACCGAGTGGTAATTTGGCATCGTGCTCCCGGCAGTCGCTGCTCTGCGACTCTCCAACTGTTGCTGAACAGCAGCTGCCTCGGACAGGTCTGTGCTCTCAGCATAAACCACCTTTATTCCCACAATCTAAGAAATGATTTTACGTAAATCCTCTGCAAGCCTCTCGCGCTCTCTAAGTTTTCTGTAAGTTTTTTTCTGCTAGTCTTGTTGGTAGGAATGACCTTAATATATTCTGGCGCTACTGGATTTCTCTATGAAAATGGCCAGAAAGCCTTACCATCCAACGCGTCAAGAGTGTAGGCGACTGCTCCTGCCAGCTTAAGGAGAAGATGTCTTGCGGAATACTGTAAGCTGCTCAACAGGTCTCTTAAGTCTGGGCTTTCTGTTTTCAACTCGCAACTAGCAGTTTCATCAAGAACTGCTTCCATCTAAGTGGAAAAGAAAAAGAAACGTCAGGATTTAAGAGAAGAGGCTGCTGATAGTCCCTTGCAGTCTAACTACAGAAGCATATGAACAGTCATTTAGTATGTGTCTCCCCTCCCTAAGCTGTGTATGAGGCTGTAATTGAGGCTTTAGCATTCACACTGGCTCCAGTTAAAGACAGAATATGAAATTTAAATGGTTTGATACCTTCAGGTAAATCTAGGCTAGATTCAGGACATATTTCAGCAGTTGACTCTGTCCTGAGCACCTCCTTTCTCTGTATGGTGCTGAAGACCAGACAGATGTGCCGAGAGAAGGGTTTTTGGATTGATGGTTGTGGCACAGGAGAGGTGACTTCTGGGGCAAGAGAGATGATCGTGGATGTCTCTGTATTTATAAATCCTGGCAGGAAGAACAACTTTGCTTACTTTCTGGGTCAGTTCTTGAAAGAGGTTCCTGTCTCTCATCACAGCTTTGATGGCTTTTAAAAATACGACGCGCAGATCAGAAGACAACTTGGAGAAAACTTGACAGTTCTCTTTAACTTCTTCCTTCAGTGCTCCTAACTTGCCTTGTGAGAAACCTGAAAACCAGAGAGAGTCAAATATGTCACTTGTAAGCTAGACAATCCCACAATAAGTTCCCTGGCGCCCCTAACTTTAGAATTTGAAACATTTCTGTGAATATTTTTGACAGTGATATGCAATTTTGAGTTGGCAAGTTGTCACGTTTCAGGTAACAGGCAGTAAACACATCGCTTTTGGTGGTTTGTGTTTATCCTGAGAGATTCCATCTTACCCAAAGGGGGTAAAAATAGTGCAAGTGGAAGTAGTAAAATACATTGCTTACCATCAGATACGAACATTGATCTGCTTTCTTCTGGGAAATATTCAAGATCTGCGATGGGATAAAAAGGGCATTGCTGATTTAGACAAATACTTAAAGCTGGATAGGTTTTTTTTTTTTACCAGGGTTGTTTTTAAGGCTGAAGATGCTGGTATCCCAGGTCTGAAATCTCATGTGCTAGTCGTAGGTCAGACTGGTGTTTGCACTCTTCTCCAGCGCATCTGTCTTCTGCCCGTTCATTTAAAACTCGTTATTCCTAGACGTCGTTCCCTACCGTCACGTGCTTTATGCTGGGGTCTCTATTGGCCAATATGTGTGTTAAAATACAAGTAAATTAAAGTGACAGCTTATACTCAGCAAGATCCACGCAGGCGTGGGGAGCATAGGGGAAGCGAGCCAAACGTGGCCTCTAAAATCCTGCAGCAGGTTTTGTGGATCTCAGTCCTCTCTTGCTCTCCTATCCAGCACAAGTTACTTACCCCATGATCCGTCTGAAATGGCCAGCTGGATTGCCCTGAATGCCAGGGTGCAGCCCTTGGGTATAGTTATGCTTTGTTGGTTCTCTCTGGTGCCCTGGTCAATGAAAAAAATCTGTTACTAGGCCTGGATGGCATGCAGATGTTTGGGAAGGACTGGCTCCTGAGGCTGGAGAGAAATCTAACCTTTGCAAAAAACTTGGCGTAAAGCTGGGACATGAAGCTCCCCTCTGCCTTGGTAGATTCCTCGTAGCTGGCCTCCTCTGAGGTTTCTATTGTTTCATGAACCACATATAAATTTTGTCGTGTTTTCTTTAGTTGTTGAATGAAGGAGTGATTCACATTTATTTTTCTAAAAGAGAAAAGGGATGCAATATCCTGGCTAAAAGTGTCTGTTTTTCTGTGAGTTATGACAAAAGTACCGTAGCCTGCTTAGAGCCAAAGGCCTTATGCTGCTGTCCTTTCACGTTGCGTACATGTACACGTAAATATCACAATGTAAGGGGCTTCTGGGGGAAAAAGGTGGCAGGAAACGGGCTGTAATTCTTGCTGTCCTCAACGCATTCCCCTTCTGTGTCTGAGGGGGACCGGGGCAGCGAGGCCGTGGCCTGGCAGGTGATGCAGGTGATCTGTCCTGATCTGTGTGCTGCTCCTCAGGTACAAACGTGAGAAAAGGTGGCTTGTCACTCCATGTTGAGGTGTCCCCACTTTCTGAATTACAAAGAAATCTGTAAGCATTACAAAGCTGTGTGAGGAATCTTTATCGCCTCTCTTTGCTGTCCTCCAGAAGTATGTATAGTTAGGGAGAATGCATGCTCTCGGGTCTCAATCTTAGTTTTTGGCTGTTGAAAACCATTGTGTGACCTGGCGTGGGGTAGAGGAGGGTGACCGGAGGGCGCGTTCTCCCTTCCTGTCTGCCTTACCTTTCCGTTTTCAGTGCCTCAAGTTGTGGTACTGGTATGTAGTTCTTCTCCAGCTTGATGGACCACCCTTTGGAGAAGGAGGCAGCTCCTTTCAGCTCTACGCTTGTAGGGTCAACACAAAGGCTTAGACTCCCATCAACTCTGTCACTGACATTTTTTTTGACTGTGAATTGCCTTGAATCTTGACCATCTCCATTGGGAAAGAGGGACTCTGAAATAATTTGATGCATTAGCTTAAGCATGATTACACAGACTCAATGTTATAACTATTGCGCACACTAGAAAGATGGAACATGGTAGAGTTCGGCCATGATGAACCACGTGTTTTGTCTATGGAAATTGTGAACTTAAGATTGATAAATGTGGGCTTTACCTGTGCTTTTATTGTCTTCTCCAGGCAGCAGCACATCGTCGAGTCTGTACCATGTCCGTTTGTAGCAGGGAGATGGGTGGAATATGGCTTTTCTTTTTCTTCTCACTAGACAGAGGGGTCTGAAATGTTCGTGGTCTAAGATGCTGTGAACTGGGACCAGGTCTCCTCTTGGATCCATTTGGTTTACTATGGATTGGGTGACTTTTTTAAACATTCTGCTGCGGCTAGATGAATTTTTGAACCAAAGCGAAGTGTACTTGTGCCTTAGGAAAGAGGCAAGACAAGTTAAGCAAAATTAGTCAAAATACAAGCAGAAGGTTGTAACGAAATATGTTACTTTAATTATTAAGAACTTTTCAAAATCGATGATAACCCAAAAAAGCCCACGTTAGTACAAGGACACAGCTTTCACAGGATTGTGTATGGGGAAGCATTTGGAGGGGTGGGAGTACGAGCTGTGCCTTGCTGATGAGCCTTGTTTAGACTCATCCCCCTTTGGTGGTGAACTCCGGGGCATCGTGCAGACTGAGAACGCAGCTAGCCGTCTCTGGGGGTACTGATCTTCAGCACTGGAGTCTCTTACTGTCCTTTCCGTTAAGATATTTTGTTGCATATACCAGTACATACCATAATAATTTTCATTACTAAACTAGACCTTGCTCCTTGAAGAAGCATTTAGGACCATGATAGGTCCTAGGTTAATCTTTAATTAATGCTTTGCCCTGATGTAAGTTTAAAAAGAAAAAAAGCTTGAGCAATTTCTTGCTGTTTTTTACTGCTTCAGTGTTTTCCCTGTGCATCTCATTGCCTGGCAGACAGGAATGGTTTAGCATTGTTTCGAAATAGAGTGTTAGAAAAACAATTTTGTCTAAGCCTTGCTGCAAGGAAGTGAAAGTGCTGAGATGTGAACAGCGGGTTGACGGGGGGAAGTAGGAGAGGTTGTTCTATGGCAAATCTCCCCCAAAATACAAAAAAATCATCCCAGCTCAGCTACGTGGGTATGCCCTGGTTCTCTGCCTGTATCCCCTGCAGAGGAGAGCTGGGTGTTTGAGAGGCAGAAACAAAATCACTGTTGGTTTCTTGTTGCAGCTTGTTTTTACTCCAAAGTTTCAGTTTTGCTTCTTGCTTCAGTTGGTGTACTGAAGACGTGATGAAGAAGAACTTTGATCTACAAATGAAAAAACTTCCTGCACTTATTGAGAAGAAGAAAAGCGTGCGGGTCTTTCCCCTCTTCTGCACCCTACTTTATCAAGCCTTGTTAGAGAAGAGATGCTGATCCGCATTTACAGATCAGGTGCGTGCGTGGCGGGGGATATCTTCCCTCTCCCTAATGTCCCACAGGGGTCTGAAAAAAGAAACTGACTTAGTCCGATTTTTTCCAAGAAGTAGAAGGACTGTCACATCACAAAGGATGGTGTGTTGTACACGATGGGGCTGGGCAGGGGAAATAGTCTTGTGTGCTTAATGTGGGATCATTTTAGTAGTACCTCCAGGACTCATTCCCGTGGGAGACTTCAAAAAGAGATAAAAAACTAAACAAGAACACTTAACAGACAGTTTGCTCCACCCCTCTTCCCTACCGAGAGCTCTTAAAAATGTACTTGCCTATTTGTGGAGCGAATGGCTTCTCATCCACCGTCGGTGGGCAACAGGCAGAGCAGTCCGCTATTCTTCTGAAGTGATGTGGCCCTTTAAAGCAGCAGGGCTCGGGAAATGCTCTCTCCCCACCTTCCTGTCAGAGATCCGGAAGCATCTACTAAATTAGGGCACAAAAAGCCTTTTGCTTGCATAATTCTTCCTCCAGAAAGTTTCAGTCATTGACTTGAGTCAGCTTGTCCTGATCTGTTACAGTGGCTGTGGATAACTTAACTTGTTCTACAGATGTATCATTCCTATGAGATTTGTTTCATTTCCAGGGTGGTTCTGGTTTTCATCTATACTTCTGATCTGTAAGGATGAGGACCAGTGTGTTCTGGTTTAGGATTTCACTAAACCTGTGAGAGCACTAACTAATCAGGTGTGGTGCAAACAAGGGGACAATATTATGTTACTGGAGGCACTCCCATTAACTTGTACTGGCCAGTGATGCACACGCGTTTCCATGCTTTATGGCTCGTTGTTAGGAGCAGAGGGTTTGTGCGGTACCCTGCGAAGGGATCCATGCAGTGCGCTGCAAGCTCTTTGCTTTACTGCGATCCATCACTTGGTGGGCTTGCAGTTGCCATCTAGTATTCATTTGCCACGCTTGTTTAAAAGCAAAACCTGTCCATGTAAAAATTCAAGGCATCAAACACAAGTTTTTACATGAATACTTACTTTATTAGTTTCTCTTAGAATACTGTACAAAGGAGTAATAAAAATATTCACACTTTATTTTAGAAAGTTCTACATGAGACTTCTGTATACACAGCAAAAAGAAGGGCTACTGGAAAAAAACCCTAAAACTTTGTACAATGTCAGAATGTTCCATTAAAAAAAAAACCCAACTAATTTAGCTCACTTAAACTGATCCAAGGAGGATACGTATACACACACACTTGCATGCTTAAAAGATACTATAGGCAATGATAAAGCAACGTAAGTCACAATGAGAAATATTAATATGTTAACAATGGTAACCAGCTGCTGTCCCCTTTTCAAGGGCCAGTACCATGCTTCTAATAAAACAAACAACAAATTAAACAATGATTAAAAAAAAAAAGTACTCGGGAATTATTAGCCCTAGATCTCAGGCTTTTTTTTTTTTTTAAAGGCTTTTTCCTGCAAAGGGTTGGACTGTATGACATCCTGTTAGCTATGTTAAACGAATCACAAGACAGGATCCCTAATTCAGAAGCATCAAGCTGTTAGTACTTGATTGTTTTCTGACTTTCCTGGTGCAGTGACTGCCGTACTGTGGGAATACCTGTGTGGTCTTGACGGAGGCTTAGAAGAGGCTTTGCCCAGGACAAGATGGGGCAGAGAGCTTCTGCCAGTGCCTGTGAACGGTTCAAGTGGTGGGTTTTCAAAAGCTTTTCTCCTTTGCCATTCATGGCAGAACAAAAAAGAAAAGCATTTTAAGTACCTACTTATCTGGTAATTGTTTCTCAGTCACTGGATGGAGCCCACCGGAGCCCAAACTCCAGCTGAGTTTGCCCTAGTCACTATACAGGAAGCCAGTACAAGTTTGAGAAGAAAATCTGTCAAGTGTGATGTGATCAAAATCCCATTTAAAATCAGTAACAATCAATTATCTCCTTCACACAGATACTTGGAGAAAATTCTACAGTCTAAAAGAATGAATGGACAGTCTTTGCGCTCACATTCTGGTTCTCCACGCAAAAGGTAGGCTTCACCCTTGGATCACTGCGCGTATGTGTCTGAAAGTCCCTCATCCTGCCCACGCTGTCCCGATCTCCCTTTTCTCAGCAATGAGTTATCCCATGGGAGTGTTAGTGTTTTGACTATGCTCTTTATTGTTTGTGTGCAAGATTAGCCTTTGAGTGCTGAACTCGCTTCTGTATGAATTTAACAAACAAAATAAACCAGAAGTGGTTTCAGTACGGAGTTCCAGGAGACCCAGAACTGTCTCTGTTACTTCCACACCACTGCAGTGGTGGTGGTTTCCAAGTGGAAAATTCATCGGGTACCGCTTGCTCCTGTGACACCGACAGGGAGGAGCCACGCAACTGGCGCATGAGGGTGGCTCAACCAGCAGCACCCAAAACTCTTTCACTTAAAACTACCTCAGGTACACCTAACAAGTAGCAATTGTGACTGTGGTTTAATTACAATTAACTTATGATTTCTTTTCTATTTTTGGTTAATTCTGATACCTTCCTTAAGACGGGATCTTAAGGAAGATATTATCAGACATATAATTGTTCAAATAATTATTAATCTTATGTAGATACTTAACACACCACATTATTAATGTGAAATCTTTCTTCAACTCTCTCGCTTCTTTCCATATTTCTCCAGTTTTCATTTATGTTTCCCTTGATTGGATTAACTGTATGAGTCCAAGTTAACTTCAGTTATTCTGTGGCAAAAATGCTATCCCTGTGTTGTAAAGAATGTCATTTGCCATGTAACACATCTGTTTTTGTAATGGCTATTTTAATCATTTGTGTGGACAAGGTAAATCAGAAAAGCTTACTATTATAATTAAGGCTTTGCCTAACAAGAAGTTTTAGACTTTAGGTTTTAAAACCTGCCTTTTTGAGAAGTTTATAATCTCATTCTGTTTTACAGTTGATCTTTAATTTAACAAAACAGAATCAGATATCCATAGTGTCAGTTAAGAGCACAAATAACTTGTTCAAACCCTCAGCTGCTGTAATGCCAAGGCCTTCAAGGAAACAGTGTGAAGTGCTGTACTTCTGACCCCTACCTTCAATTTATGTTTATGCTAAAAATATCAAAACTGCTTTGACTTTGGGTAATGTGCATATACTTAGAAATAATCAGTATATGTTTGTCTATATAGGAGTAATGTTTTTAAGCATCTAGTGACTGTTTCTGTTGCAAAAAAGTTGATGTTTTTCCCCTCATATTCTACCAAAATAAATAGTTATTTTTCCTTCCTCCGGAGATTTACCACTGGCATGTAAGTTGCCCCTGTGGTCAGACATTCAGATCTGTTAAGCAACATGCAGTCTGCATTACAGATACAGCCTTAGCCATCCTGATAAGGACAGATGCTGCGGCTCTGAGGGCAGTGATCTTTCCGTAAGTGTTCTGGGCATTGACGCTGTTGATTTCTTAGTCATTTCAAAGGTATTTAGCTGATTGATGAAATACCTCTATTTGAAAACAGTATTTTTTTTCAAAAGTCATTGTCTAGTAGCTTAAAGAGTATATTAGCTTTAGGGTATATAGTACCTTAACTAAAGCAGCAGTCCTTATGTCATGGTGGTTAAAACGTTTAACCCCCCCATCAAGTAAATTGCACATCTGTCAAACTCCCTGGCTGGAGAACAGCACTCGGGTATCAAGCCAGACTCTCTTCTCTTTCTACCTTTTTGAAAACTTCCTTTTCACTTAAAATATTTCCACTTTTCAAACATATTAGGTAATGATTCTCTATGCATTCCAGCAGCCCTCTGAGGTACACTAAATGTTTTTCCCCTCTCTGCAGCGGTCCGATAGTAAGTCTGAGATAGAGAAGTAAAGCAGCTTGCCTAAAATTATGCATGGAGTAGTACTAGATCTTACATGCAAACCTGAAGTTCCCCATCCATATCCTATGCTCAGAGCATCAAACAGACCTCAACAATATCCACTATGACCTCTAAAGCTAGAATTGGCTAATGCAGGAACAAAAATAGCATATTTAAAATGTTTATACCATTGTCAAAAGTGTGAGACAATATAAGCACTAAGATAACAAAAATACAGGCTTTCATGAGTTTACAGGGGAAGCATGAGGAAAAACACATTTCATCCGGCACACAACCCAAAAGAAAAACCGATTGCTTTGAACAGTAGAAAGCTATCTCAGCCAGGAAACCTGAATCTACAAACCTACTTTATTTAGGTGGTAACTTTATGGGGGAAAAAGGCTCAATTTTGTTCCTATACTAAATAATCTATTATCTTCAGCGACCCATTGCATCCTTCTGTTGGTCAATTCAGTCTGCTGCTGGTGCTGCTCGTTAGTATGGCTCTCCTGCAGCTCCCTCACCCTTGCCGGTGATGACCTGAGGGCTCAGGGGACGCTGCCGCAGCACCTGTGCGTGGAGCGGAGCGACAGACTTCCAGGTAAGCCAGAAATGAAATGCTCGCTTGAGTCAGATACTGAGTTAAGATACTCATTGACTCAATGCCTTGAGTCAGACACTGAGTTAAGTCCACCGGCAAATCCCAGTAACACGTAGACAGACTTAAGAGACCAAGGAGCTGGACCGAGGAGAAAAATTCCAATTACAGTCACTAACTGATTATAGCAAGCAGCCATCCATCTCTCTTTTGGCCTATACCTCTCAGTCTTCAGCTTCTCCCATGCTTGTGCAGTCTCCATGTACCAAGTAGCTCAGTGGCATTTGTTGTCGATCGTTAAAATGACCTGCGCCCCAGTCCTTGATCCAAATGCTGTGCTGCCTGAGCGCTCAGTGTCGCTTAAAAATTAGCGGTTTGGGGTGGGGAGCATAGTTACCAGATAGATTCTGGAATAAGCTGAAAATAACAAGTATGATTTAGGATCTACCGACCTTTTCCCTGAACCACACGAGTGGTACCATAGAAAACTGAAAGCTTTGCCAAATTGCAGATCATTCCTTCCTGTACTGTTTTTAGTAAAAGAACTTCCTTTCTCAGTGGCGTAAAAGATTGCAAAATAAAAATCTGTCATTCTCTTTCCCCTCCCACTCCCCCGCCCGAAAATGGAACTCAAACCCTGAAACAATCAAGTATTGGGAAAGTCTGGCTGTATCCCTTTGAATTTCCCCCACATATCGCTTAAAGCACCTAGCTTCAGAAAGCGAAATATATTTTAAAGTGCATTTACCACAGCGATAGTACCAGCACTAAAAGCTTTACCTCTCATCCCTATTCTCGTCATTCAATGTCTGGGATAGATGAAAATCTTCCCCAGAATTCATTCTCTGTACCTGGAAGTCTCAGTGTATCTGCATCTATTTATGACACTGGAATAAAAGAAATCCAGCATCATGCATCCTGCTCCGCGCTAATCTCTACTCTGGAGCTTGTTTAGATTTATTGGGCATGAGGATCCAGCATGCGGTATATGTCTATTGGATACTGCATTTAAACAGCCGCTGTGAAATTTTATCCCAGTGTGCGTGGGGGTGAAGAAACAGGACTAGAGAGAAGGAACTTCCCCCTCTCCCCTGCTTCTCTTCAATTCACTCCAGCCACGCAGTTCAGTACTTGTTGATCCCAAAGATCCGGACTCCATGAAACTGAGGCAGTTTGGGGATCAGGACACTCATAAGGGAGATGGTGTTGATTATGAAGTGTATCCGGTCATACTTTGTGTAAAAGCTGGTTAGAAAATACCTGGAAAGGAGGGGAACAGAGAGAGAGGGAACCTGAATTATAGCACTTCGTGTTTTCATTTCCCAGGACAGCGTGTGCAGCAGAAGCATTGATGGGTGCAGGCGCGTGAGGCAGCCCAGCTGCCCCGAAGTACTCACAGGACGATGGGCATGATGGTCAGGAACTTGCGCGATGCCGTGAACTGCACGCCGTAGTCCATCTGCTCCCAGTGCGTGAGCAGCCGAGCCTTCCCCTGGTCCGGAGTCTCGAAAGGAGTTCCTTTCACGGTATGTAGGAAGATGTACATACTCTGTGGCAAATACAAACGCAGTGTGAAGTGCACACAGTGTTCTCTACGCCCCTCGCCACGCCACCAGAAACGTTCAGCTTCGTTGTGGGAGCTTGCACCAGCGCACTGTTCCGCTAGAGGGACGCAGCGTCGCTGCTGGAAAACGCGCAGCGGCTAACGAAGCAGCGAGAGTTAGGGAGGTAGGCCGCTAGCCGGGGCTAGCTCAGGCTTGGCTGTTACACGTGAGGCCTCTCGTTCAGCTCCTGGGCGTAAGCCAAGAAGGTGGTTGCAAGATTACAGCACGCAGATCTCTGGGATCAGGAGATTACCGTGGACTCGCTCTACCGTGCAACAGCAATGCTAAATGCTTTCTAAAAAAGTAGAGCTGTAGGCAGTGAGGGTCTGTTACCGCTCTGGCTGCGAGTTAACCTCTTGGAGTGGGATACAAGTCACAGAAAAACAGCAAGTGCCTGGCTACATCACGTGCCTCTTAAGTATAGCCATTGCTGGCCTTTCAACTCCTTTCTGTTCCCAGGACCTAATCGTTTAAGCTGCCAGAGAGGGGAAGGAGCTGGATGAAAAGCATGCAGCTTCTCAACTGAGCCCCGAGCGCTCTAGTTGGTGGTTTCGTGCAGGGTTTCTTTCCGCTAGCGACATCAATAACACCTCAACAAGGGTGTCATTTTTGTCCCTGGAATATTCTTGGGCTGAGATGTTATTTAAAACAAAGGATACAAAATTGATTGCGGCACCTCTGAAGTGTTTTGTCCCCTATGCCTGAGGGTGGACGGCTGCCGAGAGGTCTGCTCCTCCGCTCTAGGACCCACGCGTGCCAAGACTTGCGCAGTGGGACAGTGGAGTCACAAAAGTGAGCAGTTAAACACAGCAGCTTCTGGCATCACAAGGAACCCCCCGGGTGCCCTGCACACCCGGAATGGGCATCTGTTGACATGTGCTGTGCTTACTTGTGCACCCCTAGCACAGCACTCTGACACCCGTTCATTTGGGTCCCTGATCCTTAGAAGGGGAGAATCTGCTCCTGGACTAATCTTTTACTTTAAGCAGAACAAAGTTTGCGTTTTAATCTTGGTGGTGTTTTTTTTTTTAAACTCTCATGAGGCCAATTCAGGTTGTATCAACCGAAGTAGAAGCTGTCATGCCAGCTTCTGTGGCCTGTCACAGCTATTCTTCTGTTAAGGGGACATGACAAAGGGACTTACCCTGCAGGCAAATGAATTCAGTGTCCCCTCTGAGCAGCCTCACCAGATGTTTGCTGTCTCATCAGTACCTAGGCTGGATTTAAATATATGACCTAGAGGCAAAGGTGCAGTCTGAGGGGTGGAGGTTGAGTAACTTAGCCTGCATCTTTGGAAATACAGAGAAGGGAATTGTTTCAACAAGAATCTTGCTAGATTGCTCTCAAAAAACAGCTGGTGCTTGAGAGATTACCTCTCCGTGCCCCAGGAAGTCAAGCCAGCCACGCTGTTCCCTTACCATGTTGTGAATGATGTTGGTAAGAGTCCAAACCACAGGAACGCTGAAGAAGGGGATGCTCAGGAGTACAACATGCAGCAGGCCAATTCCAAGGACGTAGGACAACCAGATGCCCCGGCTGTTCATGACACGGGTGTTGGGATTCACCTCGCTGTGTGCTGTTCCCACGTTCATGTTGGCTCTTGTGTCAGACGGGCACCCCTGAAACTAAAGCAGAGTCAGGTCAGTACTTCAGATCGCGGTAGCCCTCCGTCTAAATTACTCAGGTAAGCACAGCAGGGGTCGAGCACTGTCTTGCTGTTAAGCAAACCTGAAATCTGTTGTTTGCTATAAAAATCACAAGTCAGTTCATTTCTCTGCACCTCATTATTTCCGTTCGTAGAGCTGACATTTCTGAGGGGAAGCTAAATCTGGGAGCAGTTAAGATGTGGGAATAATGTTTGGGAAGCCTGTCTGTGACAGAAGCTACTTGTGATCTGCTGAAATGCTATCCTGGAACCAAGAAGTCAAGGTTCAATCCTGTGATTGCCTGACAAGACTCAAACGAATACTTCTAAGCACTTTTTAAATCATCATCACAGTGTTAATCATGGAAGCACTCGGCACATGAAGCTTCTGACATGTCTACGGGTTCAGCATACCCTGAACTCAAAAAGAAAATGCAAGTATTTGCAGAGTAAAGGCATGGCAGCTCTGTATCAACAGATCTCCTAATTAGTTCAACTAAATTAACAGGGTTCTGCACGGCTCTAGAGGTTTGCTGGTCTCCTGGTCTGGCTTATGTGTTTTGCCTTCTAATTTAAGACTTAGGAGGGGGGGGAAGAAAGTAACAAAAAAATTATTCCACAGGGAAAGAGTGAGATTCTTCTTGAGGAACATAAAAAGTTAGAGATAACAAGGAAAAATGCATTAGGAGGATATTTCGGTAGCAAGAGCTGCAGAGATGGCTCTTCCCCTACCTGGAAGGAACAGCTGCCACGTAGGAGGAATACAGAGAGATGTTTTTCTAAACAATACCAGGAAGGCGAGGAAGCAAGACCGTGTCATCCCCTCAGAGCAAGTCTTTGGAGTGGTGCCCTATGGACAGCGCAGGTATCGGAGTGGCTTTTTGGACTGCTGCACTGGTAGCGGCAGCAGGTATCGGTCATTATCGGTCTTAAGGCTTTCTGGGAAGATGAGAGCTCTGGTTTACCTGTTTCCAGGGATTACAGGAAACGGCACAAATCAGAACCGCTGTAAAGCTGAGTATCTTTACACTGAGAGCAGGGAAGTTCTTGCGTAAAATCATCTGTGTCCGTGTCCCACGGAAACGTAGTTTCATTAGGTAACACGGTCTGTCCCTCCTTGTACGGAGGACCCCAAGGCGAGGGCTGTTTCCTGATGTCTAGCCTTGTGTTTTTGCTGCTTTGTTCCCACAGCTGGAAGATGGCGTTGCTGTTCTCTCTAGCTCTCACAGTCTTCGGTCTCGGGAGGCGAGTCCGAGCCAGATCTAACATTACGCGCTCTATGTCGCTGCCAGCTGTTCCAGGTTCCCTCGCAGAGTGCTGGGCCTGGCTTGTTTCAGAAGCTGGCGCTCTCCCCTGTTCCTGCCCAGGGCTAGGACACAAAGCGAACGCTTGACTCCGCAGCTCCTGGGACGCTCGCTGTAACTTCCAAACCTCTCTCAACTGCACAGGCGGCTGTTGCTCGATGTTGCAGGCAGCTCTGGAGAGGCAGGGCTGTGAGGTGAACTGAACAGATGCTCGCTTACCTCTGCTACCCAGGTGTCAATCAGAGGGCTTATTTCTGGAGAAGGTTTTTGTTACCAGAAAAGAGGCTTGCAGGTCTGTGGAGTGCTCGTTTTCTTGTCACCCATCTCCTGGGTCAAAGGATATCGGCTACTGGATATTCCAGAGAAAAGCCTGAAGCTTGGTCTGGAAGCAGGACTTTGAGCCAGAGTTCAGCACTTCAGTCCTAGCAGGGGGAGCAACTCCATCCTCAGTCTGGTGCAATTCCTAAGGGCTTTCAGAAGGAAATCTAGGGGTTGCAGTGAAGCATAACGAGTCAAAAAAGTCATATTGTTGCAACAAAAAAAAGCAAACACCCCCGTGGAATGCATAAACAGGAGTGCTGTTTGCCAGACATAGGAAATAATTCTCCTAGATAGCGGTAAGGCCTCAGCTAGAATACTGCGAGGAGCTGGAGGGAGTCCAGGGGAGAGCAGTGAGAATGAGCAGAGGTGTAGGAAAAACATGACCTGCAAGGACAGATTGAAGGAAATGGGTTTGTTTAGTCTAGAGAACACTGGAGAGAGGCGTGAGGGAATAGTCCTGAAACACGTAACAGATAGCTGCACGGAGAAGGGAGACAAATTGTGCAGTGGCGTTAACTGCGCAACTGAGACTCGGAGCAAGTCGATAGTGCAGAAGGACTGATGGTGGAATGGACTGCCCACGGAAGGTGATGGGAGGCTTTAAAATCAAGTTTCATAAACATTTAAAAAATTAAGATTCCTCTTTGGGATGGGGGGTTGACCAGGTGGCCTCTTCAGGCCCTCTCCTTGAAAGGATGCTGTTATCCAAAGGCTACAGAAGCTAGCAGACCTTCCTGCAAGCCCTAGAGCTAGGGGTGCACCCTGCCTGTGTAGTAATGAAGTGCAATTTCCATTTGAGGACAACCAGGAGTGTAATTTTCAAAAACTAATAAGCAACTTCTACTTGGTCCCCTCTGCAAACAAGGGCAGTTGCAAACCTGCAGCTGGGTGGCAAAGGGCCAAACTTAGAAGCTGTACAATTCTGTTCCCTGTGCCTCAGTTTCCTTGCTTGTAAAAATGTGGAGTAGATGGGTGAAATGCTAGAACGTACAAGAGGCTAATTCATTCCTGAAAGAGGGGTATGGAGATGGCAAGCGTTAGGTCCTATGATGAGGATAATTCTGCGTGCTTCTCCAATTCTGTCCTTCCCCACCTTAAAAATATTTCATCTGCGAATCTTTCCCACTTCTGAGCTGGCGTTTGCAGCCCTTGCCCAAGCTCTGTGCTCACTCCAGATTGCACATGCAGCTCTGCACAGAGTTGCAAAAGCCTGGCTGAGGGAGCGCGAGTTCTCAAAGCTCCAATCCCTACCCCCATCCCAGATCCCATGTTGTTTGCTTTCTGATTTTACACTGGGGATTTGTTCACCTGCAGGAAAAACAAGGCAAAGCACAACAGCGGGAGGAACTCCAGCTCCCCACCCCCGGCGCAGCTGGCTGTGAAGCTCCGCTTTCCCACTTCTGAAGTGGTTTTTTGGGACAGAAAAGCTTTAATGCTTCACCAGACTGAGTGTGAAGGTCGGGACTGAGCTGACGTTGGACAGTGCCCATCCAAGGAGGGGAAAAGTCATAGCTGTGGTTGGAGGCAAACAGCAGGCTGTGATGAAGCCGAGCCCTTCCTCTGCCTGATCCTTTGCATCCTGTTCCCGACTTCTCGCCTGCCGCTGTGCCAGCTCCCTGTCCACAGCTCTGTTGGGAAAGACTCTCGTTCTGGGGCTCAGAGCAAGCGTCGGGGCTGCCAGCTCAGCAGCTGGCGTGACAGCATCTCCCCACTTCTGAGGAAAGGGGAAATAAAACGACATCGGCAGTTTCCTGCTCGCTTTGTTGTCCATCGGCTGCTGAAGGACCCACAACCTCTGACTACAGCCGTGCCGCCAGCACCCCGAGGCGCAGCTCCTTCCCCGCCTTTGCTTTTGCCCCCGAGAAGCGTGACCACCGTCCGTTCCTGCCCCCTCACACTTCGGCAGCGACGTCGCTCTTCCCGCGGCCTTTCCCTGGATCGCACCCCGGGCCCGGCACCCCGTTCTATTGCAGGAACTTCATCCGGGCCGGCGGAGGGAAGCAGGGCTGAGGTGCTTATCTCGGTCGATCTTCCTGAGTGTTCCCAGAATGCAAACCATTATGATCCCACGGAGCCGCCGAGGAGCCGAGATCCCTATCTCTGGCAGCAACAGCCATCACCGTCTCCCAAGCAAATAAATATTTTAAACCCTTCTTTGCAAGATGGCATCAGCGTTTGAACCAGAGATGGTTAGCAAACACGGCAGCCTTTAGAGGCAGCTGACAGAGGTTAGACCGAGACAGCGCTGCTTTGTGTCCCGGTCCAGCCCGGAGTCGCTGACGGACTTCAATGCTTCCGAGCCCCAGAGCTGCCAGGTCCCTCCTCAGGAAGGCAGGAGGACCCCGAGCTGGTTGAGCTGACAGGAGAGCAGCGAGTGGGAAGTGGAGGCTGCAGAGCTGCGGGGTGGCTCCAGGGACGGGAGGAGAAGCACGAGCCCTCCCAGGCGGGAGCGGGAGCAGCTGGGGCTCTGCCTCCCTCTCGGCCTTTTCTGCTAAATTTCGAGGGGAAGTTTTGACGCGCAGGGAACGCTGCGCGTTGGGTTTCTCCAGGCGCTCGTGGGGGCTCGGGGTCCCGGACCCCGCTTACCTCGACGCAAGGACCTGCACCCTGGGGTGCTGGGGCAGGACCCGCTCCCCCCGGCCTGGCCGTGCACGGCCTGACTGCGGGGACCCCGGCGCCCCGCACCTTTCTGGCTCCATCTCAGCAGCCGCTTTTTTTTTGGGTTTTTTTTTTTTTTTTTTTTTTGGGGGGGGGTGTTTTTCTTTCGGGACGGGCCCACGCTTCCCCCGCCCCCGCCCGCCTCCCCGCGGGCCCGGGAGCGGGGCTCGGCCGCCGCCTGCTCCCGGGGAGGGGGCGAGGCCTCTCGCCTGGGCCCGCCGGGCTCCGGGCCGGCCCCGTACTCCCGGGGGAGGCCGGAGAAGAGCCGCCGCGCCCGGCCCGCACTCACCGCTGCTCTGCCCGGCTCGGCCCGGCCCGGCTCGGCTCGGCTCGGCGGGGCCGGGGCTCTCTCCGTCGCGCACCCCGCCGCCCCGGCTGCGCTCCCGGCGGGCACCTCGGCGCGGCCCGCCCCGCCGCCGCGGCACGCCGGGAGCTGTAGTCCCGGCAGCACCGAGCACCGGCGCCCGCCCCGGGAGAGGCCGGCCCTGGGGCGGTGGCGGGCGGGGCCCGGGCCGTGCTCACCGTGCACGGTCAGCGAGCGGAGCCGCTTTGGGAACGGGGGGGCGACCCGGGGGAGGCGAGGCGGGGTCCCTCCGCCACTGCCCTGCGCTCCTGGCCGCTGGCCTCTCTGGCCACGGGGTCCCACCTCAGCCCTCCCCGAGCCGGGGGGAACGGCCCCGGGGGGGTGCTCGGGGCTGGAGCCACCCGCCCTGCACCCCGGCGGGGCTGAGACCCAGCTGGGTGCTTCCACCCTGCTCGGGGAGGGTCGGCTCCCCCCCCGCCACTCTTCCCAGTGGAAAACTTCAGCAGCAGGCGTTGTGCAAGCAACCTGGGCAGGCCGGCAGCGTGCTGCCGGGACACCCGGCCAAGGTCAGGGGCTGGGAGCGCAGGATTCCTGCGCTGGAGCGCGGGGGGAGACCATCTGGCCCCGCTTTTGTTTGCACAACCATCAAACCTAATAGCGTGGTGCTGCCACGGCCCCTCGGTGCGCGCAGCCATCTGTGCAGGGCTTTGTGCGCGCCGGCTGCCGCCAGCTCCTCTGCCCAGCAGCGGCAGAGGGTGCAGAGCCATCGCCCAACGGAGAAGCCGCTTTGTGCTGCAAACCCCCTGCCCGGAGCTGCGCTGGGGTCCCGGGCTGCGCAGAGACCCCGGCCCTGTGTGCGGAGCCCGGCAGCGTGGTGCTCCCCGGCTGCCCGCGTCGCACGTGTGGCTCTGCCAAGTGCCCCAGCCGTGCACGGCCGCTCCCAGCCCTCCCTGGCCACTCGGCAAAGCCCGTCTGTGGGGCTTCGGTTTTGGCCCGGGTAGGTTTGCAGCGCTGCTTTGCACGGAAGAAATCGAGGATTCCCCCGGCACTCCCCGGAGGTGGGTGCCCCTGCGCCGGTGCCCCTGCGCCGGTGTCCCTCAGGGCTTGCAGGCTGAGCTCTGCATCCTGACCCTGCGTGCGTCCATCTGGCCTCGGCACCAGCCGCGCATCCGGCTCCAGGCCCGAGCCGGCTCTCAGCGGGCGGTTGTGTGCCGGCTGGGCACGGCGAGGACACGGAGACCCTGCGGCTGCCAGGGCCGGGGCTGCCCGGGTGCCATGTGCTGGCACTGTGCTGCTGCCAGGGCATGGGGCTGCTTCCTGGAGCCAGAGCTCCCCGGCGGCTGCTCCCAGAGGGCCTTGGGCGCGGTGGGACACCCGTGCGTGGTTAAAGCAGCCGTAGGGCCGCCGACGGGAGAATCCACTCCCTGCCCGGCTTCTCCGGGGTGCCCTTGCCAGCAGGACAAGGTGCGGGAATGCCAGCAAGCAGAGGCAGGGGATCCCGCGGGAGCAGGGGGCGGCAGGCGAGGTGTGGGGATGCCGGTGTGCGGAGGCGGGGGATCCCGCGGGAGCTGGCCCTACTTTGCAGGAGAGCCACGCACGCACGGCAGGCTCTATTTTTATCCCCGCTCCTGCCTGACTGAGCAGCTCCCTCTGCGCGGTGACATCTAATTTAGCAGCTTCCCCGCACCCCGCTGACTCCGCACGTGAGGGGAAGCACAATGCGACAGCTATTTTTAAACGCCCATAAATATTAATTCCTCTCAGTGATGCGGCAGGCAGCCGCTCGCTGCCGGTGCGAGCACGGGGGGGGGGAACGACCCACTCCCTGGGCTCCCCAGATGGGGTTCACCCACCAAGGGAACCCCAGCACCGGGGGCGGGGGGTTCCCCAGGGGGGGATCCAGCCCCATCACAGCCCAGGCCGGCAGCTGTCCTGACCAGCGTTTCCCCTGGGCTCAGTGGGGCTGTTCCCATATGGATTCCCAGGCCTCGCTCATTCCCGGCCTCCCCCTGTGCTGGGGGGCCATGCTCCCCTCCCGCTCTCCCGGGCTGCCGGTCCCGCTGCCTGGTCGATACCGGCTATATTTAGCACCATGATGGCAGCGAGGAGCCGGTACCAGCTATTTTTAGCCATCCCTGCCGCGGCTGCCGCGGCTGCGGCAGGGAAGGGTCCGCGCGGGGTCGTGCTGCACTGCAGGTGCTGGGTTTTCGGGCTGGCGGGTGCCGTGTCCTGGCACATGGGACCCCCGCAGCGCGCAGCCCTGGTGCTGCTCCAGCTCCCGGGGTCTCTGCCTGCTGCCGCGGTGGCTGTGACCCTCCACCTCTCTGGGTCCCAGCGTGAGCTGGGACTTGCTGAAAGCCCAAGCACCCCCAAGCCCCTGCCTGCTGCCTCGGCCCCTCGACGCCCGCAGGCCCTGTCTTGCGGCGGGCAGATGTGTCATCCGGAGCCGGCCCCGCGCTGTCACAGCCCCAGCACTGCTCCTGCTCCACGCACAGCTCCCAGGGGCACTGGGACTGGTGACGGTCAGCACAGGACTTGTCCGCTCCCCGGCCAAACGGGGAGATGCCAGCAAAGGTGCCCAAGAGCACTGGCTCTGCCTACAAGGCCCCCAGCCGTGTCCCGGCCAGCCCTGCCTGGGTGAACCCCTGCCCCAGCCCGGCGTTGGGCTTGGTTCGGGTCCCAGCCCCAGCAATGGACAGACCGGCTGGATCATCCCGAGTACGGGCCCTGTTGGCAGCCCCAGAGCCCCTCTGGACCCCTGGCCCCGGCACAGGGGCGGGGGGCGATCCGGTGGCTGCCCTGGCGTGTGCCGACCCTCCACCCAGGCAAACCCTCGCTGGCTGCAGCACATCGAGGTGCGGAGCCTGGGGCAGGCCTGGCTCCCGCTGCGCCGCCAGCTCGACCCTGGCCCTGTCCTCTCCGCCTGGCCCCAGCTGGAGGCCAGGGGTCTCCCCAGGGAGCGAGGGGGTCCCGGGGGAGCGTCTGGCTCCGGCCCTGCCTGGCTGCGCCTCTCCCGTCAGGTTTTGTTCTCCTAATTGAGCCGAGATCCAGGCCAGCCGCCTCGTAAACGGTTTATCCTCCCTGAGCAGCGGGAGAATGTCGTTGCGCAGGGCTGGGCTCTCCCTCCAAGGAGAACCGGGGACCGGGCGGCCGCCGCCGTCCTTGCTGCGGCACGGCAAGGGCACGGCCCTGGGCCCCGCTGCTGCCCCGTGTCCCGCCGGGGCGAGCCCCGGTGCTGGCGTGCTGCGGAGTGCAGCCCCGGGGGTGCTCCGAGCAGCAGGGCCGGGGGGGCCCGGCCGGGGCAGCGGGAGCCCTCGCCCCGCTCGGCGGTCCCGGGCGCACCGGGGCCCGGCCCGGCCCGGTAACGGCGGCCGCTCTCCATGGTCCTGAGCCGGCCCCGCCGGTGTCCCGGGGCGGCGGGGCCCCGCGCAGCGCCGAGATCCTGTCCAGCCCAGCGAGCCCCGGCCCGGGCAGCTCGGGGCTGGGCTGGGGGCCCGCTCCGGCCCCCCTGGCGGGGCAGGCAGGCTGCTGCCCGCCCGCTGCCCGCCGCGGCTCGGGTTTCCCCGAGTAAGCGATGCCGGTGCCGGGCGGGGAGGCTGCGGGCGGGGGGGGGCACCGGGACCCGGTCGGGGTGGGTGGGGTCCGGCTCTCCCCAAGGGGCTGGGGAGGGGGCGGGGGGCCCCCGAGCCCTGGGGGGCAGCGGGGGCAGAGCCGGGGGGTGCACAGCGCCGAGCGCCCGGGAGGGCGGGTCGGGGCCGGGGGTGCCCTCACGAAGCTTCGCGGGGACGAGGCGGGACGCGGGGGGGCGTGGAGCTTCCCCGGGAGCCGCTGGCGCCGGCTGCCCCGGGCTCGGGGGTCCCGGCAGCTCCTCGCCGGGTCTCCCCGGTTCCCCCCTCCCCGGGTCGGGGGCCCGGGGCAGAGCCTCTCCCGCGGGGCGGGGGGCTGGAAAGGACCCGGGTGCGGGGCCGGGGGTACTCGGCGCTGTACGGCCCCCCCCGGCGGGGCGGGCCGGGGGCGGGGAGCCCCGGGGAGGCCCGGGCGGAGGATCCCGCCCACCGGCCCCGCCGCCGCCGCCGGCTCCGGGCCCGCCGCGCTGCGCGGGGCGCGGCCGCTCCGGCCCGGGGCGCGGGGCCGCGCTCGGCAGGTGAGTCCGCACCGGGACCCCCCCAAGGTCCCCGGCGCCGGGAGCGGGCAGGGCGGGAGGCGGGGGGGGGGGTCCCCGGCAGCGCCGCGCCGAGCTGAGCTTCCCCCGGGGAAGCACCGGGGCTTCCCTCGCCCGCAACGCCCCCGGTGCCGAGCGGAGCTGGCGCTGGAGCGGGGCCGGGGGGAACCCCGGGCATCCCCGGCTGCGCTGGGCGCACGGCGGGTCCTGGCGCCCGCACAGCCCCGCCGTGGGCAGCCCGTCCTGCCCCCGGGCACCTCAACCGCCCTCCCCGGGGCTGGCGGGGTCGTGCTGGGGAGCCTCGTGTCCTGCTGTGGGCTGGGGACCCCGGCGTTGTGGCAAGGGGCTGGTTGTGCCCGTCCTCGCTGCGGTGCGTGGTCCGGGGCACCGTGGCTGGGAACCATCCGAGCCCACCACGGGGCCCTGGAGAGCCGCATCCCACCCGCGGGGGTCCCCCGGCGCCCCAGGTCCCACGGACAAAGCACCCCCTGTCCCGGGTCACCGGCTCCCAGCTCAGTCCGGTGGGTTCGCCGCGGTGCCCAGCTCTGTGCTTGCCCCCGGGCAGTGGGAGGGTGGTCCCCAGGGGCAGCGTTGGCCCCAGGGTACTTCTGGCTGTCTTGGGGGGCCGGTCCCCCCGCCACACTGATGTGCTGGTGCAGCGCTGGGGTTCCTGGTGCTTTTCGGCTGCTCTGAGCCCTGGTCCCCGCTCGGGGACCTCGAGCAGCCCGGGGGGGCTGGCAGCACAAGGGCCGGCTCCGCACTGGCGCGACCTTGGGGTGTTTCGGTGTTATGGTGCCCAGCAGTCAGGGTTTCTGCCCAGGCCGGGGTCCTGGCTGCGCTATCAGGGCCACCCTTGGGTGGGGACCTCTGCCCCTCGCTGGGGAGCCGCGTTCGGCAGCCAGAAGCGGGTTTGCTGGTGGCAGGGTGCTCCAGGGAGCAGGGGGTGGTGGGACCAGCAGGGCAGCACAGCACGGGGCTTTCCGCAGCACAGAGCTTTGCCTGACGGGGTGCCACAGGGTGCCCTTTTATGCCGGTGTCTTTAATCGTGGGATGGTGGGACAGCTCCTGCATCCTGCCTCGATGGCTCTGCTGCCCTGGCCTGGCCGGGGACGGTCTGGGGCCTCTGGATGTGGCGGGACCCACGGCTGGGAAAGCCGGGCAGCGCGCTCGCAGGGCTCGGACGTGGCCCTTATCTGCTGCCACCACCCTGGGAACTCGCTACACGCTCAGCTCCAGTGAATTTCCTTTTTCTGTTTTTGTTTCTTTCCTGCTGACGTTTTTCCCCTCCGGAATAAAGGGCTGGATGGGGCCCATGGTTACGGGGTGGTGTGGGCAGCCCGGCCCCGCGGCCGGGTGGCACTGGGCAGGGGACAGCAGCACCCAGCCACCCGTCTGGCTGGTCCCCTCGCAAGGGGAAAACCCGGCGTGCGTCTGCGTGTGCCCCGGGCCCTGCTGGGGAGCGGAGCCGGGCAGCAGGAACCTGCTCTGCCTCTGCCCACGCATGTTTTCCATCGCGTTCCCCGGGGGCTGCCGGCAGCGGCTGCTTGCCTGGAGCCAGGGCTCGCCCGCCGGCGCGTCCCGCCGGCCGCCGCTGCAGGATGTATCGGCCTTCTGCGAGCGAGCGATCAAACCGCCGGTGACCTTGGCAGGGCGGGAGCTCACCCCCGCCTCTGGCTCAGCCCGAGCCGTCTCCGTTTGTTACAGCCCAGCTGCCGGCACGCAGGAGACGTGCCTTCGCTCGGCCCCTCGGGGCCTGATCCTGCCACGCAGGAACCCTGAGCGAGGCTGCTGACGGTAGAGGATGGGGGGATGCGTGAGCTGTGCCGGCTGGCCCGGTCCCTGTCCCTGTGCCCGTCCCCGTCCCACGGCCAGGCTGCGCTGGGGCAGGCGTGATGCTCGCAGCTGGCACAGCAGCGGTTCTGCCTCCTGGCACCCCTGGTCTGACACTGCCCCCTCTGCTGTCTCCGTCTCAGATGCACCGAGCCCAGCTGAAACCACCGCGGGCGAGAGCCGCCGGGCCAGCGGCTGCGTGGTAAAGCCAGCGCGGCACCATGCCGGCGGCAGGGAGGGTCCTCCTCCGCTCGGTGACCATGTGGCTGCTCCTGCAGAGCCTCCTCCTCCTGGCCTCCTGCCTCCGCTCGGCCGCCGCCTTCCCCAAGGGCTGCTACCCCTCGGAAGAGGAGGGGCTGAAGACCTTCCGCTGCAGCCACGCTCGGCTGACCGAGGTCCCCAGAGACATTCCCAACGACACCAACAAGCTCTACCTGGATTCCAACCGAATCCCCTTCCTGCCCCGCGACGCCTTCCGGGACCTGCCGCTCCTGCTGGAGCTGGACCTGTCCCACAACGCCATCGCCAGCGTCGAGAGCGGGGCTTTCCGGGGCCTGGCAGAGCACCTGCACTCTCTGGACTTGTCTTCCAACAGGCTGGTGTCGGTCAGCAAAGACGCCTTTAGCAACCTGAAGGCCAAGGTCAACCTCTCCAACAACCCCTGGCTGTGTGACTGTCGGCTGCAGGAGCTGATCCGCGCGGTGGACCTGGCGGCCGGCTCCTCGGGCGGCATCGTGTGCGACTCCTCCGCGCAGGAGGAGCACGTCGGCAAAGCTTTCCTGCAGGTGATCGCCGACACGGACTTCTGCAACGTGTACAAAAAGACCACGGACATCGCCATGCTGGTCACCATGTTCGGCTGGTTCGCCATGGTGATCTCCTACCTGGTCTACTACGTGCGGCAGAACCAGGAGGACGCCCGGCGGCACCTGGAGTATCTCAAGTCCCTGCCCAGCAAGCAGCGGAGGTCGGAGGAGTCGTCCACCATCAGCACTGTGGTGTGAGGCACCGGCATCCCGCAGGACACAGGGATCCACGGAGCTGGGCATCGGCCGCTCCGCAGGCTGGCCATGGCTGCAGGAGCTGTCACGAGCCACGGTCATCGCACAGAAATAGTCACGGATTTGTTCTGTTCTCCTGGGAAGCGGCGTCTGGCAGCGGGAGCCACGGCCGGCGAGTGCCCGGCTCTGGCGCAGCGAGGGGCGAAGCGGCTGCGGCCGGGGCGGTTATCGGCAACGAGCACGGAGCAGCCGCAGCGTCCGCCCGCTGCCTCTGCGTTACGAAGGACCGGAGAGACCCCGAGCATCCCCCCGGCACGCGGCCGTTGCTCCGACCGGCCTGGACATTCAGACTTCATTTAAAACTTTTATATTTCCTTTGCAGAGATCCCTTGGGGCATTAACGGAATCAGTGTTTTAATCCCTGCCCGGCTTACCCTCGGCTGCCCGAGGGATGTTCCCGGCAGCGCGGGGCAGCCTGGGCCTGGCTCCCTGCCTGGCCGGGCAGCGGGCAGGGCTGGGCCGCGGGGAGGAGCGGTACGGCCACGAGGCCAGCGCCCTGCCGGTCACGGGCCGTGACCCCCAGCCCGGCGGGACCGAAGGATGGGGCGGGAGGTGGGGACGCGTCGGTTGGGAAAGGCAAGAGGCAGGGCCGGGGGTGCCCCGCTCCAGCTCTTGTGCCGGACGATGCCGCCCCATCTCCCAACTCAGCCCCCGCGGCTCCCCGCTCCCTCCCCGGCACCCCCAGGCCAGGCGGAGCGGGGGGCACGGGGGGGCCCACTCGGAGACGGGGCGGCTGGTGGGCAACCCCAGCACCTTCCCCTCGGAGCGCGCCGTTCCTGTAAGGAGTAAATGGGAAATAAGGAGCAAACGGGCAATGAGCTCCCCCGGGGCTGAGCCCTCCAGGGCCGCCACGGGATGCGGGTGCGGATGGAGGGGAACCGAGGGGTCCAGGCGGTGGGTCCAGCCCTGCCGGGATGTCGGGGGGAGCGGGTTTCCCCTCGGTGCTCCCCGGGGGCCATGCTGGTGGGTGTAGCACCCCTCACCAGCTCCGATCTGGTGCCGGGGGAGAGCTCCCACCTCTCACTCAAGGACTCAGAAGCTGCCGACCGGTCACTGTGACGGGAAGCGGGGAAGGAGGGAGCTGCCGCGGCTCCTCCGCCCTCTCCCCACTCCCGCGCCGCTGGCAGGAGCCTGAATCTCCCCTAAAATGCCCCAACGTCCCTTCTTGATACTTCCAGTATTGGGGTGCAGGTTCCTGGTGTCGGTAGGTAGAGGCGAGGCCGCGGCGCCGGCGGCCGGCGCGGGTGGGGGTCGGTGCCCACCTTTGGGTGCACAGGGTCCAAGCGGCGACTCAGCAAAGCCAGAGCAGACCCAGACTCTTCCAACTGAGTGTCTGGTCCCTGAGAGAGCTGGTTTTGCTGGTTTTGCCCTTTTTTTAAACCAACTGAAGCTAAATTGCCTTAATTCACCAAGAGCACCAACCAAAGCTGCTTGAACATCCTCTATGCCGGGCCAGACCCAGCTCCGGCCGGCCCGGCGCAGCGGGGGCTTATTGCCAGCACCGGCCTCGGACCCTGGTGCGGGCAGCGCGTTTCGGCGCAGGCAGGGCTCCAGCCCCTGTCCTCCCGCGCCCCGGTGCCGGCGGGAGCCGTGGGACGGGGCGGGCCGGGAGCGGCGCCCGCGCCCTTCCACAAGTGCCTACTTTCCCAGCGCAGAGCAGGGGCTCTGCCACGCACAAGCGCCTCAGCCCCAGCTCCCATCCAGGCGTCCCCTGGGCCCGCAGCCCCACGGCAGCTCCCCCCCCATACAACCGGCTGCGGAGAAAGGGGGCTGGGGGGCACCGGCCCGAGCCACCGCCAGCGGCTGCACCACGGCCCCGGGTGCTGCCCCCCCCCCCGGCATCCCTGGGCGGCCGCTCTCGTGCCCGCGGCGTGCGGGGACACCCGGAACCGTCTGACCCAATATGTGTTTTGTTTAAGGGACCTTTTACGTTCTTACTTTATACGACAATAAAGTTGGCTTTTACTTTGGAGCCCGTGCCCGCGTGTGCTGTGTGTGCGTCTGCGGGGGGCACAGGGCGCTGCTCGCGCGGCAGCTGCGGCTTTGGGCCGAGGCGGGTGGCATCCCCTCGTGCCGGGGCCACCCCGGTCCTCGGTGACATCCTGGCCGCACGGGAAGGACGAAGGGCGTCCGCAACACTCGGTGTCTTCCCAGAGCCACGTCCGGCTCTGCCGGGTGCTCCCGGGCTGGCGCTTTCAGAAACACGATACTCGGTCCCTCCGGTAACCCTGCTTCGCCTTCAGTAAATGAACACCCCGCGGCTCAGCTCCTGCGAGCGCGGCTCGGGTCACTGGCACGGTGCCGGTCTCCGAGCCGCGTCGCGCCGGGACCCTGGGGAGCGGTTTGCCGGGGCCCAGCTCCGCTCCCTGCCCTCCCATCCCCACTGGACCAGACCCGGGCATCGCGTGGCAACGGGGCAGGGACCACGACAGCCGGGAGGGACAAGCCCTTCCCGATGCTCATGGTCCCCCTGGTCCCCACGAGCAGCCTCTTCGGTCACGGCATCCGCAGCGGCCCCGTGCTGGTTCGCCGGCATCTTTCCCTGCGCGGCGCATGCCGAAGCGTGGTGTCGCAGAGGGCGAAACCTGGGACCTAACGCGCAGTGACAGCTCCCGCTCGCGGGACATTAACCTCGTTTGTCACTCAGCTGTCTCCAGACGCAGCGCGGCACGGCACGGCCGTGACAGCCCGCAGACCCCGGGCTCCCGAGCAGATGGCTGCCGTCCCCTGCCCCGGTTCGCTCCCCAGGGACCCTCCTCCTGCGGCACTGGGAGCAGCTGGGGAGGGCTGGGGGGTGCAGCAGGATGGGCGGCCCCGGCTGCCACCCCATCCGCGGGGCTGTGGCTCCCCGGGGTCCTGCCGGTGTCCCCTCACAGAGCTGAATAACACCGAGCCCCCAGGGACTCCGGGGAGGTGTCTCCGAGCCGCTCCGAGCCTTGAGTCGAAGGGGAGGGGACAACCGCAGCCGTCCCCAGGGGCGATCGCAGCCCCGAGGCCGGGGATTCGCACGAGGTCCCCTGAGACCGACCCCGAGGCAGGCAGCGGCTCCCCGGGACCCCGGCGAGGGCTTGTGGCAGGGCCAGCACTGCCTGGTGTCCTGGCAGGTCTCGTCCCCAGCTCTGTCCCCTCCTGTGTCATAAAACTCTGCAGTCAGCTTCAGGAAGGTGGCTTGGTCTGGGACGGACGGAACCGCGCTGGGTTTATGCCCTTGGTAATATTGGGTATTTAATGGGGTGTTGCAGGGAGTGGGGAAGAGCAGAAAACCGGGATTACGTGAATATTTCCAGGAGGTGCCTGCGGCCAAGCCGGGGCGTCGAGGGGTCTCAGGGGGATCTGGCCGAGCACAGGAGGAGGTCTGGGGCCGGCGCTCGGCGGTGGTGGGTACAAGGAGCTCAGCGTTAAAGTCAACACTTCTCTTTAAGCAAGGAAATATAATCATCCATTTTAATACTGCATTTCTGGGTAATTCGCTTCCTGTAGATTTATCTGCTGGGATCAGCAGCGGGAGAATTAGCAGCGTGACCTCCTTCTGTACCGTTCCAGCACGCCGGTAAATCTCTCTTATTAACTTCCAAGGTGCTCTGCCCACCCGTGCCGGGCGGGTAATTAACTGGCTGTTCTTCCTCGCCGGGATGGAGGAAAACGTGTCACTGGGGCGAGATGTAAGAACCGGGTCCTGGCTGGCGGTGACGCCCCTTCCGCCCGCCCGGCCCCGCACCCCCCCGCAGCCCAGGGACCCAGCGCTGCTCCCCGGGCTCCGCGTGGCCCCGGCTCCGCTGGAGATTCGGCTCTTTACTGGGCTCGCTGGCGGGCAGCCTGGCTGCGGGTCCGTCCTTTCAGCAGCGGTGACGGAGGCTCTGCGCCGTCAGGGGCGTGTGTTTTGTGTTTTAGAAGGAAGGTGAAGCAATGTTTTCCTCAGCCCGTGAACGAAGCGCGTTCAGCAGTCGCGGCCCCAGACTGCATCCTGAACTTTTAACTGATTAGATTTAGAAGAGGGAAGGAAGGATGTCTAATTGTTTAATTTCCACAATTATAAAAATATTTATAAATAATTAGAACTGATGGCAGCAATTACACTGTGATTAAAGCTGGTCTACACTTCATCAACGGCCCTTCAGTTATGTAGCCTTATTTATTTATTTTCACCACAAAAAATCCATTTACAGTGGCATTGCTGCCAATAATGAATCATACTTATTCACTGCCTGCAAAGGACTCATTAATCCGATGATGTTGCTTGTTATAGGAACGGTGCCGCGCAGAAAATGTGGTCACTGGACTTCGGCAAGAGGAAATTTAATTTGAGTGGATGGAAAACCGAAGCAGAGCTAAAAATCACAACATCTCTTCCCGTGTGCGTGGTTAAGAGCCCAGCCTGTAAGCCGCCGCACGCTCCCCTCCTGACTCGCCGTTAATTTTCCCTCCCATCCCTCGTGAAGCTGGGCATCGCTGGGCGGGGGGATCATTTCTCTGATCGCCATTTTTTTCAGATGAGGTTGTGCCTGGTGACAAAAGAGGGATGGGAGGGAAACATCGTCTTTCCAGGCACTTTTCCTGCCTCGGTGGGAGACGCGGGGCCGTCGGCATCCGTGGCCCGGGGCTGGTGCTTGTGTCCGTCCCGTCCCCCCGTGGGAGCCCCGCGGGGCTGGGTGCTGCGGCTGCGGCACCCACCGCCTGCCCACGGCCTCGCTCCAGGCCAGGATTTAGGTGCCAGAAATCAGCACAAGCTCCTTTTTTTTTTTTTGCCCTGGTTCCAGTTCAGCAGAGCACTTGAAAATATGTGTAATTTTATACAAATGATTGGTCCCATCGAGGAATTCCCCACGGCTGCTGTACCTAAATAGACTCTGCCTTTCCCAAGAGGCTCCCCCGGCTCCCAGCCGCTGGCTTCGACTCAGCAGAACAGCCGATCCCCTTCCAGCGCCACGTCCCAGCCCTCCTCCCGCCTCCGGGACAGCGCAGCCGCACGTGGGATCTCGTCTCTCCTAACACACGTCCTCGCCGAGGCCCAGAGCTGCATCCCGGGATGTCCCCATGTCACCCAGCCCGGAGCACCTGCAATGTCAGCTTGGGGACAGAAATGACACCCTCGACTCCCGGCCAGGCTTCGTTTTCAAGCCACTTTCCACCAAAGCGGCTCTTGGAGCGGGTCCTTGGGGGAATTCCCAGGGGATGGATTAGCCGGGGCTGCACCCAGGGTTTCCTTGGCTCAGCCCCCCCCTCCCAGGTGTGATGAGTTCCCGGGAGGTGCCGATCTCAGGGCACCTGGCCCCGCTCCTCCCCTGCCCCCCCTCCCCACAGCCCCTCTCCTTATAATCTGCTGAGCAGGCTGATGTCCTCCGGCACGTCGAAGTGAGCTGCAAGGTGCAGCGTGTCGCGCTGGCGTCTCGGGCAGCCCCGCGAGCTGTTCAACTCCTGTTGACTTAAATTGAGAGGAACAGCTCGCTCGTGAATAGAGATGCTGCGGGGAGTTACGAGACAACCTTCCCACTGGAGCGGAGGTGTCACCCTCACCCCGGCGGACGCGGTCCCGCAGCCGGCTAGCTGGCGCGGCAGCTCTGCAGTGAGTGCTTTAACATGTGTTCGTTAAGTGTTTCTCAAGTGGTTTGTTCCAGGCTGGGAAAGCACGGCTCTGATGTTAAAACAATGGGCTGCGGCGTCCAGTTGGCAGATTATTTTTGTCATTCGTGGATGTCTGAAAGCGCTCGTGGGCTGTGGGTACGCAGGCTGTGGGAAGGGCTGAGCTGCTGGAGGCCTGTGGGGAGAAGGGGACAGGAAGATTTAAGTTCTGAATTTATTATTTGTGAGAATTCATCCCGAGGTGTTGTAACCCTCCTTTGCAGAAAGCAGGATTAGAGCTGCGTGGTCAGGGCAGGTTAAAGCAGCGCTTCCAAGGGCTGAGCCTCGCAGGAGCAACCAGGGGTTCCCCCGCTGCGCCCAGGGCATCGGCTGCAGCCCGCGTTTCCAAGAGGAAGTGTAAAAACAGAGCGGAGCAAAGAAGAGGATTAAAGCAGGGAGGAAGGCTCTCGCAATTCCTCGTGAGCTATTGCAGCTGCGGGAGGTAGAGAGCGATGGTAAAAAGTAAAGGTGAGGCGAAGTGAGAGCTGATTACAGCGATTTGTAAAATCTGAAGTGTGACAGTGATTCAGCGGCTCGGGAGAAGGGAGGGCAGCGAGCGGCGAGGGACGGTGGTCGTAAATGAAAGATTCAGCTGCGTTTGGGTTGTCACAGGCAGCAAAAGGGGGGAGCTCTGGCTGGATGGAGAGCGCTTGCACAGGAAAGGTCAGAGTGAAGCTATTGCACATCAGTTTTTCATGAAAGTCTCCACACAATTAATGACACAAACTCTTCTGCAATGCAATACTGAAATATTTGACCTATTTTTCTACTTTTAAGGCCCACTGAAAAACTTGAGGCACTATAAGAGCTTCCTATACCTCCAGGTTTGAGGAGGAGGGAGTGAGCGTTCATTTGTGACTCGCTTGCCATTGCACTTAGTACCTACTTACTGCTTTTTTCCCCCATAATTTATGCATGTGGCATTCCTCTGTTATGAAATAGGCCAAGAGACGCAGGCAGCAATCGCCGAGCCCATCTGCTTAATCTGTATAAGCCTGCGCCGTGCACACAGCGTCCAGTTGGCAGCTAAGATAATCAGCCTACAGGCAGTTTAAATGCTCGTTACAGTATATTTTATTCGTCAGTATTTAATAAGTAATGATTCCGAAAAGCTCGGAGCGTGGTCTGTGCCCGTACCATCTCCTGCTGTGTTCCTGTCAAAATGAATAAGTTCAACTGGGTTGGATCTGGTCGATTTTTGGATGAACACCCACCAAGGGATTTCGAGATGCCCTAAGAAGTTGCAGTTATGGAGTAGGAGGAGCTCTTTTTTCTTGACTTAGTCCTACGTAGTGCAAAAAAAAAAGGAACGGCTCTGCGCGGGGAAGCCGGGCACGGCTTTCCATGGCTGCGGGTGCGCGCAGGCAGCGGGGCGCAGAGCCCCCTCCGCTCGGATTGCGGGGGGTTACACCACGGCTTCAAAAGGGACCGCGCCGGCCGGTCAGCTGCGCTTCCCGAGGGAAAGGAGGGGAAGAGTTCTCTGCTGTCCCTCGACAAAGTGACTAAGTCCGGAAGGCGGCAGCTCCAGGCAGGGAACGGGGTCACTTGTGAAGCTCGTGATAGCAGTAAAATAAAATCTTTACTAATAGTGCTTTATGAGCAAAATGATCAAGTGCTGCAGATCCAGCAGCTATCCTTCAAGAGCAGATCGGAGAAAGTCTTTTCTGGGAAGAAAACTTTCCCATTATGTCAGTGCTTTGGCAATTTGTATCTGGACTTGTTACTCATCCGGTGACCTTGACAGGAATTTGCAGCTGGTGTAAGAGGATCATCGGCTCGTACAGCACAGCACCTGGGGCCGGCAGGGCTCTGCCACGAGGATTTGATGCAGCTGAAGGAAAAGACGCAGCAGCAAGCAGGCGGAGGAGGCTCTGCAGCCTCCCCGCTTCCCTCCCCAGGACATACCCGCTTCTTTCTGGGGAGCAGCGGACAGGACGAGAACCATGAAGCTGGGTCCTTAATTCTCCTGACTGCTGGGCTGCAGAATTTGTTATTCCCCCCTCTCTTGCCTCGGAGACCTGCACTTTCCACTCTGCTGGTGTCTGTTCATCAGCAGAGCTCCCACTGGTGGCAGCGACACACAGCCCTGAGCGGGTCGGTGTCCGTTCACTAGCGCATTGTACAGTTTTGCACGGGGCAGGCTGGAACACTTCAGACACAGAGAAAGAAATGGGGAAAAATAAGGGGAAGGGCATCTAATGTTTTTAAATCATGAAGATTAAGTACTTCTATTAATATCTGCTAGAAATTGCTCACAGAGTTTCTGGCACGTCATTATGGCACATAATTCCACTACAACTATCTGCCATCTTTCCCTAAATTGTTTATAGCTCCTTCATGCTCTCTGAGCAAACTGCAGCACAAAGCTGTGGCGTGTCGGTGTCACCACCAAGAAATGGACTCTTTGCACTAACAGCCACATGACAGACGTCCTTTTTTTCCATTGAATTACCTTACCTTGCATGAACGCTTCATTTTATGCATCACCTTTACAGTTTAAGTGGTCCCTGAATACAGAAAATGTAGGGATGCATGAATGATGTTTTGCGATTGTTCAAAAATGAATGTAGGATTCCAGAATTGGTGGCTAAAAATGAAAAGAACATCACAAACCCAATAATGCTTTCACAGCTGCTCTTCGGTTTTCCAATTTCTGTCGTAAGTTTATTAGCAAGATCTTGCTCCGTACATTTTGACTTGAGGCCTTGTACAAATCTGGCAGGTCACTTCGTCGTTAGGACTGTAAGTTCCGGGATCACAAACCACTGTGAAGAGAAGACAGTCAGCGTTTCAGCCAGCTCCCCTCTGCCTCGGCCACGTGCCTTCCCAACGCTGAGATCTCGTCCTTCCCGAGCTCGCCGAGCCTGCCCCTCGCTAAATACCCCGAACTCCAGAACTAGCAGTAGGTGCTGCTGGCAAAAGATCTTTTAAAACAGCGGAGTGTTTTCTAGCAGCACTACATTAAGGTAACTGTTTCTCATTTGCTCTATATCCTGAGCATAGCCACTCACCAGTGACCCGGAAGAAAAAAACCACTTCATTGCTTCCACTTACTCTATTTGGAAATAGTTACACATATGAGCGCACTAACGAACACTGCCGGCTTCTTTTCTGTTCCTATCAGATTTTTTTAAATTTGCGACGTGAATGTCTTTCCAAAAGATGAATGGAAATATTGTTACTTTTGACACTGATATTTACCAAATACTCTTCAGAGAAACCTGTGATCATAGCTCATAGGATATATTTAAATCAATGTATCTTATATTTACCACAGCAACTAGCGCAGTTCTTGTGGGTGGTATCATTTTTCCCAAAACCTGGTTGACAACTGTCAATGCGAGTCACTGAGAAACTGTTGTCCACGTAGTGTATTATAGGAATGGTCTGAAACTCGTGCTTCAAAGCATACGTCTGTCTATTGAAAAACTCTCCAATTCGATCTCTTGCCTAAAATTCAGAAACATTGGAAGAATAAAAAATAGTCAGTTGCTTTTTCTTGATTTAAAAATACCAGTAAATACTTTAGAGTCCTGATTTCCCCCCACACTGACCTCTCACCTTAACTGGAAGTCTTCCTTTGGCTTCAGGGGGCCTGGGATCAGACCCAGTATGCAATCTGATAGCACACTTTACCATTAAGAAGCCAGAGAGAACAGATTTTAGAACTCAGCTATGGTAGATGTAGATTTACTTTAAATTGTATTTCATTTACCAAATCATAAATCAAAGGTTTAATTTAGAGAACTGGAAGTTCAATATACTAATATAAATACTAATGTTTATAATTCTTTATTCTTAGAAGTAAATATAAAGGAAATAATGAACCTGATTTTTTTTTTTTTTTTAACTGTTTGGATCAATGTGACTCTTAAAAAGTTTTCCATCCTGAACTGAATTATTTGAAATCCGTGAATCGTCATTTACAATTATATTAATCCCATAAAATCTGGGTGAAGCTGGATTACTACCAGTCAAATCTGTAGATGCTAAGGCAGAGATTTGTGTTAATTACGCAGAGAAGACACAAGGGTGGCTGACACAGAACCTCTTGAACTCTCATGTTTGTCGCATCTTCACAATTGTAAGGAACCTGGTGGCAAACTTCTTCCCATCCTGGTGCAAAAGGATTTACTGTGGGTGGTGGGGAAAAAAGATACGTGTACATGCGTTGAAGAATATATCACAGTGAACTCGAGTACCTCAAGCAGGTATCTTTACGTTCATTTCAGAAAACATTGACAAATAAAATGCACTGCTGCTTTTAGCATCTTACGGTACTCACTTCATCCTATCGTACCCTCTTAATTTTGCCTCTAATCTGTGAAGAATTACGAGATTTTTTTCTTTCACCTGTCACTGTCTGCAGTCAAGATCATGTTTTGAAACAGTTCTTTTGATTTGGTGCATTTGAATGTTGAAAAATGAGTGACCAATAAAAGGGGAAAAAACAGATTAAAACAGATTTGGTCCTCATGGTTTCTATGCAGTTACTTAAATAGCTTTGTTCCAGTAAGAGTCAGAGGTCAACCAATAAAATAACGGGGGGAAAAATATGCTAAGCTGACAGGAAGAATGGAACTAAATTCTCACGCAGTACCCTCAGGTTACAGAAGGGGCTGAAGCTTTACGTAAACTTAAAACCTTTGGCTCCTCAGTTTGTTCTGAATGTTTCTTGACTTTACTGAGGGGAAAATGGCCACAGAACTGTTCCATAACCTGTTACATGGTCCCTTTTGGCATGTGAGGAGAACAGATACAGCAGAGTATGTGGTCAAAGCATTAATGAATAACTTCCTTTCCGCAGTGATAAAACCTCTCTAAATTAGAGCAGCCACCAGGGTTGATTTAAGCTGTTTTGCAAGGCAATACAGCCACATCAGTATTGCCATAAGGGAACTGTGAGGCTCTTGCTTTTAACCTCTGTGCAGTTGCCTAGAATCAAATAAAACCACAGAGGTCACAGACTTATTAGAAATCAAATAATGAAAAACAAATATGACCATTTTCCTTTTTTTTTTTTTTTTTTTAAAAAAAAACAACCCACCACAAAACCAAAACATGGCATCTTATCAGCATCTCCTTTCAACAATCCTTCCAAACTGCACACCTTGAAAAGTAACATTTCTCGCTAAGGTTGTAAGAAGTACAATACTGCAAATTCAACATATAAACTGCATTTTAGCTCCATCTGTGGGCTAGTAAGAAAAAATACAGGGACTCCAAAAGAAAGCAGGGAACTTCTGAAGGTATACTCGACTTCAATGTATTTCAGATGTTGTTTATAGTACTCTCAAGTTGTTCATAAAAATAAATAATCCCTCCCAAACAAACACTGAAATCTGTTACCTTGAAAACTAACAAGTAGTTCATGCAGGAGGCCTTGTTTTGGTATCTTGACAGAATGGCATTTGTAGGATGACTTTACGATGTGACACATCAGATCAGAGATGATGTTATTTAAGATTTTCTTTAGTTCCTCAAAGAACTGGCTGTTAGCTGCTAGCTCGCATTCCTTTGTAGTAAAGCGAACAAATACCTGATATGCATGGTCAGCTTCCCTGTATGCTTTAAGAAAATAGTTTGTGTGTGAGTTCTTCGGTGTAATCACAGATTGACTCTTATACAGAACCTTATCGTCTGTATCAGTGTACTTTGTATCTGAAATACAGGCTCTTATTCAAAAGTAAACAAATAAATAAAGCTTACTCATTAACCATAGCAGAACAAATTTGTCCTTGCCAGAGCTGGCTCAAACAGTAGGAGACATTTGGATTTGAAATGTACAGGAATTTATGTGCTTATGTTAAGAGGCTCCGCTCCCAAATATTAAAACAAAAAAGGGGGCAAATAGTAAAATAACACAGAACTAGCATGTCTACAAAGTTGTGTAACTGGTATGGATTGGGATTATGCAAAAACATTCTATGCAATTACGGTGTAGGAGTGAATGTTTTATAAAATTATTTTAAAAGTTAGTGTTTCTCAAGCATTTTTGGAAATGTTATTTTGTGGGTGGGGTGATATTGGTGAACAGTGGTTACGGATGGTGGAAGAAGGCCCGAGTGTGCTGCTCGAGCAGTTGGGGCAGAGGCTCATTCTGCATCAGCGTGTGTTCGGTTGGGTAATCTCCCGCGCAGGAGACTGCACTCGGACACGAGCTTCCTTTTCAGATCTTGGATATCACTGGAATTATTGTAGTTCACTTTGTTCTTATTAAAGGTAGAGATTACGTTATTCTTTGAGTTGCCATATATTCTTGGTAGCAGTTATTTAAAACTTTTTCCAAAACTGGGAGAGGGCGGGTGTGTGTGTATAAATATAAAAAAATTATTTTCTATTCTGGGAGAAAATGTTAACTAATTATTTCTTTTTATCAAGCCTTGCAATAAACACGGACGTCACAAACCCACCAAACTACAAAGGCTATGTGCATTAGCTTACTAGTAAGTTAGCAATTTTACCGTATACCATGAATTTATATGCCTCAAATATTTCTCTTTCTTCTTGTGTTGTAGTTTCTATGATTTTGTGAGAAAGAGTGCAAGTGTAGGCTCCAGACATAGACTCCTTAAAACCCATCACCATCAGCTTTCCTGTTTCTGTAAGATTCACATACATTCGCCCTAGAATAGAAACAGGAAATACTTGATTACTGGAAATGTTTGGTATCTGATGCTCTGCTCATTTAGAACATTTGAAGATGAGATCTTGCTCTTGTACATAATGACACTGATTCGTATTAGTCTGAAACAGTCTAAAATTCATGACCTTTAGGACTTATTGCAAGTTTCCTTCTATCTCAAGCATTTGAAAATTTTAGAGGGAGAAGAGAAACAGTCTAATGACAGAGCTCGTGGAAAAATTTGACAAAGGACCAAGTGACTATTTGGACCCACCATCCTATTGCAGGGTGGCATCAATAGAAACAAGGAAAATATGTGATTTCATGTACAGTAATCTACTTAGCCATTTGTGGTTGACTTTTTCCCTTGTAAATAGAAAACAGAAACTATTTCTCTATCTCAGCATATTTTCCTGATTGCCTTCCCGCCCCTCGAGGCAGAGGCTGTTTCTAAGTTTGTGAAAGAGCACTGTAAAAAGCCTATTCCATTAGTGGGAAAAAATGGCTAAGGCAGGCAGAGTGGAAATCCTTTGTAGTCTGAACAAAGGGACTAACCTTCTAAATTTCTTCCATCTGGACCAATCCACAAATACTTGGGATCTATTACTTCTTTTTGAGAACGAGCCAAATCCATACATTCTAGAAATGGGCTATTTGTAAACACCTTAACATACACGTTAACTGCAATACAAGAGAATAAGGTAAATGACGTGAAATGCTTATATTGAATGAAATTACCAAAATACTCATTTCAAAAATATATTTCATGTAATGCTAAGTTTATTTTTCATGTTTGGACTTGAAAAGTATAAGGTTAATCTTTTATCTCCGTTTGCTCTTATTAATATCATGGAACTGTCCACAGCGTGGTTGGTGCTGACTGTACGTAGGAGACACTCGAGTCCCACACAAATTGCATTGCAGGGTCACAAAAACCATCGGATTTTGAGCCTTTTGCGGAGTGGGACCCCCATTTAGATGTTAATGTTTTCAGAAGTGCTTATAGTAGCACTGCGGGATAAATGTATTTCTAAACCCACCCCCGCTCGTTACTCCATGCTATCAGGACCGTGTTCTGGAGTCTCCAGCACCGTGTTTAGCTAAGCTTGGTTGTGTCGCCTCCATGTGTGGCGTTGTCTACATAATGATCACTGTACTTAAAACTCCATTTTGAAAGTCTAGTAAGACCTAAATATATATATATAAAAAAAGTTTACCTTCATGTTTGATATTGCCATAAACATAATTCTTTTCTGTTAAATCAACAGAATGTTGCTCTTCCTTAGGTACAGCTCTCACTGCAGGGAAAAGGACTTAGACTATTACAGAGAGAAACCTAAATGCGTGATCGTTAACCTTTTATTTTGTCCTAGTGAGTTTCTGTCTCTTGCCTGACTTTTTCTTTCTCCCCACACCCTTTTCTTAAAAACAAGGGCTCCCACTTGTTGCTGACTTGCCAGTTTTTGTTGCTTTAATGCCCAGGTTGCAAATCTGACTTCATATAGCAGGTTCTGACCTAGCTAAGCCTTTCCCTTTACCAAAAGCCAAAAAAACGATTATAAGATCTGACTAGAAAGCTAAGGCATGGTGATGGTGGGAGGGTCTACAAGCACCTGTGAGCTTTGCCTTTTGGGAAACAGTGGGCAGATGTTGAGGCACGAGGGTTTCTGTTCCGAGAGCCCCCGGGAGATGTGAAAATCATAAAGAATTTGTGCCGACTTTTTCAGGCCGCGGCGGCAGAGGCGGACAGCCCCGTCTGACCGCTGCCGCCCAGGACTCGGGTCAAGAGGGAGAAGGCCACTGCTGCGATCCACGCCTTCCCCTCTGAGAGGGGCTTTGTTGTCATCTGCTGAAGGCCGGTCCTGCAAAGCACAACCGTTCTCCACAGATGGCTGAGCCCCGAGCCCAGAGGTGCCGCCCACCCCGTCCCGCAGCGGCCCGAGCCCCACAGCCGCCCTCCGAGGAGCCCGCGCCCAGGGGCGCCTCAGGGAGGGCACCCACCGCCGCGGCCCTGCCTCTCCCTCGCTCTCCCTCCCTCGGTACCTCCGCTCAGGGCACCCAAGCCTGCCACCACCGCCACCATCCCCAGGAGGCCCCCCGGGGGGGAGCGCGGCCTCCCGCCGCCCCCGGCCATGCCGCCGCCCGCCCGCCCCGCCTCCCCCGCGCTCAACGGCCGCCGCGCGGCGCCAACCGCCCTCCCCGCGGCGGGGGGGCGCTAACGGCCCCGCCCGGCCTTCGCGCGCGCTTCCCGCCCTTTCCTCTCCTCAGCGCCGCGGGGGGCGGTGAGGCGGGGGCGGGCGGCCTCTCCTTGCCTCACCGCAGCGCTTCGGGCGGGAAGGGGCGTCCTAGCTCCTCACTCGCCGCCTTCTTTTTTTATCTCACCCACTCCCTGTGCTTTTTAAAAATTCTCTTTTTTTTTTTTTTGCTTCACAGGCCTGCAGGGTCTGCGGGCCGCTTGGCTAGTGAAGGATGGCCCCGCTCCCCGGGTGCCGGGCGTCCCGCTGTCGCGCCTCGGCCGCATGCTTGAGAAACTACCACTTTGCTCTTCCACAGTGCGTAGTGGGATTTATTTTTGACTCTAAGGTGGTGTTTCCAGCTGTGTGGGCAAGGGTAGGAAACTACGGGGGGAGGAGGGAATAGGTTCAGGCATAGGCTGTGGTCTGTCTGCTCAGCGTCCTCAACCTGCCCTGTAACCGCAGGGACAGCCGGGCTGGCGTCTCCAGCTCCACGTTTCGAGTACCGAGGGCTTTGGTAAGGTAACTGCAAGCTTTGCATGCCAGGGTGTTCTTCAGCTGCAGGTTTCTGGAGCAAGTCATTATGGGACACGTACTTTCAGCTTAAAAACAAAAACCATTCCTGCTACTTGCTCTGAGAAAGACTGAAAATAAGAGCTGGGCATATCCTGTTGGCTCAAAAATAAAGCCGAATGCGACGTTATTACTTCAAGTACTAAGTGGTTTTTAAGTCAGTTACATGTTTTGGAAGACTTGCTTATGGCTTTTAAACTCTTTTAAAAGTGAAAATATTTTGTTTCTAGAGTGAGTGTTATGAAAATACTCAGGAAATACAGCTGAAGGGAGAAGAGGGTACTTGCATTCGACCACACCACGCATCATGAGACACTCAAGATCAGGAACTGTGGCCAAGCCTCTGGTAATTAGCTAAATCATATTTATTGTGCAGGCCCAGACCATGCCAGTGTCCAAAAATGATGTAATAGTATTTGCATAACAAATACGGAACCAGCCAATGCAGGAATGATAGTTATTTTTGTAGATAGCTGTAAAAGTTTTAATTCAACAGTTCCATGTAAAAAAGCACTTAAGTTATGAGTTTTCTTTAATAAAGCATGCAAAAAAAAAAAAGGCGTGAAAAAGAAGGTATCACATTATTAGTGGAGAATATTTTACTCAAGCCTGGTGGTATTTTAAAGCAGCGTCCCTCTCATTTCATGTCTTGCAAAACTCCTTGCCCTCCTGAATGTGTGCACTGCCTCATTATGTCACTTCTCTCTCTTTGCAGGGAAGCGGCCACACTTTCTTATTCCTTAGACCAAGATACTAACTCTCAAGTGGTCGGTTAAGGTATAAGAACTATGTCAGGGTTTTCATTTTTGATTTCCTTGAGCTGCTGAACAGTTCGTAATTAGGACCACCTCAAAAGATCCAGCGTTCCCATGTGTTGAATGTTTTCAGTTTTACTCAAAGTTAACATTTCACGCTTACGCCGCATAGGCAAAATGATTCAGTTTTTAACGTGTCTGCTATAAACGAGTCATATTTCAGCCCGAACATTCTCTGTTCCTAAGGATGTTTATACCCTATTGCCATGTAACTGTCCTACACAGCCCATCAGTCCCCAGCTTGTTAATTGTTATAAAATAGTATCTTTACTATTACAGCTTTGTCTGCTGTTTCGAATCTTTATAAACTTAGGCTCCTGGTCTGTGTCTTTAGTCAAATGACTCATTCCTTTTCCAGTCTATGATATTTCTAAGTTAGACTGATAAATTGTCATTACAGATCTGTAAACTCGGGGAAGAAAAAGCTGGTTGTCTTTAAGAACAGGGTAATGGCAGGGGGAGGATTTGATAGGACAAAATGTGAAGTCATGTATTTATGAATTACTAGGTATTTTTGCTAACATACCTTTCATGTAACGTACCTTTCATAGAAGCTCCTTTCAGTAGGAAATGACAGAAGAGGGGGGGGGGGGGAAATCTGTTGTAAACTTGTTGATCATGGTGTGCATAGGTATTTGATCATTAAAAAGGCAAATATTTTATCCTAAGAAATAAGTAGAGACATTTCCAGGAGTACAGGGTCATGTGAATGACCTGTGCAAGTCTCTGGAGAGATGTTACCTGGAATGCAGAAGACAAGTTTTGTCTCTAATCTTCAAGGCGGGTGATCTAAAGCAGGGATAATGCAAAGGAGGGCCCCGATGAACATAGTGGCATTTTTTACAGGCTGGCAAACCCAGACTCTTTTGATTTCTGCACTTGAAATAAAAGCTGAGAGAAGATGTGGTTGAGCATCTGATGATAAATGTGAGGGAAAGTGAAGATGTAAATTAGAGAACAAATCTGGCAGTAATCCTGGGATGGAAAACAGAAAGGGGTTTCTGATCATCACACAGTAGATTCCAGCGCTTCCTTAAAATTCATAGGCGCGAGAAACTTTCCTAATGGTTCTGGAAGGGGCATACAGAGATTGTCTGGAGCAGCAGAGAATCGGGCTTGATTATCCCAGATATCTTTTTTTTTAACATTGAATTTCCAGAATCTTTTTCCAAGTGATGGAAAAGCATCAATTTAAGAAGCGGTTATTGACACAACACAAAGTAAGTAGGACAATCATGTTTCCATGTTGTCTTGTTATCACACACCTGAGCTATGGTAATTCGCACTCGCTATCTTTGGTTTTATGTCCAAGTGATCAGGTCAGATCACAATTTCATTTGCCACTTCATTAACTTCTAGATTCTCAAGTCACATGAGTATTATTACTGATTTCTGGGCCCCTTTGTGGACAACATATGTAGTAAAGGAACAAAAATGCATTAAGCCTCCCTCCATCAGTCCTCTTATCCTAAAACATTCATTTCTCAGTTTTAAAATATAGCTGAGTTGCAAGGCCAAAAAAACCTAACCCAACCCAAATGCACAATGTGATGAAATAAGTGTATAAAACTGTAATAAACAGATGCAGCAATAACCCCAAGGGTGCAGAAGTGCACCTGCCCTAGTGATGCTGAAGATCATCAGCAAGTCTTCCATCTTCTGCATCTTGGGTTTGTTGTTTTCCTTTTTCTCTCTCAGCTGTCTCTGGCTCATCAGAGTTCGAAGCTGCAAACACGAGCTCTGTGCTGATGTCAAAGCACGCCAGGTACGGACTCTTCTGCACTGATGTGCTGATCTGAGATCTAGGCCAGCTATTACCTTTTTAGGCCTTTTCTTGGTAAATAGCTCTGGGCTTTGGGTGAAGCAAAATGCCACGACTAGTGCTTGGCTTGCACGTGAAGTCGAGATTGCGTTGGTCTGGCACAGCTCGCGCTTCCTCGTGAATCATAGAAGGGTTTGGGTGGGAAGGGACCTGTAAAGGCCACATGGTGCCACCCCCCGCTGTGGGCAGGGACATCCTGCGCTAGGTCAGGCTGTGCAAAGCCCCGTCCAAGCCCTCTGTAGAGTGAGC
Organism: Calonectris borealis; assembly: GCF_964195595.1. Classification (NCBI taxonomy): domain Eukaryota; kingdom Metazoa; phylum Chordata; class Aves; order Procellariiformes; family Procellariidae; genus Calonectris; species Calonectris borealis. Next base: position 9,529,387 of record NC_134333.1, on the reverse strand, counting down.
CTCCTTTCAGACCTCTGTCTTAAATGTACAAAAACTATCATTTAACAATCCCCCGAGTACTATGAGTTAATCTTTGCTTTAATTTATTAAGCAATTTTGGTAACTTGATTTTCTTTTAAATAGCAATGCTATTTTGTTAAGAAAAATGGCTAACTTAACATAAGTTTTATTTTACTTTTATCTCGGTCATTTAATGTACAGTCTGAGGAGTGTGATCTGTTATCAAATAATGCAAAGAAAGCAGCATGTGTTTAACAGTTGAGGCTGCCTTACCGTGTTTACGTGATGTGTAAACAGGGCCAGGACACGCTGCACACAAAGGAAATTAAGTGTGTAGAAAAGAAGTTACTCTTTCGTGTGTGTGGGCATCACAGCGCACAATTGCCACACCAGTTCTAATAAAGGCTTAGACTGCTTGGCTCTGCAGTGTAAAATAAAATGAGTCAGAAGTCTGCCAACGCAAAATAGCTCTGTGTTGCCCTCATGCTAAACTCTCTGCATGAATAGCTATTGTCCCTCGAGTGACCTAACCCAAGTCATCGCGAATGGCTTTCCCGCGCTATTTTGGGTGTCAGTGCTTGCTGCAGGCTTTAAAGATGAAGGGCTCCCTAAAATTAGTAGTATTAGTAGACCCCAAAAGTAGTATTTTCGACCGGCTGACCGTAGCGGGTTGCGGATCCATTCGTCTTGCTGGCGACCCTCTCACAGAAGGGGCTGTCGAATGGCTTCCCACCCGGCCGCGCTGAGGGAGCTGGGGGGGAACGGAACACGCTTCTTGGTGGAGACGTGGGTTGGAGGGAACTGTTGACCTAGCTCGAGACGCGGTGGGCAGCGAGGGATCTGTGCATCGCCGGCTGCCTTGGCCCTGCACACGGGAGCGTGGCTAAGGCCTCAGGGTTACTCCTGTGAGGTTGGTTTATTGCTCCTGGAGCTGCTCCCCTTGATCCCGCTCCTGTCAGTGTGCCCACCTAAGGACCTGCCGTGGCTTCTTTACCTGTGGAGTCGCCTCTGATGGTGGGGAAAGAGCTTCTCTCCCATGAAGTTGAGAGGGACGTTTTCTCTGAAGCAGAGGGTTCCCAGTGTTTCATTTTGGCCCCTTAGTGCGTTGTGCAAGAGCAGGGGTGCTCCCGGCTCTGCCTCCCCGGGGTTCGCTGCCTGCCCGTGCCGTCTATCAGCATGCGGTGCGCTGGCCATTGCCTCGGCTCCGGCTGCAGGAAGGCCTTGGCCAGGCTGCTGGCGGAGAGCGCGGCGCTTGGACTGCTGTCCGCCTCCCGTTCCGAGATGCTCCTCACAGCCTGATGCCGTTTGTCCTATGACAACGGCTGGGGCCTCCCTCAGCGCCCCCCCAACACACCCTCTGCCCTCAGCCCCCCGTGCTCTGCCGCTTTCCCTCCCGAGGGGTCCACGCCGAGTAGCCATGGCTTAGCACCAGCGGCGAGCTCCGAGGCAGGCGAGTCGCCGGGGCCGGGGCTGGGACCGGGTCGGCTCCGCTCGCCGCCGCCCGGCGCCGCTCTCCGCCCGCCGAGCGCCGCCGCCGCGCCGGGCCCGGCCGGATGTCGCGGTGCCCGCGGGAGGCGAGGCCGGTGAGCTCCCGCCGCCCGCGCTGGCAGTCCCCGAGCCCGGGCGGGCAGGTGGGGCCGGGAGCCGCGGCCGGAGCATGGAAGGTGAGAAACGACCCCGCTTTTTCCCCGGGCCCGGGGCGGGGGGCACGGCACCGGCGCTCCCCCTTCCTCCCCGCCGACCCCGCTCGGGGCGCTCGCACCGGGCTCCACCTCCCGTTTACTTCCAAGCGGCTTTTTCAGCGCTTTCTGCAAACAGATTGCAGCCTCTGGAGGAGAAACCTAATCGCGTGTTGCAATTAAACAGGAAACGAACAGGGCTTTTTTCCTCCTTCTCTGTTTAATTTCAGAAGCATCTCAACGTGTATGATAAAGTTGGGTTTTAGAGCCGGCTTTATCTGCTGTTCGTATTCTAGGTTTTAACGAATTAAAGGGTGTGTTGGGTTTTTTTTGCTTGTAACTTTCAGAGCCAGCAAAAAACCAAGTTGCGAGTTAATCTTGGGCTACAGCATAATTTGCTTTTGAAGAAAAGCAAAATTACCAGTGTTTTTAACAAGCCTGGCAAAGAAGCGTTGTGAAGCATCACTTGATTTATTATTTCAGAGGTGGATGTTCTTATTTCAACTCATCATTTTAAGGGCTTGAGTTTAGATTCCGCTGTGTCTCAATGACTTGAGGTTTTTGGTTATTTGAAGTTAGATGCAGTTGTCTATTAAAAATGTATTCTCCTTTGCTAAAGGTTTTTAAAATGCTTGTATTTAAATATTGACTCTCATAGAATCTGACTTAATTGAGACTATCACTGCTTGAGAGATGTAACCAATGTTTTGAAAGAATGGGTCTGGTGGCAGTTTGGCACTTAAAAATGCAGCCTCATTTTCCTGATCAGTCAGGACCACTGTATATCTCTGTGGGAAAAGAAAGCTCTTTAGGTATGTCAGTAATTTTAGTCTCTGATTAGAAAATAAGCATGTTTCTGCCACTGCAGCTGAGATTATTTGAGAATTCTCTTTTTTGTGCTCCTGCTTCTTGTGCACTTAAAGTTAACATGCAAATAATCCTTCAGGTTTTAGTTCTGTATGTGGGGATTATGAGGCTCAGTTAATGTGCCTGAGCTTGTTAGGTCTGGGATGAAGTTAATGTAAAAGACAGTGATATACTGTATTATCGCTGGATACAGTAACTGCTCCGTGTCTCTGTTTTCATGGGTCTTGGGAAAATCTCCAGTTGCATTGGAGTTGATGGGAAGTTTGCCATTGAGGACAAAGGGGTAACACTTCTGTCCTCAATTTTCTGTGCTCAGTGCGAGGAGGCTCAGTATGGCCACCATCTGGGAGACGGGCACTGGCAAGAGTAGGTCTAGGAAGCCAAAGCCTGTGATCTACTGGGTTGTATCTCTTCATGACTGGCTTATTTTTTGCAAAGATCACAAGAACTGACCTCGTTCTTCACAAGAATGACAGCTGTCATTTCCATTTGCTCTACTGGGATGAACATCCTGAATTACTGGAAGATACTCTGCTGTTTTCAGAAGGTTATATGCTACAATATGAGAAAAATGTTATCCTTAGTTGCACATTGCTGATCAGGATTTCTTCCCAAAATGACATGTGCACTTAAAATGCCTGTGTCATTTCAAACATTACATGGCGCTTAAGAGCAGCAAAGTATTAGAGACCCTATTATTAAAAGTGAAAGAGTTTATTTGGTCCAGGTATCTTCTTCAGAAAGCCATTGGGACTGTAAATGCTGAAGAAGGCCATTCAGTGGGGAAATTAGATAGGCTTTCTCTCTTTAATCGTACAATGCGGGTTGAAGGTGAAAAACATGCTGGGGTGAAAGAGGTTGACTGCTGCACATGGCAAAGGCACTGGCTCCGCTGTGAGCATTTGGGGATAAGGCTGTGGGAGTCTACCTGTAGGGCGGTGGCCAAGATTGGTGTGTGGTTTATTTTGGCTTGCTTGTGCCTCTTAAGACGGCAAAAAGACAAGGAAACGAGCTGTGTTTGCTCTATATGCTGGATAGAAGGACTAAGAGCATATGGGATTTAAAAAGATGTCCCCTTCGCAATGCTGTTGGGTTGAAAAATGCAGCTGGCAGTGAAAAGGCAGTGTTCTGGTTTTCACTTTGGAGGCAAACAGGTAAGATTATAATAATTCAAGATGTACCTCCTGTTCTGTTGCCTACAACTGTGTTGATGTCAGGAGATTAGTGGTATAATTTATTTGAAAAAAATTTTTTTTTTTTTTTGTTAAAATACAGGTAGGCTGTTTTGTTGCTTCTATTAACTGGTTAAATACCAGGATAGAATATTAATACAGTTATGTATTAAAATGCCATAACACTTTTTTAGCAAGCTATTTGAATATTTTTGCTCACTTTGGCTATTGGCGTAGAACACAGGATGGCTAGGGATTGGTTTCAAAGGCACATGAATTTTACTTCTGCTTTGTAAATGAACATCGTGCGTCAGCTGCAACACACACAAGACAAGCGTCGTCTTTCCATGCGCCCTAGTCAGTGGATCTCTTTGAAGCTTGGGAAGACCAACGTGTTCTGTAAGTGATTTCCCATGTTGTGCTTTTCTGAACATTAGGTAGAAATATGGTCTTATCTGTACAGAATTGGGGATGGAAGCTTCCTAGATCTTCTTCTAGTGCACTTACGTGACGTAATGAAGATCTGGCTTAAAATACTTTACTGGGGAAAGAGACCTGAGGTTAAATATTAAGAGACCAGTAAGGCTGTAAAAAGCTACTTGAGACTAATACCGTGAAGAAACCAGGTACTGATGAGTGGATGTTGGAGGACTGAAAGCGATACAAAGACAGGGATATTTCTCAACAGAAAAGAGAAATGTTATACTGTGTGTCGTTCTTCTCTCTTCAGAAGGATTGTACTGCCCAGCAGCCCATCATGGACAGGAACCTGTTATGCTCAACAAAATGTAAATAAATATGCAGAGATGATCTCAAAATTGACTAGATGAGTGTTGGAGGACTGGCTAGGTCCTGCTAGGCTGTAGCATGGTTCAGGCAGTACCGTTCTCTAGCAGGTTACCCCATAGCTGCGGTTCAGAGCTGCTCAGAACAGTTGACTGACTGTTAGGGGTGTAGCCCCGAGCCCTGTATACAGAAGCTTGTGCTGATCCGATTTACCCAGTAAGCTATAGCAATGCAATCTTAGTGGAGTGACTGCGCACTCAGGAGATGTCCTGGGGAGTACAGTGGTTTCTAAAACAAGATATTTATACAGAAATAGATGCAGAATTATCTGATTTGAAGCAGCCGCATAGGGGCTCTAATTCTTCCTTTCAAGGCCTCCTGGCAGCCTGGGGGGAAGGCAGAATTGCTGCAGAGTTTCCAAGCCACACCTCTCCCCCCACCCGGCAGGCACCCTTTTTGCTTAATCCTGGGGCTCTGACCAGTTCAGTGGTTTATCACCCAAATGGGGCAACTGCACAGGACTTCTAAATGCAATTAATATCGAATTTAAGTATTACAGAATAATGGGGATTTCGTTGTCTTGCCCAAAGGTTAATTATTTGCACAATTACAAGGGTTTGTGTAATTTAAGTATCTATATTACTGTGATGTAAAATTAAAATGAATACCAGCGAGAATTTTGTTCATGTAGCGTGTATTTACTGATGTTTCGCCATCGTTATTCACAGTATAAATTGGTCCATTTGCTTCTTTGTACCTCACTTTTCCTGGTATGATAAAATGAAACAAAGACAAGGTACGAGCTGTAACTATGGATTTCCTTGATCTTATTTATTTATTTTAAAAATACAGATTTAGCAAATATTTGAACTTTTTGTTATTTAATTCTGTAACTATCTTTATGACACAAGGCAACATTCTTAGCTCTAATAAAAGACACTTAATGAAAAGCTTGCATTCATGCTAAATTTGCACGAAAGGGTAGGAGCTCTGATTTCATTTTAGTATGCATTTCGTAAGTGCTAATAGCGTAACAACTTGTCTCCAGTCAGGAGTTACACCCCAAAAAGCTCCGGCCACTGCTGGATGGCTTGAATTATTAATAAGTCCATCCTTAAATGCATTGGTTTTTTCTTGCTGCTCTTTGGTAATAGCTAGTTAAGAGTAATGGGAACTACATGCATAATGTAACTCTTAAACCCATTATTGAGAAATGGGAGCTGAATGCTTTCATTTAGGAGACAACAGAACCAAACATTTAAAAAAGATTTGCTGGATAGTTCTATTGTTGCTTTTTTTTCTTCTCTGAATTTGCCTTTATTTTGTTGGAGGCATCAGCCCATCCTCTATCCATGCAGTTTTTTGGATAGCCTCATCTGATACTAGGCTTCTTTGCTGTAGAGTTAACAGAGCTTTGTATTTTGACGTTGCAGAGACCACAAAAATGTTCCATATGCAGTGGTGGTAAAGATAGATAATTATGGGGTAAATGTCACTAGTGGTTAACACCTCATGGCCACTGCATGTGTATTTCTGTTATGTAACTGCCAGGAATGAATTTTACGAGTCCTGGAGCTATTATTTTTTATGTTCAAAGATGATAAAAGATTTTCTGGTATGTAAAAAAAAAAAAAGGGGGGGGGGGAGGAAGCTAGAGGAAAGAAAGGAGGAAGGAAGCAGGTAGCTGTGGCACTTAAGAAAATCAACTCTCATACCAATGAAATCTCAAGGCAGCAAGGCATTGAGTAGAGACTTATCTGGACAGTCAGATCTTGCCTCCAGTTAAAGTCGCCAGCCTAAATTTGGGTGCTGGAGTGGGAGATGTAAATACCTGCAGCTTATGCTGCCTTCAGAGCGGTCTGCTGAGTGCTCAGCACTTTTGGAAGCCAGGCCACGTACGTAGTCCTCTCAACTTTTTAAAAATTCCTGACATGTGATCCTGATCAGAATTTCTAAATGGGAATTAGACTTGCATTTCCATGAAAACCAAGTAGATCTTGTGAAGATAATAGGGTTTTCCCTTTGTATTGAAAAAGGAATGTAAAAATACGTTGTACTTTGCGCTTCATAGAAATCACTTCACATAGAGTTACTACCGCTATGCTGTGCTCACAGGGTGCAAAGTCAGATGTTAAATCAAAAGTGTAAGTTATTCTGTTCTATAATTTTTTGAAGTTAGAAAATAATACTTAATCCCTTTTCTGGGCACATGACAGTGCTCAAGATATAAAGGAGTTATACAATGAAACATAACAATTATTTGATATTTATTTCTTTGAGAATTTTGCTCTTTCAATTTTGCTTTCAGCCAAGAAAACGGGCATTTATTAGATTATAATAACTGTGTCATGAATGGTTCTAAATATTAAGCAACTCAGACTGCTTCTCTGTCTTTTGCAGATTCACAGGCAGGTATGGACCTAAGTAATTCTCAGGAACAGCCCATGGCTGCAGGTACTGTGCTGTTCAAGTTATGCTCTTTCACCCTCTCTTGAAAATTTTAAATTTAAATGGAGAAAAATGTATGAATTGCAGCTTGTTTAGATTCCCAGGACACTGAATAGCACAGTCACAAATATGAAGATGGGTGTTAAAGGCAAAAATTAAATTCTAGAATTTAAATAAAACTCTGGAAGTTCAATATAATATTTGGAAATGATACCAAAGGGAAAAAAAGACTGTGTAGTAGGAAATGAAATGTTTTCTGAAGAAAGCTGGAAGTTTTGATTAGGGAAGCAAGAATAACGTGATTCTTTTGGTTGGCTGCATTTCTGAAAATATGAAAACAAACCTCTTGTGTGAGTTGGACAAGTGTTTTACTTTCTTACTAATCAAAAAATAAAACTTTTTCCAGATCCAATGTAATACTTAGCTTGAGAACGATTGGGTTTTTTACTATCCAACTGTTAATAAGGTAAACAGTTTTAACAGCAATTTCATAATGTTGCTGTGGACTTGAAAAATTCACAGGATAGTTGAAAGAAAGCACTGTCAGTTTTTTAAACAAAACACTGATCTGAAATTTACAGAAATATGTGTAATATTGAGTTAGTCTGTATTATGGATTTTATGAAGGAGGCTTTATTTGAAAAACTTCACTCAAATTTCACTATAGTTAAAAATTTGCCTTTATTTCAGAGAAGAGGGGCTTGGATTTCTGAGACATACACTGCTGCCACAGTGATCAGTAGAAAACTTTCTGATACTGTTGATGTTTAAAAAGACATGTGAAATAAGCACAAAAGTGCAACTGGGTTCAAAGAGGCTTCCGATTAAATGTGCTTGAGCACTTTCTTGGCCTGGGGCCAGAATGATTAATATTTTGCCCAAATGAACAAAGTAGAGCTGTGATTCCTTTTCCATGCTCTGAAGAGCTTGCTTGCTTACCTGCTAGCAGCAGTTGTCAAAATGCATATGATATGTAGAGTTACTGGATTTTATTCCTGTTTTGTTGTCATTTAGAACAACCTCCAGAATAGTTAAATCTGCGCAAAAGCTTAAGACTTGGTTAAAGATGTGTACTCTGTGTGAGAGTTTGTATAGGGCTTTGGGAAGCAAATCCATTCAACCAAACTGCAGCTAATGCACCTATAGGAAGAACATTGTGGGCATTGTGAGCAATATTGGGAGTTTGCAGATACTTTGAGGTAATCACCTGGAAATATTCTTGGAGCATAAATAGTTAATTATTGGTGGTTTTGGTTTTTTTTTTTTTTTCAGAAGGACAGGAGGTTTTGACAGACTGTAATCGGAACAAATCCCAGGAAATGGAAAGTATGGATAATGCGGAAGATATGAAGGAACACAATCAGTCTAATGAAGAAGCAGGAGGTAAAGTGGAGATTGAATTCTGAAAAATAATAGTTATATTTTGTCTTTTTATTCATCTGACTATGCTCTGGGAGTGATTAGAAAGTTTATTCTGGAACATGGCTCTGGTTTTTCTGCATGTCTGTAAAAGGTATAACAATACAATTAGTTTAGAGCATTTCAGCATGCTCTAAAGGAGGAGCAACTGTCTTCCATCAGGGAACCTCACGTGCATTTTATAAAGGTCACTTTTACAGGATCGATGAAATACAGATAGCAAGATAAAAAAGCATGAGCCTATGGTGAGCTCTCTTAATGTGTGTTGTAGCATACAAATTCTTAAAAGTAGTTTGCATATGACAAATGCGTGTGTTAGGACTGCACTTTTTATTAATGTTGTTAAACTACTCTGATATCTGAAAAATAACTAGGCAGTGTTTTGTTTTTTTTTTTTTTTTTTGAAAGAAAGGACAAGTTACCTCAAATTCATAGGACAACTCAGCCCTGTAAAATTTAAAACTGTAGCAGTAATCCTGTACTTTAACCTGTGGGTGAACAGAAGGTTGGTCAGTTTACCATGTTTATTGTTTAATTTGAAGAGTAAACCCTTCCTATACAACTCTGAAAGAAGATACAGGTATAAATAAAATATTGAAACAATATGTACTATTTTTTATTTAAGAGGTCCTACATAAATGCATATTTCTGTGTATCTTTAAAAACTAGTAGGCCCTCTTCACTTAACAGATAACAGGCAAAAGAAGGAGCTCCTGGACTCAGCAATCTCACAGGCCCTCAGAGTTCAGCATTCGTATATGTGTATATGACATAGATGTAGACTAAGAGACTTTGAATTTCTTTCTTGATGTAGAAGCTCATAAACTGAAATCACAGCATTAATAAACATTCCTGCCAGTGAGCTGAGCGTGTTCATTTATGCCAGTTCTCAACCACAAACAGTGAAAAATGCTGCCTGGTAGAGGATGTGGTATACATATACTGGGGAAAAGATATACATTGTTTTACCAGTTTCATGTTGCCTTTCAAGTACTGCATGTCCATGACAGTACAGCAGTGTCGAGTCAAATTATGTCTGTGGCTTTGGTTAGTAGTTTTGAGATAGCATTTATGTATCACATGAATCAAGTAAATCACTAAAGAATTCTCTGTTTTGGTTGCCCCAGTAGCCTTGGTTGTTCCCTGTAGCGTAAATGTGATTACTTTATTTTGGACTAAAATTATATGTTCAGAGGTTAAACTTTTGCATTATTAAAGATTAAACTTTTTCTATTTATTATTACAAAGTACAAAACAACTTAAAACACTCAAGGGAGTGCTACACTAGCAAAAGAGTCTGTGAGGAGGGTGGAATGAATCTTACTTAGGTATCTATAGTACTGGTGTCTGGCCCTTCTTGACAGTCGATGGAGAGAGAGCACGCGGGTTTTCTGACCAAATTCGGCTGTCTGACTTAGGATGAAATGCCTCATGTTCCCAGAGTAGCTGCTTCTTAGCAGGACTCCATTTATAGTCAGTGGAGAGAAGCTTAGTATAGATGTCTGCAGTGTAGAATCTAGCTTGGGCAGGTGAGTTCTGCTCTGCTTACCCTAAAAAGAGAAGTTTTTATCCACAGAACATGGAAGGCTCGAGCCTTTTCTACATCCAAGGCATCTGATCTCTCTTTCAGATCCCACAGCACATGAAATATTCACAGTCATATTCCAGCTATTTGTCCATCCCTTATGCCATTTCCACTTGCACTAGCTCACTTCTTTTACCTCTGCTTTCTCAGTGTCCCTGCCCTTTGCTCCTCCTAGTCACCAAGCTGTGGATACAGGAAGACAGGACATAAACGCTACCTCAATATTAACCATCCAAGAGGAATTGCTCTAGCTTCTCCCCACCTTCCCATTCCAGGAGCCCTGTCTGTACCGCTTGCAGGTGCAGTGTCATGGCATCTAGCAAGTCTTTTTTCAGTTCCTTGACTATCCTATGCCCTTCTTTCTCAGGCTCTTTTCCATCCATTTAAGTCAGGTACAACTTCAACACTTGCGAGAGAATGTTTATATTGATATTGCTCTAATATACGATTCATTTTTTATATTGCTGCTGATCTCTTAAAGTTTCTTTACAATTTGTTCTGGAATGCAAATACTGAAAATTTACACCTGGAAGATAATGCTATAAATATCAATAAAACATAATTTCACTCTGATAGACTCCCTTACCATTGGAGCGTTCATTCATTATAAAGTGAGTACAAACCTACTCAGTACCACAGGGTACTATTCTTTGATCCTCACTGTACGAATAAAGACATGATTGCTAGGAGAAAGCTGTTTTAAATGCACAAAAAAGATAGCTACAGTATCTTAGTGTTAAATGGCACAAAATAAAATATATATTGTGTTTACTTCATTGCTTCACATACAGTTCTCTACAATCATTCTGATACTCGAAGCACAATAAATCTTAAATATTTAAGCACGCTGCGTTAGAATTCTAGGCTATGCGAATATCAGTAGGTGTATTTAAATTTCTTCCTAAAGCCCAACTTCAGTTGCTGTTGGATACTAGAATTCACAAATAATCTTAGCTTTCATGTCATGCCTACTATATAACAGTAGCAGCTACGTTAGTCACTGAGCAGTCCTTGCGAGTCAATAACTATCTGTCTTACTTCTAGCTAAGTGAAACCACATTCTGACAGTGCTGCCCTGGTGGGAGTATTATCGTTCGGGGATCACTAACCCTGGTAAAAATCAATATATAGCATTCTCCAGAATCACAGAATATAAATATCGTTAGTATTGGTGATGGCTCTTGGCAAATGGATTATGTCCTGCCTACACCTGAAAAGTCTGTCTGTTTAAAGGAAAAAAAAAAAAAAAAAGAGAAGCTCTATTTGGCACTTTTCCAGGTGTGATCACTAATACCCTCATTACATATCAAATTTAAAGAGAAACAATGAAAAATGTTTGTGTGGTTCTCATAAATGTTAATCGTGGTATTCGTGATCCACCCCTTTTGTGAGTGAGCAATTCCACTTCAGTATCTTCACAATTCATCATTGATGATAGCCTGCATCACAGAAAACTCTTCTTTTTTTTTATCCTGAACCCCTGCATGATCCATGCCCACGGGGTTTGTTCCATCTGCTGAAGGCCATCATAAGAACATGAGGCCACTGACTCATAGAGTGAGATCAAGCATTTGATAGCCTGCTTTCCACTGCCTTAATATGTCTGTAACATGTTTTCCTTCAATACAATTATGTCTGTTTTTTCCATGTTCCGTCAAGCATTCACAGTAAGTAGTAATCTTCCAGTTTCTTGGACTATACATTTTTTGTGAATCTTGCATTATTAGTGGGTGACACACTAAATACATTGTGGGGATGAGGCTTTGAGCAGAAGTTGGAGCCTGGTCAAATCTAGATGTTGTATAACTCTAGCTTGGTGGAGCCTTTTATGTTAGGTCTGCAGAAAGTGGTGCTGTGATCCTTTCAAAAGGCTACAGAAACTTCATAAAGGCACTATATAAACTAGTGTATAGGGCTGAAACTTCATCACAACTAGTGCTCTTTTGGTATAAGAAAATCCACTTTTTCAGCAAACAGTTCCATGTTTCTCCGAGCCCGTGCAAACACACTGGCTGACGTGGTGTTCATTATGTCTGTGTCATAACTGATGAAGGTGAGATGCCATTCAATGAAAACAATTCAACCTGTCCTATTATACACCCCTTTTAAAAGGGCTTCAACTATGATGATTGCTAAGTATAGGGCAAACAATCAGGCAGAAGGCTGTAGTAATATGTTAATTAAAAGCTTGATGGAGAACAAGGGAAAAAAAAAAAGAAAGAAAAAACCCTTTTTTGCCTCAAGGGAATGGAGGCTGCATGCTGTGGTGCACATGGTGTATGCTTGCCTGCAACCCTAAAAATACACTGTTCCCATGGTGCTTCCTGTATCTAGTGTGAAAAGAGACAAGCAATGAGACAGATAGGGGAGGAAGCACTTAATTTCCCTTCTTTCTTTATGTGCCCCCAACACTGCTACCTTTGGTGGCCAAAGTTGAAGTGTTCTCAATTTAGAAATTAAATAAAAAAAGCCACGTCCTTTCCTATGGGTGTCACAGTCAAGCACAAGTGTTTAATTATGTCTTAATTCCCTCATCTGTTGAGGTAGACAACTTTTTGGGTGTTATGAATGTTAGCTAGCTTTCATGGTTGTGAAATAAAAAGAAATAGAAGCCACATTTGTGGTTTATGGATGCTAATTGGTGCTGCGTTTAGGTGTGTGAAAGGGGGCGGTTAAAAGGCTGGAGTGAGACAGGAGAGGATGACAAACCCTCGCTTAGGCGCGTACTGAGGTTCCAGTGGTGCTGCTAGCACACGCACTTATCTGCTTGAAAAGGAAGTGCCGTTTTTTATCAGAATATTACATCTCCCAAGCCCAGATCGAGCCCTACCGCTCATGGGACTCAGGGGTTATCTCACAACATCAGCAGTACTGTGCTGCAGAAGTTCACTTGACAGGGGATTTCTGTAAGTGTTAAAACCAGGCAAGGAGCCTGCACTGCTTAACTGTGTCAGGTCTCTCTGCTTTGGTGGCTATGCATGAACTGAAAGTCGCATCTGAGTGTTATCAACAAAAGATCCTCTTGACTTTGTTTTATCGCTACAGTACTATACTGTCAGCAGCAGGAATGCTGCCAAGCACGTTCAGTGACATCAACACAGTCAGTTGTGTCACCACAGCCTGCAAATGATTGACATCAGCTTTGGACTATCCTGTACAATGGGTAGCCCAGAGCACCCAGGGCTGAAACAGAAACTCGGATATTCTGATTGCCTTGAAATAATCAGGAAAGTGCAGCTATTTCTTATTCTAATTAACCCATTACAGTTAGCAGAAAATAGAATTTGCTTTTGAGATATCCTGACTATCGGTGTAAGCTATCGGACAGGACAAGGTCTGGAAGAAGAGCGGATGCACAGTGTTATTCAATAGGTGATGGACTCCTTTCCATAACTTTTTAAACTACATTTTTCTTCACTTGTTCTACAATGTGTATCTTGGATTCATACAAAATAATTCCCTGAAATTAAAAGTGAGAGAAATACTTATTCCTTTGGCATCGGAATAAAATCTAGTCCAGGGTAGATGAGTTGTAGTGTGTTCCCTCCCCACCCCCCAGCAGGAAATAAGTGAAGATGAAGAAAACGGCCCTAGGAACTCAAATCACATGTCATTGTAGAAAATAATCCATTTTTAGAAATATGGGTTGGTGGAAAGGAAATCAGTTAATTAAGATGACTCATGTTTTGCCCCCAAACTAGGTTGTTCATTTGGCGCAAAATGTGTGCGTTTAAGGGGCAGGTTTACCACTCTTTGTGCTGCCGGAAAGGTATCGGAAAGCAGCAATAAATCCGCAAGAGTCAAAACTTTGCTAAAGTGCAGGAAATAGTTCCATGAGCGTTGGAATTGATGAAGCTCGGTTTCCAGTGGGGTTGTGTCTTGTTGCTGGCTGACTTTTAATTGAATTATGCAAAGTTTGCATCATGTGCTTGACACCGTATTTTACTTCTGGTACCTCAGGCTAGCTTGGCTGTGTTCTCAACACCGACTCCCATCACACTGCATTCAAGTGCTCCAGTTCTCGTTCCTGTTTTTGTTCCTTCAGCCGCTCTGCAGGAGTGGTTATGAACTTTGTTTAATTCAGAGCTCAATTCCATATATTCTTGTTGAACAGTCTGTTGCTGCACCTCACCTGCCAAGTGTGCCAAACACACCGACTGTTTCTCCTGATGCGGGAGCACCACCTCCAGGAGTGGTTTGGGGAGTTGCAGGTACTCCTGGGCCGTCTGTTGAACAGGCCGGTTGTCAGAATAGAGTGATTCTGAGGAGCCTTCCCCTCTGCCAGATTCGGTGTACAGGTCTGAACGTTACTAAGGGAACACAGAGTGGATGCATACGCTTCTATAGAGGACCAGGCTAAAAGTAAACCACAAGTATTTAATTATAGAAACCTCAATTTGGAGAGAATGTACTTGTAATCTAAAATTCAAGTCTCAGGATCTAGATTATTTACTACTGGAAAATTTTTTATAGTCGAATCAAATCAATACACCTAGTTTTGTGAAGATTATGATGTTCAAGGATTTTTAGCAACATCTTAAACTGAAGACGGGAGCTTGGTTATAGGTGCTAAAATTCCATTGACATTTATCACATATTTCCCTGTTCTTCATATTATATTATATTTTATTTTCATATTATATTATATTTTATTTTCATATTATATTTTTCTAGTATAAAACACAAGAGTACATTGCATTTTAAGAGAGACTTTTGGGAGATGAATTAAAAAAGGCTAAGTGAAACTACACTTTCAACTTCTTGGATTTGAAGTTCATTTGAAAAAGCAGTTGACCAGAGACGATCATGCCTGAGTGGTCGTATTAGTAATAGGTCCCTTGATATAACTAATGAAGGCGATTATCTGAATTTAACATGTGGCCTTTTTCAGTCTGACTGTTAGGTCCAGATGTTCTCTGATTAACTGTCTAATTGAAGTCTGATTTAACGGTGTGATTGTATCTGGCTTTCTGGACTTTAGGAATTGTAATTTTAGAAATGTTTTCTATGAGTGATGTTATCTTAACTGCAGCAGAAGGGAAGAACTCATACAGTTTCATCTTTTTCTGTGTTGTTTTTTTTTTTCAAGAGGGAGACTTTAAAGATACTAAGATTTGAAAGGATAATGTTAACAGGTGTCATAAAGGAAACAAAATTCATCTGGGACAGGCTTTGGAAAATCTGGGACTGTAGGCCCGGGGATGCGGGGTGGCATTCTCTGATCCTCTGTGCTCCTGTGCAATACTAGGGGTGTAGGCAGTTGAGGAAAAACGGCAAGCTATTGACACTTTTTTAAATCAAAAAAAAAAAAAAATCCCATGATAGTTTTAGCCTAGTACTAACCATAGTTTTCTAGCCCCCAGTCATATTGTCCCAGGTAATAACATTCTGTTGGTAGTGTCAGTTAAATGCATTATTTTTCATTTCCTTCCCTCAAGCATGGCCTAGCGCTGCCTGGTGCTGCTGTGCAGTTGTCCTCTTTAATTCCAGCTTTGGTAGCACTCAGTTTTGGATAACATTTTTCCTTTATCACTATTTCCGTTAGTATGACTTTAACAGATTTTGGAAACCTTTTGAACAAAAGTTCTAAAAAACCCACTAGATTATTATTAGGCAGAAATTGCTAACAGATGGGAAATATTAGGTATGAAATGATAGATTTACGTAGGAATATACATCTTTATTGATGTACATTCTTGCATTTGAATAAGATGCTTTAAGAACCAGTTGCGTAATTCAAGTTTCCTGGCTCACATGAGCTTGGCGATGATGTGTGTTGTTTGATTTTTTTTTGTTGTTGTAATTAATTGTACAACTAGATCAATTATACTGTGTTTTAATGATAGAAAGACACTGGTATTAATGAAGTAGAAAATACACATCTGAGTGCTTGGAAAATGATGCCTGGTTTGTTTGGGTTTTTTTCCCTCTAATTCTTAGTGCTGCATTTCAGTTTGATTTGTTTCTATTTTTGTTTCAAGTCACAATAAAAACAAGGAAACTCATTACCATAGAGCATGCACTCCACAAAGGGGAATTATGAAAGTTTCTCTCCTATTTTTAGAAGTGAAATTTCCAGCAGGTGCATACTGCACTGTTTCATTTAGGAATTACCACTCAAGTATGCTTTATACAGTATCTAAACAAAATAGATGCTTGGTTTTTTGTACAAAAATCGATACTGAACAACAGTACTAAGAAAATACTGGAAGGCACAAAGATAAAATAAAATCAAAGCCAATATGTCCAAGTAATAATTTTTAGTAAGTCAAGGAAGGGAAATCTGTGGATTTCCAGTGCATTGTAGAACAGAAGTACTGAGTGCAGTACTTGGGTTTTTTAGTGCAGAAGAATCTCCTTTGGCCTGTAGTGGCACAAAAAGGGCACCTGACCTGTGGGGACGCCCGAGTGGGACAAGTCCAGTGGCGTACGCGCTGTGCGAGGGTGTACACGTTTATTGCCACTACATCTTCATTACTGTTTTTGCCACTGCTGTCTAGCTGAAAGCTGATCTGCTTCTAGGTGATTGCTGCTTCCTTTGTTGGCAAACAATGATCTCATAAAAGCATCGCTGCTATTGTAAAAAAGGGAGTTTTATCACTGGAGTCCGTGGAAGAAACAAAGCCACGTTGGGCCAAAAAGGCTTGAACTCCTTTCCCTTCCCTAGAATTGATATCTGCAGTGGTGTAGAAGACAGACATGGAGAAAAGTTGCCTTATCTCTGTTTGTGTTGGCTCTATTAAAAAAAAAACACCCTCATGTTGCTGTTGTGTAACTTCACATTTTATAATTCCCCATTACTTAGTCTCCAAATTTTCAATATATACAGGTATGTCACGTGTAATTGGTTTCTTCTTGTTATTTAAGGAAAAAAACTTAGGTATAGCATTGATTTCCCCCCTCCCAGTTTATAATTTTGATGAGATATACTGCAAACCTCTCTTTATTCATTAAGGAATATGGGTGTTTTTTAATTCATGACATATCTTCCCCCACAGTGCGTTAATTCCATTGTAGAGGTGTTTTTCATAAACATGCAGGATTCTGACTTTAATTTGGAAACTCCGCTGACTTTTTCAGTTTCACCACGTATGTCTGTTTTGTTTCAAGCTGCTTTAGGTAAAGGAATCTCGCATTCTGGGAGGGGACCAACTGTAGTATGTGTACACTAGGTTTTGGTTTTATACTGCTATTTCTGGGGACAATTTGTGGAGATAACGGTGATGAATCATCAGTTAATACCTGTCAAATCCAGGTAGTCACAAGAATCCTTCAATATGCACATGTATAGACTCCCTTCTTGTTCTTTGGCATCTGAATCCTATTAACAGCTGTCAAAACCTGGTAAACTATTTATATGCTTTCACAATTTGTTTAATTGGATAGTTAGGAAATGGCATACAAGAAAAGCTTTTCTTTTTTCTTTTTTTTTCTTTAGTCTGGCTGAACATCTGTAGCATTAGGGGCTCATTATCTCTGAATTGGCATAGCAAATCAGCAGCATCATTAAAATGCCACATTAAGATGATTAAGTTTCTTTGTTATCCAGTTGACTTTTTGCATGTGCTGAGGATTTCATGATTATGACCCCACTCCTTGTAAAACACTTGAGCAACATCACCCTTTTGTGCCGTTGTCTTTAATAGCTTCTGGTTTTTATTCTTTGTGCTTTTCATAAGACTACTGGCAAACTTTGCTTAACAAAAGTACAAAACTTACGTTCTTTTCTCTATATTTGATGCCAAGGTCTTGGATTAAATATAGTAATTGGGGGGTTTTCCTTCCGAGACTTCCTCCCAGAGAATAGCTAAGATAACACTCTAGCTTGTCCTAATTGTTTGCTGCTATTGACTTCTTTTTTTGTTCATGCATTTTATAGAACATATACAAGCGCTGTTCATGTGGTGACTCAGTCTGAAGTTGCTACCACAGCTTTATTTTGGATTTTTTCCAGAACCCATTGTTTTTACAGTGTTTCAGGTGAAACAAAAATATTACTCTGGAGTATGTCTTTCATCTTGTAATCATCTCCCCAGGAAATGAAACCATGTGCATCAGCCTTAACGCATCACACTGGTACTTTGTTGTGTAAAATCGACAACATTTTTTTCTGCAGTGTATATTACCTTCATGAACTGCCTCAAGAAAAATAATTACCTGGGTTGGACACCATGAATGTTTTTTTCCTCTTACAACCTCTTTACTTTCCTAAGCATAGAAGAGATGATAGCACTTCTTTTTTTCAACTGGGGGAACTTTGTTAGTTGTTGTTAGGGATAATTGTGTTTTTCCTCAGTTAAATTTCCCTTTTCTACTTGAAGTTGCAGCCGTCTTCCTCTTGGTTAAGGCGGACCAGCCTGGAAATTCCCTAATCTCATTAAAATACGTTGATACGATTTTTAAGTGACAGATACAAACCTTTCCACACAGCGGCCAATCTCCTGATCTCACAGTATTCCCTGTGCGTGCCAGTACACAGAGCAAAAGTCAGGGCTGAAAAAGGGATTTGGTTGCTGCAGACCTCTGCAACCGCCTGGTTAATTTTAGGCTGACCTGAGCTGTCTTTTCCTCAGACTGCTTTGTACCAAAGCTTTCTTCTGTATTGCTGTCAGGAAGGCAAAGCAGACTCTAAATAATAACAGGTGTGTTAGGACAGAAAAATTCCAACCCTTTTAACATTTATTTGATTAAAA
Organism: Calonectris borealis; assembly: GCF_964195595.1. Classification (NCBI taxonomy): domain Eukaryota; kingdom Metazoa; phylum Chordata; class Aves; order Procellariiformes; family Procellariidae; genus Calonectris; species Calonectris borealis. The sequence continues at coordinate 9,510,738 of NC_134333.1, read as the reverse complement.
AAAGCTTCTTCCCTAGTCGCTTCTGCTGTCTGTTGTTCTCAGTCATCAGAAGGTGAATTTTTCCGTTGAGGTTCTTCAAATGCCTACATGCAAACTAAAAAGCACTCGAGCTTTGATGGGATATCACTGACAGCTGGAGTGGCGGTGATGTTTTTTGGGGGGAGGCAGTCGTGGAAAAGCCTTGATCAGAACTTAGGTGCATCCTTCTCTGTTACTATAAGAAAACATAAGTATTGCAAGCAGTCAGCATGCAATATGGAAAATGCAGAGGTAATTGTTTTCCGCAGTGGAACCATAGGATGGCTTGCCCAGTTTGTGCCAGTCAGCAAGTGCTTGCCATGGGGAACTCAAACCAGCGTTCACGCTATGCTGCATGAACACTGGCATAAGTCTGTAAAAGAGTGAAAAGCTGTGAGCCATGAACTTGTGGTGAAACAGCAGAAAACGGTAGAGAAGTCTTCTCAGTTGGAGGTTACAACTAGTCCTCCACTGCTAAGCAATTGCATTTGATGCAGACGAAAGGTGAGACGTTAAGTAGAAAGTGGGAATTGAAATTGTTTCTGAAAGTACCAACAAGGTGCAGCTGCAATGTGTACTTCCTTTTACCATGCTGTGCAGGATGTAGCAAATTATTTTGGAACTGCCTCCTTTTGAGGGGGAAAAAACCCCAACCAACCAACCAAAAAACCTTTTTTTTTGGAAAAGAGATTCTGCTGAAAGCTGCTTTCAGCAACTGGCAATAATTTTTCCTTAGAGCGTTGGAAATGGATGCGTAAACTAATTTTGAAGGAGTCTTGATAGCAGGGTCACCCTCGCACCCTCAGACATGAAGTTGGCAGCAGAAGGTACCTGCAGTGGAAGGTAGGAATCGCCAGGATGTGAAGCAGAGCTAGTGCTGAAGAAGGTGCAGAGAAAAATGGCCCATTTGTAGGTGTATCTAGACCTCCCTGTGACCCTCCGAGCAAACACCCAAACCTGCGTGAGCTCTTCTGGGACCATGGCAGTCAGTCCCAATACCAAACTCTAAAAAACGTCTGGGAGGGGAGGATAAAAACACACAATATGGGGAAAAAAGCCATCCTTCTGTGGATATCATCATCTAGGGAGAGCACCAAGAGGAATCTCGGAGTTTTCCACACTACTGTGGATTCTTGCATAGGATGAAGAAATTATCGCCCACCTGTTTCTTCCACCTCAATTCAACCCAAAGTAAGATAGATTGTCTGGGCTTAGTGCAAACATTTAGGATAGAGGAGCAATTTTATCACTAAAATATAGCTGAAAATTTTGATTTCGTGAAAGTATTGGTTGCCAGATCTTTATTTTTCAGTGCTGCTTTTATGTTGCCACCTCATTTTTGCTGTCACCCATTGTTTGTTCTCAGCATTTGATGTGGTTTATTACTCAGAACCAGAGCTAATACATATTCAGCAGTCCATGTTCTGTACTTTGGAGAAAGGACAAGTGATTAAGTGCCATATTTAACTGTCTAACCCTCAGTTTGAGAGAGGAGCAGGTGGCCATGAGAACAATACTTTCAAACAGGAAACTATGTATTTTATCTCTTAGTGCTTTTCTTCACTTGGTAGCTTGAGGCATAACTCGAGTTTCAGCCATAGCTTAGCTCTTGTCTAGATGGAAGAGTCAGCTTTAAGCAGAAAAAAGCTGTCCTGTCAATTAGTAAGGATTTTAATGCAAGTGCTGGTAATGCTGGAGTTAATAGTGGAAAGGAAATTCAGCAACACAAGTAGGGAATCATCAGCTGTTTATATAGTGTGACCAATTTGCTTATATTTTTACATGGCAGCATTATTGTTAGTAAATTATTAGCTACTTGTTACATTCTTCTCTTGTCATGAAATTGCATTCATTTAAGGCGACGTCTTTGGTTTTCTCTGGACATGGCTACAGGTCCAGGAATCTACTCAAAGGCCATGGATGCTGATCGTCATGAGTCTTTGGGTTCTTTGCCACATACTCGCAATATAACTTCGGACGAATCTTTTAACGTTTCTGGGATACATTTATTTATCAGGAAATCATTACCCTGCCTCTGCTAGTTTTACTCACATAGTAACCTTATGATACAGGTATCAAGATTATCAGATGCTCCTCACACATTTGAGATCTTTGGATAAAAATTGCAATTTGCAAGTGAAAATTAGGATTATTGATTAGGCTTAACTGATGAGAATCTATACCATGGGAGCACTGGAAGTCTTATACTGGATCATACATATTTCTTAGGCATGTTTCAAGCACCAGAGGTTCCACAGGAAGATCTAAGTATCCTTTTTAATTTGTGTCTTTCTGTATGTCCGATTACAGGAACAGCCTGAGACGTTAATTTCTGTAGGCTAATTGTGAGTTGTGAGAATAAGTATTTTCTTTTGAATCCTGAATAGTACCCTGTAATTGCAGGAGAAGTTTGTACTGTATTATACTTCTATAATCTGTAGAAGGAAATTATCCATCAAAGGTAATTAACAGGCAGGTCAATATTTTTAAAGGTTATCTCACTGTGAGTATCATTAAGTGTACATGACCCATGAAGATTCATGTCTCAACTGCATTTCTTCATCTTTGGGTGTTTAAGTAAAACTTTTAGGAAGATTGGTAATGTAATTTTATGTAATTTTTGGTGAGTTTTTTCCCTAAGATACTTCATTGTGCCTAAGATGAGCATTTTTTCACTTTTGTGCTTTGTTTTACCTGCAGATGATGTGGTTAAAGTGAAAGGTGAATACAGTGAAAGAGAGGAGAGTGCTTTAAATTCAGAGCCTATGGAAAACCCAGAAGAATCTGAAATGCCTTACACCTATCCCAGAGAATATAATGAATATGAAAGCATTAAACTGGAAAGACATTCTGGTTCATATGACAACGTCAGGCCAGCTAGTGGAAAAATGAATTGTGATATCTGTGGATTAGCCTGCATTAGCCTCAATGTCTTGATGGTTCATAAGCGTAGCCACACTGGTAAATATCCCTATATTATTCTTGTAAGAGCTGAATACTGGAAGGATAATAATTTGTAACCTAGACTACTTATCTTTAAAAAGGATGCCAAAATCAGGATTTCCTTGTTCTGTCCTTGACGCCACATGTCATCTCTAGCAAGTTACTCACTTTTCTGTGCCTCGCTTTACCTACCTTTCTTCTATCAGGATTGAATGTTAGTAGAAGCACGTTTGTGAGGCATTTTAAGAATTTTGGATGAAAGGCACTATGTAATTTAAGTATTTCAGGCACAAAACACAAGTTAGATTGGTTTTGTGCTGCCATTTCCAGTCTGTATATGTATTTCTCTTTGTGCTATACTTTGGCAACAAACCAATGAGCATCTTAGGTTTCGACCTGCAGTAAGATAAGACTTTTTTTTTTTTCTAAAAAATTGCTCGCTTGTTGGAATCAGCCTCCTCCAGAACACTTATTTCCATGGAAAAACTGTACAGTGTTTTCCATAGTCATACATATGTTACAAGAAGCTCTGACACCAGAGCTGCATGTAACTCCCACTGAAGTCAACGGAAGGGCTGTGTGTGTTTCTATAGAAAGAAATTGATCCAGTATCTCATTCTTTCCTCTTCCAAAAAGGAAAGGGTATGAGGATAGCATGATACCCACGTAACCATTAAATGTCCTTTTTTGTATGTCATTTTAAGGTGAACGGCCATTCCAGTGTAATCAGTGCGGAGCTTCCTTTACTCAGAAGGGTAACCTCCTCCGCCACATTAAACTACATACAGGGGAAAAACCTTTTAAATGTCATCTTTGCAGTTATGCCTGCCAAAGGAGGGATGCGCTAACAGGTCACTTAAGGACACATTCTGGTAAGTGACTTCAAAGACACTTCATGTGTTTTAGATGTGTGTCACTAGGACACTAGGCGTGGAAAATAGTCAGTCAGCAAAGTTTGTTCAGCCGGTCTCGTTTTGAAGAGTTGACAAATAGCAGTGACCACTCACTCTGCCTGCTGTGCTGATGGAACCATCTCAGGACTCGGCTCCGCTCTTAATGCCAAAAGAGGGCACAGGGAAACCCGCTGTCACAGTCGTGTGCTGTGAGAAACGGCCAGACTCAATACCTGCTTGCAGAAAATAACTCCTTGGTATTTTCAAATGAGTGGAGCTAGCTATGCCAGCAAGCTCTGAATTTGCGGAGTAGCGCGAAGACATGCTTTGCTAGGACTTCTGTTCCTGTCCTGAGCTGTTAGGATAGCTCTAGGACCATAATCCAGGACAGCATGACTCTATTGCCAGTTAACACCTCGCTGTTGTGTAGTGCCTTTCATCTGAATGTCTTAACATGCTCAACAAATGCCAGTGGTTTTTCTCAAGACTGGTAGGGTGTTCCATCCATTTTACAGGTGGGAAAAATGGAGGCATAGAGCTGAGGTGACTTGAATAAGAAGCCAGATATAAATTGATTAATCTTAGTTCCCCCAGTTCTGCAAGAGCCAGGTTGTGCTTACTCTTTGATTTTTGTATAGCCTGTGTTATACAGGGGCCTAGAAAGAAAACATTTATTCTGAATGATAGATGTTATCTCTGCACTGCACTTTACAGAGAAAAAAGTTCAACCTCCCGAAGAATCAAAGTTAAAAATGAGATTATCTGACATGGATAAATGAGATTCTGATTTAATCAAGACCCAGCACAGTGGTGGTGACTGTCCCCCACCAGCACAATGCTAAAAACATCGTGCTTCAGACACATCGTGTGGTTATTGTGACTGAAGTTTTTAAGAGCTGGCTTATTAAACAGTAGAAAAAAAATCTCTTCAAGTGAATCACATAAATAAGTGAACAATTGCATTAGCAGTAGGGAGTATGGTCTTTTTTCACAGTATGCAATGCAAGGCTAGTTACATTTGCACTGTGCAGGGATGATATTTTGCCTGGGTGTGTTAGAGGACGTCTGTTCACAAAACAGTAATGAGATAATTTAGGAAGTGCTTCCAGTCCTTGTGGATGAGGCACTGGGAAAGGCTGTGTGGATATCTTGAATTTCAAACAGGTTTGCTTTAGCTTAAATGAATTAGGAACATAATTCGCTTTACAATTAATGCCTTTGGAAATGAAATGAACCTCACATAGGGTTTTGGTTTGGTTTAACTTCATCAGTTTCATGAAATCCTTGAAAAATTCTGCGTAGACAGGACCTAGGTCAGGCAGTTAGGACAGTTGCAGTCCCGGTTTAGCAGCAGTACAGTTGGTCTTCCCTAGGGAGGTTACGCCAAGAAAAGTTGTCAGCTAGAGCAGGGCTCGAGGAACCTGAGCTCCTGGGAACAGTGTCTAATTATAAGTCCTCTTCTTTTCTGGTGCTGAGCTTAGGGGATGAAGAGGAACTCCATGTGTCCGGTGGGTTTCACCCTTATGTAACCCTAATTTTGTGATGATTACAGTGCTCATAAACTTAACAGAAATTTAAAGCATTCTCCATGAGCTGAATATATGCTATTAGTAACTATATACTTGAATGTCAGGGAGACAGTGTTTTAGTAGTCTCTTGTGGTTACTTTATACTGTGCTCTTATTTTTCTAGTGGAGAAGCCATACAAATGTGAGTTTTGCGGAAGGAGCTACAAGCAAAGGAGCTCATTAGAGGAGCACAAGGAGCGGTGCCGTACTTATTTGCAGAATGCTGGCATGTGCGAGGCTGGTGAGTTTATCACGTTACAGTGGTTTTGGTGTTTTGGTTTTTTGGTGCGTTACAGTGCTTAAAAAAGGGCATCTGGTAAGCTGTTAATTCACAGCCTGAGAACAGTTTTTAGAACAATCGTTTTCAGTAACCTAAGGGACTGTAATGTCTTATAAAAGGGTCTGGTTTAACGCATCCTTCAGGCAACTAGTTAAAGAATGCTTTTATTTTAATAACTTTTTTATTTCACAGTTACTTTGAATAAAACACCTAAAATACCTTGTACGCAGCATTTCTGTAGGTGACACTCAGAGTAAGTTAACCCTACATTAATGCTATTACTGGCTTATTTTATTGGATGAGTTGATGCCCGTGGTTGTTGACAACAGTTGTTCACATGTCTCAGTCCGTTTGAGGCTTCCTTTTCTTTAGAATAAGAACTGTTGGCCAGAATCGGCTAGAATTTGCAGAAGTTTTAGTGGCATGGATCTAGGCCATGGAAATGGGGTGCTATCCTGAAGCTCACTGATAGATCAGCTTAGGTGGTGGTGAGAGGTAAGGGACTTCTTTAAGTATAGAGCTGTCTTTGAAAAAGGCTGAAGATAAAATGTATCAAAACACAGGTTTTTTTATTTTCCTTTTCACAGTCTCAGTGCTGCAGTTCTGAAAATACTTTGGTGAAAAATAACTGCCATAATCTCTGAGCCTTCTTCACCTGAATATTTCAAATCCTAAAATGAACTTGTGTGATTTAAGTCCCGCAATACGCCAGTAAATCAGGAAAGAATTACTTTTCCCATTCAGAGTCAGGGAGTGGTTGTGACCTCCCAAGAGATTATACGACTAATCTGTAGCAGAGCTGAGGCTACAATTTCAGAATTCAGGTTCCCATTCTTTTGCTATACAGCCTTAAAAAAACAAACAAACAATAACTTTAAGGACTCAAGCTTCCTAGTTTTGATTGTGAATTTCAAATAGAATTTTCTTTTCAAGGAAAAGGCTAAACTGAGTTTTCAGAGAAGAAAACTAAAATGTAAAAATAGACTTAGAGAGATGACAATGTTCACCAAGGCCCTTTAATAATTTAAGAAAAAAAAAATTGTATTATCAAGCAGAGAATCTGCAGGCATCATCACAAGCCGGGCCTGAAAACCAGCATGAAGACCCGTTGGTATATGATGATAACTATGTGGGTACAAGGGTCCTCACCCTGTGCAGAGTGAGTAGGTTGGTGGATCAGGCTTCATGACACATGCACACACAAAAACCGCCATAAAGAAACAACGATTTAACGAAGTTAGAGTTTTATAGTTTTTCGTGGGCTATCATCTTTTCAGTAAATGATATGTTTTTTAGAGCATTAGTAAAAGTAAATGGTTATCAGAACATCAGCAAGTTTTGGTTTTCATGAGAACCCATACATATTGTAACTGTGGTTTTATGTTACAGTATATACTCCCATGATGGCAATCACTCCGAGATGTCCACCACATGAAAATGGAAAACATGATACCTACTGTAGATTTCTGCTTTTAAATTATTCTCATGGCTTATATTCATTTCAGAATAGCAACATTTCACTTATCCAGAATCTGCTATACAGTACTTACTAAAGTAGTACGGTATGCCTTAAATTCGTCACAGAGGAAATGTAAATTTCCAGTACAACATGATGTGGCTGTACCCTATGCCTTTAAGACCTTCACACTTCAAAAAATACTGCAGCGTTTTTAGTGGAGTAGTAAGTTTTATGAAAAACAGGAACTCCAGTCTTGCTGAGGCATTCAATTCTCTGGTATCAGCACTATGTTAGATCACAGAATCAGAGAGAGGGAAGGCTGGAAAGGATCTCAGGAGGTCATTTAGTGCATTTGATTTGTTTTTTTCCCTTAAGTGTAGCACTTTGTACTTGTGTTTAGTGAACATCGGGTTTTGATTTTTGACCATTTTCCTACTTATCCACATCACTTTGAATTTTGGTACTTTTCTGAAGTCCTTGCAACCTTCTCATATGGAGCCATCTTTAAGTGCAAGTATGCTCTACATGCCATCATCCAACAATTAAAATATTGAAAAGCATCAGGACCATAGTAACCATTGTAGTTGCTTTTTAGCACGAGGTTTGCATGTTCCAAAGGTAGCAGTGTGGAAATATTTCTGAAATAAAGGTTTTATGTAACAATATTGTTAGAGCGTTGCTTAGTCCCTGATAACAATCTCTGGTCACATTGTTCTCATTGCACAATAACCCACCTCTCTGTTCCACTCTCCATTATTTAGTGACCACATAGAGATGCTACAGGAAGCAGTGCCTCTAATTTGAGCTCTGCTTTGTACTTCAGGGTTTTGTTAACGATGCCCTCATGTTCTAAAAATTATACTCACATTTACGGTGTGACAGAAACCACACTATGGAAACAATTCAGTACAGGCTAAATGATCGTGTGTTCGCGCTCTGGGCTGGAAGAAGAGTATCCGCTCTCTGTACATCTACAGAATGACACGTTGGCTATGTGACAGCACTGTTTGAGAGGTGGCTCATCATCCGGTGATTACAAGAAAACACAAGGAGTCATTCATCATGGATAAATCACGTTTACACAAAAATTTTCTTATGGAAGTGTTTTATAAACATAAGATCACAACTGAAATGTACATACCACTGAGGTAGGCAACAGTACTCAGAAGCACCACAGAAACATCTCAGGTGGTGGTTAGGGAATACCATAATCAGTCACTAGTGTTAGGTAAGCAGGAGATGGTGACCCAATTTTAAAAGTGGTCAGGACATGGGGGCTAAGCCCCATCCTACTGCTGTGTAAAATACCCTGGTTAGGAGCTCGACTTTCCATGTAAGTCCAGAGGCACATGCGAGAGCACTGATCAAGAGGGAAGAGGGTGATTTATTTCGTCTGCAGTTTCTTTCAGCATCCTTAGAGTTTTTGTTGCTTCCTGGCCATGCAGTTGAACCCCAGAAGAAGGAGGTGGGTGAGATCTTTTTAAGTTAGCTTTTGGGTAGAGAGAGCAGTGTTGTGGGAGAGAAGCAGTGTAACCACCTGTGTCTCAGTGGGAGCAGAGTCTGCTTCCCTAAGGCTGTATTGTGAAGACATTGTCAAAGACCTTTTGTGGCCCATAAATAGAGATTATTTTTTTCTTTAGGAAAAAATGGCCGTTAGCAAGGAGAAGAAAATCCTAATGTGAAAGAAAAGACCCTTAGCGTTAAAATAAAATGGCAGACAGACATCAAGCTGGAAGATTGATGCTTACAGATGTCCCAGAACGTATTATGTAGGTCAATAGTTACTGTCTCTTCAGCAATCTCGTCTGAGTAAAGACTATTGTTACCTCTGCAGGAAGCCACTTGTCTGCCCTCTTGACACTAATTTAGTAAAGTTCCCTTGGTGGCACATAAATAACGTCGACAAGACAAGTAGACACTGATACACTACATGTAGCTTCCAGTGTGTTTCTAGGGCTGGCTAAGAGGACTTACAGAAAAGTCACTCTTTGAGTTCTGTCAGAAGATAGAGAAAAAGATTCTGAAAATGTGAAATTAAAGCTTTAATAGAACGTGAGTACAACTAATGAAGTTAAAGATTGAGAAAAAAGAGGAACTAGAAGAACAAAATAAGAAAAATGAAGAAACGGTAGGGACCAGGGAGCTGCTTTCATGACATGGATGAATTGTGTTGCCTTTTTTTTTTCTTTACAACATAAAATTTTGAATATACAGCACTGTTTGTATTGTTGTCTTGTTCGGGGTAGTTGTGGGTTGTCAGAGTTTTTAAAATTTAAATTACTATTATTAATGACTTGTGCAATGATCCTGTCAAGATTACAAGCTTTCTGTGTTGGGGATAGTTCAAACCCTGAACTACAGTTATCTAAAGATAACATAAAGAGCTCAGAAATCATATTCCAGTTTTTGGAGCATGAGAGTTAAACAGAAGTTCTGAAATTAAAAATCCCATTACATTATTCTCAAGAATTAACTAGAGCTTCTGGCCAAAATCCAAACAGATGATTATGTTCTGCCTACCTAACTTTCCCTTATAGTTTCAACTTAATCTGATGTTTTGTCTCACACTGTGTAAACTGTTATGTAGTGTCTTGGTATTTCATGCTGGAAGTGGGTGCATTTTAGTAGTTGATGAATATATTTATGCAAGTCTTTAAACATGCTAGAGTAATTGGGAATAAAAATCAGACTAGAAAAGCAGTATGTTATTACCTTTAAGGCATTGTGTATGCATGCCCTCTGAGGGTCTGGTTATCATGTATATCATGGGGTTACAGCCTGATGAAACAGGACTGAGGTAGTGCTGAGCTGAGCCCTATTATGCCATCCATCCTGAGTCATATTCGTAGCTAGTATTTGTGGCATCGAGTACTTATGAAGCACTTTACATTTTCAAAATGCTGAACAAACATTAACAAATAGTTCTGGCTGAGGTTTGGTGAGTCATGGTTTGTGCTGACTGAAACTCATATGATATCAATAACAGCAATAATAAACAAATAAGGAGTGATTGACTTTGAAATTTATAGGGAAATGCTGCACACTAGGCTATGGAGGGATGATACTGCGTTTTTATCACTTGCTGTACTTGGCAAACTGCAATTTAAGTCCAATACTTACTAAAACTTCATTTAGCAGGACTGAAGTGATACCGAAGTGCTTGTATAATTTTCCTCTGGCCTTACTTCTCTCTTAGGTAGATTATGCTTCATGTATTTAGGTATGCTAGTGCAATAGTACACTAACGCAGCAGCCAGGGTTCTTTCACCGTGAGATCTGACCTTTTGTATTACCTTGGGAAAGTAGATTACCCTTCCTTGTCTTCGTTTTCCTCTACTTAGTTACCAACTCGTAAAGGCATGTCTCTTAAAATGTGTCTAGTTTTCATCACAGTGGTCCCTAATGCTGAAACTCTTAGTGCTCTTTTTAATATAAAAGTACCACTACTGATACTTGTTCTTCAGGCAAGAGCAAGCTTTTTGGGGGGAAGCCGCAGCGGTTATATTCAGTATTAGTCTGGCAGTAGTGATATGAGGTGGCAGTCCTTCAGCTTGGCTGATCCAGCGCGAAAGCCTGTGCAGCCTTCATGAGGTGCGAGCAAGCAGTAATTTCCGTGAAGTGATGGGCGCTGGCTAGCACGGCTAAAGGAGACTCTGGAAAATGGTAAGATCCTTAGAACAGTCAGTGGCCCAGTCTCAAGGGAGTGATCGGAGGGCACAGGTACTTTTCTTAAAATTAGAAATTCTGGAGGTTGTAATGAGCTTTAAAACACCTAGTGCTTATAAGTGTGCCAGAGAGAAAACATTCTTAATTAGTTTTAGCTGTAGCATTTCGGAAGAAAAATTAAGCGATAATAACACCTGGGGAAAAAAAAGTTAAAGTGAATATTGAAAGGTTATATTATTTTGATTTTAATGGAACATTGATATATTTCATACAAGTTTCTTAGTGATTAGTTGAGAAGACATCTACGTATGACTGATATCTAAAGAAGTGCAGCAAGAGGACTGAATGTCTTACATTGAAGTTTTGAAGCACTATGTCAGTCTGCAGGTGTCACGCAGTCTTACTCAGAATAAAAAAGAAAGGCTAACAGAGGTTATATCTCCATCTACGTTTTGTAACCAACCCTTCCAGCCAGTTTATTTTACACTTCCTCTTGCTAATGAAGATATTGGGTTTGTATGGTTTATGCTCTCCTTGCTTGAGCTCAGGACTGCAAGATTAGTGTCTGTTTCTGTGCTTGCTTCCACTGACCGCAACTGGTGCCCAAGACGCAAAGAGCAAGAACGACAGAAAAAGCAAAACAAGTTTACATCAGATCTCCAAACTGTTTCCTCCCAGTCAGTGTGGCAAACTCCGGAGATTAAACCATTCATCTCTTCCTTTTTTTTTTTTCTTTTTTTTTCCCCCTTTTCACCTACGTGTTTTTTGTTTGTTTTTTTTTTTTTTCTTTTCACATTTTCCAAACTAGCAAGCGTGGAGGCAAGGCACATCAAGGCAGAGATGGGGAGTGAAAGAGCCCTTGTGCTGGACAGGCTAGCAAGCAACGTGGCAAAGCGAAAAAGCTCAATGCCTCAGAAATTTATTGGTAAGAACAAAAAACCTTTTCATGTGCAACAGTTGAATATGTGCAAGTTGGTAACTTACAGTACAATGCCTCTGCTTATTTTAAATATCCTTCTCAAGTTTATAATCTAATCTAATACAAAAGAATATAAATAAAGTAACTGATTAATCTGATGTGTTTTTAGTGATTTGTTGTAAGGTTTTGATTAAAATAAACTGTTAGATACTTAAACTGGATGGAAGCTACTATTGTGCTTTGTGTCTATTTGTGTGGGCAATTTATAAATATATTTTATGAGCTTCCATGTGTTGTTTTCTGTACCTGTGCATTTGAAATGTTCTCTGCTAGGTTCCTTACAGGAAAAGAACAGGAAGGCTTAATGCTGTTAAGAGCCGAGTGCTCTTTCTAGTCAGCAGGAGTTGAAGATACTTGCAGGATGCATGTGCGGAATAAGGCCTAAAGACAGAAAAGTATTGAATTTCTGTTAGTCATCCTGCTGAATTTGAATGTGATTAAAAAATATCAAATCCTTTCTTGTGGTAATTTAAGCAACAAGATGTTTCCATAGCATTTTCTTTGCATTTAATTTTATATGATCAGAGTTTTGCATGCTGGGGATCTTAAATACTAGTTTGGCAGGTTCTGTGTTTCAGTGAACGCCTGATCCTCTTGGCTAGTCTTATTTCATTAACTTGCCTTTTAAGAAAATAAAATGCAACTCTTGTGTCCTGAGTAAAGACCTGACTTAGTCAGCAGTTACATGATATTAGTACTAGTAATGCCTTATTTGTTATCTTCTGTATGGTTTCTAAGGTACTGAGTGCATATTTTTCTTAATACCAACTTTACCTTCAGAATAGGGGCCTGTGTGGTGGCTGGTGGTCACACACATGACTGGGGAGGGGAGAAGCGTGGGGCTGAGTGTGCAGGCAGGGATCGGCTGCTGTCAGACAGACCCACCTGGCAGAGGGATGTTCTGAGGACCTGTCTTGAACGTCTGGGGCTAAGGTCCGAGCCTAGGTACAGGTATGCGGCTAAAGCCATAGATGGATATAAAAGCAACTTAATTTTTGAAGGTGATGCAGCTCTTACTGGATTTGGTGGGTAGCACTGGTAACTTTTATTTAGACATCTTAGTATGGCTTTAAAAAGGTCATCTTTTTATACAGGAGTGAAGTAACACCAGCACGCTCATCTGAGTGCCTTTGGGTACTTAATATCGAAACTGTTGACTGTGTGACTTAGACCTTACATGTCATGCTGTGATTCAAAAAGTAATACTAATGCAAATGTTTTTGAAAATCTTTAGCGTCCTTTTTTTTTAGCACTGAGATCAGCTTCACCCTATCTTGTTTTACAATTGCTACCAATTCAATCTTTATGTATTTTATTAAACACATCTGCAGCAGGACGCAACCACTCAGCATACGCTTAAAGTTAAGGACTAGTGTTTTTCTGATTGGTTTTAGCAGCATACTTGTTACCATATGGAATAGATCCTTTTTTGATTTGTGATTGTGCTCAGTAACAACGTGGTCTGCAGATGGCATGAACTGATACTGCATCCTGCAAGGGTTTTTGTGGAGAAGTTAGAGGACCCAGGGCAGTTCACCTAAAGGAACAAAATAACTGATTTCTGAAACGTGATGTTTTTCTAGAACCTATGTGATTGGCATGTTCTTGTTACGTAATGTGTGAAAAAATTACTCACTTAGTCCTTTTTATCCTGGGATCCTTTATACTGGGAAGTATGTTTGCAAGAGCAGTCTGCCCGACCTTGATTTGACTTTTGTGACTTTCTGAACTGTGTGTGTAGGAGTGCAAATCTGCCAGGACAGCTTTGTGATTTCTTGGGAAACGGCGTTCTCAGAACGGGTGCTGATTTTTCATTTTGTCAGGAAGAAGGGATAGAGATGTATACTAACAAGGCATCTTTGTTTGGCTCATTTCTGTGAATGAAGTCTATTGATCAGGAAAAAAAAAAAACTTTATTATTATTTGAGGGCTCTACAGAGATTCATACAAGCACCGGGAGTCTTGCCCACTTTATTTTTTTCACATTTTCATCTTCAGTAGCTACCTCGTGTGCACAAGTATAAGTCTCAAATAAGGACACAGATCAGCTGACCGTGTACTTGACTCTTCACCTCTACACTAGGCCCCCCTTCAAAGGCTTCTCCTGCAAAGATTTTGTCCTCAGCTTTTCCTTTAGTTATGAGGGACCAAGGATTTGAATGGAAGTTTATGATTTTGTGTTTCCTGTTTTGCTGTGGATTTCTATTTTGCATGTATATGGACCAAATCTAGAAACCCTGGCTTTTTGTACTTCCTGGTTTGATTAATGAACAGATATTTAAAAAAAAAATAGCCCAGCAGAATAGATAGGTACCTGTGCTGGTGGTACTTCACTGCTGTATAAAACACTCATGGGGCTGTATCTTCAGTTGACGCAAGTCGAAGTAACCAGTGCAGTCAATGCATTTCTGCCAGTTTACACCAGCTGAGTATCTTGACCCACAGACTTCTATTTCTTCCTTTTTAAAAACAAGTTCTCCCTGAGACCAGGAGTGAAAATATATTTGTCATAGTGGTAAAAGTGCTAGTGCAGTTCTGACACAGTAAGAAACACCATTATCCCCCAGTGTGCAAAGTCTAATGAGAAATTGCCTGCTTTGGTTAGCACAGTGGCAGGAAGGTTCACTCCCTGTTTCCAGTGTCCGCACCTCATCAGGCTGCAAAAATCTACACACATTTTCGAGTAAGTGAAGCATCGCTGAGCAGCACATGAGTATGTGTCATACGCTATGGCTCATGTGTGAATTTTGAAGGGGAAAGCTTTTGCACTGCACTGAGACAAAGAAAAAAAAGAAAAGAGGAAAGATGTTCTGCTAACCAGTGGCTGCTTTGTAAATGAACACTAGAGAACCTGTAAATTTAATTTTTAATGTAGTGTTTTTCAATAACTTTGTGGCACTTCCCCTGTACCCAGTATCTGAGAAATGTCGCAGGCAGGTTTGCAGCTTGATCTCTTGCCCTCGTATAAGGAGTCTGTTCTGATGTGTTGTGGCCTTTTGAAAGTGTACAGCAACATGACACGTTACTATACGTCAGAAGGGCATTTGGGTATTTGCATTTCTTTTGATATAACTGGTAATTTAAGGGAGGCAGAATGGGCTCTTGTGGGGATTTTAAAAGCCACCAGGAGAGTGGAATACTGTGAGAGCCTCAGTGATCATGCGTGGTGTTTTTTGTGTCTTACGACAGTGACTCCTAACCCAAAATTTATAGGGAGTCCTGTATATTTTTGCTTTTGTTGCTTTTTTTTTTTTAAATTTCAAATTTGTTCACATCTTTCAGTTGCCTGGAGCTGGTTTTATGAGTCATACAAATGTGCTATATCGTTTTGTTTCCTTCTGTGTAAAGTTGGATCACAAGTTTTGTTGAGGGTTGGAAGCAGTTACACTCTTGTGGTTCACTAACCTTTTTGAGTCTTTTATAAGAGAAACGTGAGTTCCTGGTTTTCTGCCTCTGCAGTGAAACCTAATGAGTTTCATATACATTGAGTCATGGTGTTGACAGGTGACTGATAAACATCTGCACTACTCAAGTTACCGTAACTAAAAGATTAGTGGATCTGATGTTTGCGAGTCCCTTGCACGTGAAACATTTGGTCTGGTCCATTTTTTTTAAAGCTATGAACGATTTTGTTTTATGTAACCATAGAATTCAGTTACTTATTTCTAGACGTTCACTAAAAAAGTGACTTCAGTCCTTTTGGCGTGCAGTTTTATTTCCTCCCTGCACCTGGCATAGAGAAAACTAGCTGCAGCGTGCTGCCCAGCCCACCCTGCCTTACCTTAGTCCTTGCTAGAAGAAGTGTGAGCAGAATTTCAGGTACACGCTCTCTTAGCTCTCCTCTCGTTGTCTAATTTAGAGCTTTCAAAGCCCTAGCACACCCAGAGAGGAGTATGTTTCACTCCTCTTTCACTAACCCTGTATCAAGTGACCTTAAATGTGTTCTTCTATACGTATATACATAGCTGCCAGTGTTAGATTATCTGAAAACCTGTGTGGAGTTCAAAGAAACCAGGCGTGGTGCAGAGGAAGCTGTAGTTGTCAGAGGACAGTGGGGAGAATTGACTTCGGTGTCCCAGGACGTATGAAAGAAGACTATCAGATGGGTAAAAGTAATCCAAAGTGCATCAGATCTCAGCTGGCACTTGTCTTCACTTTTTCTATTAGAGAGGGGTACGCTGCTCGGGGGGACGAGTCAAGAACGAAAAGTTGCAGTCTTGGTACCGAAAATAGAGTATTTTGGTTCATTATCCATTAGCTCTTTTACAAGTATTTTCATTGATGATTATTTACCTTTTTCTAGAAAAAAGGTGAGAGAAGTTAATCTACGGAAGCTTTGATAACATTCTTCCACTTAAACCCCAGAATAATTTAAAAAGTTTAATGATGATTTGTCCAGTAAGTATCCCCACCACCTCCCCTATTAAATTTTTGCTTCCAAGGCTGGACTTCAAAAAATAAATAACAAAATCCCCAAAAACGCCCCCACCCAAAAGCTACTTGTGTATATGAATGGCCTCTTTCCGCAGAGAACATTTCATGCCTCTAGTTTCCAGAGACTACTGCCGTTTAGAAGAGGCATCGCGGAGTTCAAATACTTCTTTACCCACCCAGGTAATTTAATAGCTCTCCTCTCTTGCAGGTGAGAAACGACATAGTTTTGATGTCAATTATAATTCAAGTTTCATGTACGAAAAGGAAGGCGACATAATGCAAGGACGCATGATGGACCAGGCCATAAACAACGCCATCACCTACCTTGGGGCTGAAGCCTTGCGCCCTCTTGTGCAGACGCCACCAGCTCCCACCTCCGAAATGGTCCCCGTCATTAGCAGTCTGTACCCCATACCGCTGACCCGCGCCGACGTGCCGAACGGCGTCTCGCAGGATGCAGAGAAGAGCCACCTAAGGGACAAAAGCCTGTCTTCCGACAGAGGCCTCTCCCCAAACAACAGCGGCCAAGACTCCACAGACACTGACAGCAACCACGAGGAGCGGCAGAATCCCGCCTTCCATCAAAGCCAGGTGATCCCCGCTCAGGCCCGCAACGGCCTCCAGTCCTTGAAGGATTTCCCAAGGCCGTATGACATAATCAAGCCACCTGCCATATGCCCACGCGATGCCTTTAAGGTCATCAACAAGGAAGGGGAAGCCATCGGGGCCTACCGGTGCGACCATTGCCGCGTCCTCTTTTTGGATTATGTGATGTTCACCATCCACATGGGCTGCCACGGGTTCCGCGATCCCTTCGAGTGCAACGTCTGCGGGTACAGAAGCCACGACCGATACGAATTTTCCTCACACATAGCACGAGGAGAGCACAGAGTAGTACTCAAATAAAAGGACTGGTTTTCCAAGGTCAAAGGCTTTGTTTTAGATCGGAGGGGAGGCTTGTTTCTTTGGGTTTTAATTAGTATAAAGAAATTTTTTGAGTATTTTTCTATGCCAGTTTTTAAATAAGTGTCACAGGGAGGTGACACCTTTTTAAATTTTTCTTTACAAATAATTCTGTAGTATCTCTGCCTAGCTGCTGTGGTGAGTGGTACAGTATAAAATACCAGGAGCAGAGACCGATTTTTATATGAACTTTATTTTTGTGAAAATTAAGAGCCATTTAAGATGTTTTTATTTTTTAACGTGCATTTGTTTTTACAATGTGTGCTTTAACTCAGTGCAGAAGGTTTTTGTGCCCTGCTGCCAGTTTCCCTGCTTGGTCAGATGTATGGTCAGAAGTATATAGGAGGAGCTTTTTCTCGCTGTTACAATCCCGACGGTCTTCAAATGGCTAATCACCAAAACTAGGGAAAGGCGTGTCTGGGAGGGATTATTAATTCCTCTTTACAGGTTTTCCCCTAAGTCTTAAAGAGCATGTGGCCCCACCACACTTTCATTTTTCTTACCCCTCCGTTCACTTTCTTTAAAGTCACTCCCACGTGCATCTTACTCAGTAATAGCAAAATAAGAAATGAGACCTATTTTGGGGTTGGGGTTTTTTAACAGTATGCATTTTTGGGATACCCAGTGAGGTCATCGGTAGGCTCATCCATGCAGTCTGGGGGAAATCCTGATTTTCATTGATGGAAAGTCCTTTCTGGTGGGTGCCAAGAACCAGGACGAAACTGCTCTGTGCGTCGTGCCCCCGCCTTGCTCCTGCTCAGCTCCAGCAGCAGAACTTGCGGCCGTGCCGTCCGGTCGGCAGCCAGCCCCGGCACGCACCGTCCCGGCGGATGGCGGAAGGCGTTGGGCTGGGCGCGGGAGTCGCCCTGTCCTGGCAGCAGACACCGTGAGAATCTGCATACGCGAATGTGTGGGAGCTGACAGCTCAATCACACTGTCTGGTTTTACGTGGGGATATCCCTCGGAGTGAAATGCGCTGTTTTGCAAAATGAGTATTTACCATTACTTTGAAGCTGGTTTTTAAAATAGTTCTTTTAATCTAATCATTGCTCTGCAGCTGTATTATTAGTCACTGTGCTGAAGATATGAATTTGATAACAGTTTTGCTGAGTGAATGTTTATTGTTTGCAAAGTATTTTTGTATAATGTAGAGTTAGGTGTGTTCTGATGGACTTTTTGCATCCATTGTACCGTTTGATATCTACATTGCTTTTGTACTTTTTCAGCGTTGCCGTGCCCATATCCGTGGTGATCCATTGCGTTTCCATGAGGGAAGGGTGGGGCACAGAGGCCTAGGTGGAGTGCCGAGGGTCAGAAATACCGAATTTCACTCTTCCCTCTGACTTGGGCTCACTCTTTTGGCTCAAATACTTCCTCCCTGCCTGAATTTTAAGGTACAAAAAAGAAAATTATATTCATTTTTCCCCAATAAGTGCATGTCTGAAGAAGGACAAATTAGTCTGCAGAGTGCTTGAGTATCTAAAGTGCTGTAGAAGTGCTAGATCCTAGCTCCTGCTTATCGTTGGGTGTAAGGAGAACTCTCCCGCTACCTCGTGTGACGCTACGTGCGTAGTCATAAAATAGGTTTAAGATCTTTTCCGATAGCCAGTTTCCCATCATGAGGCACAGACGGTGCGCGGGTGGACGGTGGCTCTTCCCCGATGAATACCCATTGTCTTGGCGTGACAAACGATCCTTCTGTGAGCGGGGCTGCGCTGCCACCAAGGGCTTAACCCGGTCGCCTGAGGACTGCCTTCCGGGCAGCAGCCTGGATTGGGGGGGCTTCAGCCAATTCCCCACTTCAGTTAGCGTAAATCGTTCGATAACTCCATCTCTCCTGCGGCGTTTTCATGGGGGAAGCGACTGAGTTACACGCACATCGTGGCTGATGAAAATGCTCCTCACGGTTCAACAGAAATGAATAAGATTACGCATAGTAAAACGTAACTCGTCGTTTGCACAGGAAGCTCCTCAGAATGTGTGTCACGCAGCACCACCGGTTTCCTTCTCACGCCGCTACCAAATCCTTGAAAACACTCTTCAGATACTCTCCCACTCTTCACTTACCGCCAGGCAGGGTTCAGCCACCTACCCTTGCTTCCCAGATAAGGTGAGCAATCAACCACCGCGCCTCAGAGCAGCTCAGCGTCAGCGACGCTGCCAGGCTTTTGAAAGGAAGGAGGGAGGTTTTCGCAGCGTCTGGCCTAGACGGCACCGTTTTCCCACCACTGCCCGGGCAGAGTCATAATTTCGAGATAGGCTGAACCAAAAGGAGTTCCCGGGGCTGTCTGGAGTTGACGAGCGGTGATCTCCTTACAGCTCTGCTGTGGAACGATCACGTGTTGTGGAATTTCAACCCAGTCATTTATTAAAATATGTCTGTATTTTTATGAGTACCGTTTATCTGCTGCGTGATGCTCGCCCGGCGTGTGCCTGCGACTCCCTGAACCGGGGCCGGTGCCGGCCTTCGCTGCGTCCTGGGAGCGGGGCTGGAGAGCTGGACGTGCCGGCCCCACGCGGTGCCGGGGTCGGGCCCCGCTGTGTGCCTCCCTTTGCGGGGTCCCCGCTGGTGCAGCAGACCCCCTCCTGCAGCGCTGCCCGAGCACCCTCCCTCGTGGGCCCAGCCCCGGCCGCGCCGGCGTGGGAGGCAGGAAGCCCGATGGGCCGTGCCCGTACGTCGAAGGGCCGCGCTCGGTCTCGAGCAGGTCTCTGAGCTCGGAGGAGCTTTGCAAATCACCTCACCTGGGAAAATGGAAGGGAAAAAACCAGTGGTATTTGTTGTGAGCCCGATTTATTCTGCTCCTGGTTTGGTTACTTTGGTACGAAACAAATTTCTGTTCGGGCCGTTCTCTTTGAACGTGCTCCAGCCAGCTGTTTCGTCTGCCTCACTTGGTTTCTTTATTTACTGCTGAATGATACCTAAACAGCGGGCAGCACAGAGGAGGCTCAGGAAGCTGGCTTTTAGCGTTAGGAAACGAGCCTCTTGTGCTTAAACGTTTATTGAATTTTTTAAAAATTTCCATAAACTCTCGTGTACGTAATAGTTGAAGGGACTCTGGGTGCTGCGCGGTGCTTCGCTGCTCTCCCACGCCGAAGCTCGTTCCTTACAGCCGGGAAAGCAGAGGCGGTCACAGAGCTGGAAAGGGAAGGGCAAGTGCTGGCCGATGAGCAGGCGCGAGCTCGGGGGAGCGGTCCCGGGTGCCGGGGCGGGAGCTGCGCGCGTCTCTCGCCTCTGGGATCTGTAAATCACAAAGATGTGATGAAACCTGTCACCAGCCCGTAGCCGTGGTGCTTCCACTCGGGGCTGCCGCGCTGATGGCCGTGGCTGTGGTTGGCAGAGCACCCACTGGTTCCTCAGGGCAGTGCTGATACGCTCTGAGATTCAAAGAGAACGTAGTCTGCTCCTCTGACTGCTGACAAATGGCATCGGTCTTTAGTTTTGGTTAATAGATGAATGATGTGGCTTTCCTAATCTCCCCAGCAAGCCCAGGACAAGCGTTCGAGGGAGGGGATCGGCCCAAATTTGCCCCGGTAGAACAGAGGCGATTCCCGCGGGATGCCCTGGGCGCCTGCCCGAGCGTGCGGGCAGGCAGCAGCTCCCAGCCTCGGGACTCGCTCCTTGCGACGTGATGTGTCACGAAGCCCCGTCCTCCTCGCCCTGGTGTTACCGAGCACAGTCATAGCGAAACCGGCCTCCGGTAGAGACGCGGAGGAGCGAGGAGCCCTGATGTGCGTGTCGGCAGCGGCCTTGGCCGGGTGCTGAGCCGCAGCGCGGGCAAATGCTTGCGGCCGGGTTTGCGCCTGGGATCCCAGGCGTCTGCGGGTGATGCCGGGCGTGCGTGAGTGACGCTGCCCTCTCGCAGGCTGGCAGGGCGTCCCCCTTGCAGGCAGCGCGGGGGAGAGGAGCATTTGGGAAGGGGGTGGTGGAAGGGGCACGTGCCCCTCAAATTCCTCCCCATGCAGCCACGCTCTTGCCGCTCCTCCTGGCAAGGCCTGTGTCGATGGCCGGTGTCCCCGTGATCTGCAGGTCTGCTCCCCCTGCGGAAGCGAGGGGTGAAGGCAACGCTCAGCCCCAACGTGCCTGGACCCGCTCCAGGACGCGCTTGAAGCACGGCTGCGCCGGCGGGCGCGGGGTGGGCTCAGGGTTTCCATGGGGTGACGGGGGCTGCGCCCACTGTGCCGGAGCACATCAGTCAGACGGAAACATCCCGGCAGGCGGGGAGGGTGGAGGCTCACGCCAACCCTCCCGCAGCCCTTTTTCAGCGTCTGTTTTAGCAGGTTGACATTGTTCACGCTTATTTCATACTCTCCTGACACCTTCTACCACAAGAAGCTGGACACGCTTGAAACACAGAAAAGAAAGAAAAAAAAAGAAAGTCAGAGGATCCTTTTTTTTCTTTTACCTTCACTTCCTTCCTAGCCTGGGTGAAACGCAAGCGCCGAGAGTTATTTTCCCCTCGCTGTGACGCTGCCAGGTAACTCTGCAGGTCTGGGTGAAACTGCCAGCGCTCGCAGCCCCGGGCCAGCCGAGGGGGGCTCGGGGCCGGGGGGCAGCGAATCCCACAGCGTGTCCCCAGCCTGGCTCTTCCCTGAATAAGAGCTGTTTTGATGCTAAAAACCCCCTCAGCCCTCATCTGGAACCAAAACCCCTTTAAAGCACCAGGCTTATAAAAACGTTCGGTTGGTGTTATGACAGAGAGATCCTTATCTGCTGATATGCTGTAATTATGATAGAGCAGAGAGGAACTCGTTTCCCCCATCGTGTTGAAACACGCTTGGTAACGCACAAAAAATCCTATAAAACTCTGCCGGGTGCTGAACTGCATCCTCGGAGCATCCCGGCTGGCTCCCGCTCCCCCTCGGGGATCGGTCCAGCACCCGAAGTGCCGGGAGGGGAGGGCAGCGAGGAGAGCGGGTGGGGGAGGACTGAGTCACCGCCGCCACCTCCTCCTTGTCCCAATTCTCCAGCCTTTCACTGAGTCACGCTCCTCCGCGCCGTCCCGCCGAGGACCCGCTGGCGTTCCGCAGCCTGCCGCGTGGGCTGGGCGGCCACTGCCCCCGGAGGGTGCGGGCTTCCCGCTGCCCCCAAAAGGTGGGGGGCAAAGCGTGAGCGGGGCACGGGGCCACCTCTGCACTTCCCTTGGGGGGCCTCGCACGTGCCCCCCACGTGGAGCCGCGTGCCCAACGCTGGCAGCGCCGAAGGGGGAGCTTTGCAGCCCCGGGGCTCCCTCCCGCACACCCCACAGGACTCGCGGGTGCAGGCAGCAAAGCTGGGCCGGGGCCGCGGCGCTCACCGGGGCACCACGACGGGGGCAGCAGGTTCACGTCACGCCTGATGCCCCCCTCGCTTCGCCGGGAGGGAAGTGAAGCCCCCGGGGAGCCGCGCGCTCCCGCGCCACCGAGCCATTCCCTCCGGCGGGTTATATCTGGCGCCACATTTGCATCGCAGCAAGCCGGCGCACCTGGGCGGCGAGCGAAATCCTCGGGGGAGCGAGAGCGCGGGGAGCGGCTGGCAATTGTCACATGCGGCCTCGCCGGGGAAAGGAAAGTCCCGGCAGACAATTGTTTTTAGAAAAACCTGCTTCCGACCCCAGCGGCTTCGGCCCCTCGGGCAGAGCCTCCACCCCGGCACCCGGCAGGGCTGCGGCGAAGGGCGGGATGGGGATGATGCTCCTGGGCTCTGCAATGGTGCTCCACGACCAGGGAGGATGCTCCCAGGCTGGAGACGATGCTCCTCAGCCGTAAGCCTGAGTGGAGGAGCCCCCCACCCAGCCCAGGCCACAGCAGCTCCCTGTTTCCCCCCAGCTTTGCCCGGGACCCCCTTCCCACCGCGGGCGTTGGTGAGATGGGCTGTGAGCGGGGCTGAGGCCATCGCAGCGCTGCTGCCCCCGGACACCCGCTGCCCCCTGCTCTGCAGTGAGTCTTGGGGACGATCCTGCTGCCCCCCTGCTCCCCCCCTGCTCCCCACTGCTGCTTCCCTGGGGACTGGGGGGCACCGTGGGGCTGGCGGGGGGCTGGGAGGTCCTGTCCTCCCTCGGCCCCGTTTCCCACGGCTGTGGCTCTGTGCCGGGGGCCTGAGCCGCAGCCGGGCCCCCCCCCTTTGTTGCTCCCCGGGGCCGGGCGCAGCCCCCCCGTCCCTGCGCCCTGGAGCGGAGAAAGTTAGTCAAATCTGCAGAAACCGCAGCAGGGGGGAGGCTGCGTCTCCACCGCCGCTTTGATGTCACCCCTGCACGTCCCGCAGGTGCTGCGCCGTTGCCATAGCCCCGGTGCCGCGGTCCCCACCGCCGCTTTGCCATTAACTCGTGCGAGAAGGGGGGATAATGCAAAAATATTTCCTCTCCCCCCCGCCATCCTGTCCCCAAGGTGCCTGGAGCCGGCCGGGCCCAGGGAGGCCACGTGCGTGGCACGGGCTGGTGCACGCTGCACGGTGCACGGTGCTGCAGCCGCCATCCAGCCCCTCGCACGTGGGGCTGGGGGTCCTGGCAGGCGTTTGGGGGGCTGCACCAGGGACCCCGCATCCGTGCCGCACATGCATCCCTGCACCCTCCATCCCGGGCACTGGCGAGGCCGCGGGGCATCCCCGGCTCCAGTGCAGCCGCACCGGGAAGCGCGGTGGGAGCCAGGATGGTTTCTGAGAAACGGCCCCGCGGCGTTGAATCATGCCGGGCCTCCCTGCGGTTTCCCCCTGCTCTCA
This sequence comes from Calonectris borealis, assembly GCF_964195595.1. Classification (NCBI taxonomy): domain Eukaryota; kingdom Metazoa; phylum Chordata; class Aves; order Procellariiformes; family Procellariidae; genus Calonectris; species Calonectris borealis. Next base: position 9,486,841 of record NC_134333.1, on the reverse strand, counting down.
CCTCCCGGGCGCAGTCACGCCAGGCGCCCACACACGAGCACCCTGCGCCCAGCCTGGGGGGCGGCACAGGCTGCACCCCGCTCCCTACCATCACCCCCCCGCACTGGAGGGGAGCCCCGGGGCAGCGCAGGGTGCTGGGGTCCCCCTGACACGCCTGCTCCTGCTGCCTGACCCGCACCCATCCTGCACCCATCATGCACGCTGCACCCAGCACTCCTGCACCCACCCTGCACCCAGCAGCCCTGCACCCTGCACCCAGCCTTCACCATGCAACCCACACTCACTCTGCACCAGTCCCTGCAGCCCCTTTGCACCCACTGTGCACCCGTGCACCCACCGTGCACCCTTTGCACCCCGCTCCCGTCCCTTGCACCACCTCCTGCACCCTCTGCACCCAGCGCTGCAGCCGAGCCGCCGGCGCGGTGCCCTGTAGCCTCTTGTGCTGCCCCAGTGCCATGGGGTTCGGTGCCGGAGGGGGGTGACACAGTCCGTCGTGCGGGACCCCCCCACCACGGGGCATTGCCGACCCCGCAGCGGAGCCCAGGGGGAAGGGGACACAGCCGTCACTGGTGGCCGGGGGGGACCGGACCTGGGCCCTGGGGTGCCGCATGCCCGTGGGTGCAGGGGGCCGGGGGGGCCGGGTGTCCCCAGGGAGCGGGAGGCAGGCGGGGGGCAGCTGCCAGCCCTTCCCAGCCCCGTCACGGTCGCTGCGCTCTCGGAGGAAGCCGCTCTGCTTTTTCACCCGGCGCTGGTTAAAAATACCACTCCCGATTTTAATACAGCGGCGGCGGGTGCTATTTCGGGCCGGGAGCAGGAAGCGAAACCCCACGCGGGTCCCGGCCCCGCTCGCCCCCCCGCCTCCGAGCTGCCCCCCGAGGGAGCCGGGCGCCTGGGCGGCTGCGCCGGCGCGGTGCCCCGAGCTGCCGGGGGCCGCGGGGGCTACTTGAAGCCCAGCAGCCGGGCGCCCTCCTTCACCTTCTGGGCCTTCCAGCGGAGCAGGCGGATGGCGCGGAGGCTGAGCCGCAGCACCGCGTCGTACTTGAACACCAGCTTGTAGAAAGCGTCGGTCATGAGGGCGCCGCTGGGGTCGGCGTGCTTCAGCGCGGCCATCGGCGTGTACGCCACGTTGGTCTGGTGCCGGAAGGGCGGCCGGGCCGCCTCGATCACCCGCAGCGTGTGCTGCACGCGGGGACGTTACTGTCCCCTTCCTGTCCCCATCCCCTCCTCATCCCCATCCCATCCCCATCCCCATTCCCACCTCCATCCCACTCCCATCCTCATCTCCATCCCATTCCCATCCCATCCCTTTCCATCCTATCTGCATCCCAGCCCCATCTCCATCCCAACCCCATTCCCATCCCATCCCATCCTATCCCCATCCCATTCCCATCCATTCTCCTTCCCATTCCCATCCTATCCCTATCTCCATCCCCAACCCCTTCCCGTCCTATCCCTGTCTCCATCCCATTCCATCCCCGTTCCGTCCCCATCCCATCCCTATCCTATCCCGTGCTATCCCATCCCCGTCCCATTCTCATCCCCCGCCCCATCCCTGTCCCTGTCCCTGTTCCCAGCTGGGCTCAGCACCATCAGGATGGAGCTCAGGGGGAAGGAGTTGTCGGGGCGGGACCCCTGCCCCGCTGACGCTGGGGGTCGCTGCTCCTCGTTAGGGCTAATTGAGGCTTCTCGGGACAGCCCAGCCCAGCCAGGGGCTGCCAGGCGGGGGGGTGGGAAGGGGGCAGCCCCCAGCCCCGCGGGGCCACCCGCCCGCCCGTCACCTCCGCGATGTCCTCGGGGCTCTGGCCCAGGCTGGCGAAGACGTCCTTGGAGTTCCTCAGGTAGAGGTTGGTGAAGATGTCGGCCGTCTCGGGGTCGGTCCGCGAGTAGTCAGCGCGTTCGGCTTCCTCGTACACCTTCGCCTCGAACTCCGTTGTCACCGGCCCCGGCTCCACCAGGCTGATCCTGCCCGGGGATGGGGCGCTGGGGACCCCGGCACCCCCCAGACCGCCCACCCCGGGGGGCCACGCCGGCCCCGGCACTCACGCCACGTTGAAGCGCAGCGCCTGCACCACCAGGCTCTCGCAGAAACCCTCCACCGCGAACTTGGAGGCCGCGTAGACGTCGTTGAAGACGATGCCTGGACGGGCGGGGGGTCCCAGTCAGGGCTGGGAGGGGGGGCTGGTCCCCCCGGGGCACCCCGTCCCCCCCTACCCTGCAGGCCCATGATGCTGCTGATGACCACGATGTGGCCCCCGCGGCGCCGCTTCATGTCGGGCAGCACCTCCTTGACCAGGCGGACGAGGCCGAAGAAGTTGGTGTCCATGAGGCTCTGCATGGCCGCCAGGCTCTGGCACTCCAGGGGACCCACCATGCCCACCCCGGCGTTGCTGACTGCGGGCACGGGGCGTCAGCGGGGCGTCCCCTGTGCAGGGGGGGTCCCGTGCCCCATGTCAGAGGGTCCCCGGTGCGCAGAGGTGTATGGAGGGTCCCCAGCATGGGATGCCCTGGGTGCGGAGGGTCCCTGGTGCACGGGGTGTCCCCAGCACAGAGGGTCCCCAGTGCACAGAGGGTCCCTGGTGCACAGAGGGTCCCTGGTGCACAGGGTGTCCCTGACATGGGGGTCCCTGGTACATGGGGACAGGGGGTCCCTGGTGCAGGATGTCCCTGACATGGGGGGTCCCTGGTACATGGGGACAGGGGGTCCCTGGTGCACAGGGTGTCCCTGACATGAGGGGTCCCTGGTACATGGGGACAGGGGGTCCCTGGTGCACAGGGTGTCCCTGACATGGGGGTCCCTGGTGCACAGGGTGTCCCTGACGTGGGGGGTCCCTGGTACATGGGGACAGGGGGTCCCTGGTGCACAGGGTGTCCCTGGCATGGGGGTCCCTGGTGCACAGGATGTCCCTGGCATGGGGGTCCCTGGTACACGGGGACAGGGGGTCCCTGGTGCAGGATGTCCCTGGCATGGGGGGTCCCTGGTACACGGGGACAGGGGGTCCCTGGTGCACAGGGTGTCCCTGACATGGGGGTCCCTGGTACATGGGGACAGGGGGTCCCTGGTGCACACGGTGTCCCTGACATGGGGGTCCCTGGTGCACAGGATGTCCCTGGCATGGGGGGTCCCTGGTACATGGGGACAGGGGGTCCCTGGTGCACAGGGTGTCCCTGACATGGGGGTCCCTGGTACATGGGGACAGGGGGTCCCTGGTGCACAGGGTGTCCCTGACATGAGGGGTCCCTGGTACATGGGGACAGGGGGTCCCTGGTGCACAGGGTGTCCCTGGCATGGGGGTCCCTGGTACACGGGGACAGGGGGTCCCTGGTGCACAGGGTGTCCCTGACGTGGGGGGTCCCTGGTACATGGGGACAGGGGGTCCCTGGTGCACAGGGTGTCCCTGACATGGGGCGTCCCCAGCACTGGGTGCACAGAGGGTCCCCAGCATGGGACACACGTGGCGTGGACAGTCCCCAGTGCACGGGGTCCCTGGTGCGTGGGGTGTCCCCGGCGCAGAGGGTCCCTGGCACAGGGCTCCCTGGCGCAGGGCACCAGGGGGACGCAGTGGGAGGGGGGTCGCGGGGCTCACCCAGGATGTCAACGTGGCGCCCGGGGATGCTGTCGAGGCAGGCGCGGATGGAGCCCTCGTCGCAGACGTCCAGCTGCTTGATCTCCAGCGTCCGGCCCAGCGCCGGCCCCGCCGCCGCCGCCAGCGCCCCGCTCCTGCCCACGTTCCTCATGGTGGCGATGACTGGGGGCAGAGGCGGCTCAGCCCCGCGCGGGGTCTCCCCGGGAATGGGGGGTCCCCCCACCCCGCTCACCTCGGAAGCGGCGCTGCTTGTCCCGCGCCAGCCGGACGGCCAGCGCCAGCCCGATGCCGGAGGAGCAGCCGGTGATCAGCACCGTCTTGGGAGCCATGGCACAGCCACGGCCCCGCTCCCCGGCCCCCCGCCTTTAATAGCAGCTGGCCTGGCCCCGGCCCCCCCAAATCCAGGCCCTTAATCCCCCCCCGCTAATCCCACCAGGATTTGCCGGCGGCCGCATGGCTGAGCCGCACGTGGTGCCCGGGGCGCACAGAGGGGCCTTTGTGCAGGACCCGGGGCACCGCGGGGACACGGCAGGACATGGGGACGCTGCCAGCCGCGCATCCGCCACAGCGGGGGGCTGTGGGGACGGACCCCCCCAGCACCCCGGCTTTTCCGTTAGAGGAGGCGAGGCGGGAGCTCTGAAAAAATAACCTTTATTCTCCTTGGTACAAAACACGTCACAGTTCGACTGGCCTCGCAGGGAGCTGGGGGAGGCGGCGGTGCTCCCCCCACCCCCCCAGGACCCCGCTTCTGGGACTGGGGACCCCCAACCCGCCTGGCCCGGGGGTGAGGAGTGCCGGGGCCACTCGGGGCCACTCGGGGCCACTCGGGGCCACTCGGGGCCGGTGCTGCGGGGCGGGGGAGAAAGTGCTTGAGTGGGGGGGGGCCCGGCGGCGCTGGCACCCCGGGACCCTGTGGGCAGAGCCGGCACCCGGGGCGCAGGGTGGGCGGCTGGCAGCGGAGGAACCGTCCTCGACCCTGTGCTTGCTGTGCCGAGCTGGCCCCAACCCTGCCACCCCGTGCCGGGCTGTGCCAAGCCGTGCCAGCAGTGCCAGGCTGTGCCAAGCCATGCCACGCCGGCGGTGCCGGGTTGTGCCGAGTCGTGCCAGCGGTGCCAGGCTGTGCCAAGCCTTGCCGGTGGCGCTGGGCCGTGCCAAGCCATACCGTGCCGGCCATGCCACACGGTGCCGGTGGCGCCGGGCTCAGAGGGCCACGCAGGTGCAGTAGTGCCGCAGCTTGCAGGGCAGGATGCCGCGGTTGATCTGGTGGAACTCCACGAGCTGGATGAGGTCGGCGAAGCGGGTCTGCCCGTCGTCCATGGTGAAGTAGAGCCGTCCCTCCTCCTCGCTCTGCCGGGGGGCACGGGTCAGGCCCTCGCCCCCCGGCCCCCCCGGCCCCCCACCCCGCCGCCGGCACTCACCGGCAGGATGAGATAGTGTTTGACTCTCTGCAGGTGGCACAGGGACAGGACGAAGCCCTTGGGGTTGCGCTGGCTCTCCCGCACCAGGAAGACGCTGCGAGCCCCGGGGGGGTGTCACCGCTGGCCCCTGTGTCACCCCCGGGGTCCCAGGTACCCCCCCAAGCCCTGGGCTCCTGTACCCCCAGGAGCCCTGTATTCCCCTGGGAGCCCCAGCATCCCGTCCCCCCACCCACAAACCCCAGGCTCCCGTACCCCTGGGGGCTGCAGATCCCCTAGAAACCCTGGGGGGTCCCAACCCCCCTGGGATCCCATGTCCCCCCCGGCAAGTGTCCCCCCATCCCCCAGGGGTCCTGCATCACCCCGTGAACCGCAGGGCCCTGTAACCCCCGGGGCCATGTACCCAGCAGGGGTCCCCCCAGTGAGCCCCGGGGACCTCGACCCCCCCGGGGTCCCCGTACCCTTCCACCAAGCCCTGACGGCCGATGAGCTGCTGGGTGTCCTCCCGGGAGATGCGCCCGTGGAACCAGGGCTGGGTGCGGTGGATGGCTGCGGGGAGACGGGCGTCAGGCTTGGGGAGAACCCCCGCCCGGGGCAGGGACCCCCCCTCGGCACGACCCGGCTCTGCCGGATGGGAGCCCGCGGCTGGGCGCTGCTCACCGGCGCTGAGCGGGGAGCTCTGGCAGGCTGCCGGCAGGCTGTACCGGTGCGTCGTCTTCTTCTGGCCGTGCAAAGCGAGGAGCAGGCGTTAGGGTGGTCTCGGGGGGGCCCCCGCCTCACACCCCTGCACCCCAACTCACCCTCCAGGCCTGCGCCTCCTCCAGGGCCACCGTCAGCACCTCGCTGGGGTTCTCGATCACCCGGCCCGTGCACCCCGAGAAGTCCATGGCCACCAGCGCGTTGTCCGAGACGCTTCGCTGTGGGGGACGGCGAGAGGGGGGGTGACCGGGGGGCTCCCCGTGGGATGGGGGCTGCGGGGGGGCGGCACTCACCAGGGGCGTGGGGCCGATCCAGGGGGGCTGGCTCAGCCGCGCCTGCGCTTGCTGGTAGTTGCGGTAGAGCTGCATGCCGTACTGGGGGGAACGGCCCCGTGAGCTGGGGGGGTCCCGCGGGGCCTCCGTCCCACAGCGGGGTGGGGGAGCACCCGCCTGGTGTGGGGACGGGGACCTCCGCATCCTCCCAGCTTGGGGTTGGGGACATCTACATCTGCCCTGCATGGGGACGGGGACACCACCCTGCATCTGTTCTGGCACGGGGATGGGGACATCCCTCTGGCACCCCCCAGCACAGGGATGTGAGCATCCCCGGCATCCCCGGTGTCCCCCGGCATCCCTCCAGCCTTCCCCCAGCATCCCCCCCGGCATCCCCCGGCACGGGGCCGGTAACGCCCCGGCCGGGCCAGGGCCCACCTTGAAGAGGCGGAAAGCCGCCATCCAGCAGCTCCGGCTCTGCTCGTCCTCGCTGCAGAGCAGCTTCAGGCCCTTCACGCCGCTCCGCACCTTGTAGGGCTGCGGGGAGAGGCCGGAGCCGTCATGGGGCAGCCCGGCCGGCTCTCGGGGGGCAGAGACCCCTTGGCAGGGGAAGGTGCACAGAAGGGATGGGACCCCCGGCCCCCCCAGCCAGGCGGGGACGTCCCCACCTTGATGCAGAAGCCGAACTCGGTGGGCGTCCCGTAGAGCTTCTTGCCCTGCGTCACGTAGTAGATGTTGGACTCGGTGAGGTCGGCGAAGTACTGGAGGTGCCGGGGGTCCTGGGGGGCGGGGGTGTCAGGGCCGGCCCCGCCGCAGCCCCCCGGCCGAGCCCCCGCCCGCCCCCTCACCTTGGAGGTGCCCTTGGTGGAGTAGTAGAGCCCCGAGCGGCGCAGGGAGAAGTAGAAACGCTTCCAGACCTTGCGCCCGGCCTCCCGCAGCTGCAGGAAGCCCTGGACCTCGGGGCAGCTCCCGGAGTTGAGGAAGTTCTGGGGGGAGACGAGGGCTGAGGGGCACGGCGGGGTCCCCACGGCACGGCGGGGTGCCCATGGCAAGGTGGGGTCCCCACGGCATGGTGGGGTCCCTATAGTACAGCAGGGTCCCCACAGCACAGCGGCATCCCCATGGCACAGCAGGGTCCCCACGGCACGGTGGGGTCCCCACGGCACGGCAGGGTCCCCATGGCACAGAGAGGTCCCCACAGCACAGCGGGGTCCCCACAGCATGGTGGGGTCCCTATAGTACAGCAGGGTCCCCATGGCACAGCAGGGTCCCCACGGCACAGCGGGGTCCCCACGGCACAGAGAGGTCCCCAGAGCATGGTGGGGTCCCCACGGCATGGCGGGGTCCCCACAGTACAATGGGGTCCCCACGGCACAGCGGGGTCCCCATGGCACAGAGAGGTCCCCAGAGCATGGTGGGGTCCCCACGGCACAATGGGGTCCCCACGGCACAGCGGGGTCCCCACGGCACAGTGGGGTCCCCACGGCACAGCAGGGTCCCCACGGCATGGCGGGGTCCCCACGGCACAGCGGGGTCCCCACGGCACGTCTGGGCACGGCGGCCCCGTACCTGGATGAGCTCGGAGTGTGCCATGCTCTTATTCGCCTCCAGGCAGCTGGACACCATCACCTCGGGGAAGAGGGACTGCTGGGGGGACAGGGGGTCAGGGGAGACCCGCGGGGTGCTCAGGGTCCCTGTGGGGCATCCAGGTCCCCGTGGGACACGCGGGTCCCCGCGGGCTTTGCTCTGGCGGCCACGTACCGCGTTGCTCTTGAAGAGCTCGTACTTGGCGAAGTTCTTGCGGAAGACGAAGCGGCTGTCGGCGCCCGGGGGCCAGGAGCTCTGCACCTCCACCACCGACTCGTGGTCCTCCAGGCACCGCTCTGCGGGGGGACGGGGCTCAGCGCGGCGGCCGGGGGGGGCCCAGTGCCACACCGCGCCGCGCCGCGCCGCGCCGGCGGCTCACCCAGGGCCAGGTGCTGGTGCAGCTCGACCAGGGCCCAGCTGTGGTCCTGCAGCGCCCGCGTCCTCCGCACCAGCGTCTCGCAGAGCTGCCGCGCCGTGGTCCCCGCCGACGCCTCCAGCGAGCGGCACGCGCCGTCCTCGCCGAACACCTTCACCACCTGCCGGCACGCGCCAGGGCGGGCGTCAGGGCCCCCCGGCGGGAGGGGACCCCGCGTCCCCGGGGGCCGAGCCCCCCCCCCCAGCCCCCTGCCCCCCGACTCACGTGGGAGGCGCCTTCGCGGGGGGGCCCCTGCCCCAGGGCCGGGCTGCTGAGGATGGGCGAGTTGGAGGGGCTGCAGAGCTCGGGGAAGGGGTTGGGGATGCTGGGCAGCGACGAGGCGCGCGGCTCCTCCTCCGGCAGCTGCCGGCTGCGGGCAGAGAGGGGCTGAGCTCCCTCAGACCCCCTGGCACCGGGTCCTGTGCCCCCACGCCTGTGACCCCCCTCAATCCACTGCCCCCCCCCAACCTCCGCGGGAGAGCCTCGGCATCCGGGCCCCCCACCCACCTGCTGCCGTGGATGAAGAGGGGCTGGGAGCGCTTGACCTCGGGCGGCCCCTCGCCCCCGTCCCACTCGCCGGGGACCCCCTCCTGCTCGGCGCCGCCCGGCCCGGGGGGCTCCCGGAGGCTGCTCTGCTGAGCCCCCCCGTCCATGGCATTATCTGGGGGGAGAGAGCGGGTCCTGCACCCCACGAGGCTCCGGGTCCTCGTCCCCGCGGCAGCAGGGCCGGGGGTCTGCGGGCAGCCCCCACGGGACACCACGCCGGGCTCCACGTGGGCCGCACGCCGCCAGCCGCCGCCGCCGCGCCGGCGCGGGCAGCCGGTGCCGGGGTGCTGCCAGGGGCTGCCCACCCTTGGCACCCGCCCGGGTGGTGTTTTGCCGGCGCCCAGACAAGCGGTGAGTCAGCGCGCGGCGGCGTGACTCAGCACCGCCCCGCCTGCCCCCGGCCCCCCGCACCCCGCGGGGGTCCGGCCAAGCCCCGCGCGGCTGCCAAGGGTGGGGGTGTCCCCGTCCCTCCAGCCCCATCCCAACGCAGGAGCTGGGGGACGGGAGCGTGAGCCCGGTGGTGAGCACAGCCCCCTACGAGACAACCGAGAATCCCCCAGCACCGCCACGTCCCACGCGGGACCCCCTCCAGTGCCCCACGTCACCACTGAGAGGCTGGTGGCACCGGGAGCCACCGACTGAGCCGGGCTGGGGCCGGTGGAGCCGAGTTGGGCTGGGCTGAATTGGGCCAAAGTGAGCTGGGCTGAGCCGGGCTGAGCTTTGCTGGGCTGAGCTGCGCTGGGCTGAGCTGCGCTGGGCTGAGCTGCGCTGGGCTGAGCTTTGTCAGGCTGAGCCATGCTGGGCTGAACGGTACTGGGCTTAGCAGTACCAGGCTGAGCTCTTCCAGGCTGAGCTGTGCCAGGCTGAGCCGCGCCGGGCTGAGCTGCGGCGGGCGAGCGCGGCGCCGGCGGGAGCAGGAAGCGGAGCGTGGCGGCGGCCCAGCCCAGACACCTCCTCGGGTCCGGCCAAACCAGTTCTGGCGGCCGCTCCCAGCTCCACCTCACCGCGCTGGCATCCGGGCCGGGGCGGCCGCGCCGGCAGGCCGGGGGCGAGGGAGCCGGCGCCCGCGCCCACCGTGGGAACTGCCCCGAGCCCGCCCGCCGGCACGGCCCCCCGTGCTGCGACGTCACCCCTCGCCCCCGCCCGGCCGCCGGTGCCCGGTGCCAGCGCCCACGCCATGCTGCAGCGCTCGGGGGGCGCGTGGACACCGGCCAGCGCTCCGGTTTCAGCCCCAAAATGATTCGCAACGGGGCTGCGGGATGTGCACGGCCCTGGGCCAGCCCTGCCATGGCACAGCACGGCACGGCTCGGCACGGCTCGGCACGGCCGGCCCCACCGCCGGTCACCTGGGCCAGGCAGGGGCAGGCGCAGCCCGGCCATGGCGGCACGTGGCACACGTAACACACGCGCGGCGCCCACGGCCGCGCCGGCGGCACTCGGTGGCTGCGGGCACGCGCACGCCAGGCCCCGCCGTTCCCGGGATGCCGCGCGGGGCCGGTTTAATCATTCACCCGCTGCCCATCCCTGTCCCCGTCCCCGTCCCCGTCCCCCGCCTCCCGGCCCGCTCGGGGTCCAAGTCCATGGCCAGGCAGGACTGGTGCCATCACGCGGCTGCCACCACCATCCCCATCCCATCCCCGGCCCCGCCACGTCCCGGTCCCTGCCCCGGCCGTCCCAGCGGTGCGGACCCTCTGCTCCATCCCCGCTCCCCTGCCCTGGCTCTGCCGGAGGGGCCGGGCTGGGGTCTCCGTGCCTGGGCCAGGGGACACGGGGGACAGCCAGGGGTCACGTGGGGTGATGCTGCCCACGGTGGGACACGGTGCGGGGTCACGCCGAGCCACGCAGGGGACACTGGAGGGACTGACAGGGGATGTGACAGATGGGGACCCCACGGGGCCCTGGGACAGTGGCACAGCCCTGCCACCAACCTGCCAGCCCATCACCGTGGCCTCAGGTCACCCTGATGCCAGCCCTGTCCTGGTGGCTGTGACGGGGCTCTGACGGGGTGGTGATGATGGTGGGGGGACACAGGGTGTCCCTGGGGTCTGGGGCAAACAGGGGGACCGGGGTCTTGGGTCTATGGGGGGACCAGGGCCACCAGGGTTATGGGGCAGGGGACCGGAGGGTGTCAGAACCGTAGGGCTGGGCCCCAGGGCCACCAGCGTTACGGAGCAGAGGGACCAGGGCCACCGGGTTTAGGGGACAGGGTCCCAGGGCCACCAACATTAAGGGATGGGGTCCCAGGGCCACCAGGTTTAAGGGACAGGGTCCCAGGGCCACCAGGGCTAAGGGATGGGGTCCCAGGGCCAGCAGGACTGTGGGGCAGGGGGACTGGGGGATGTTGAGGCTATGGGATGGGGTCCCAGGGCCACCAGCGCTATAGGGCAGGGCGACCAGGGCCATCAGGGCTACGGGAAGGGTCCCAGAGCCACCAGGGTTATGGGATGGGGTCCCAGGGCCACCAGGATTAGGGGACAGGGTCCCAGGTCTACCAGAGCTGTAGGGCAGGGTTCCCAGGGCCACCAGGGCTATAGGATGGGGTCCCAGGGCCAGCAGGGCTATAGGGCAGGTTCCCAGGGCCATCAGGATTAGGAGACAGGCTCCCAGGACCACCAGGGCTAAGGGATGGGGTCCCAGGGCCATCAGGATTAGGGGACAGGGTCCCAGGACCACCAGGGCTAAGGGATGGGGTCCCAGGGCCGCCAGGATTAGGGGACAGGGTCCCAGGACCACCAGGGCTAAGGGATGGCGTCCCAGGGCCACCAGGATTAGGGGACAGGGTCCCAGGACCACCAGGGCTAAGGGATGGCGTCCCAGGGCCACCAGGATTAGGGGACAGGGTCCCAGGACCACCAGGGCTAAGGGATGGGGTCCCAGGGCCACCAGGATTAGGGGACAGGGTCCCAGGACCACCAGGGCTAAGGGACGGGGTCCCAGGGCCCCCAGCTGTGGGCAGGGGTCCCGGTGGGTGCCGAGGCGGTGGGACAGGGCTCCCTGGGCCACGGGGGCGGCAGGGCCGGGGGTGCGGAGGCTGCGGGGCAGCGGCAGCGGCGAGGCCGTGCCGGGGCGGCAGAGGAGGAGGAAGAGCCGGGAGGAAGGTGGGAGGGAGGGGGCGGGGGCGCAGCAGGGGGCCAGGGTCATGCAGGTGGGATGGGGCCGACATCCCGGGATGGCCAGCGGCCCCACGGCGCGGGGGGTCCCCACCCCGGCCCCGCTCCTACCTGCAGGCGCCCGCCGCGTCCCGCCACCCTCCCGCCGGACCGGGGATTCCTGTTCTCCCCGGCTTTATCTACCTGCGCCAGCTCCCGCCCCCGCCTGACATCATGCCGCCCCGGGCCGGCCGCCCGGCACCCGGCCCCCCCCCACCACCCAGGGGTGCCCCCCGACCCCCCGGCCCCGGGATGGGGCATCCAGCCTGGCCCCGTGCCAGCACGGGGGGTCCAAGCCCCCCGAACCCCCATCCCACGACCCCGCTGTGGTGATGGGGAGTTTCCCACAATGCACTGGGGTGACCCCAGGAGCGGCCGAGCCGGGGCGGGGGGCAGAGCTGGGGGGCACCCAGGGCCCCGTGGCTGTCCTGGGGGTGCGGGTCCGGCATGGCCCAGCCCGGCCCCCCCCGGGGGTCCCCGGCCCCAGGCTGTGGGGTTTGGGTCAAGGCTCCCCTGGGACCCCACACGTGGTGGGGGCTGGAAGGGCTCCATGGGGTGGGGGGGCCCCGTGGGGTCAGCCCAGGGACTGGGGCAGGTGGGGACCCCATGGGGTGTGGGGGGTCCCGTGGGGGTCCCATGCAGGTGGCAGGGTGCCCTGGGGTTTGGAGGGTTGTGGGGTCCTCATGGAGGGGCCCCTATGGGATGCAGGGGGGGCCCTGTGGGGGTCCCTTAGGGGATCTGTGGGGGTCCCATGGCGGCAGAGGGTGGGGTCCCTTGAGGGCCCCCATGGGTGCTGGGGGTGGGGCTTTCCATGGGGGCTGTGGGTGTCCTCATGGGGCTATGGGAGACCCTGTGGGGCAATAAGTGCCCCCCCAGGTGCCGGGGGAGTCTCCACAGGGCGGTGGGAGCCCCGTGGGGCCTGTGAGTGGCCCCGTGGGGCCTGTGGGTGTCCCCATAAGGGGTGTGGGTGTCCCACAGGGGGAGTGGGTGTCTCCATGGAGCGCTTGGGGTCCCGTGGGGCCACAGAGTCCCCAGAGAGGTCCCCATTAGGGGTTCAGGGGGTCCCCGTGGAGGATGCTGAGGGTCTCATGGGCTCCATGGGGGTCCCATGCGGGATCTTTTGGGGTCTGTACGTGCACCAAGGCCCTGTAGGCTCCCACGGAGGGGTTGTGGGGGGTCAGTGGGGGTCCCATGGGGGACAGTGGGGGTCCTATGCGTCTGTGGGGATCCCCATGGGACTGTAGAGCTCCCGCGGTCCCCACGGGAGCCTGTGCGGGTCCCACGGGAGTCGGTGCGGGTCCCAGGGGGGTCGGTGCGGGTCCCCGCGGGCTCCGTGGGGACCCGGCGGGCGGAGGCGGCCCCGCCGCTGCGCGCTCCTCCCGCCAGCAGGTGGCGCGGCGCGGCCGCCCGGAGCAGACGAGAGGCGTGGTGCCGCGCGGCCGGAAGCGCCGCGTCACGTGGCGGGCACCCGGAAGCGGCGGGCGGGCGGCGGGACCGGCGGCGATGAGCGGCGGGGCCGAAGCGGCGGCGGCGGCGGCCGGGGCTGACGCCGAGGCCGAGCGGCGGGTCCGCATCGTGGTGGAGTACTGGTGAGCGCCGCGCCGGGCCCGGGCTCCTTCCCCCAGTGCTGCTCCGCCACCTGCGGGGGGACGCGGCGGGGCCGGGGGGCGAAGAACCGGGAGGAGTGGGGGGGGGCGAAGGGCCTTCGGCGTGTGAGGGACCCGGAGGGGGCAGTGGGGTGGGAAGGCGCTGAGGAAGGGGATACTGGGTGCCGGGGGCAGCAACTGGGGGAACTGGGACGGGGCATGCGGGGTGCTGGGGGGACTTTCAGGCACGTGAGGGTCCGGGGGGGAAGGGGGGGCTAAGGAGGGGGACGGGGGGCTCTGCAGGGGTGGGGGGGAGTTGGGGTGCAGAGGAGTAGGTGGGTCATAGGCTAATGGGATATGGGGGGCCTGAGGGGTGTAGGGAGCTGGGGGGCTTGTGGGGGGGTAGGGGGTCGGAGGGTTTTGGGGATGGGGTGGAGGGGGTGGGGGGGCTATTGTGGGGGATGCAGGGCCTGGGGATACAGGGGAGGTGGATGCTGGGGGGCTCCTTAGTTTGGGGTGGGGTTGGCCGGGGAGTGTCTGGGCAAGGGGTGCTGTCGGGGGGTCCCCACGCAAGGCCTCAGCTCTCACCCGCTTCTCCTGCACCCAGCGAGCCCTGCGGCTTCGAGCCCACGTACCAGGAGCTGGCGAGCGCCGTGAAGGAGGAGTACCCCGACATCGAGATCGAGTCAAGGCTGGGGGGCACAGGTAAGGGCCCACGACAGCCCTGCTGCGGCCGGCGCCGTGCTGGGGTCACTGCTGGGGTGCACTGCTGGGGTCACTGCTGGGGTGCACTGCGGTTGGGGCGACCCCGGCCTGCCCCCGCTGCGGTGCTGGGTGTCAGCCCTGTCTTTGGGAGGGCAGGGGGCTGAGCTGGTGTAAACCTTGCAAGCGAGACTGTGCCTGAGCGCTGCGTATCGCAGGGGCTGCCCCTCACCGAGGTCTCGGGGCAGGTGAAGAGACCCTGGAGCCTGAGTGTCTGCCAGGAGAAAGGCAGGAGCCCCCCAGGCTCTCCAGGGGTGCACTGTGTGTCCTGCCGCCGGGGGTACGGCCTGGCGGGTCTGGGGGTGCCACCGCAGTGTTTCTGCCTCCCAGACGCTTGTGCCGGGGGTCGGTGTGGCAGGAACGGCTGCAGGAGGGGTGGGGGGGTTGGCGGGACCGTGCAGGGCAGGAGCACGGCTTAGGGCTCGGCCCTGTGTGCTTTTAAGGTGCCTTCGAGATTGAGATCAACGGGCAGCTGGTCTTCTCCAAGCTGGAGAACGGAGGCTTTCCCTACGAGAAGGACGTAAGTACCCGGCCCCGCAGGGTCCTTGCGTCAGCCAGGCTGGGGGCCGTGGGGAGGTTTGTTTTTGCAGTGAGCTCCCGTGACCGGTTTTTTCCCTCGGCGTCTCCGTTTCATCACCCACTGGCTCTGCCCGAGCTCCGGCGACGCCTCACGATCCCGTCGGGCATTGCTCCCCTTCCTGCCACCCTGCCGGGACCCGTTCCAGGTCCCGCTGCAATACGATGCGAGCCTGAGCCGCTGCTCGTGTGGGGAGAGCGGGGACGGTTCCTGGAGCTCCTGCCTCAGCGTGGCCGTGATTTGGGCCCCTGGTGCTGCCTGGCCTCCCCGCGTTGCGTCCAAGTGCTCCCCACCGCTGCATCCCCCCCTCCCAGCGCTCCTTCCCCCCCAGACCTCGTGGCGAGGCCGGCCCGGAGCGCAACCCCCTCCCCTCTGTCTCCTCAGCTGATCGAAGCGATTCGCAGAGCGAGGAATGGGGAACCGCTGGAGAAAATCACCAACAGCCGCCCCCCCTGCGTCATCCTGTAGCCCCGCGCCCAGCTGGGATCTCCCAGCGCCCGGCAGCCAGCTCCCGGCCCCTTCGCTGCCTTCGTTACCTTCCTGCATGTTGGGGGAGACCGGGAACGTCGGGGGAATGCGAGAGCGTAAGGAGCCTCCCGGGGAACTGGGGGCGAGGGCTGGGATGGGCAGAGCTGTGGTACTGGTGTCACTGGGCCGGCCGTGCCGGGGGGGTCGTTCTGGCCCGTCCCTTCGGGTCGCGTCCCCGCCGTGCCTGACCCGCTGCGGGGTGTAGCTGCGGCGTGGGGTGCTCCCCTGCCTGCCTTCGCCTTCCCCTTCCTCTGCGCTTGCCTCCCCCCACGCCCAGCAGTGCAGGGGGGGCGTGGGGGCCCCCCCACAAATGCTCTGCCCAGCCCTCGGGGGAGCCAGCCCGGGCGTTGGAGGGGACTTTGCAGCTCCAGACCTCCCAGCAGGTTAATGCAGAGCAAAAACCACTCGCTGTAAACTTTAGCGTGATTCGTTAATGATTAGCCTCTCCTGTCACTGTTTAAACCGGTGCGAGGGCAGCGGGGACCGGCTGCCCCGGCCGGGCCTGGGAACCCCGGCTCGGCTCCGTCCCCACGGCCAAGAGGTTTCTTAACGGCCGCGAGCTTCCCCCCCTCCCCTCCTCAGGCTCTCGGCTCTCGCTTCCCGCTTGTAATGACTCTGCCCTTCGCCACGGGGCGGCCGAGCCGGCGGAGGGGCCCCCTATTTATTCTATACTGTGTATAACCCCAACGGCCCGGTGCTGAATAAAGGACAGAGGAGAACGTGGCCTCTCTCGTGTCCCTCGAGTACGGGGGTGGGACACGGGCACCGAGGCGCAAAAGCGGGGTTAGATCAGGTCCCGTCTCCTGCCTGCCCTGCCCTTGGTCGGCGGCCAGGCGGGATCAGGACTTTCACCCTCCAGGTAAGCGGGTCCTGCCCCTCGCTGCCTGCTCGGGTGGTGGCAGCTGAGGCCAGGAGGGAGGGGACACGGAGGTCCTGGGGAGACGGAGCCGGCTCCCCTCCGCCAGCGACGAAGGAGGAACCACACAGACAAGGGGTGTAGAAAAAAAAAAAAAACCAATGTACAATTATCAAATATACATCTTGGTGCGATACAGTCGGCTTCAGAAGAATCCAGGAGGAGCCGGGACGCGCGCCCGGCGTCCGTCTGCTCTCAGTGCAAGTCCGTGTGTCCCGGCGCGGCTGGGGCGCCGGGGGAGGAGGGTGGCGGCGAGGTTCACAGGATGAGCCGGGCCGGGAGAGCCCTGGAGAGGTGGGTGGTGGCGGAGGAGCCTTTGGGGTGACGGTGGCGGCTGTCCTTGCCCAGGCTATGCTGGGGCCGAGCTCCCCGGGCTGCTCCCGGTCGCAGTCTGAGCACCGTCCGGCTCAGCGCGGCTCGTGGGTCACCCCCGCCGGTGCCCAGCTCTGGGGGGGGCCCAGAGCAACACCTGGCACGAAGGGTGACCCCCCTCTGTCCCCACACGTGCTGCCGCGCTGTCCCACAGCGTCCTGGGCTCTCCCAGCCCTCCGTGGCCAGCGTCGCCCTGCGGCGTCAGCGTGGACGCCAGCAGGCAGAGGGGACAGCCGCCGGCCCCACGTCCACGGCTCGCCGTGCCGTCCCTCCCCAAGCTGCCTCGGCGAAGGGGGGGGGTCTCTCCACGGCCCAGCCCTACGCAGCTGCGTCGTCGGGGCCGGCCAGGCCGAGGTACTCGGGGTTCTCGGCCGTGGGCGTCGTGCCGGGGCCGCCCTCGGGGCCACCGGCCTTGGGGGGGTCCTGGTTCCAGTAGTAGGGGTTGTCGAAGGCCTGGCTGAAGGGGCCGGGGGCGGGCGGGCCGGGGGGTGCCAGGTACTCGGGGTTCTCCACGGCGTGGCCGAAGGGCCCCGGGAAGGGGTGCTTGGCTTCCTTGATGAGCCCGTTCTTACCCTGGTGCCCCTTGGGCTTGTCCGGCGGGGACGGGGGTGCGCGGGGGTGCCGGGGTGGGGACCGCCGCTCCCCGGCCTGATTCACGTACTCTGCAGGGACGAGGGATGCGTTCGGGGCCGCCGGGGCCGGGCGATGGGGCGGGCGGGCAGCCCCCGGGGAGGGTGCAGGCTCAGCCGCCCCCTCCTGCAGGGTCCCACCCCTCCCCTCCCTACCTGGCATGGCGGTGCGGGGGGCCGGTGCGGTGAAGCCCTCGGGGTCCAGGTCCTCGCTCTCCTCGGCCGGCAGCCCGGTGGGATCCTCGCTGTACCGCGGCAGGGTGCCGGGCTCCCGCGCCGACGGGCTCTGCAGGGCCGCCTTGGCCCCGCCGTCCCCCTCCGGCGCCTCCGGCACGGGGCCCTCCGGCCCCTCCGCCAGGCCCTGCGAGGGGAAGGGGAAGGCGGCCAAGCCCCCACCCTCCTCCACGTCGGCCGGGGTCTCCGCCGTGCTCTGGGTGTGGGAGAGGGCACAGAGTCGGGCACTTGCACCCACACCGAGGAGCCGGTCCCGGTGCCTGCAGGGGGGGCTTTGCACCCCGCATCCCCCCAGCACAGAGGCGGCTGCAGCCTTGCCCTGAGCTGCCCCAGCACTGGGTCACCCCATGCCTCTGCCAGGAAAGGGGGGCTCCCGCCTGGCCCCCCAAGCCCACCTACCCGTGTGGAGGAGATGCGGCTGCGGTAGGTGGTGGAGGTCTCGGCGCTGAAGAAGCCCTGGTGAGGGACCAGGTACTCCTCGGCGTCCACCAAGTCGTCCATGTCCTCCTCCTCGAGCAGGGCCCGGTAGAAGGTGCTGTCGATGGAGCCGGGCAGCCCGACCATGTCGTTCTGGGGGCGAGGGCAGCGGTCAGTGCCCGCACCGGGGTGCTGGCGGGGGGACAGGACCCCCAGGGACCCACGTACCTGGATGACCACGAAGCGCTGGGGGTCGCGGGCCATGCGGGAGAACTCGGTGACCAGCTCCCGAAACTTGGGCCGGCACTCGGAGTCGATCATCCAGCCTGGGGCAGAGCCGGGCAGCGTCAGGGCTGGGAGCGAGGTGCCACCGCGGCACCCCGTCCCCGTGCCCCCCCACCGTACATTTCACCATGATCATGTAGACGTCGATGGTGCAGATGGGTGGCTGCGGCAGCCTCTCGCCCTTCTCCAGCAGGTCGGGGATCTCCCGGGCGGGGATCCCGTCGTAGGGCTTCGCCCCGAAGGTCATCAGCTCCCACACGGTGACGCCTGGGGGGACAGGGACGGGGGTGAGCGGTGCCCCGGGCCCCCCTGCACACCCCTCCCTGGTGCCGAGCCCGGGGATGGGGCCGCCCGGACGTACCGTAGCTCCAGACATCGCTCTGGTGCGTGAAGCGTCGGCGGAGGATGGACTCCAGCGCCATCCACTTGATGGGGACCTGGGACAGGGAGGACGGAGAGGTGACCAGGACTGGGGGGGGTCCCCAAGGGGGGGCATCATGGTCCCCATCACTCTGTCCCCGCGTCCCCAAGCCCCACCTTGCCGCCGTCAGCGTGGTACTCGGTCTCATCGATGTCGAGCAGCCGGGCCAGCCCGAAGTCAGTGATCTTGACGTGGTTGGGGCTCTTGACGAGGACGTTGCGAGCGGCCAGGTCCCGGTGCACCAGCCGCACCTCCTCCAGGTAACTCATCCCCTGGGGGTGGCGCGCATCAGGCTGGCCCCCGGCCCCCCGTGTCCCCCCCCAGGTCCCCGCAGCCCCCTCGTCCTACCTTGGCGATCTGCACACACCAGTTGAGCAGGTCCTGGGAGCCGATGCGGTCCTTGTTCTCCCGCACGTAGTCCAGGAGGCAGCCGTAGGGCATCAGCTGCGTCACCAGCTGCACCGTGGAGGTCAGGCAGATGCCCAGCAGCCGGGACACGTAGGGGCTGCCCACCCCTGCCATCACGTAGGCCTCCTGCGGGCGGGGGGGGGCGGTCAGGCTGCGCGGGGGCTGCCGCCAGCACCGCTCGCCCGCCGGCACCGCTGGCACACTCACGTCCAGGATCTCCTTGTTGGCTTTGGGCGACGTATTCTCCCGCAAGACCTTGATGGCCACCGGGATCTTCACGCTCTCCCCGTCAGGGATCCAGATGCCCTGGGAGGGGGAACATGGGTGAGGGGGTGCGGAGCGGGGAGGGTCCCAGCCCGCTGGCAGCACCCCCCACCCCTCACCTTGTAGACGGTGCCGAAAGCGCCGGAGCCCAAGACCTTCACTTTCTTGAGCTCCGTCTCCTTGAGGATCCGCATCTGGGCCTGGTTGGGGAGGGCTCCGCTGGGCGTCAGCGGCTCCACCAGCTGCAGGACACAGAGGGGTGAGGGGGGCCGGGGCCGGGCTCCTGGCACCCCCCGGCGCTGGGGGTCCGTCCCCTCCAGGAGGGGCGCAGCTCCCGGTGTCCCCACCTCGGTCTCCTGCAGCAGGCGCCGCATGGCGTGCTTCCGCTCCTGCTGCCGCCGGCGCTTGACGCAGACGACGGTGATGAGCAGGAGGACGACGACCAGCAGAGCCCCCACCACGCCGGCGATGATGGACGTCACCTGGCTGCGGGACAGGAGGTGACCGGAGTGGGGGAGATGGTGACGGGGTGGGGTCCCAGCTGGAGGAGCCCCCCAGCACCCAGAGGGGTGGAGGTCAGGGTGGCACAGGGCACCCGCGCTCATACCTTGGCTTCTGGTCCACGGGACAGCCGTCCTCATCCCGGATCGTGCACCTGGGGGGACAGTGTGCCGCAGCCCCCCCGTCAGCAGCCCCCCACAACCCCCTGCCCGTGCCTGGCTGGACCCCACGCCCCCAGACTCACGAGTGGGTGCAGTTGGTGGGGCAGAGCTGGCAGACGCCGTCTTCATCCGGGTACTTCCAGACGGGCACGAAGGAGGCGTCCGCCTTCACGCCGCTGGGGCAGCGCCGCACGCACTGCTGCGCGTCCTTGTAGTGGGCGCAAGCCACGCACTGGTCCGCCTCCTGCGGGGGGGGGGGATGAGGGACCCAGGCATCCGGGGCCGCCCCCCAGCCCCCCATCTCCCCCCATCCTCACCGATCCGAAGCAGGTCTCGGTGCCGTTCTGGGGCTGGCACTCGGGGTGGCAGGGCAGGCACCGCGTCCCGTTGGCGTGCTCCCGGACGGCTCTGCGGGGCGAAGGGACCGTGGGGTGGGCACGGGGAAGGGATCCCGGACCCCCCGCCCTGGGGGGATGGGCATAGGGAAGGGATCCCGGACCCCCCGCCCTGGGGGGATGGGCACGGGGAAGGGATCCCGGACCCCCCGCCCTGGGGGGATGGGCATGGGGAAGGGATCCCGGACCCCCCGCCCTGGGGGAATGGGCATGGGGAAGGGATCCCGGACCCCCCGCCCTGGGGGGATGGGCATGGGGAAGGGATCCCGGACCCCCTGCCCTGGGGGGATGGGCACGAGGAAGGGATCCCGGACCCCCCGCCCCGGGGGGATGCTCTGCCCGCCGTCCCCGGGGCTCGCCGCTTACCCGTCCAGGAGGTTGCAGGAGGCGACGCACTCCTGGCCGCGCAGGAACCGCTCGCAGGCGACGCACTGGGTGGGGCCGGGGCCCCAGCAGTGCCCGTGGGCGCAGAGGTGGAAGCAGACCAGCCCCTCGCTCTCTGCAGGGGGACACCGTGAGCCACCGGGGCGGGGGCGTCTGCCGCCCCCCCCCCAGCCCCCCGTCCCCCGTGGGTGCTGCTTACCGCACTGCTCGGGGGGCTTGTTGTGGGTCTGGAAGAGGCGCTGGCGGGGGTTGCGGAAGATGCTGCCCCAGGGCACCTTCTGGAGGAAGCAGAGCTGGGGGTTGTGGTGGACGAGCACCATCCCGCTGCTGATCTCCTGCAGGGCGCGGAGCCCCAGCGCCTGCACCGCCAGGTCCCGCAGCGTCAGCGAGTAGGCGCCGCTGCCGAGACACGGCCGGGTGAGCGCGTGCGGACCCCGCCGTGTCCCCGCGTCCCCCCCGCCCCGCTCCGTGTCCCCGTCCCCGCTCACTTGTGCAGGACGCGGCCCCGGATGACCCGCAGGTTTTGGAAGACGCCCAGGTCCCGCAGGCCGGGTGGCCAGGCGGCGATGTAGAGGAAGCCTGCGGGGAGCCCAGCGTCAGCACCCCGTGCCCCCCGCCCCGGCCGCAGCCCCCAGCTCCCCCCGCTCTCACCCGTCAGCTCCTCCAGGCTCTCGAAGATCCGCAGCAGTTTGGGGTCCAGGGGCGCCGTGTTGGTGCTGGGGTCCCTGCCAGGGACGGGAGGGGGGTTGGGGGGGTCCTGGCAGGGGTCCCGGTGGCCACCCACCGGCTCAGGGGGGGACAAGGCGCTTACCCAGCGAAGGTCTCGGGCAGGAAGGCCAGGCTGCCGAAGATCTTGGTGCAGCCGGCGAAGTGCTGGATGTTGGAGGCGTTCACGGCGCGGACGCCCTTGAGGAAATCCACTCCCAGCCCGTAGCACACTGTGGGGACACAGCGGGGCTGGGGTGCTCCGCCGGCACCCCCGCTCCCCCAAAACACTCACTGCTCCCGCCCCGCCAGCTGTGGAGGGACCCCCCCAGGGCATGGCCAGCACCCCCACGCACCCCTGGGGTCCCCAGAGCCCCCCCAGGCGCCGGGGGGGCTGCTCACCCTCCGGGCAGGGCTTGCTGCACTTCTCGCACTTCTGGACGTTGTTGACGGTGACCTCCTGGCTGTTCTGGGGGCACACGAGGGTGCAGGACCCCACCTCCGTCGCCAGGTAGTTATCTGGGGGGCGGGAGGGGGGTCAGGGCCACGGCGGCTCGCCCCCCCGGCCCCCCCGCCGGCGCGGTACTCACAGGGACACTGGCTGACGCAGCTGGCACCGAAGGTGTAGCGCCCGTCGCGGTTGGGCACCGACTCGAAGGTGTCGGAGTTGTAGATGACGAGGGGGGGGCAGTGCAGCTCGCAGATCCCGCTCCGGTTGAAGTTCAGGCACGCCTGGGGGGGGGACGGATGATGACGGCTGGCGTGAGACCCCGGCATCCCCCCGGGACCACCCGTGCCCCCCCCCCGGTGCGCACCAGGCAGTCGGAGTGCTTGGGGCCGGTGCAGCCGGCGGCGCACTGCTCGTGGCAGCAGTCCGTCGGCTTCGTGCCCTTGCAGCGCGGGCAGCCGTGGCAGATGCTGTTGGTCACTGGGGGGGGAGAGGGACGCGGTGGGGATGGGGACCCCACCGGCTCCCCCCCCCAGGGGATGTCGGGGTCCCCGGGATGAGGAGCTGGGGGGTAGGTGGGTTCCCAGGGCAGGGATCTGGCGGGGTCCCTGTGGTGGGCATTGGGGTGCCAGGTGGGGGGCGGCGGGGCAGGGAGCTGTGGGGGTGAGTGAGGATCCCCAGGACAGGGAGTTGGGGGGGGGTAAGTGGAAGCCCCCAGGGCAGGGATTTTAGGGGTCTCTGGGGCAGTGATTTGGGTGCCAAGTAGGGGGTCAAAGGGGCAGAGATTGGGGGGACAAGCGGGGGTCTCCACAGCAGGCATTTTGGGGAGCCCAGGGGGCAGGGAGTTGGGGGGGCAGGCAAGTGGGAGGCCCGGGGGGGTCTCTGGGGCCAGGATTTAGGAGACAAGTAGGGGTCAGTGGGGCAGGGACATGCGGGGGGGGGTCCCCATTTTGGAAAGCCCTGTGGGGCAGGGGCTTTGGGGGTCCCTGGGGGGGGGCAGGGCTGGCTGTGGGCCCCATACTCACGCGTCTGGCAGTCCTGCGGCCCCTCGCCCCAGCAGTGCCCCTCGGCACACAGCGCCCAGCAGTCGGGACCTGCGCCGGGGGAAGCCGTGAGCTGGCGATGCCACGGGGGCCGGCAACCCCCGGGCCCCCTCCCTGGGTGCAGCCCACCCCCCCCCGCCGGGGTCCCGGTGCTCACAGCTGCGGCTGCGGGTGCTCTCCACCCGGGTCTCGTTGCGGAGCTCGTTGTGCCGGTGGAAGATGTCGGACCAGAGGATGGTCTCCTGGAAGCAGAGCTGGGGGTTCCTCTCGATGCGCACCCCTCCCTTCAGGATCTCTGTGCAGGGACAGGCGGGGGGTCAGCACGGGGAGGGGGGGCCCTGCAGCCCCATGGGGACACCCAGCCCTGGATGGGGGGGACTTGCAGCCCCATGGGGACACCCAGTCCCAGGCAGGGACCAGCAGCCCCAGGCAGGGACCCGGCAGGGCCAGCAGCCCCGTGCACCCACCCCAGGCAGGACCCGGCAGCTCCCAGCCCCAGGAGCAGCAACCCACAGCCCCGAGCACCCCGATCCAGGAGCGACCACCCTTTGGCGGGGGTGGTCCCCTACCTGTGAGGTGCCGCATGCCGAGCTGGCGCAGCCCCGGCGTGCCGGCGGGGCCGGCGTTGCCCACCACGGCCAGGGCGTAACGGTCCTGGAAGAGCTGCGTCCCCCGGATGATGCGCAGGCTCTGCAGCTCCAGCCGGCTCACTTGGTTCTCCGCGATCAGCACGTAGCCCTGCACCTCCTTGATGTCCTGGGGACAGGGGGACGGGGTGAGAGGCCGCCCGACCCCTGCCATGCCCACCCCGGGTGCTTCCCCCCCATGCACCTTGAGGAAGGCGGTGTCGGCGTCGGGGGGCAGGTAGGTGAGCTCCAGGTTGCCCTGCACCACCTGGCAGCCCTGGTAGAGGTGCCGCAGGGTCTCGTAGTGGCTCTCGGGGCTGGAGGGACGCAGCAGCTTCATGTCGGTCCCCGTGCAGACTGCGGGGACGGAGCGGGAGCTCAGCGGGTCCCCTCGCCCGGCCCGTCCTCGCCCCCGTGGGAAACCGAGCCACCGGCGGCACCGGCCTCCGCAGGAAATGCCGTGGATCCGGCGGCGGCCGTTTATCTCCGGGGCTGCTCCCAACAGCTTCCGATGGGCTTCCTGGATCGCTGCTCCCCCGGCTCCCGCCCCGGCACACGGCAAAGCTGCTCCCGCTTTGGCACCCAGCCCCAGCCCCGCACGAGGGACAGCCGGGGGCCGACGTCGCCCCGTGCCCACGGTGGGCGTCGGGTGCTGCTGGGGGCCGGGTTGGGACCCACAGAGCCGGCCGTGCCGTGCCGGGGGCCGGAGCGGGGGCCGCGGGCAGGAATGCTCTGCCCACGCCGGCGGGGGGGCCACGCCGAGACAAGACCTGATTGTTGAGCGGCAACGGCTGCCGGAGCCCGGCCGGCCCCATCCCGCGGGGGGCTGCTGGCTGGGGGACCATCCCCAGGGCATCGGGGCGGGTGGGGGGTGCAGGGTGGGGGGCACGGGAGCCCGCCCTGGGCCCCGGGCCCCGGGCCGGGCGGGTGAGTCACGGCCGCGGGTGGCACGGGGCCCCCGGCCGCCCGCTCCCGGCAGGAACCGCCTTTTCAGGTCGGGCGTGTTTGGGGAGCAGCGGTGACGCAGGGCTGGCGGGCACGGCCCAGCCCCGGCGCGCCCGCAGCCCCCGGCGCCCCGCCACCACGCCGGGACCACCCCCCCCACACCAGACCCCAACCCGGCTCCAACCCTGACCCCGGCACGGCTCCAGCACCGACCCTGCCACCGCCTTGGCACAGCCCCAGCGTCGGCCCCAGTGCCACCAGCCCTGAGCCGCCACCGTCCCCTCCGCGGGCACGGGGCAGGGGGGCATCGAGCGCACGGGGGTCGGGCGGCCGTGCCCTGCCCTCCGCCCAGGGCAGGGGTTTGGCGTCCCGGTCCCCGGCTGGAGGGGGCTGCTGGCCGCGCCGCGGCTGAGTGACAGCCCCCGGTGCCGGCAGCTGCCTGCACGGCCTCATGGCTGGGGGACCAGGCTGGCAGCCTCCGCTGCCTGCTCCAGGGCTGCCGAGCCAGGGAGACCGCCCCGGGCATGGCCAGGGAGGGGGAAGAAGCCCCCCGAATTTGGGGTTCAGCTCTCACCCCACCGCAGTGGCCTCGGCTGTGCAACGGAGGGTCCCCCCGGGAGGAAACCGCGCCATCGCGGCGGGCGGCCAAAGCTCAAGGTCTGCCCTCCACCTGCCCCGCGGCGCGGGCAGAGGATGCCGCGGGCTTTCCCAGGGCGAAGGGCAGGCAGGACGGGCGAGTAGCGGCGGCAGGGCCAGATCCTGGTGGGATCCCGGCTCTGTCCCATGGGCTTCGGCCCTGCCTGCTCCTCCGGGTCCCTGGCCGAGCACCGGGAAGGGCAGTCAATGATCCATCCTGCCTGGCTCGCTACGCGGGCAGTGCCACCGTGGATCGCCCCATGTGCCTGCAGGCAGCCGCCGAGGTGTCCGGCAAAGCCCATCGGCCATGTGCCCGCAGGGCTGCCCCGGCTCCGGTGCTCCCCGAGCTGGGGCTGCCGGTCATCCCCTCCCAGCCAGCACACGGATCCGGCCCCAGGGACGGGGTTGGGGCTGTGGGGACACACCGGTGTGTCCCCGGTCTGGAACTGGGAGCTCCCCCGGCACAGACCCTCTGAGCAGGTGAGCCACGGGGTGCCGGGAGCGGAGGGCACCCGGCAAGTCCCCATCTCCCTGCCCCACGACCCTGCACCGGCTCAGCCCGGCCGGGCGTTTGCTTCCCAAACCCCCGGTGCTGGACGTGCCCCCCAACACGGGGGCAGCAGGCAGGCCCCGAGCAGGCAGCGGGGTCAAACCCTGTCAGTCGCTTTTGGGGCTGCTGATGCCCAACCTTGGGGCCACCAGCCCCGTACCCTGCTGTCCCCGTCCCCTGCCCCGTCCCCGTGTGCCCGGCCGAGGCCTCGGGGCAGGCAGGGCTCCTGCCCAGGCTGCTCCCGCTCCCTCCCCGGCCGCTCTCCCGGGCTGGGCAGGGTGCGGCACGTCGAGAATGTAGATGGGAGCGACGGGGACGCACCCACCCACCCACCCACCCGCTCCGTGGGGCACCGCGCCTGCCCCAGCACCCCGCGGCTCTCTGCCCTGCGCCCCGAAACCTCCCCGCGGCTCCGGGAGGGGAACCCCGGGAAGTTGGGGTCCCCCCGTCCCCGCTTCCCCGGGCGTTACCGGAGCCCTGGGAGCGGCTGCAGCCGGCGGGGGGGTCCCCGCTCGGGACGGCACCGGGTCCCCCAAACTCCTCCCGGGGCAGCGGACCCGGGGCTCGTCCCGCTCGGGGGGGCCGGGGCGCAGCGGGCAGGGCAGCCCCGTCCGGCCCAGCGCCTCCCAGTCCAGCCCAGTCCGGCCCCCAGCCCCTGCGGGCGATCGTGGAGCGAGGCCGCCGGCGACGCGCTGCCCGCGGCGGGGAGAACCGGGGGGGACCGAGGGGGGCACCGGGGGGGACCGGGAAGGGACTGGGGGGGACGGTCCCGTCACTTTCAACCGAGCAGCCCCCGGACACACCGGACCCTCAGCCTGGTGCCCCCCTCGGTGCCCTCCCGCTGCCCCCCGGTTTCCCCCGGTCCCCCCCCGGTGCCGGTCGCTCCCGTGCAAAACTTTGCGCAAAGTCCCGCCGCCGCCGGAGGGACGGTCCCGCGGCCCGGTGTCCTCCCGGTCCCCGGTGTCCTCCCGGTCCCCGGTGTCCCCCCGGTGTCCCGCGGTCCCGCTCCGGTCGGACCCACCTTCGGCGGCGGCGGCGGGGCAGAGGGCGGCGAGCAGCAGCCCGGCGCAGAGGCAGCCTCCGGCGGGGATCATGGTGCTCAGCGCGGGCCGCGGCCCATGGCCCCGCCGGCCGCTCCGGGAAAGTTTGCGGTGCGGAGCCGCCGCCTCCCGCCGCTCCCGGACTCCGCCTCGCGGGGCCGCGCCGCGCTCCCGGCCCCGGGCGAAGGCGCGCCCCCCCCCCCGCCGCGCGCGCTCCCTCCGCCTCCGCGCGCTCCCGCCGCCCCGACCACCCCCCGGGAGCCCTCGGTCCCCCCCATCCTCCGGGAGCACCGGGGACATCCCCCCCCTGCTCCGGAGCTGGGGCTGTCCCGGCTGCGGCGCACCCCGCTCGGTGCGAGGCCCCCCCGGTGCTCGGGCTCCCCTGCCCCGGGGTCCTGCCGCGGCCCCGGGGGGGGTGCACCGGCTGCAGGGAGCGGGGTGCGGAGGCTTCGCCGTGGGGTCACCCAGATGGGGGGGACAAGTCCCGTCCCTGTCCCCTCACCTGCCCCGCTGCGGCTGTGACTGTCACCGGTGCAGGGGACGGGGACGGTAACGCTGCTCCCGCGGCTGGGGACATGAGGACGGTCCCAGGGGGTGGGGGGGGGACACGTCTGGCACCGAGACTCCTGGGGTACGGGGACAGTCCTGGGGTACGGGGACAGCCTGGCAGCATTCGATGGGTCCCCAGTGAGGTGGCCCAGAGCTGGCGTTTGTCCCCCACCCTGGGCACCTTCATCTGCTGCCGTGGGTGCACGGAGCGGGGGGATTGGGAAGTGGGGTCCCCTGGGAGCATCGCAGCCCGCGATGGGGACCCCACACATGCCCAGCCCCACCCAGACCCCCCCAGCCGGGCGTCGTGGCCGGGAGCAGCCACGCCGGGGGATCCCTGCGTGGGGCTGGTTCTCCCCACCATGTCCCCCTCGGCGCCCCCGCCCCGTGCTTCCACACGTGCCCCCGAGGCCGAGAAGGGGTCCCCAGTGCCGGGACCCCCGTCTGCCCAGGGGTGACGGCTCCACGGGGACAGGAGCGGGGAGCTGGCCCGTCACCGTCACCCCAAGCCAGGACAGCGGCCGCCCCGGGGGACGGCACAGCGGGGCTGGGGGCACCACGTCCCCCCCTGTCCCCACCGTGCCCAGCCACTGGCACCCCGCGGGAGGGCGGCCGCCTCGGGGTCCTCGCCCCACGGCCCCCGCCTGGGGTCCCGCATGGCCGCGGCCTGCACGGCCCACCCCGAGGCGGAGGCAGACCAGGCCACGCTGCCCCCAGGCCGCGGCCTGGCCCCGAGCCCCGCAGGCCGCCGGGGTCCCCGCAACCCCCCCGGGCCCAGCAGCCCCCCCCCAGGGGGGATATATCCCATGAGCCTCTGCGAAGGGTGCCCGGGGGTATATATCCCATGAGCCTCTGCGGAGGGTGTCCCCCCCCCCCCCCCCGGGGGGATATATCCCATGAGCCTCCCGCCCTGGGGGACTGTATCCCATCATCCCCGCGGCTGGTGGAGGCGCTCTATCCCATGGTGCCCCGCGCCGCCCCCGTTTCCGGGGTGGGCCGGAAGCGGCGGGGCCGGGCCGGGCGGCGATGGCGGCCGGCGGCGCGGCGCGGGCCGCGCTGCTGCTGCTGCTGGGGGCAGCGGCGGCGCCGGGCCCGGCCCGGGGCTCGCAGGGGGACCGGGAGCCGCTGTACCGCGAGTGCCTGGGCCGCTGCGAGCGGCAGAACTGCTCGGGGGCGGCGCTGCGGCACTTCCGCGCCCGCCAGCCGCTCTACATGGGCCTGACAGGTACCGCCCCACCCCGCGCCCATTGGCTGCCGGGCTGGGCCGCGCCCCCACGGCTGGCAGGCCCCGCCCCTCGGGGAGACCTCGCCCCCATAGGCCACGCCCCTCGCAGAGGCCCCACCTACGCACCGAGTTGCTGGGCGGGCGGGGCTGGGAGGCACAGGGCTGTACTGGGAGGCACTGGGCTGGACTGGGGAGCACTGGGCTGTCCTGAGGCCTGGCTGGGGAGCGCTGGGCCGTACTGGGGCTGAGCTGGGAGGCACCACGGCCAGGCTGGGGTGCTGGGCTGTACTGGGAGGCGCTGGGCCATGCTAGTTCTGTACTGGGAGGTCACTGGGCCGTGCTGGGGCTGTGCTGGTGGGCATTAGGCCATGCTGGGGCTGTGTGGGGGGTACTCGGGCTATACTGGTGGGCACTGGGCCGTGCTGGTGGCTATTGGGCCATTCTGGGGTCACTCTGGGAGGCGTTGGGCTGTGTAATGGGGTACTGGGCTGTGCTGGGCCATGCTGGGGATCACTGGGCCATTCTGGGGGGACACTGAGCCATACCGGGGGCCACTGGAATTTGCTGGAGGCCTCTGTTGGGCCATTTTGGGGGTCACTGGACCATCTGGGGGGACACTGGGCTGTACTGGGGGTTGCTGGGCCGTGGTGCTGGGAGCCACTTGGGGAAAGCCCGGGTGCCCCACCTGCGCCCAGCACAGTGGGGGTCCCCCAGCCGCGCAGGGTGAACCCCACCCAGCTCACCCTCACCCGCGCTGGGTCCTGCCACTCCCAGCGCCTGTCGTGGTCTGACCATGCAGCCTGATGGTCCATAGTGGGAGTGACTGGGAGGGCCTCAGCGGCCAGGACAGGGGCCGCGTCGGCTGCCCCCTCCCGCTGCTTCGTCTCCCCGGCTGCAGGCTGGACCTGCCGCGACGACTGCAAGTACGAGTGCATGTGGCTGACGGTGCGGCTCTACGTCCAGGGCGGCCACAGGGTGCCCCAGTTCCACGGCAAGGTGAGCGGGGGGGCCGGGGGGGGGCCGGGGGGGCCCCCTTTGCCCGCTGACGCCGCCGTTCTCCCTTGCAGTGGCCCTTCTCGCGGTTCCTGTTCTTCCAGGAGCCGGCCTCCGCCTTCGCCTCCTTCCTCAACGGCCTGGCCAGCTTCGTCATGCTGCTGCGCTACAAAGCCGCCGTCCCCCCGGCCTCCCCCATGTACCCCACCTGCGTCGCCTTCGCCTGGGTGAGCCGGCACCCCCCCTTCCCCTCCCCGGGGGGCTGTGCTGCGCCCACCTCCTCGCTGCTCTGTCTGGGGGGGTCTTCTTGTTGCCCCCGTGGTCTTCCCCAGGGGCAGGGCCCCCCCAGGACGATGGGGAGGGGCTTTGGGGGGCACAGCCTGCGCTGGCAGAGCGGCACCGGGCTGGCAGCGCTTCCCGGGCATCCTCTGCCAGAGCGCGGAGTCTCGAGGGCTTTTCCGTAACCAGCTGATCAGCAAACCCCGCACAGCTCCGGCTGCTGCCGCTGCCCCGGCCGCCGGCGCCTCCGCATCCAATTTTCGGGGCACTCGTCTTCCCTAATGAGGCTGACGAGCTTCTGAGGGGGAACGTGACCCAGGCGGGGAGCTGGCACTTAGCTGGCAGCGGGGGCCGCTCAGCCTCTCCCCCCCACTCCGGGTTTCTGCCTCTCATCCCGCCTCTCCTGCAGGTCTCCTTAAACGCCTGGTTCTGGTCCACCGTTTTCCACACGAGGGACACGGCTGTGACGGAGGTGAGTGGCACCCCCAGACCCGGCGTGACCGCGGGTTCGTCCCCAAACCCGTGCTGGGGTCCTGTGGTTCAGCCCTGCTCGGGGCGGGGGGGCTGTGTGCCCTCCTCGAGCTGCCGGCACAGCTCCCCCAGCCCCGCTCCCCCAGAAACTGGACTATTTCTGCGCTTCGGCCGTCGTCCTGCACTCCGTGTACCTGTGCTGCGTCAGGTGAGCCCCGCCACGCCGCGGGGCACCGAGCCGCGGGGCATCGAGCCGCGGGGCAGGGCGCCGGGGACACCGGCAGCGGCCGGTCCCCGGGGCTGTGAGCGACCCCCTTCCTCCTCCTCCTCGCCCCCCCCAGGACGCTGGGGCTGCAGCGGCCAGCCTTAATCAGCATCTTCAGGGCCTTCCTCCTCCTCTTCCTCGCCTGCCACATCTCCTACCTGACCCTCGTCCGCTTCGACTACGGCTACAACATGGCTGCGAACGCGGCGATCGGTGAGGCTGGGACCAGGGGGGGCTGGAGCCGGGTGGGGGGGCCGTGCCCACGGGCGGGTGCCCCCAATCCCTGTGCCCCCCCCCTCCCCAGGGCTCCTCAACCTGGCGTGGTGGCTGCGGTGGTGCCTGCGGAACCGCCCGCGCCTGCCCCACGTCTGGAAGTGCGCGGCCGTGGTGCTGCTGCTGCAGGCGCTGGCGCTGCTGGAGCTCCTCGACTTCCCCCCCCTCTTCTGGGTGCTGGACGCCCACGCGCTCTGGCACATCGGCACCATCCCCCTCAACGTCCTCTTCTACAGGTCAGTGCCCCCCTCCCCGGCACCCCTCTGCGTGGAGCAGCACCCCCGCTTAAAGTAGGGGTGCTGGGGGACCCCCTCTTAAAATAGGGGTGCTGGGGGCCCCAGTCTTTCCCACAGGGTGCGGAGTGCCCCTCTCTTGAAACTGGGGTGCTGGAGGCCCTTCTGTTTCCCATGGGGTGCTGGGAGTCCCACCCTTGAAACTGGGGTGCTAGGGACCCCACTCTTGCCCACAGGGTGCTGGGTGCCTCTCTCTTGCCCGTGCTGTGCTGGTGCCCCCCTCCCCTTAAAATCTGGGTGCTAAGGGCCCCCCTTTTGTCCATGGGATTCTCAGTGCTTCCCTCTTGAAATTGGGGTGCGAAGGGCCCCTCTCTCGCCCATGGGATGCACAGTGCCCCCCTCTTGAAATCGGGGTGCTGGGGACCCCTCTCTCCCCCATGGGATGCACAGTGCCCCCCTCTTGAAATCGGGGTGCTGGGGACCTCCTTCTTGCCTGTGCCGGAGGGACCCTGCCGCTGCTCCCCAGGAGCCCCGGGGTCTGGCTGTGCTCAGTGGGGGGTTTGGGGCCCCCCCGAGCCCCCACCTCCCCACCCAGCGCTGGCAGCCGGAGGGGGTCCCCCTGGCCCCCCCACAGCCCCCACCTCTGCCCCTCCCTCTCCACAGTTTCCTGGTGGACGACAGCCTCTACCTCCTGAAGGCCAACTCCGACCTCTTCAAAGCGGACTAGAGCTGCTGGGGGGGGGGCGCAGCCCTTCGCGCGCCCCCCCCGGGGTCCTGCCCCTGTGCCAAGTGAACCCCTGGCCCCCCCCGGCCCTGGGCTCCTTCCCCCGGTTGCCTTCCGAGGTTTGCTTTTCATTCCATGCCCCCCCCTGTACCCCCCATCTCCCTCCCTGGGGTGCAGGGGTGCTGGGCCCCCCCCCCTGCCGGTTGCACAGGGACCAAGGGCAGCCGAGCCCCCCCTGGTTCCCTCCCCAGCTGCCGGTGCTGAGCCAGGGGCCCTCCCTGCCGTGGAGCCCGGCAGCCGCGAGGTGGCAATGGCTGCTGGGGCCTGCGGTGCCGGGGGGGGCCGTGGGCGGCTGGGGGGGGGCCTGTGTGCGCATGGTGGGGGGGCCTTGCTGGGACCTGCTGGCTGGCTTTTGGGGGGGGGGGGTAATGTGTGGGGCTGGAGTGGTGCCTTAGGGCTGGGGGAGCCCCCCCTCTGCCAGAGGGGCTGTGCCCCCCCCCCCCCCCCCCCCCGGGATGTGCCCCCCCCCCCCGGGTCGCCTGAGTGTGTTGTGGGGTGTGAATAAAGCTGAGTTCAACCTGTGCCAGGCTCTCGCCCCCCCACGCCCCCTCCCTGCCCCGTGGGCACCCTGTGCCCCGCCACGCTGCCCCCCGCTCTGTGTCCCCCCCCCCATGCCCAGCCCCACCTTGCACCCCAAGCCTGCCCCCCCCCCCCAGTGTGCCCCATTCCCCTTGCTGTCACCCCATGGTGCACCCCATATCCCCCCTGCCCTGCACCCCACCCTGTACACCCCAACCCCCCCCTCGGTGGGACCCATATCCCCCCTGCCACCCCCCCATTGCACACCCCATCCTCCCCCTGTCCTGAGCCCCCCCCCCGGCTCCCTGAGCCCCCAGATCTATGGGTGCCCCCTCCCCAGGGGCAGCCCCCAGGCAGTGCCAGGCCGTGCCGTGCAGCTCGGGCTTTATTGGGGGCAGCGGGGGGGGCGCCGGGGCCGCGGCGGGCGGGGGCACAAAATCTGGCTTTTGGGGTGACGGGGGCAGAACCCCCCCCCCCCGGGGGGTCCCTCAGGCCTCCAGCGGTTTCTGCGCGTGGGCGAAGAAGACGCCGTCGACGTCGTCCACGCCGGTGCGGAGGGCGGGCGGCATGGCGTAGGAGCGGAAGTCGCGAAGGGCGAAGCCGGCGCCCGCCAAGGCCGCGCGGACGTCGTCCTCCGCCAGCGGCACCACGGGCAGGCGGGCGGCCCCCGCCAGGTAGAAGGACTCCCCCAGGGCCCCCAGCAGCAGCGCGTGGCCCCCCGGGCGCAGCAGCGAGCCCACGTGCGCCAGCGCCCGGGCGAAGGCGGCGCGGTCGGGGCTGACGGCCTCCAGGCAGAAAGCGGAGAGGACGGCGTCGGCCGGCGGGCGCAGCGGGGCGCCCAGCGGGTCCGGCCGGTGGACGTCGATGGGCAGGATGCGCCGCAGCCGGGCCCGCAGCCGGCGCTGCTTCTCCTGCCAGGGCTCCCTGCGGGGAGGTGGGCGTCAGCGGGGACGGGATCCCGCAGGGGTGTGGGGGTGGGATCCTGCAGGGATCAACGTGCACAGGGACACGGGGCTGGGCTCCTGCAGGGACCAGCCCAGCATCCGCAGGGACGTGGGGATGGGATCCCATGGGACTGGGGACACGATCCTGCAGGGACCAGCCCAGGAACTGCGGGGATGTGGGGATGTGATCCCATGGGATTTGGGGACACGATCCTTTAGGGACCAGCCCAGGAACTGCGGGGACGTGGGGATGTGATCCTATGGGGACTCGGGGACATGATCCTGCAGGGATCAGCCCAGCATCCGCAGGGACGTGGGGATGGGATCCCATGGGACTGGGGACATGATCCTGCAGGGATCAGCCCAGCATCTGCAGAGACATGGGGCTGTGATCCCATGGGATTTGGGGACATGGTCCTATAGGGATCAGCCCAGCATTGTCAGGGACGTGGGGCTGTGATCCCATGGGATTTGGGGACACGATCCTTTAGGGACCAGCCCAGGATCTGCAGGGACATGGGGATGTGATCCTATGGGGACTCGGAGACATGATCCTGCAGGGATCAGCCCAGCATCTGCAGGGATGTGGGGCTGTGATCCCATGGGATTTGGGGACACACTCCTACAGAAACCAGCCCAGTGTCTGCGGAGACATGGGGCTGTGACCCCATGGGACTGGGGACACGATCCTCCAGGGATCAGCGCAGCATCCACAAGGACATGGGGCTGGGATCTCGTGGGGTTTGGGGACATGATCCTATAGGGATCAGCCCAGCATCTGCGGGGACGTGGGGCTGTGATCCTGTGGGGATCTGGGGACACAATCCTGCAGGGATCAGCCCAGTGTCCGCAGGGACGTGGGGCTGTGATCCCATGGGATCTGGGGACACAATCCTGCAGGGATCAGCCCAGTGTCCGCAGGGACGTGGGGCTGTGATCCCATGGGATCTGGGGACACAATCCTGCAGGGATCAGCCCAGTGTCCACAGGGACGTGGGGCTGTGATCCCACGGGCCATGCAGCCGTGAATCCCGCAGGGATCCCACCCTCGCCGGGTCCCCCACCGCCCGAGGTCCCCCACCGCCCGGGGTCCCCCCACCCCCCCGCGCAGCCCTACCCGCGTCCCTCGATCTTGCAGACGTGCTGGATGAAGGGGCTCCAGTCGAAGGTGCCGGGCTCCCCCCGCGCCCAGCGCCCCAGCTCCTCCCGGTTCACCGCCAGGTAGTCGGTGGCCACGATCTCCTCGAAGTGGTCGCAGGCGCTCAGCAGCTGGTAGATGGTGGGGCCCGAGCCCACGTCGATCAGCGTCCGCCCGTGGATCTCACCTGGGGGGGCAAAATGGGGTGGGGGGGGTGTCCCACACTGAGCTGGGCACTGGCTGGGGTACAGGGGCAACGGGGGGGGGGTGTCCCACCCCGGGAGGAGGCTAGGGAGAAGGGAGATGGGTGGGCAGCAGGCAGGGTGGGTGCTGAGGTGCTCTCCCACGCCGTGCCTCAGTTTCCCCACCCCGCCGCAAGGCTGTGGGGGGGCTTCCCCGGCACCCCTCACCGCTGGCGAAGGTCTCGGCCAGGCATCGCAGCTTCCAGGGCACCACGAACTCCTCGGAGGAGAAGTCGGCCCGGGGGGGCAGGTAGTTGTTCTGCAGGTAGGCGCGGGGGTCGAAGCGCTCGTAGCCCTCCCGGAGGGCGGCCAGGCTGCTCATGGCGAGGGGCTGCGGCGGCGGCGCCCGCCCGCCCCCAAACCCGCCTTATATCCCCGGCCGGGCTGGGGGGGCCGCGGCGAGCGATGGCCCTGCCCGGCGCGGAGGTGGCGGCCGCCATCCATCGCGGATAACCGGGTTAGCGCCAGCGCCCCGGGGCCGGGGGACGCGGCTGGGCGCGGGCGCTGCCGGATCCGGCCCTGCCTGAGCGATAACGCTCTTCGGCCCTCCCTGGACGGGGGGGGCAGGATCCAGGAATCCTGGCTCCCGACCCCACGTCCGGAAGCTTTTGTCCCCCTCCCGGGATGTGGGTGTCCTGGCCGTGACTCCCCCAGCACCGGGTCTGCCCACGAGTGTCCCGCGGGAATATCCCACAGGATGGGACGGGATTGGGATGGGGAGAGGATGGGATGGGGCTGGGGCTCTCCCTGATGCCTCCATCACCAGTGAGCTGAGCGTGCCGGACCTCAGCCCAGCCCCTGGCAGGAGCCGGGCACCACCAACCCTCCCAGCTCCCAGTGCTCCCAGTGCGCCCAGCACCCTGCGATAAGGGGCAGGATGGGACCCACTTATGGGGCTGGGGAGAGGGAAGGGGGTCAGAGATCCCGAATCCCGCCTGTGCCGGGGCTGTAGGAGGACGAAGGTAGCAGGGACGGGGGCCCGTGGGGAAAGGGGCCGGGATGGGGAAGGGGATGGGGCTGGGCCGGGCACAGGGAGGGGACAGGGACTGGCGGTGGCCCAGGGACAGCAGGATCCAGCCGGGTGGGAACAGCTAATCTGGGCGCTGGGTCCATCCCGGACCCTGGCATCGGCTGGGCTGGCGATGGGGGGGAGGGGGGGGGCAGTTACATAAGCAGAAGATTACCCCCCCCCCCCCCCCAGCCCCTCCCAAAACCTGTGGGATGCCTGGGTCCCTCCAGCTGCCGGCAAGGCGCTGTGCCTCAGTTTCCCCCATTCCCCAGCAGGGCCTTCTCCCCCTAAATCTTGCCCCCTCCCCACACCGCCTCATGGGGGTGGGGGGGGCGTACCCCTCTCCCCCTACCCAAAATGAAGCTGCTGGGCCAGGCTGGGCATTTTATTGCCGTACAAAGACCATGGTTTGTACAATCCCGCAAAGTGACCCACCGCAGCCCCCCCACCCCTCCACAGCCCCCCCAGGGCCCCGTTTGGCCCCAGGGGGGGTCTCAGCGCTCCCCATTCTCGCACCCTCTTCTTTTTGCCAGGGAAACTGAGTCACGCCCGTGCCCGGTGCTGCCGGGAGCCCCCCGAATGGCAGGCGCCCAGTCCCCGCCAGCCTCTGCGACATCCGCTGCGGGGTGGGGTCCCAGGCATGCGGGAGCCCACCCCCACCTGCCCCCACCCTCCTGCGCTGCCTCTTCGGGGCGGCCGAGCAGGCCCAAGTGTCCGGGCCCCCCCGCCGCCCCCCAGCATCAGCCTCCTGCCCCCCCCGACCCCCCCCGGCCCTGCTGCCACCCTCAGCCCCGCTGGGCCTCGTGGGAGAGGGAGCGGGACAGCGTGCGGGGGACCCCCGCCTTGGCACCGCGGAGGTCCGGGGGGGCGAAGAGGGGCAGGGGCAGGGTGCGGGCGTAGGGCAGGAGGTGCTGGGTCAGGGGCTGCCCCAGGAACCCCACCCGCAGCACCCCCCAGGGCGAGCGCTGCTCCAGCACCCGCGTCTCCCCGCGATGCTCCAGCGTCTCCCGGCGCTGCTCGTCCACCTCCCGCCGGCACCACCTGGGCACGGGGCGCTCGTGGGGGCGGGAGCGGGGTCCCAGCGCCCCATGGGCACCCCCGCATCCTGCTCTGCCCCCCTGGGGTCACCCCACCCTGTGGGGACCTCTGGGGACCCCCCCACACCACCCTGTGGGGCCCACCCACCCTTCAGAGGTCCCCATTCCCCACTGGCACCCTGGAGACCCCCCACGGTCTCACCAAGCCCCTGGGGACCCTCAGAGACCCTCCAGGACCTGCACAGCCCCACGGGGACCACCCCACCCCAGGGGGACCCCTGGAGACCCCCACATCCCTCATGGCCCCATGTGGATGCCCAGCCTCCCCCAGCCCCATGAAGACCCCCATCTTCCCACAGGAACCCCCGAGACCTTCCCAGTCCCCCCCTTGGACACCTCCCCACCTCCCTGGAGCTCCCATGACCCCACAGGGACCCTTGGAGCCCCCCACGGCCCCTTGGGGACCCCAGAGACCACTGCAGCCCCCCACATCCCCCATGGCGCCATCGGGATCTCTGAAGCCCCCCATAGCCCCAAGACCCTATAGAAACCCCACGGCCCTTGGGGACCCTCAAGCACCCAGTGCCCCCCTATGGCCCCAGCACCCCAAGGACCACCACCCCCAGCGGCAGCGGTGCCCCTCACCCCTCCTCAGGCCGGGTGCTGAGCTCCAGGTCCAGCCACTCGGCGCTAAAGCTCTCGCGACGCCCCACGTCCTCCTCCCGCACGCGGCAGCCCAGGCGGGCGCCCGAGAGCAGCCCCCCGCTGCGCACCACCGCGCTCGGCCCCAGCATGCTGCCGCTGCCCCCCCGCCCGCCCGCCCCGCTTATATGGCCCCGCCGAGGCTATTTTGGGACGTGTGGCTGGCACCGCGGGGACGGGAGGGTGCCAAGGGCCCCCTCGGCGCAAGCAGGGGGGCGGCACTGGGGACACGTGTGTCACCCCGTGTGCGTCCGGCCACGCTCAGCCCCACGTGCCCGCTGGTGACTTGCCACCCCGTGGTGGCACCCCCTGCCCCGGGCTGTGTCCCCCCGGGGGGCAACGTGATGGCGCAGGCAGGACCCCCCCGGCCCAGGGCACCTCTGGCCTTTCCCCACCCGCCGCCGCGCTGGCACCGGCCCCCGTGCGAACACGATGGACCCCAGAGGTGTTAATGGCTTTGCGGGTGCCCCCTGCCAAGGCGGTGGCCACGTTACCCTGTGCCACCCCTGTGCCACCTGGCCCATGGCAGTGGTGGCCTCGTTGCTGCTCTCGAAGGGCGATCGGGGTCCATCCCAGGGACAGGCTGTGCCGGGTGCTGGCCACGGGGCCCCCCCGGCCGGGCTATTTGTAGGGCCAACAGATGGGGGCTGCGGACAGACGGGCGCTCGCTGGGTGCCAGCGGCCGGGGCTCACGTGGCCGCGGCTGCTGCCCGGGCAAACGCGGGTCTCCAGCCCCTTCCAGCCGCCCGCGTCGTCGCCCCGCAGCCGCGGTGGTCCCGCTCCAGGGGAACACCCTGGGGCCGGGGGACATTTGGGGAAACCTTCGCCCCGGGGTGACCAGTGCGGACGCTCCGCGCCGATGCCCAGGAGCTGCCGGTGCCACCACGGGATGGGGGACAGTGACACCCACGGCCAGTGGCTGAAGGGGCCTGGAGGACCCGTCCTTTGAGCCTGGGGGGCTTCGGGCTGGCCCCAGCCCCACGGCCGCTCACGCCCCGTCGGGCCAGCGTTCCTCCTCGCTTCTATTCGCTCAGGTTACAAAGGGCACGTGGGAGACAACGGACTGCAAACAGTGCAAGGCTTTTTATTCCGACAGGTGCCGGCCGGAGGCGTCGCCCCTCACGGGCATG
Organism: Calonectris borealis; assembly: GCF_964195595.1. Lineage (NCBI taxonomy): Eukaryota > Metazoa > Chordata > Aves > Procellariiformes > Procellariidae > Calonectris > Calonectris borealis. Next base: position 9,448,548 of record NC_134333.1, on the reverse strand, counting down.
GGGGGCCAGACCCCCAGGGCAGGGAGGGGGGGCAGAGAGCCCAGGGGGGCCCGGCGTGGGCGCTCCCGGCTCCCCGCAGCGCTGCCGGCATGTGCCCCCGCGTGCGGGCGGCTTCGCGCTGCTTCCATTTATAGTGCAGAACACGGCACCGGCGCTCCCAGGTAGAAAGAAACCGCAGTCGCCCCCGCATCCCACCCCCCCCAAAAGGATAAAAGTCTCTGCTTAAGGCAAATCGTGCTCTGCCTCCGCTGGGAGCTGCAGGCGGGGGGGGGACGAGCTCAGCCAAGCCCCAAGGGGAGGCTTGGGCAGCCCGAAGCACCAGGGAACAGCCCCGCAGGGGTCCCCTGCACGGACCCCCCATCCCCTCCTGCAGGGAGCCGGGAGGGGGGCACAGCCCTTGGGACCAGGAGCTGCCCCTTTGCCCCCACGTGCGGGGGGGGCAGAGCCCGGCACGGGGCTTCATCTGGACAGACAGTGAGAGGGGACGGACCTGTGTCCTCCCCCTAACGTGGCCTTCTCCTCCAGCCCCTCTTTCTCATGGAAGCGGGGCACAAGTACAGGAATCTGGGGGTCACAGATGAGCCCCCAGCCCCTGGGTGAGGGGCAGGGGGAGGTCAGACCCAGAGGAGGGCAGGGCGGGGGTTTGGCACACAACAGTCAGTGGTTCCAGGGCCCCAGTTAGGGGGAAGTGTGGTGGGAGAAGGAGCTGAGCACCCCCGGGCCTCAGCTCAGCGCTGTTAGTACAGGGGGGGCTCTCCTGGGGGGTCGCGGCGAGGCCCTGGGGGCCGCAGGGTCCTCTCCCGGCTGCCCCCGGCCGCAGAGGAGCGAGGGCAGAGGAATGTCCGGCGAGGGCAGGTCCCCGCTGCTCACGGCTTGCCGGAAAGCTCGCTGACCCGCTGGCGGAGGTGGAAGGCGAACTCGAACATGGTGGCAGCCAGGCTCTGGTGGATCAGGTAACGGGGCAGGCGACCCTGCGGGGAAAGCAGAGAGCACGGAGCCGTGAGTCAGGGCAGCACGGAGGCATCGCTGGGTTTGGGGCTCGGGGCTGGGCCCCATCCCGACCCGGCGGGGTCAGCCCGGGCTGAGGGATGCACAAGCACCGCAGCGGGGAGCTGCCACGTTCCAGGAGCTTGCTCCGGGGGAGGAACTGAAACGCGTTTTGATTTCTCTAAAAAGCCCTGCACGACTCAACCCCAACCGCCTCAGCCCGTGCTCTGCTGTGTCAGATGCGTAAAAAAATAATCCTTGCCTCTGCGGGGGACGGGAGCTGAGGCAGGGCTGGGAGCAGCGCCGGGGGCTTGCGCAGGGTCCCGGGGCAGAGAGGGGGTCCTGGGCACAGGCAGCTCGGGCAGGCGACTATCCTGGGGGTTCAGGCAGGCAGAGGAGGACCCCCCCTTGGATTGGGGTGTTTCAGCAGAGCAGGGGGCAGAAATCTCTCCCCGGAGCAGGTTTTTGCTGCGACACAGCAGCAGGAGATTTGGGACCGTTGGTCCGGGGGCCATTTCAGACACCTCCCTGAAACGAGCTCCGAGGCGAAGCTCCGTCGCAGACACAAACACACACGTGTGTAATTCTCACCCTCCGTCGCAGGGAGGGATGAGCCATGTGCTATAAATACTTCTTCAGGGCCAAAGGAAATAGCAAGGCGGCACAGAAGAGGGGTCTGGGCACCAGCAGGGCCCTTCAGGAAGATGGTGGAAGCCGTTGACAGGCGGGTTATTAATAACTCGGCCGCTACGGCATTTCTTCCAGCAGCGGAGGCAGGCAGTGGGCGAGTGCTCTCTGGCCCGGGAAGCACAAGGAACCTCTCTCCTCTCTGAGCCCCATCTTGCACAACCGAGTGGGTTCGTTATCCCTCCAAACCCACGCGTTACGGAGGGGCGGAAGAGGCATCGGAGCCAGATCCGCGAAAGAAAACATCTCCAGTGCAAAGGGGCAGGAGGCCGCGCTCCGCTCTGCCCCTGCTTTCGCTGCCCAGGCAAGCGCTTCTGCAAATCCTTTCCAAAGGGTTTGGAAGGCAGGCGGGAGCTGATCCACTTTGTGGGGAGGGAGGGACGTGGGAGGGGAGGGGGCCGCGCAGCTTTGCAGCAGAGCGCTGATGAATGGAGCCTTTGTGCTCGCTGCTGCAGCGCCGTTACCACGTCAACCTTCAGCGGAGGAAGAAAACGGGCCAGCCCCGCTCCCCCCACCCGCCCGACCCCGGCTCCCTTCCTGCGCTGCCTTTTGTCTGGGCCACCAGCAAGGACTCGACACGCAGCGCCGCAAATAGCTCCAGACCTGGGTCGGCTCATTTGGCCGAGGAGCCTTTCCCCGGGCACGGGGACAGCCCCGCGCGCTCCAGGGTGGCCGTGGTTGTGGCAGGGTCTGGGAGCAGGGCACGCAGGGGCGAGGGAACCACCCCTTCAGCGGGGTCCTGGGAGCAGCATGCAGCCAGACACCACTTCACATGCCCCACTATTTTCGGTCCCCAAAAAGGGTAAAAACCTCCTCTCCCCCAGGCCTGCACGGAGATGCGAAACCCCTAAGCGAGATCTCTGCCAGGTAAGGAAGAGCTTCCCCACCTCGCAGCTTCAGGGGGCAAGAGGGTGATTTTCAGGTAGCGTTTAACCTCCACCAGCAAAACTCGAGTGCCTTTAGGGCGGCCTTTGATACTGAGCCGCTTTCAGAGGCGGCCAGCAGGACTGCAGCCGCTGGGAGCACAGAGCGGGTCCTCAGCACGCAGCCTGCGCTACGCAGGCGATGTCGGAGCCTGCGGGTGAGCTCTGCTGGGGACGGGATACGGCCGCAGCGCTCGCGCATCGGCGAAGAACTGGCTTTACCTTCAGGTCCGTGTTGAGAATCCAGATGAACGTGCAGAGCCTGGGATTGCTGGGACATTTCAGTACGATGAATCCTCCGGGCCCGTTCTCACCCCTGCGGGGAACCAAGAGCACGCAGTCAGAGCCGGGGCCGGCTGAAAAGCCGTTCTCTAACGCTCTGGGGTGCACCGCACCGATCCTGCGCTAGCTCCTGCAGCGGCAGCCACCCCCTCCGCCTGGCAGCGAGGAGTAGAGCCCGGCGGGGTAAGAGCAGATGCGCCGAGTGCCTGGGAAGGTGTCTGCTTTGGCTGCAGGCACACGAGCGAGCACAGCAAGGCAGGTTTCCCACAGGTGCCTTGGCAGCGGCGGTGCCAGGGCTGCCGCAGGGCTGCAGGCTGAGAAGCAGCCTCTGCCTCCGGACCGCGCGAGCCCCGCCGACACCGGTTCTTCACCGCGGGGAGGTTTCCGAGAGACAACCCTGTGGAAATGGGTGCAAACAAGAGGTCCCAGGAAAGCCGAGCAGCCGGGGAAACCCTGCGCAGTCAGGACAGGCTGGGCGCGGGGAGCCTCGTCACTACAGCCCCCAGATCCTTCCTCGCACCATCTGATCCGTCTCAGAGACAAGAGCTGCGCTCACACACGCAGCCCAAATACAGATTTCCCTTCCCTGTTCAGGAACACACTATTTTTGCTGCATACATTTGTAGAAAGATTTTTCTAGGCCCTGAAGTCCCCAGCTCTTAAATAGACTAAGGCAGCTATAACGGCGCCGAGTTAAAATGTCAATTACTTTAACCAGATTATTAGGAAAAACAAAGTCAGTGCGCGAAGTGGCACAGCTGGGCCCCAGGCACCGGAGCAGACAGTAACAAGGAGTCCTTGTTTGACGAGACTAACCCCGCCGAGATCCATCACCAGCCGGGCGAAGCTGTCCCTTCGGAAGGGGAGAGGCCAAAGACCTGCCGACAGTTTGGGAGCCAGTCCATCCTGACGCAGCTTGTTTCACCCACGGGACCATCTCTCAGTGTCCGCAGCTTTTAAAGTCAGCAAGTGACTGGCTTACGAGAAGCAAAAGGCACGCGAGAGGCTCCGAGCGAGCCACCGCCAGCTGTTTACTGCCCCTCAGAAACGGCAGCTGGCCCTGTTTGGGAATTCACTGTTACATAAACAGGATGCGGACGGGGTTGGGGTTTGTGCTGTTACTGGTCGGCACCTCCACTCCCCTGAGCAGAGAGCTGGGAAACGCCCGAGCAACACTGAACAGCACGGAGAGTTTCTTTAACAAAGGAAGAAGAACAAGGGAAGCAAGGTTTAGTTCCACAAATAGATTAGCTTCCTGCAAACGCTGCCAGAAAGGCAGCAGGGTTCTCATTTAAGTGGCTCTCTGCCCTAAGCTTGAGCAGAGCGCGTATGTCAGAGACCAGCTAAAACACCAGAACCTGCCTCTTACCTGACATACTTGGAGAGCGGAGGCTTCAGGCTGTGCGTGGTCGACATCCCTGAGGAAACATACCTGTCTCTTCTTCTCTCGATCCGGCGCACGTTCACAAAATCCCTAAGCAAAGAAAGGGCGCTGACTGCTTTAAAACGCGCATGGGACTCTGAAGGAGCAGATCCCACTCTCCAGACTGCTGGGCAAGGCTGCGGCAGAGGTATGTCAACACACGGACAAAGCACAGCGCAGCACTGTTATGAGGGAGACCGACTGACTGACTGAGACAGATTTTGAGCTCCAAGGCTCCTGCCAGAAACGTCTGGAGGAGAATTCGGGGCCTCCTTGCCCTTGGGAGCGCTACCCGCACAGCCAGGCAGCCCTGCCTTGTTGACGCTGGGAGCTCCCAGCCAGCGAAGGGCGGCAGAGCTGGGGCAGAGCGCTCTCACGACAGTCAGACGCTTCTCTCCGTATTTTAGGAGGCTGTTCAGGGGCTCAGTACAAAACAGACAGTGGAATAAACTGACCTTGGGGAAACGACACCGCCTGCGGCCCCAGCTGCCACGTCGTATGAGACGATCGTGTTGTCTTCAATCCGCTGCAAGATCTGGGCGGGGGGAAAAAGAAAAAAAGAGGAGAGAGGTTTCCTCAGACCGTGCCTGCAGGTCTGCACGTGCCAAGAGCTGGGCGATACCGACCCTCCCCTAAATCAGCAGCAGGATTCAAAGCAACCGGAGTGTCTTTAGCAGCTGATCTGAGGCTGAGGGGAACGAACTCTTTGGCAGTGTGTGCCCAGGTTTGTCCCCTGCCCTGGGACCGCTCCCTCTGCCTTTCTGCGGGGGGCACAGGCGTTGCCTCCGGATCCCCGCCACACCAACGGCGCAAAACGCCCAAACCCTAGCAAGCAAAAGCAGGCTTGGCTCAGCCGCTGGCCCATCTCCCTGCCCACCTCATGGGCTTTTGGATAGGCACATGCATGCAGCTGGCTACCGCAGAGCATTCGGATCGTACGGATGAGCGGCGGAGATTTAACGCCTCAGTGACTCGGATCCAGCTAAGCTCCAGTAGGGCCTGGGCACCGCCGACAGCCGGTGTTGGACTGGGAAGCTTCAACTCTCCGCTCCAAGGAGCTCCTGTGATTAAGCCATCTTTGTCCAGCACGCTCACCTGGCAAGCTGCCACTGTTCTGTTCCACAGGATCATCTTCTCGGGCTGGAGAATAACCTCCTGGTAAACTGTTTCAGCAGAGCACTGCAGGAAAGCCTGAGGACAGAGCCAGAGCAGTTAGCCGGTCCTCCGCTCCGCTTTGCTAAGATTATTTTTGAGGAACGCAGGGAAGATCACAAAGAACAACTGGGATAAGACAGGAGGGGAGCGGCGCACGCAAAGCCAAGGCTGTCACCCCTCCGCCACAGCGCGCTCGTTCCCAGGGGCCTGGAGGGCACACGTGGAGCCAGAGCAGACCTCAGGTTTCAGCAGTCGTGGAACTGCTGCCTGCCGAGGTCCGCGCTGGTGCAAGGGAGGACCAGCACGGTGTCTGTCTGCCAGTCTGTAACACGGCGAGACAGACGGACCTCGGGGCTGCCTGAGGCTGGCTCCTCTCCCACCCTCACCCCGCTTTATCAGCGGTTCTGCTGCATGCGTGATTGCTTCGGGAAGTTGCTGAAAAGCGATTCTGAGCTCCGGCACAGACAACGTTCATTTCTCCACGTCCCTGTGGGACAGGGGATCTTTGGAGGCAAATGGTTAATGCAGTAAAGTGGGACCATCCAGCTTTTTCTCGCGAATACAGAGCTGCTCCATTGGCAGCTCCTGCCAGCGAGGCAACATATGCACTGGAACAAAGAAAAGCCACCGCAGCACCAATGCTTCATTAAAGCGTGGTTTACAGCCAAGCCACTCCAGCGAGAGGGCACAGAGCAAGGCACTTCCGAGCAGCTCTTCTCAATGCCAGGCAGCAGCAGACGCACGCTCAGCCCTGGTCTTGCTGGCAATTAGTTGCAATTAGCCTCCTTGGTCAGATTAGTCCTAGATGCTGGGGTTGGAAGCAAGTCTTGCAGTCACCTGCTCCCACTTCTACCAGCAGAGACTGGGGCCCAGCATATTTGCTGGGGAGGTTGTCTGCCAGCCAAGGGGCTTTCCTGGAGAGATTCCCTAGAGCGTGCAGTGCCGTTCATCTGTCTCAAGCAACGAGAGCGTGCTTTGCAGCCTGACCTGTCCTGCCGGGGCCAGGAGGGAGCGTGAAAGCTGAGCCGTGGCTCCGAGCAGAGCAGTCGCTCTTCGCCTTTACCACACAGACTAAGGAAGTGATCCAGGAAGGTTCTTACCTTTAAAATAAAGGTCTTGCCATGGAAAGGTATTTCAAAAGTGTAAACAACATCACCGAAGTCCTGTGCAAGAAGTAAGAAAGTTACATTTATTTAGCAAAAATAAATCGCTTCTATCTGGGGTAAAGTCTGCTAGTCTGCAAGCGCTGCAGGTGCAGGAGCTGTCCCGCCTCGCGTGGGAAGGACCCTCTCCAGCCCTCAGCTGTCCCCCGTCCCCCCACACCAGGCAGCGACCCCAACACGGGAGCTGCACTGAGCACATTGCAGATGCACGTGCACAAATTTCCATAAACAAAACAATATCCAGAGCGGCAGCAGTGATGAGACAGAAAAAGAATCTGCCCCACGCCAGCCTGCAAACTCCACGTCAAGGTCAAATTCTCTTTGTAGCAAGCTACCAACACCAGGGTAAGAGAAAGGGGTTAGTTTGCCAACACTGCTGTTGTTACCTACATCTGAGGAGAGACTCCCTGGAGGGGTTAGGGATGGACAGATGATAACCTTTCATCGTTAGCCCTGCGTTAAACTCTGATTAGTCTATTTAAATCCATCCCCCTTTGGATAAAGAAAACAATCTGCCCAGCTAGTTTGGCATCAGACAATGGATCACTTGACAGGGGAATTTTAAACACCAGATGAGACTGCAGTTTGCAGGACTCTCACCCCATGTTGCAAGCCCACAAGCAGAAAGCAAGGTTGGTTTTAGGGGGCAGAGACAGTGCCCCTTTCTCTCCACCCTTTGGAGAGAGAAAGGAGCTCTAGGTACCCCAGAAAGCTCTGCTGTAGCTCAGGGCACGAACCAGCACGGTGAGGAAGGAGGCAGGGCAGGGCCCACTTTGCTTTGTGCACCTCCGTGCTGCCTGAAGCAAGAGGTGCGGCTCGCAGACCCCGCTGGCAAAGCCGCAGCGGGAAGATGTAAGGCAGAGACGCATCCCCGATTTACAGGCCAGCACCCACAAGGTCCCTGTCCCGGGGAAGGGGGGACACAAAGAGCTTTGGGGTGGGAGGAGCAGTCTGTGCCCCACACTCTCCTGCTCCCATGTGGGCCAAAGCTGGCCAGAAAGGCCGGACCCCAGCTTGGCTTGGTCTCCCCAGGACGCCCAAAGGCAGCTTGCTGTGGAGCAAGGGCAGAAGCTGCAGCAACGGGGCCCTCCCGCACCGCCGCAGGGCCAGCGCGCCTCCACCCCTCCCCGCGCCAGCAGCCACGGCGCCGCATCCCAACGCCTACCAAAGGTGAGCTGTCCGCCCCTGCCTGCCTGCCGTCTAGAGGGAGGAGTGATGGGCTCTCTCCTGTCAAACAGGAAGGCAATTAAACGTCTAATTAAATAAGAGGGGATTTTACATTTAACTGAACTGGAATAGATTCCTAATTCAATCAGGTAATTGTAACGCTTGTTAATTTTTCATGTCGCAAGGAGGTTTCAAAAGCCTCATTTGTCCTCCTGTTTTTGCTAAGCCATCCGTGCTTTCTGCCGGCAGCGCTGCCCGGCAGGTGGGGCGGGGGGACACTTGCATTGTTTTTCTCAAACTTCCAGTTCTCCTCCTGGGCGAGGATTTGGTCCACAACCTCCATTGCGTCTTTGCCTTGTCGGACATATTCTTTCTCCTAGGAGAGAAGAGAGCATTTCATTAGCTGGGTTTGCAGAGAGCCTGAAGTGCGTGTGCAAGGCTTGCTACCCCTCTCCCAAGGCTGGCGGGGGAAAGGTGATATCTCCCATCACCGCACCACAGAAATCTCTTAATTCGGGTCACAGAGGCCTCATTTCGGAGCTCAAAGTCACGCTCCCCGCCCTGGCTTGTATCCACACACCAGCTGCATCTACCAACGAGTCTCCCGCCTTAACGTAAGGGCTTCCAGCAGGCAAAGGGCTATGAGATGCAGAGCGCTTCCTCCTGCGGAGGTGCCAGAACCGGGGCTGAACGGCAGCAGAACCACTCGGAACAGAGCGCAAAGCAGCCTGTGCCCAGCCAGGCGTCGGGGAGGCGAAGGACCGCCCCGCAAGCCACAGTTCAGCGGGGATGGTTGAGGCGATGCCCTTCTCGGTACGTGGCCGCGTAACCAGGGACCAAAGAGGGAAGGGGAGAGAGGGACAGGCAGGAGGCAGAGCCAGAACCACATCCCTGTGGACGCTGCAGCCCTGGGGAGGGGGGTTAGTGACGGCTGTTACCCAGAGGACCCCCTCTGCAGCGGCCACGATGCCACCGGTCCCGAGGCACACGGGGAACAGCCTGGTGCGGAGGGGCAGGCAGAGCTCCCCAGCCAAACGTCCCCAGAACAGAAGGCTGTGAAATGAGGGACAGCAGCCTCTGGTGCTCTGCAGATACAGCACCCTGATGGGGCCACAGGATTGTCGGAGACTCCCACAGCCTGAAGCCGACGGGCAGGGATAGCCGGCCTCAGGCCACGCTGCCTCTGTTTACCTGAGCTGTCAACGCCTTCCTCCCTGCACCTTCCTCATCGGACTCGTTGTCCGACCCTAGGATGGAGGCACACAATTAACACACAGCTGATGAAGACCCCACTTGTACAATCTCCCTCTGACCTTCCCATGGGGAACAGAGAGCGTCCGATCCCCGCGCCCCATCCGACGGGAAGGCCCTGCCTCCCCAAACGCCTCCGCCCCGCAGCCGGCTGCCAGGCGCTGCTCTGCTCTCCGGAAGGCTGAGCACGAAGCGGGTGTCAGCTACACCGAGACAACTGCTCCGGCTGACATCTCCTCGCTGCCGAGCAGGGGAGGTCTCCGGAGCCGGCACGAGGCGGTGTCACAGGGCAGTGGCATGCTGCCAGCTCTTATCTTCACCTGCTTGTGGCAACTCGCCCCCGTGCCCTCATCCCGAGGGCAGCGTTTTTCAAGTAGTTTAGCCGCAGCTAAGAGCATTTAATCCCAAGACCGCAAAAGGCTCCAGTTTCCCACAGAGCTGAAGCCAGGCGCGCGGGGCTGAGCGCGACTCCGCTCCGCAGATGGCACAGAGAGAGCGTGGCCGTGCCTCCCCTGCCCAGGCACGGGCGCAGTGCGAGGAGAGCGGAGCCCGTTTTGCAGTGTCAGTTCTTGGAGGCCCTGCCGCCCACCGCTGCCAAGGGCCGGGATAACGAGACAGAGCTCGGGGAGCAGGCGATTATAGAAGTGAGGAGACCCAGGAGGAATGCCGTGAGGGGAACAAGGCAGCCTGGCTGCCAGCGAGGTGAGGGCAGAAGGGGAGGGGAGCACGTCTTACCTGCGAAGGACTCCGGCGGGGAGTAGAACTGCCCCTCGGAAAGGGCTCGGGGGTAGAGCAGGGGGCCGCGGGAGGCTGCAGCCTGGGCTGCCAGGTACCCTGCGAACCAAAGCACGAGGTTTTACACACGTGTTCAACACCAAGAGGTCCTGGGGCCCCCACCACATCCACCCCTACTCAACCACCCTCCCAGCCGCTTTCTTCCAGACACAGCTGGTCTTTTCGCACTGACACCAGCCAGCCCACAAGCTTTTCAGCTCCTATTGCCTCATCTTTTGTTTGAGACATTTTATCTGCATGGAGATCAATGGGCTCTTTTGCCTGTCAAATCCAAAGGCGATTAAGCATCTAATTAAATAAGAGCTTCCCCTGGAAGCAATTTGGAACCTGAGCCTAATCCAATAGAGGCATTAAACACTTGATCATTTTTCATCTTAAAGCCTCCTTGCAAGACCCAAACATCCTCTGGTGTTTTCCAGTCAGTCAGTGCGTTTCTGATCGAGCCCCGCTTGACAAATACTCCTTCATTTACGTGCCATTTCCCAGTCCTCTTTCGGTTAAGCCTGGGAGAGCGACAAACTCCTTTTGCTGCTTTAGGAATGGGCAGCCGTGCCAGTCCGGGCCGAGCACCCGCTCCCTAGGAGGACCCCTGGAAGTTACAGGCGCCCGGCACTGCAGGGTAATTTGTAAAGCATTAGGTCAGACTCGATCTCCATTTAGTCCGACCTCAGCGACCAGAGGCTGCAAAATCTCACACACCACAACTCACGCCACGGCCCTGCAACGTGTCTGCAACTGAAGCAATCCTCTCTGAAAGGTCTCCAGCCCAGATCCAAAGACAGGCATCTAGAGATGGAGAGTCCAACGGTCCGCCTGGCATTTGTCCCACTGTTTCAAAACATTTTCTCCGATGAGGAGGTGAGCTCTGTTTCCAACACGACTGGCTTCAGGATCCAGACACTGGGGAATTTGGCACGTTTTTCTCCACTCAATTAAAAGATGCTTTTTATAATCTGGTATTTTCTTCCCCTGAAGGGACTTATATACCATAGCAGAATTGAGTCAGGCACTTACCATCACAGCCAGCCTGGAGATCACTTCTCCATAAATGTCATATCTGTCAAGGTGCTGCCAAAGCAGCAGAAACCCCAGGCCTGGTAGTCTCATCTGCCAACTCCCACCAGAGAGGAGCAAGGTACTTACACCGTTCCTCTTCTGCTTCCTGAGTTAGGACTTTAAAATCCAGGAACCAAGTCTCTAGCCAAGCGATGACAAACGAGACGATAGGAAGTAAATAGCCGAAAGCCCCTTTGGTCAGAAGCTGCGTGGAAGACAGCAGAAACCACAGGGAGTTTACACAAACGGGAAAACGGCAGCATCAAGTAATCACAAAGCAATCCCCTGCGAGCCCAGGGAAACCAACCTCGGAGAGGATGACCTTCACAATCAGGAAGGCACTGGATACCAATGTAGTAACCTGAAAAATAATTTTACGTATCTCAGATCCCTGCAAATTGTAGGTGGAAAGAGAAAACTAAAAACAGGAAGCAAAAATTGCCTTCTTACCGCTATGACCCACCAGTGGCGCAGCTTTACGATTGCATAGGCCAGCAGCAACACAAAAAACCGAAAGAAAGCCAAGACCTTTAAAAACAAAAAGCCATTGACACCAGTCACTGCCCTCGTCCCTCTGCCAGGTGCTGGGAGGACACAGGCACGGGCCAGCTCCCGAGGACCTCGCCACCTAGACCGATGGGGTCAAGGCTGCGCAGGACGGGCTGCGACCTGCCCAACTTCACTGCGCCAGGCGAGGGGCAAGGCTGCGGGGAGACCCCAACCCCGGCACGCAGACCCTCCCTGCCCAGCCTTCGGCCACGCCACCCCCAGCTCCAAAGCTGTTTCCTCACCTGCAGCAGTCTGGGATACTCACAAATATATCAAAGAAAGAGGTCTTAAAATTATACTTGATGATTTCATTCTCCAAGTTCTTCTGAATGCCATCCTTGGTCTGAAGGGGAGACAGGAAACCAGAAAGCTATTGAGTGCACTGATAAGAAACTAATGGTGGAAAGAACCCGGCCAAGCGGTGACCGGAGGTTACCGCCAGGTCAGGTTATGCATCAGGCATACAAATGCCTGCCGCACGCACGACACGGGCTCGTCGGCCAACGCAGGACCACGGGAGGATGCAGCGGCCCATTTCACCCTCGGTTTCACACCGAGAAGCACAAGTCGGGCAGCCAGAGCTGGAGCAGCACACGGGGCCATTAAACACTTCTACGTGGGGGCTTTCTAACACCGAAAAGCCGCTCCTTTGGCTCAGCACATCCAGCACCACCGGATCACAACTCTCACAGCCTAAAGCCCTTGGTCGGACAACACCTCCCACTCGTGCCCACTGCTTCCACGCGTGGCTTCAGGTGACAGACTTCAGCTGTACGGGAGGAGACGCGGAAAAAATGAAAACCCACAGGAAACCGCTTCTCTAGCACCTTCAGTAACGCGCTGAAGAAAGCATCTCCCACGGACAATCAAAACGTCTCCCCCGCGAGGGCTCTCAGGGGTCACTCAGCAACCTGGTGGAATTTAAGCTGCAACGAGCACAACGTCCTCGTTGTGCAAAGCACGGAGGGGTCCCCTCTCCTTTCTCCCGGGCCAGCTGGCTTCCCACGGCTCACAGCAGGGCTGAGCTGCCCTCCAGGAAATCTGACGGAGGAACTCAGCCGGCAGGCTCAAACGCACCGGCGAAGGGGAGGAGGGAGGAGGACGAGGGACATGCACAGACACAGGCAGACTGCAAGGAAATCTGAAAGAGGCAAAACCGCTTTCTGGGATATTATATGGGAGCATGGAAAAAGCTCGTGGAAGAGCTCTCTTGTCTCACCCCGAGACAATCTGGGGCCCGACAGCCCTGCTACTTTTGCCACTATAAATCCTGTTCTCAGGAGCCTGGAATTGCCGTTTATGAGGAAGCGGATGGCTCAGGTAACTGGAACAAATGCTTCACCTTTAGGCTATTGGTTTGAACACAGCCCAGCTGGCCTGGAAGCTGGTATAGGCTGACAGCTGTTTGATGATCTGTGAGAAACAAGTTGGTGGATCTCAGGCCAGTTCTTGGCAGCCTGGTGTCCTGGCACCCTCTTGTCAGACAGTCCAAGGACAGAAGAGGCAGCCATCGGGAAGCGGTCCCTCTAGGTCAGGGCTGGTGCTTAATATTCAGGGAGAGGGGGGCAAAGTTCTGCACTATTGCTTTATCTGATCTGCGGCTACCGGACTTGCGCCAGCCAGCTTTGCTGAGCTGCCACTGAAAGCCTCTTCCCCGCACCAGGACTCCGCTATGAGATGCTGCAGGAGGAACGAGACACAGGGAAGGCTTTGGATTATGATTTCTGGGAGGTGTTTTCCGTTTAAATACAGGCTGCTGCCGTGAACAAGGAAGAAGAACCGTCTGAGGCATCTCCTTGTCTCTGAGAGCAGCAAGCTCGCAGAATTACAGTTTGCAGGCAACAGACATTTAACGAGGGCTAATTTGCTCAGCTTATCTTGCAGCAAAGGAAACCATTTGATAAAAAAAGCATTAGTCATGATATAAAATCGTTGCTCTTCATAACTAGGCAAATAAGCTGCCCTAATAGCTTTAAATATGCAGCATCTCGGCTCGGGGTCCAAATATCAGCAGTTAGTCACTCATTAATGGCTACCTGCAAGACCTACGCTCAGAATCACCCTGGTGACCGCGCTGGCAGATTATCTCCCCGGGGCTGGATATTTTGATTTGCAGACAGCACCTCTCCAGAGAGCCCAGAGAACAGGGTCAAGAGCAGGAGGCCGGGGTCCAAGCCGGGCGCGCAGGACACCATCGGCATCGCTGGAATGCTGGCCGAGAGATGCTTTTTCCTAGCTGGGGGGGCAGGGGTCTCTTCAGGCTCTCAACACCGCGTGGGCAGGGTAAGGGAGCTGCTGGCCGAGACAATCTGTTAAGTGCAGACACCGCAGGAGATAAACAGGGCAGAGATAAGAGCTGCTAAGTGAGCGCAGGATCCAGTGCTGATAAATAAAGGCCAGACACCGGCAGGGCTGCACGCAGAAGCGCTGGGGTCTATCTGTTCATCTTGCCTCTCTGCTCAGGTTGTTCCATGGGAGGACATGTAGTACCTAAAACCAGCCGCCGGCACGGCTGAAACCAGTCGGGACCAGTTCAGGAAAAATAAAATAAAATACAGCCCAGGGAGTAACTCCGACCTGATGGGACTGAGGTAAATAAACTGGATTTCCCCGGTCATTGCAACAGTCGAGACACTGAGCGAGCGCAGCAGCCTGCACAGGTGTGGCAGCGCTGCGGAGAGGACCGAAACCCTCACAGTCCCCTTCGCCAGTCCCCTGTGCGGTGGAGCAGCATCTCCGCCTTTCAGAAGCTGAGATTAGCAGCAGTACGTTGGGACCGAAGCTCAAAGCCCTTTTTGTCTCTGCCCAGCAGCTGGGTGGGCGAGAGGGGGGTCTGCACATCCCACCTCGCCCCTCCGATGCTCTGAGAACGAGACGCTGCAGCAAAGCTGGCAGCTGCTTGGCAAACACAGCGAGCAGCTTCACTTAAGGCAAGGGGAGCAGGAGAGAAATTTGGCCAACTGCTCAACCTGGCGATTCCAGGGGCCCCAGATCTTGTTACACTGCAACACAGAGCGCTACACGCGACGGCGTTAACGAGCCTGCACAGCCACAACAGAGCCCGGCTGCAGGAAATGAGCCGGACTTTCGTTTACACTAACGGGGCAGCAGTTTCTCAGCCAGCGCAAATCAGCAGAGTGCTGGGAAGAACAAACAAAGACTTGGCCCAAGACTTCTGAAACACGGCAATCAATGCGGAGGGAACTGAATTAAAAAAGCACAGCTTAAAAGGGCAAAGGCTCCACAGATTTGCTTCCCCCAACTTACATTCAACTCAATTATCCACAACAAAGATATGAAGAGCAGGTCGAAGGTGACGAAGAGGCAGAAGGTCCTCCTCACGTCCGAGATGGCCTTCCTCTTCTCCGGAGAGAAGTAGCAATACGGGGAGAAGCCCTGGCTCTGGGAGAACGAGGTGCTGATGGACGCTATGGCTGGGAGGCTTCGTTCCAGGTCGTGCTGCAGGTCTGTCGGCTTGCTCATCCTCGGCCCAAGCGACTTGGGTCCTACGTCAGTCGGGGCCACATCTGCCAAGCCAGTGCGTCACCTGCGCGGGAACACAAAGGGGAGCCTCAGGCCTCGGGTCTCTGGATACCCCTTCTCCTCTCCCCCTCTGAAGGCAAAAACTCCTATTGCCAAATCAGAGCCTGTCTGTTTTCTACACCTCCTGAGGGAAAAGGCTAACACCGGCTTTTGGGCTGCCCAAGAGCCTCCCTCTCTGAAGCAAGGACATCCAGGGCTCGCCCTCCTGCCCATCTCACCCTGGCACCCCACGTTCACCGGCACAGGCGGGGACCCTCCTTCCCTCTTGCTCACTGCAGGGAGGGAGGAATCGGCCGCGCAAGGCTCAGAGCGCGGGGGGTCCGCGGAGCCACCAGCAAGTGTCCCTGGGACCCAGAGGCAGCCACCCAGAACAGGCTCGCAGCACGGCGAGCCAAGCTGGCGGCTACGGCCAACGGCCAGAGCAGCAGATGGCAAACCCCACGAGGTGCCGCGGCAGCAGGAGAAGGGGCCTCCGGGTGTTTCTGCGGAGGCCATGATCTGAGAGGGAGCAGTCCCCAGGATCCCGCAGCCACCCCGAGCTACAGCAGCCTCCTCTGCGGGGACGGATGCGAAGCTCCCAGAGGCTTGACATTTTGCACAAGGCAAACCGCAAAGCCTCGGGAGCCCGTCATCCCATCGGATCCCATCCCGCAGGGCCAAGAGAGGAGCCTGCCGACTTCAGGAGCAGGACGCTGGGTTTCACGCCCGACTCCGGCCAAGCGGAGCAGCGGGAAGGCAGCAGGGGAAAGCGCTGCGCTCTGTCCCGGCCGCGGCGGCTGGCAGCGCCGGGCACACAACCCCAGCGCAAGCGAGGTGTCGAGGTCCGAAGGCTGTTTTCACGCAGCCGGTGCCAACCATTGTATTAAAATTTTTCCTCTCCGTCAGCACCGCACAAGGAGGCCACTATGTTAATGGACCGTGCAACTAAGCACACGCTGGAGACAAACAAGGAAAGAGGATGCCAAAACAGGTCGGGCCAGGGATCTGTCAGCCCCTGGCTCTGCCACCTCCGAGTCACCCACGGCAAAGGCACAGCTACGAATCCCTTCTCTGCAAAACACTCCTGCTCAAGGACATTTTGCCTCCAAAAAAACAGATTCTTTGCTGCCTTAGCCACTGCCCCAGCAGCTCTGCATCCTCTGGGATCTGAGCGAGGTTTGTTCGTCTAGAGATCTCACTTACAAAATCCAGGAGGCTGCAGCCATGCAATGTCCAAGGAAAAAAGCCCCAAGACTGTGCCCAGACCTGTGGGAAGGGGCAATCCACAGGGCAGGCGAAGCCAGGGGTGCTGCTGAGCCCCGCTGGACGCTGGAGCAACTCCAAGAGCTGAGCACAGCCTGATTTTGGGCAATTTTGGGTCCCTGCACCAGCGGCTTCTGCGTCCCAGTCCCCGGGGAGCACCAGGGCTGGAAAGGGAACAAAGCTGGACTCCTGTCAAGTCCCTGTTAGTCTCTCTCGGAGGCCCTTCAGAAGGAGCTGGAAGCCTTGTCACTTCGGATCAGCCGCAACGACCACGGCCCTTCGCTGCTCTGAGCGAGGGGCCCATCTCAAACTGAGAAAAGTTCAAGACATCTGCGCGCGCTAAATAATACATCACCTCATGCACGGGCTGCCTCCTCCTCTACGGCAGGGCGTCACTGCCTCCTTCCCTCAAACACCACTTTGCACTTAGGCAGCCCCCCGCAACTTTCACAGCGCTTTAAAATCACCCTGTGAGACTCGCCCGCCCCGCTCCCCCGGCGCCGAGGCAGCGCTGGGGCCGCTCTGCGGTGCCGGGGACACGGCAGAGCGCGGGGACACGGCAGAGCGCGGCAGCCGGTGCGAGGCCTCGTGCAGCTCAGCCAGCCTAAACCCACCCGCCATTAAAACCCAGCCTTCCCGGTGAGGTTTAACACTGCCTCAGAAGCCCACCCGTCCCAAACCAACCAGCAATAACCAACTTCGGGGGAAGGACCGGTGACAAGGGCTTTACCTTCAGAGCACCGTGGGACAGAGCAGGGTTTTGCAGAAATAGTTTAAGCCCAGATGAGGCCCCCCCACTGGGACTGCTCCCTCAGGCAGGAGAAAGCTCAGAGCAGAAAGAGCAGGGGCTGGATCTGAGCGTGTTTAAATGCGCCTTTTTCTGGGTGACAGATAAATTATTGAGCGCCCCGGTGTTGTATTATGCATTCAGACATCCTCCGCAGCCTGCGCCGCAACGGCTGCCGAGCCACGAGCTGCTTTCGGGGGCTCTCGAGCGGCACAGCTCCGACAGCCGACACGACAGGCCGGGGAAGCGTGAGTGGCACACGCTGGCCAGAGGGACTCCCCAGGTGACAGTAACGCAGTCCGAAGGGGCACCCGCACCGGGGACCCCTCAGGGCTTTTCTGGTTAAAAAAAAGGGGCTCTCCAGACTCAGAGGAAAGATTTGGTTTCTTTCTCCTGTTTTGAGGATGATGCAGGAGGCGAGAGGGGCTGCAGGGACCAGAGGCAATGCCACTGTCGGCAGCGAGCTCGTGAATTCCAGCGGGAAGCAAACGCGGAGGAGAGGCGGCCGGTGAAATCCTGAGACAACATTAAGTGCCAATACCCAGTGAGCGCTGCCGCAGAGGTCCACGCAGCAAAACGCTGGCATCCCAGTCCCGCGCCAGCGGGACACTGGGCACCAAAACGGACCCAGGTCCTGTCCCTGGGAAAGGCTGCAAAGCTCCGGTGTCACCCCCCTCCCCGGTGTCACCCCCCTCCCCAGTGTCACCCCTTTCCACTCTCTGCTTTTAGATTCAAATCACAAGCTTCTCATTAGCACGTTTGCATGTTAATGACATGTCTTACAGTAAGAAGCCTTTCCATCTTGTGACATTGCTTCTCCTTTCCTCCTGCGCCCCCGACTTCCTATTAATGTGTCTTCTCAGCTCACATGACGACTTCAACAGCTAATTCTCATGTCACCTCTTCTGAGAGCTACAGCCTTTGCACCAAACGCTGCACCAGGAGACAAAACGCCTGGAGAACGAGAGGGACGGGGCCTTTTAGAGACACCAACCGCGGGTGTTTTACCAGACGCCAAGACGCGTCCGAGTTTCCTAGCAGGGAGAGATGCCTTTAAAACAAAAAGGTCAATATTAAAGTAAATTAGACACTAAACCTCACTCCAAAAAAATCCATGAAGTGATCCATCCCGTGGCCGGGGCCCCGCGGGGCTAAGGCTGTTTGGTTTTCGAGCACCCCCAGGTGCTGCCGTGATCCCGCAGCAAGGGCACGGCGCGGAGCTCCGCAGCGAGCTGTCCCCGCACCCATCTGTAGCTTTCCCTAAAGCACCCTCCAGGGCTAATCCGAGCTCGGAAAGGTCACCCTGCCGGGCACGTTACGTGCTGGCTCCCGGCAGCGCTGGTGGCACAAGTGACAGTGAGCAGAGGAGGGGGGCTGACAGGCAACGGCCGTGGTAAAGCAGAGCGACGAGGGGGATCGGGGCTGCGGCTTCGGTCTGGCCGTGAGCAGCCACTTGTTCAAAAGGCCGGGAGCCGCCGCTGCCCAAGTCCAGCGCCCGAGCGTGCACAAGGTGCGGGCACAGAGACCCCCGGGAGCCCCTCCCCTCCCCGGCACCGCAGCCAGAAACGGGGAAACTCAGAGGGCTGCGTGAACAGCGCGTTTCCCCGGAGCCAGCCTGGCCACCGGCTGTTTTCACTTGCAATCCCTCTGCCCCGGTCTCTCCCCCCGTGAGCCGTGCCCTGGGGGGCCGGAGGAAGCGGGCTCCTGGCTCGGCAGCCCCTCGGTGCCCGTGTGCCGAGGGCAGGAGCGGCTCAGCCGCACGCTCGCCGTGTCCCAGCCATCGCTTCTCCGAGCCGCTCTCTTGCTCCTGCGTGACGTGCCAGGGGAGCGGCCCGCAACCCCCCCTGGAAGCGCTGTGAAACCCCCCCCAGCGTCCCGCACTTCCCCCCGGCCCTGCCTGTCGGTTGAGTTGAGCCGTTGCCCACCAAGGGCTGAGCCAGCCCCGGGGCCAGGTCCTGCCTCTCCCCGCAGGCCCGTGGCTCCCCGCAGTGCCGCGCAGCCAGGCCGGGTGCTGCCTCCCCCCGCCAGCTGCCCCCTCTCTACACCCACCGTGGGGGCGCAGCCCCCCAGCCCACACCCCCACCCCGCACATCCTCCTCGTTAGCGCTTCTCTCCATCACGCCCATTTTCAGAAGGCTTCGACAGCAACGCGGCTGCCTGAAGCCCCCGTTGGCACCAGCTGAGACTTAGGGCCCAGCCCCTCTCCTGCCCCCCCGGGGGGGCCCTTGGTGGGTGCCAGACCCCCCCCAGCTCGGGAAGGCAGCGAGAGGCACAGCCTGCCTGAACATTCGGGAGGGGTCCTGCTCCCGGGAGCCGCTGCGGGACCCCCCGGCAGCGTCTGGTGTCCTCGTGCTGTGACAGAAACCCCAGCCGTGTCTCGCCCCGTCCCACGCAGCCGCTGCCGGGTTTCGTGAGACGCCGTGGAGTGGCGAGAGGCCTCGCGCTGCCCGTGCCGCAGCGAGAGAAGGGTCTCCGAGGGCTGGCGCAGGGCAGCGACGGCCACCAGCCTCGCAGCAGCGTGCTCCGCGGAGCGTCGTCCTTCCCCAGGCCTCAGCTCCGCACTGGGGATCAGTCCCCTGCGGGAGGGGGATAAAGCTCGGGGTCTTTACGGAGACCCCGGACCCGAAGCAGGGGGGATGTGTCTGTGATAAGGGCGCAAGCCAACCGCCGGCACGAACCTCCAAACCAGAGCAGCCCGGCAGCCCCTCGAGGGATGCAAACAACACAGTTTTACAAGCACTGGGATCACGGAGTCGTAGAATGGTTGGGTTGGAAGGGACCTTGAAAGGTCACCTAGTCCAACCCCCCTGCCGTGGCCAGGGACATCTCCAACCAGATCAGTTGCTCAGAGCCCCGTCCAACCTGACCTTGGATGTTCCCAGGGATGGGGCGTCTACCACCTCTCTGGGCAACCTGTGCCAGGGTTTCACTGCCCTCAGCATAAAAAATTTCTTCCTTATATCTGGTCTGAATCTCCCCTCTTTTAGTTTAAAACCATTCCCCCTTGTCCTGTCGCAACAGGCCCTGCTGAAAAGCCTGTCCCCGTCTTTCTGATAAGCCCCTTTATGTACTGAAAGGCTGCGGCAAGGTCCCCTCAGAGCCTTCTCTTCTCCAGGCTGAACGACCCCAACGCTCTCAGCCCTTCCTCATAGCAGAGGTCTCCATCCCTCTGATCACCTTTGTGGCCTCCTCTGGAGATCCTCTGGGATCACCGCAGGATATTCCAGACGGAGCCGTTCAGGTCAGCGTACGCCAAGGGACTGAGGGGAGAGCAGCGCCAGGCCCCCCGGCAGCCCCTCCGCCCTCTCGGCAGCCCCTCCGCCCTCTCGGCAGCCCCTCCGCCCTCTCGGCAGCCCCTCCGCCCTCTCGGCAGCCCCTCCGCCCTCTCGGCAGCCCCTCCGCCCTCTCGGCAGCCCCTCCGCCCCCCGGCCCCCGGCAGGAGCGGATTCCTCCGCCAGGTTTCCTGCGTTTTAGCCGCCCGTATCTCCACTGCCGTGAGCGGCCGCCGTGGCCCGGGGGCTCCCGTTCACCCCCCACACCGGTGCCCGGGCACGGAGCAGCTTTAAACACGGGGGTGCCCGTGGGGGTCAGCGCAGAGGCGGCTTCGGGAGGATGCGACGGGGATCGGCCGCTGCTCCCGCCCCCGGGCCCAGCGCCCGGCGGGGTTCGGAGCGAGGCCGCAGCCACACGAAGGGCTCCCGGGGAGAGCCGGTGCCCCGGACCCGCCGGTGAACCCGGGGGAAGAGGGCACGCCGGGGAACGGCTCCCGCCCCGGCCCACCCGCGGCTTCCCTGGGGACGGCGCCCTCGGGGGATCCCGCACCACGGGGCACCCAGGGCTCCCCGGGCCCAAACCCTCCGGGGAGCCGGAAACGGGCCCCCCAGAGGCAGTCACCGCCTGCGGCGGCACTGCCGGGCCCGGGGACGGCACCGAGTCCCCGCCGGCCCTGTCCCCTGCGGGGCCCCGCACCCCGCCGGGGCCCGCCGCCCGCTCACAGCCTGGAACCGGCCGCCCCGGGAGCGGGGCTGGGTCGCCCCGGGCCCCGCCGCCTACCCCGGGGCCCGCCCGCGGTACCTGCCGCCGCCCGGTGCCGGTCCCCGCCGGAAGCAGACCCCGGCGCGAGCCGCTTCCGGTCCCGCGCGCGGCACCGCCGCTACCTTTGACCCCGGAAGGGAAACGCGAGCCTGTGCCGGCGCCAACCATGGCCGGCCGCGGGGGGGGGGGGGCGGACAGGCCCAACGGGGGCGGAGGGAGAGACCATTCCCCTCGGGGGGGGTCAGTGGGGCTGGGAGGGACCATTCCCCCCGGGAGGGGGGAGTCAGTGGGGCTGGGAGGGACCATTCCCCCCGGGAGGGGGGAGTCAGTGGGGCTGGGAGGGACCATTCCCCCCGGGGGGGTGTAAGTGGGGCTGGGAGGGACCATTCCCCCCGGGAGGGGGGAGTCAGTGGGGCTGGGAGGGACCATTCCCCTCGGGGGGGGTCAGTGGGGCTGGGAGGGACCATTCCCCCCGGGAGGGGGGAGTCAGTGGGGCTGGGAGGGACCATTCCCCGCGGGGGGGGTGTCAGTGGGGCTGGGAGGGACCATTCCCCGCGGGGGGGGGTGTCAGTGGGGCTGGGAGGGACCATTCCCCCCGGGGGGGTGTAAGTGGGGCGGGGAGGCACCATTCCCCATGGCGGGGGGTGTCCCTGGTGGCACCTGGGTCTGACCCCATAGCCCTGCCCCATAGCTCCCTGCTCTCGCCCCCCAGCTGCCCGTCCCCTGCCCCACCCCCCCAGACACGGGGGTCAGGGCCCCCAGGGCCGCA
Source organism: Calonectris borealis (assembly GCF_964195595.1). Lineage (NCBI taxonomy): Eukaryota > Metazoa > Chordata > Aves > Procellariiformes > Procellariidae > Calonectris > Calonectris borealis. The sequence goes on along the minus strand of NC_134333.1, from coordinate 9,426,734 downwards.
CCCCCCAAAGCAGACTCCAGCCTCTCTGTACAGCCTTTTATTGCGGGCGGGGGGCTCTGCTCGATGGGGGGCCGGGGGGTGCGGGGGGCAGGATCCGGGGGGGCCCCCAGACCCCACCAGCACCCGGGGGTCCCGGCCCCGGCTCCTGCCCCGGCAGCCGGGGGGACGCGAGGCCTCGCCGGCCCCTCCCGTGGGGCTCCCCGGGGACGGGACCCCCGGCACCGAAGCGGGGCGGGGGCGGCCATGGCCATGCGGGGGGCCCGGCCCGGCACACGAAGCGCAGGCAGAGCGGGCAGCGGGCGAGGGGGCAGCCGGGGCGGCGGGGGGACGCTGGCGAAGCTGCTGCGGCCGGGGGTCACCGGGGTGCCCGGTGCCCGGTGCCCGGTGCCGGCTAACTGGTGCCCAGCGGGAAGGTGGGCGAGTGGCGCTCGGTGCCGATGGGGCGCGAGGGCACCTCCGCGAAGCCGACGCGTCGCTGCTCTGGGGACGGAAAGGCGGCGGGTCGGGCGTGGGGCCCACCGGCACCGCAGCCACGGGTGAGGGGGGGATGACACCCCACGTACCCCCGGTGCCGCCATCCTCCTGCTCCCGTCCTGCCTCCTCCTCGTCACCCTCCGCTCCCTCGGGGTCCTCGGGGATCTCCGACACCGTCAGCGACTTCAGGTCCTCCCCGCGCTCCTCTATGCCGCCGGCGAAGGACACCTTCTGCCCGCCTGCGGGCAACGAGGCCAGTGGCCCCCGGGGACCCCCCGGCTCCGGGGTGACCCCGCTGCAGCGCGGGGGGGGGGGGGGCAGGTCCCCAAGCCCCGGCACCCACCCAGCATCCCTGGGCGAGGGGGCCGCAGCGGGCGGGTGGGCAGCCCCGTCCCCCCGCCGTCCCCGTCCCCCCGCCGTCCCCGTCCCCCCCGGGGGCCCATCCCGTTACCTTTCCGCTTGTGCGCCTTGGGGCCGGCGGGGAAGAAGCTCCGCTCGGCTCTGGCCTGGCTCCCCGGGGCTTCTCGGGCGGGCGGCGATGAGCCGGGGGCAGAGGAAGGCACGCGCGGCACCGGGGCACCGCCGGAGCCGGCAACCGACGCGTCAGCCGAGCGGCCGGGGGTCCGGCTGGCGTCAGCGCAGCCCCGGCGGGGCACGGGGACACTGCCCGGCGGGGGGACGTGGTGGCCCCCGCGCGACCCGCTTAGCCCGGGGCTAGCGGGCAGCAGGTCCAGGCGGCAGCGGCAGCAGCCAGGCTGTGTCCCCCCCCCCCCCGGGCACCCACCCCGTCCCCAAGGGCTGTGGGGGACAGTGGCATCTGTCCCTGCACCCCTGGGCTCCGGCAGCCCCCTCCCCACGTCCCCATGGCTCTGGCAGCTTTGTCCCCATGTCCCCTGGGCTCCAGCAATCCTGACCCCATGTCCCCTGGGGTCCAGTAGCCCCATCCCCACACCCCCCCATCTCCTGGGCTCCAGCATCCCCGTCCCCATGTCCCCCAGGCAGCCCCATCCTCTTGTCCCCCAGGCTCCAGCAATCCTGTCCCCATGTCCCCCAGGCTCCAGCAATCCTGTCCCCATGTCCCCTGGGCTCCAGCAGCCCCATCCCCACAACCCCACGGCTCTGGCAGCTTTGTCCCCATGTCCCCTGGGCCCCAGCAATCCTGTCCCCATGTCCTCTGGGCTGCAGCAGTCCCATCCAATGTCCCCATGGCTCTGGCAGCTTTGTCCCCATGTCCCCCAGGCTCCAGCAATCCTGTCCCCATGTCCCCTGGGCTCCGGCAGCCCCATCCCCACAACCCCACGGCTCTGGCAGCTTTGTCCCCATGTCCCCTGGGCTCCGGCAGCCCCATCCCCACAACCCCACAGCTCTGGCAGCTTTGTCCCCATGTCCCCTGGGTTCTGTCCCCATGCCCCCCCCCAGACTCCAGCAGCCCCGTCCCCCTCACCAGGCTCCAGGGCGCTGTCGGGGTCGCAGGCGCGGGCCAGCTCGTGCTCCCCGTCATCGGCCTCCCCGTCGGAGCTGTCACCCCCGGCCAGGCCACTCTCCAGGTGGGACTGCACGATGCGCTGCACCGCTGGGGAGGCGCTGGCGTCAGGACCCCGCTCCGGGCACTGGGAGCACTGGGGGCACTGGGAGAGGCGTGGGGGTCCACCGTGTCCCCCGCCCACCCCGCACAGCCCCGTGCCTCAGTTTCCCCATTCAGACGGCGCCGGGCGGTACCTTTGAGCGAGGGCGGGGTGTAGGCACACGGGTTGGTCCTCTTTGGTTTAAGCAGGCAGCCCTCGCCGGAGGCGCGCTGCGGGAGGGAGCGGTGTCGGGGACGGGGTCCTGGCGTCCCCCCATGCCGGGGGCCGCCACGGCCCCAGGGGAGCCAGGCACCCCCTGGGGAGCTGGGTGCTGTGACGGGGGTCTTGCGATGGGGACCCCGGGATGAGGATGCTGCGATGGGGGTCCCGCAGTGGGGACCCAAGGCTGACACCCTCCCCCCGGGACAAGGACCCCACAGTGGGGATCCTGTGCTGGGGACGGCATGATGGGGACCCCGCCACGGGGACCTGGCATTGGGGACCCTGGGGTGGTGTCCCCGTGATGGTCACAAGGCCATTTGCGCCACGGCCAAACCCCACAGCCTGGCTCAGCTCCGCGTCCCCGTCCCCGTCCCCATCGCGGCAGCGCCGGCGCCGTGTGCCCGTGCCAGGCAGGGAACCGATAAGCACCGGGGCCAGGCTGGGACAGGGTGGCGGGCGCCCGGGCTGCGCCCCAATAACCCCCCATGCCCAGGAAGCCACAGGACGGGCGAGGGGCTCCCCGGGGGTCCCGGCGCCCACTCACCTGGTAGGGCAGGGACTCGTCCTCTGGGTCGGCAGCGCCGGGGAGAGAGGGGTGAGCGGGACGGGGCTGCCGGCACCCAACGGAGCTGGGCAGGCCCCTGCGCACCCCCGGACCCCCGCTCCAGGGGGGTTACCCTGCCCGCCAGGACCTGCTGCCGTGTCCTGTCCCACCACCATGTCCCACCCCTGCCACCCCATCCCGTATGTACACCCCGTCCCCTCCCTGCCACCATGTCCCCATCCCTGACATCCCATACCATAGGTGACACTGCAGCCCACCCTGCCACCATGTCCCCTCCCTGCCACCACCTCCCATCCCAGACATCCCATACCGTGCATGACACCACATCCCATCCCTGCCACAGCGTCCCATCCCTGCCACCCCATCCTATCGGTGCCGCCATGTCCCATCCCTGCCACCACCTCCCGTCCCTGGACCAGACGTCCCCTGCCACCACGTCCATCCCTGCCCCGTGTCCCATCCCCGGCCGACGCCGGTCCCTGCCCCGCTCACCTGGGGAGGAGTGCTCGGAGAGCTGGAAGAGCATGGCCGGCGTGGGCCTCCGCCGGCGGATCTGGGGCACAGCGGGGTGTCACCAGGCAGGGACACCCGGGGTCCCCTGTCCCCTGCCCTGCGCCCCAGGACCGAGGCCCCGTGCACGTGCCTGCACGCGTGTGAGCGTGTGCGTGTGTGTGAGCCCGGGTGCGGGCAGGGAGCCTGCGGGGCCGCGCACCCACCCGGCACAGGGGGGAGCACCCAGCCCGGGGCCACCGGCGGGGAGCAGGGGACAGGGGCACCCAGCGCTGGCCGGGGCGGGGGTCCCCGGGGTGGGGGTCCCCGCTGAGCCAGCACCGCTGAAAGGCACAGGGCCCCACAGAGGGGCCACGGTCCCATCCCAGGGTCCCCACGACGTCCCCGGTCCCTCCCGGCCCCTCCGCAGGGGGCTCTGGGTCTGGTGTGTGCTGGGGACGGCTGCACTGTCCCCCAGCATGTCCTGTCCCCTCCGTCCCATCCCTTCCCTTCCCTCCTGTCCCATCCCTGTCCCCTCCTGTCCCCTCCTTGTCCCTGCCCCTGCCCTGTCCCCCTGCACAACGCTCCCTCCGCACAGGACCGCGGCTCACACGGGGACCTGGGAGCTCTCTGGCCCCGTCTCTCCCCCGTCCCATCCTGTCCCCCCATCCAGTCCTGTCCCGCCTGTTCCTCCCATCCCATTCTCTGTCCCCTCTGTCCCTTCCAGTCCCCCTTGTGCTGCTCTCCCCGTCCCATCCCGTCCCTCCTGTCCCCTCTGTCCCCTCCACTCCCCTTGTCCTTCTCTCCCAGTCCCATCCCATCCCTCCTGTCCCACTCCATCCCCATCCCATCCTGTCTGTCCCCGTCCCCCCCCATCCCTCCCGGTCACACCGGGGGTCCCTCGTCGCCCCGAGGTCACTGGCAGCGCTGCCGGTGACCTCGGGGCGACGAGGGACCCCCGGCGTGACCCCGTACCCTGATGTCCACCCTCACCATCTCGACGGCGCGGGGGTCCAGCTGGCTGGGGGGTGCCGGCACCGAGAACTGGATCTTCTTGCGGTCCTTGGGGTCCATGGCCTCGACCGCGCGTCACCGCTGCTGCCGGAGGGGGGTCTCTGCCGCCGGTGCTGAGCAGAGTTCGGTAGCACCCGGGGCTCAGTACGGCAAGGACTGAGAGCGGCGGGAGGTGGGGAAGGCAGAGCCGGTGAGGAGGAGGAGGAGGAGGAGGAAGGAGAGGGAGGGAGGACACGTCTCCTACCAGCCGCTGAATTATTCATCCCCCCGGGCAGGGGGGCTGAGGTCGCGGTAATGAGCCCTCGGGGACCCCCCGAGGGGGTTCAGCCAACTCGGGGGGGGCCCTTAACCCCTTCCCTGCCAGGGGGTGGCCCCCGACCGCAGTGGCCAGGTGGGACGGGACGGGACGGGGATGGGAACGGGTGCCTCCACGTGAACCCACATCCCTTGTGCCTCAGTTTCCCCACAGAGCCGCAAGCTGGGCAGGCAGGGGACAGGGGCACTTTTGCCCTTGGAGGGGCAGCAGGAAAATCCCCCCGGCCGCTCTGTGCCCCACGGGCACCCCCCGGGACAGGGACACTGCTCCTTCGGGGGTGGGATCCCCCAGGGGATATGGCCAGGGGACATCTGCGGGCACACGGGACCCCCAAAACGTCCCATCACCTGTGTGCCAGGGCTCCTCCACCGCCACCAGCCGCAGCCCCGGGGACACCGGGGCGTGCCGGAGGCAGGGGACTGTGCCCTCACCCGGGGCTGTGCCCGGCTGCCCCGGCTCTGCCCCGGCTCTGCCCCAGCTCTTGGTGGTTTTCCTGGTGGAAAATTCCACCAAAACCCAAAGTTTCCCCCTGGGAAAGTGGGGGCTCGGCCCCCCCCAGGCACAGCCTCCAGCCCGGGCACCGCTCAGCACCGGTGCTCAGTGCTGCATGTGCTGGGCTCTGCCGCGGCCCTGCCAGGGGGACAGTGGGGTCACCGGCGGCCGGCTCGGTGGCACCCGTCCCCGCGCGGGGTGCCCTGGCCGGGGCCGGGGCCGTGTGGGTGGCCTTGGGGCTGAGGAAGCCACCTCTGAGGAGGAACGAGGAAGGGGGAGCCGGGAGCTGGCGCCGGCCCCCGGATCTCCCGGTGCTCCAACGGCTGCGGGTGGCCGCGGGCCAGCAGCCACCGCTCCAGCAAAATATTTACCCGAGTGGCACCGTGCCATGGACCAGCCTCCTGCCCGCCCGGCCCCACGCAGCAAAGCACGGCAAAGCCCGGCTCTGCGCGGCAAAGCTCGGCTCTGCATGGTAAAGCATGGCAAAGCTCGGCTTAGCATGGCAAAGCATGGCAAAGCTCAGCTTAGCATGGCAAAGCTGGGCTCTGCTCAGCCAAGCTTGGCCCTGCGGCACAGCGCAGCCCCACGCGGCAGTGCCCAGGGTGGGGACAGCCCAGGGACGGGCACCAGCAGAGCCCCTGTCCCCATGGAGGGGACTGCGAGGCCAGGCCAGGGGGGACACGGTGAGGGGTCCCTCGGTCATCCCGTGCCCAGGCTGGCCCAGTGCCAGGGGTCCCCGTGCCAGGCTCTGAGCATCGTCCCCGTCCCTGTCCCCATCCCGGCGTGGGACCCGAGTTGTTATGGCAACAGGTTCCCGGGCTCCTTCCCGCTGCCGTTCCCGTTCCTCCCGCCCGCAAAGGCGCCGTGCGAGGGGGTGGCCGGGCCCCCTCCCCTCCCTGCGCTGCGGCAGCGGCAGCACCCGCAGCCCCCCGGGAGCGGCATGCGCTGCCCGCGCACGCACCCACGCAGCCTGCGCCCGCGGGTGGCACCCGCAGCTCGGCACAGGAGGGTACCGCACTGGGCCTGGCACCCGGCACCGTGCTGGGGAGGGGATGCGGTGCCCGAGTCCCCTCCGTGCCACGTGGCTCTGGGCGCACATGTGCCGCACACGGCCCCGCTCCTCACCGGGTCAGCCCCATCCTGGCACCGTGGGCACCCAGGCTGCTCCGCGGCGTGCAGGGGCAGAGCCACCAGTGCCCGTGCCGCGCCGTGCCATGCCGTGCCCGTCCCCGTGCCGTGCGGCGGGGGCTGCAGCTCCACGCAGCAGCGAATCCTCCTGCAGAGAGAGTAAAAATAGCAGCGGGTTCGGGGAAGCGGCGCTCGCCGCCTCGCCCCCCACCCGCGGGCACCGGCGAGGAGCGGGAGCCTTCGTGGAGCGCCGAGGGGGCCGCGGGGCCGGGCTCGGCGGGGCCGCGGTGTCGGAGGGGCAGGGGGCTGGGGTCTGTGGGGCTGCGGGGACGGGGCGTCGTGGGGATGGGGAAGCACTGGGGCAGGGTGCTGCGGGGACGGGGCACTGCAGGGATGGGACATCATGGGGACAGGCCACCGCGGGGACGCGGCACCATGAGGATGGAGCATCGTGGGGACGGGGTACACCAGGGACGGAGCATCGTGGGGACAGGAGGACACTGGGGATGGAGCATCGTGGGGACAGGGTGCTGTGGGGACGGGGCACCGTGGGGACAGGAGGACACCGGGACACCGATTGCCCGGTCCAAGAGGTGAGTGCCGGGGGGGCGGGGCCTGTGCGGAGGAGTGGGCGGGGCCATGTGGTGGGCGGGGCTCGAGCGGGGCGGGGGTCAGTGGGTGCCGGGACCCCCCAGTGCCCCTCACCCTGGGTATCCCCCTCCGGACGCCCGGGTCTCCTGCCCGGCTCTGCGGGAGGGGGGTTCCAGGGGGTCACTCCCGGGGTCCCCCCCCAGCTCCCGGGGTCACCCCCAGTCCTCCCCGGGCTGTGCACCCCGAGCCCCCCCCGCACCCCAGGACCCCCCATGGGTGCAGCCCCCCGGGCACAGGGCCCCCGGCTCCCCCCGGCTCAGCAGCCCCCCCCCGGAGCTGCCGCGGGGGCGGCCGGTGCTCCCCCGGGCGCAGAGGAGGTGCCGGGAGTGGGAACACGCGTGGGAGCGCGCGTGGGAGCCTGAGGGGGCGGCGAGCGGGGGGAGGGCGCGGGGGCCTTAACCCCTTCCCTGCTGGGAGCCCCCCCGCCAGTGACAAGCCTGGGGCGCTGCAGAGGGGAAGGGGGACCTGGGGGCGGCCCCCTCCCCAAATGGGGCTGCATGGGGTTGGGGGGGACCTGGCCACTCCCACGGTGGCACCCCACTGCTCTGGGCAGCACGGTGGGTTGAGGGGGGCACCCCCTCTGTGCGATGGGGAAACTGAGGCACCGAGCAGTGCTGGTAGGACTGGGGGGCTGCAAGCCCAAATCCCCACCGTGATGGGGGGGCTGCAACCCCGTAACCCCACCATGTCCTCAGCACGACGGGGGAGCTCCAACCCCAGCAGGACGGGGCGGGGGGGGGCTGCCACCCCGTATCCCTGGAAAGCTACGGGGACTCCAGCCCCGCCGCGAGGGGGGACACGTCCCCGTATCCCAGTGGGACGGGGGGGTTTGACCCCCAACCCCGGCAGGATGAGGAGGGGTCCCATCCCCGCGCCCCAGCAGGGTGGGCAGGGGGCTGTGTCCCCATGTCCCCCTGGGCTAGGCCTGGCCCCGGTGCCCTGGCCAGCCCGGCCGTGCCCGTCGGCGCTGCAGCACGCTGCCGGCAGATGTCATCCCCGGCGCGGCTGGCATGGCGGTGCCCGGCGCTGGCATGGTGGTGCCCAACGCTGGCATGGCCGGGCTGGCATGGCCACCCCGGTGCTGGCACAGCCGCGTGGCGAGCGCAGGCCTGGGCACGGGCTCAAGGGCTTTGGCACGGGGTGGCCGGAGCAGCGCCGCGGCTGGAGCCGTCCCGGTTGGCAGCCGCCAGCCGCCAGCCCACGCCAAGCCTCGCGCCCGCGCCCCGGGTGCTCCCGGCCGGGCTGGGACCGGGGGCTGCCACCGGGGCTGGGGACACTGGGGGGACCGGGGACAACATCCCCGGCACCCCCAGGGTGGGCACCCACCCGGGCAGGGGGATGTGCCAGCTCGGGGGGGTCCGTGCACACGGAGCCCGGTGCCGGGGTCTGAACAGTTAAAACCTCGGCGGGGATATGGGGGGTGCAAGCCCGGAGGTCCCGAGGAGGGAGGGGGTGCAGCGGTGAGACCAGGAGAGGAGAGGCACCTCCTCCTGCTGAGGGACATCAGTGGCGGTTGTGCCTCAGTTTACCCACCTGTAGCACATGCCCTCCACAGCCCGAGCCCCCTTCCCCGGGGAGATGTGACCCCAGGGGACCGCAAAGCCCTTCCCAGTGCCCCGCGGTGCCCTGCCAGGGTGGGCTGCGGGGGGGTTGCCAGCCCCGCTCCCCCCACGCCGTCCCCGTCGATGAGACCCTCCCGGGGAGGGGGCCTGGCCTGTGCCCGGCCGCCAGCACAGACCAGTTTGCTGCCTCCATTCCCAGAAGAAAGAATAAAGTTAAAACATCTGTTAATTTATAAACCAATTTAACCATGACTGGTTAATAAATAGCTACCAGCTGCCAACCCCCACCCTCCGCCCGGGCGAGGGGTGCGCGGGGAGCCAGGGACGCGCAGCCAGCCGGGCTCACCCGCCCTCCCCGCAGCCCCCCGGTGTCATTGCCACTTGTCCCGGTGGGGGTGTCACTGGGGTCCCCGGGGGATGCGGCTGCCCAGAGGGCCAGGGAGAGCCCGGTGCCCGCGGGGAGGGTGGCACGGCCACGGCGCCCGGCGCAGGGGGGTCCCGGCAAGGCGACTGTCAGGTGCAAATCCATAAGGGAGGGACGTATGGGCAAGCGTGGCCTGGCCGGGGATGGTGCCCGGGTGGGGGCTCTGCTCGTGCAGGGGGGGACGGGGATGTGGGGACACAAGTCCCTGCGGGTGGGGCTGCCCTGCTTCAGGGTGGGGTGTTTGGGTGGGTGCTGGTGCGGTGGGAACCAGGGCTGGGGGGGGTGCCTGGGTGTGCACGCGTGTGCCAGGGCTGCGCATGTGTGTGCACAGGAGCGTGTGTGTGCCTGTGCATGCACGCACGGATGTGCCATGTGCAGGTGTGTGCACCCATGTGTGCATGCGTGTGTGCGTGCACGTGTGTGTGCGCACAGGAGTGTGTGCACGTGTGTGTGCGCACCAAGGAGGTGTATGTGCGTGCACGCGTGTATGTGCATGCAGTGTGTGTGCGCGCGCGTGTGTGTGTGTGCCAGGGCAGTGCATGTGTGCACAGGAGCGTGTGTGCGTCTGCATGCCCGCGTGTGCCTGTGTCCGTGCACAGCAGTGCGCGGGGTGCCTGTGTGTGCCCCCACCCCGGCAGGGCCAGGCGCCGAGCGGGGACTCCCCGCCTCTCCTTGGGGAGCCGCTGTCCCCACGGGGCCGGGGGCCGGTGCCACGTCCCTTGGCCTCCGCCGGGCCCGGCGTGGAGCATCCCCGGTGCACGTGGATCCAGGACGGACGTGGATGCAGAAGGGCCCCTGGCCCCGGTGCTGCGGCGAAACCAGGGACGTCCACGGCGAGGGGACCGGGCGGTGGGGTCCCCACTCCTGCCCACCCCAAAGTCCCCTCCCAGCCCCCCGTCCCCTCTCCTCCTCCGCGGGGCCGGAGGGCGCAGCAGGGTCGCAGTGCCCGGGCACGAGCCCCTTCCCGGCCGCGCGCGCCCCGACACGTGTCGCAATAGTAATGTAATTTGTACGTTAACAATGGGCAGCTTGAGGTTTATATTTAATTACAACGTTTGCACCAACCTGAACTCACCCTTATTCATCAATAATGCATGGGTTTGTGTTTATCGCTGCTTAATTAATCTGTGCTTACGACAATTAAAGGCTTGCAAAATCCCCAAAGGTGGCGGCGGGGAGCGGCTGCGCGGTGCCGGCGTGGTCGCGGTGCCAGCGTGGTCGCGGTGCCGGCGTGGCGGTGGTGGCTGGCAGGAGCAGGAGCGGCTGCAGAGTGGGGTGACCCCTCCCCAGCACCCCCGTCCCTGGGGGTTTCCCCACAGCAGGAGGGGGCGACCACGTCCTGGGCGAGGGGAGACCCCCCAGGTGTGGGGTGCTGCAGTGGGGAGCGTCGTGCACCCCCTCCCGGGGGGACCCCGGTCTGTGCCTCAGTTTCCCCAAGAGGAGACAGCCAGGGCTACCGCAGCCACTGGGCACAGAACCACCGCGTCACCCCCGGGGACCGGCCCCGCACCCCCAAGCCGCCCGCATCCCTGCTCCCCATTGCCTTTTGCTTCCTTTTCCCCTTTCCCTCCCTATTCTGCATCCCCGCGCCCCGTCCCACGCGCCAGGGCCGGGGGTGCCGGTGCCCCCCGAGCCGGGCAGCGTGGCCAGGCCGTGCCACGCCAGCTCTGCGCCTTTAAGCGCGGCGCGGCGCGGCTGTCCCGGATCAGCCGGAGCGCCTATTAAAATTTTATGCGAAGTGTAAATGGGCCAGGTCTCCAGCTTCCCGCTCCCTCCGAATGATTTATTACTCGCAAATACCACAGAACTAATTAGTATAGTAATTAATTAATACGAATTTGCATATTTGCATGTGCAATTAGTGCAGTGGAGTGATTACTCTGAAAATGAGAAGTTGGGCTTGTCAGATGGTAGTGTGAACTGGAGTGGAAAAGCCTCGTGCAAATGAACCTGGGCGGCGGCGGCGGCGGCGGCGGGCACGCGGCGGCACGCGGCGGCACCGGCCCCACGCCGCCCCACGCCGGGAGGGCGCGAGGCCCCACGCGTGGGGGGGATGCTCGGCCCCGGGGACCCCCCAGCCCTGGCCTGGCCCTGGGCCCCCGCCATGGGGACCGCTCCATCCCTCGGCCATCTCCATGGCGACTCGCCGTGCCAGGCGCATCGCCATGGCAACGGGCCGGGCCACGCAGCCTCGCCATGGCGACTGTCGTCATCGGCACCCTGTCGCCATGGAGACACCCCCCCCCCAAATCCACTCCCTGCCGGGCCCCCCCCTCGATGGCTCGGGGTGGTGGGATGGGGGCCCCGCTGCTCCCCAGGCTGAGGGTCCCCAAAACCACCCGGGATGCGGGATGGGGGTCCCCGACATCCCCCGGGATGGGAGGCCCCAGAGCACCCCGGGATGGGGGCGAGAGCCCCAGAGTGCCCGACACTGGGGGTCCCCCCAGTGCCCTGGGGCTGGCAGGGACAGCCGAGCCCCACGATAGCAGCACCGGGCTGGATCAGCCCCCAAGGGCTGGGGGCCCAAGGCCCCCCCAGGATGGGGGTCTGGCACCCCCAGCCCCACAGCCCCGAATCTGGCCCTTCGCCTTTGTCCCTGGTGCCACCCCAGTCCCCCCTCGCCCGTGGCCCCTGTGCCCACCCGCGCCGCTGAGGCCTGACGCTGTTCGGTGCATTTCTGGGAGGGCCACCTCCCCCCGCTTTGGGGACATCAGCGCAGAGGGGTGCAGGCGAGCGGGGCGGGGGGGTGATGGAGGGGGACGTGGCTGCGGGCAGCCCCCCACCGCCCCCGCACACCGCGCCCCCCCCGCCATCGCGCCCCGCCGGCTCCCTGAAACAGGCCCAAGCGGACGCCATCTGCCGCGGGGGGGCCGGGGGCCGGTGCCAGCAGCGCTCGTTCAGCCGCGCCGCGCCGTGCCCACGCCGGTGGCACCGCCGGGCTGCGTGCCGGCCCCCTGTGCTCCCCCCGACCCGGCCGGGGCAGCGATGGGGGGGATGCTGTGGCCACAGGGGGTCCCCTGTCTGTTGGTGGGCTCTTGTGACATCACAGTCCAGTAGTTGTGATGTCATAGCCCGTCGTGACCTCAACAAGGCGGCCTTATTACCTCACCAGCAGCCAGTTCTGCTGGTGGCACAATGGCAGCCCCCTCCGGCCCTGCATCCCGGGCCGGGGTCCCCCTGTCCCAGCCCCCCCGCTGTCCCCAAAGAGCGTCCGACCCTGGCAGGGGCGAACCGAGCGACCGCCGGGTGACGAAGGGGACGCAGGGGGGGACAAGTCCCCTGGGGCCACCCGTCCTCCTGCCCCGGGACCCTCCATCCCCAGCCCCGCACGCAGCCGTGGCTCCAGCAGTTTCCCACCGGACAATTCCCAGGGCGTCGTTTGCCTAATTAACAGCGTGTGTCTCAAAAACCGCTCGGCAAGTCCCCGGCCGGCGAGCGGCAGCGGGTGGGGGGCCGGGCGGGGGGGCCGGCTGCCCCAGGGGCAGGATCTGGCCAGGGTGGGTGAAGCAGCCGCCCCGCCGTGATGGGGGCTTCGCTTGGCACCGGCACCGCAGCCCCGGGGCTGGCACAGCATCTCCCCGTCCTCCTCTAGCAAAAGAAAAGAGGGGTCGCCAAAAGTCCCCCCCCATCCCGCCTGAGTCAGGGCCTCCCCTTTCCTCCCTCCGTGCCTCAGTTTCCCTCTACCGCCAGCTTCCTCCTCCCAGGCCCCCCGACCCAGCCCTGACCCTGCGGCCCCCATTGCAGGGACCTTTAGGGACATGGGGGCGGGCAGGGCACCCACACCCCCGTCCCTGTCCCCCAGAGACCCCCACCCTCAGACGGGGCCCTGCTCACCCAGTGACTGGAAGATGCCCAGGGACGGGTCCCACGAGGGAGAGCTGCTCCGGGGACCCGGCCTGGGGCCACTTCGTCCCCAAAGGCGGCGGGGTTGGTGACGGGCTGGGCTCCCGCTCCTGCCGCTCTCCTCCCCTCGGCTGACATTCCCCGGCGGTGGCTCCGCCGCGCGTTACCGCATCCATCTCTCCCCAGCCTTCACCTCCCAGAAATATTGCAGCGCGGAGCCGGCTCCATCTGGCAGCGCGGCCCCCGCCTCCCCCCGCCGCCACGCGCGGGGAGACGCCGCAGCCGGCTCCTCCGCTCGGGCCCCGGATGCCTCGGCCCCGTCGAGGGGGGACGGGGACCCCGCTGGTGAGGGGGGTCAGGTCGGGTGCCCCCCGGCCCACGCTGGGGAGGGACGGCGTGGCCTCGCCGAGGCAGCCGGCTGCGGTGCCACGCACGGCCCCACGCTGGGGATGCGGCAGCCGGCTGAGCCCCGGCAAACTCGCCCCAGGCGGGGCCCCCGGAGCCACCCCAGGCCCAGCTGGTTCCCAGCCGGGTCCCAGCACCACCCAGCACCCAGCTTCCACCCCCGGCTTTGCCACTGCCGACCCGCTTCCGTGCCCCCGCCGTGTCCCTCTGGATGCCACGTGTCCCCTGGTACCCACCTCTGGGACGGAGCCGCCGCTCCAGGCAGGGTCCCCATCCCCATCCATCGCCTTCCTGGCGGAGGGAGGGGAAGGGACACGGGGGATGAATTTTGGAGGAGGAAAGAGCTTCGTGCACCAGGCAAACACCCTGCTGCGCCCGCCGGGCAGCGAGGCCCCGGGGACCTGGCTGGGGTGGCCGGGGACCGGAGGTGGCAGTGCCGGGAAAGCCGGACCCTGCACACGAGGACCAGCAGCAGGATGGGGACCAGAGCCCCCGGGGTCGCCAGACCCAGCTCCCCCAGCCCCAACCTCCTGGGGCAGGAGAAACCCCCCACCCAGCCCCTGCACCCAAAGCACCGGCACCCAGCCCTGCCCCTGCTCCCCCCCTGCTCCCCCCAGCTGGGCCCGCTCCTGGGTTCACCCCGACCTCCTGCTGCCCAGGGCAGCCCCATTTCCCCAGGGGAGCCCCACTCACCACCCTGGATGGCCCCCCCCCCAAAAAAGGCACCCAGAGATGGGGCTGCCCCTGCTCTGCTTTGCCCCGTGCCATCACCAGCCGCGGCACGGGGGTGGCCCTGGGATGCCTCTTCCTGCCCACACCGCGGGCCATGACCCGGCACGGGCCGGCCGGGGGCCCCCGGCCCCACCCCGGCCCCGGCACAATGCAGCGGTTTGGGTTTTCATCTCCCTGCTCCCCTTTCATCTCCTCTCCCTGTTTCATGTCTCCACTTTCTTCTCCCTCCAAGCGCTCTGCATGCTGATGAGGCTTACGCCAGCGCCCACCCTTGCCGCTCGCCGGCTGCTAATTAGGCTGTAACGGATGCACCGGGCCAGGGGCTCGCGGCTTCCCCCCTCCCCGTCCCTGTCCCCCCCGCATGGGCCAGCCCGGCCGCTCACACCGTGGCATCTCCTCGGCCTCGGGCAGCCCCGGTGCCCCGTGGCTCCCCCACAGGCTGCGAGCCCGGTGCCAGGAGCCGGTGCCCTGGCAGCTTCGCTGCCCCGACGCCAGGGCTGCAGCCGGGCTGGAGCGGGACCGTGCCACCCACCGAGGGCTGGGGGTCCCCCGGCCTGAGAACCGAGGGCAGGGAGTGGGGACTTACCCAGAGCTGGCAGGAACGGGCAGCGCCAGCATGCCGTGGGCACCGGGCGAGGGTGGGCTCCCGGTGCACGGTGATGCCCGCCCGGCACCCGCCTGCAAAATGAAGATGGCACCAACAGAGAGAGCTGAACGGTGCTGCGGGGAAGGGCTGCGATGTGCCGGAAGGCTGCCCAGGAATCGGTGCCCCGGCACGGCATGGGCACGGCTGGGGTGGGCCCTGCCTCCCTGCGGGCCGGCTCCAGCCCAGGTGCCATCTGCTCGGCCGCAGCCGTGAGTGACAGTCGGAGGGTTCGGCAGCGGGAGCGTGCGGGGGGGATGCTTGCCGCCGGTGGAGGCCCCTCTGTCACGTGCCAGCCCCAGCACCTGCACCGGGGGAGTGGGCGACGCCGATGCCGCTGGCACAGACCCGGCGGCCGGGCACGGCCAGCCCTTTGTCTGCGTGTGGGCGCAGCCCCTGCCACCGTGTCCCTGCCGTGCCCACGCCATGGCCGTGCCACCCTTGCCTGCGGTGCACAGCCAGCACATGCGGGTGTGTGGCACCCTGCACTCGCTGCCCCTTCCCCTGCCCGCACCCCTCGAGCCGGGCAGGTCCCGCCCCCCCCAGGCTTGCGGGGACAGAGGGATCCAGGACATGGGGACATCCCGTGGCTCGGTCCCAATGGCTGCAGCCAGGAGGGGAGCACCGGGTGATGGGGTCTGGCTCCCAGGGACACAACGCACCCATTACGGGCTCCCCAGCCCCGCTGCTGCCCGCTGCCGGTTTGCAGGCACGAGGGAAACGGCAGCAGCCATTTCTGGGTGCACACACACCGCGGCGGGGACAGATTTGGAGGCCGGCGGGTGACGGGGCACTGCTGGGCTGGGGTGCGGGGCCGCAGCGGGTCAGGAGGCACCCGGCAAACAAAGGCCTCACCGGCTGCGCCACGGCATGGCCGGGCCTCTGCCATCGCCACCGTGGGACCCGCATCCGCGGGGGCCTTGGACCCCCTGTGCATCGGGGAGGGCGTGCGGGTGCGTGTGTGTGCAAGTGTGCGGGTGCGTGTGTGCGCAAGTGTGCGTGTGCGTGTGTGTGCAAGTGTGCGGGTGCGTGTGTTTGTGCACGTAGGAGTGTGCCGAAGGCTGGCTGCGTCTGTGCGCGCCGGGCTGCGCTGCGGGGCTGGTGCGGCCGTGCGGCTGAGGGGGTGCCAGTGGGGGCCATGGGGCGGTGGGCAGCCAGAGGGGCCATGTGCCACCCACATGGGGACCCATAGCCCCACAGCCACCAGCCCTGCCCACGCCCGCACCTGCAGCCCCCTGCCCGCGCCGGTGCGGCCGAACTGGGCATCGCCACCACCACCGCCTCTCCCAGGCCCTGCCCGGCTGCAGCCCCCAGCCCGCGCCAGGCCCTCAGCACCGCAGCCATCCCCGCTCGGCTGGTGGCTGAGGGTGGGGACGGACCTGGGTGAGCCGCCGCGGTATTTTTGCGGCGAGCCGCAGATGCCAGCTCCCAGCGAGGGTCCCCGCCACGTCTCCCCCTCGCACCGGTGCCCGCCAGCCGCCCCCAACACGCTCGGCCAGGCCGGGATGGCCGGTCTCCCCCGCCGCCCTGCCGCCGGCTCCATTGTTCAGCCCGGCCCCGCCATCGCCTGCATCTCGCCCGGGTCCCATTTTGCGGCGTGTAGGCAGAGCTGTAGATTTGGAAGAGGTTTTTTTTTTTTTTTTTTTTTTGAGTACAGAGTGACAGATGGCGAGTCCTCCTTCCCCAGAGAGACAAATCTCCCTGAATGCAAGCGCATGTCAATCATTAGCTCTCATGTGATAGCTCTCGCGCATGACGTGCCAACCATATGGCACTGGCAGCAGAGCTGGTACCCCCTTTGCTGGGTAGAGATGCCACTCTCGCCTCCTTTTGGATAGAGGACTGCAGGAGGCTGGAGCACCTCAAGGAGCCGCGTCCCGGTCCCAGAAGATGCTGGGAACAATGAAATAAGAATTCCTCCGGTCCGCCCGAAGGTGAGTTATGTAAGAAGTGGAGGGCTGGGAGGGCAGCGGAGGAAACTTGAATGGAGAAAAGGCAACTTCCATGTTGATTTTGTTTCTCCGCCACGTCTCGCCCTTTTTTCCCCCGTCTTTCGTTCTCCCCCGGCCCTCGGTTCTCCCGCTCCCCGCCGGCCCCGCCGATGGGGTTTTCCCCCCCATCCCCGGAGCCCCCCCCCGGGGGGTCTGCTGGGGCTTCGTGCCCCCCGGCCCCCCCCGCGGCTGGGCGCGCCCGGGGCAGCGCGGTCCCGGCGGGACGGAGCGGGCAGCGGCAGCCGAGCGGCATCAACGAAATCGGCGCGGAGCCGCCGCGCCGCCGCCTCCGGGGGCCCCGACCCGGCGGAGCCGCCTCCCCGCTCCCCCACGGCGCCCCCGGCCCCCGCCCCGCCGCCCCGCCCGGCGCCGGGGGCGACCCCAGCAGCGCCGCCGCCCGCGACCCCTGCTCTCCCCCGGGGGGGGCCCCGGCCGCGGCCGCCTCCCGCCGCCCCCCGTCGCCCCCCGCCGCCCCCCGCCGCGCCGCCGTTTCATGCCGCCGCATTTTACGGGCCGCGCTCCGGCGGCCGGGGGCAGCCCCGGGGCGGGGGGGCCCCGGGCGGGGCTGACCGGGCCGGAGGGGTACGGGGCGGGGGGGCGGCAGCCGCGCCTCGGCGCTCCGGCCCCGGGACGGCGGTGGCGCAGCCGCGGCCGGAGCCGCCCCGCGCCCGCGGCGGGGAAAAGTTGGAGGCGTCAAAGAGGGGCTGGCGGCACCGGGCCCAGCCCGCGGGGCACCGGGGGGGGCACCGGCCGGGCGGGGGGCGCGGGGGGGGCCGCAGCGGCGGGCGCAGGAGAGGGGGAGCGGGCGGCGGCCGTGGGAGCCTCGGGGGGGGGCGTCGGGGGGGGGGCGTCGCCGCGCCCCGAGGGAGCCCCGGTGCCCCCGGGGTCGGGCGGCCGGGGCGGGCGGCGGCGGCGGGCGGCCCCGCGCCCAATTCGTTTTCGCCGGCCCCGGCGCCGCGGAGCCGCTCCCGGGGAGCGCGGCCGGGGCGGGGGGAGGGGGGGGAGCGGCGGGGGGGGCGGCGGGGCCGCCGGTAACGCCTGGCTCTTTGCCCCCCGCTGCAGCCACCATGTTGACGCGACTTTTCAGCGAGCCCAGCCTGGTCCCCGAAGTACCGAAATTCGCCGGTTGGGCCGAGGAGTGCGAGGAGGATGCCCGCAGCGAGAAGGAGGAGCGGGCGGGGAAGGGCTGCGCCCTCCCCGAGGAGCCGCCCGAGGGTTCGCTGGGGGAGAGCAAGGAGGAAGGGGAGCTAGGCGGGGACGAGGAGGAGGAGGAGGAGGAGGAGGAAGGCTTGGAGGAGGCGGAGGGCGAGCGGCCCAAGAAGCGCGGCCCCAAGAAGCGCAAGATGACCAAGGCGCGGCTGGAACGCTCCAAGCTGCGGCGGCAGAAGGCGAACGCCCGGGAGCGCAACCGCATGCACGACCTGAACGCGGCCCTGGACAACCTGCGGAAGGTGGTTCCCTGCTACTCCAAAACCCAAAAGCTCTCTAAAATCGAGACCCTTCGCTTGGCCAAGAACTACATCTGGGCTCTCTCCGAGATCCTGCGCTCGGGCAAACGGCCCGACCTGGTTTCCTACGTGCAGACTCTGTGCAAGGGGCTGTCGCAACCCACCACCAACCTGGTGGCCGGCTGCCTGCAGCTCAATTCCCGCAATTTCCTAACGGAGCAGGGGCAGGAGGGTGGCCGTTTCCACGGCCCCAACGCCTCCTTCGCCGTGCACCCCTACCCCTACCCCTGCTCGCGGCTGGCCGCGGCGCAGTGCCCGCCCGCCGCCGGTCCCGGTTCCCACGGGCTGAGGACACACAGCTACTGCGCCTCCGCCTACGAGAGCCTCTACGGCAACGCGTCCCCCGACTACAACAGCTCGGAGTACGACGGTGGGCTCAGCCCCCCGCTCTGCATCAACGGCAACTTCTCCCTCAAGCAGGACTCTTCTTCCCCCGACCACGAGAAAAGCTATCACTACTCTATGCACTACTCGGCGCTGCCCGGCTCCCGGCCCGCCGGCCACAACCTGGTCTTCGGTTCGGCGGGGATGCGCGGGGGGGTCCACTCCGAGAACATCTTCCCCTACGACATGCACCTCCCGCACGAGCGGGGCCCCATGTACGAGGAGCTCAACGCCTTCTTCCACAACTGACCCCCCCCTCCTCCTCCCCGGCCCCGAGCCCCCTCCCCGCCCGGCCGCCCCGGCCCCGAGGCGGGACACATACACACACACACGCCCCCCCCCCCCACCCGCGGCGGCCCCGCGGACCGGCCCCCGGGGCTCCGCCGTGGGCTTTGGTGCAATATGGGGACCCGGCCCCGGCGGCGGGTCCCCGCGCCCCGTGGGGACAAAGTGCTTTTTTGGGAGGATTTCCCCTTTTCCTTAAATTATTGTTATTATTTATTATTTATTATTTATTATTTATTATTTATTATTTAGTTATTATTATTATTATTATTATTATTATTATTATTATTATTATTATTATTATTATTATTATTTTCCCCCGCGGGGGGAGGCGCCCAGCGCGGCCCCGGCCCCCCCGGCCAGCGGCGACAGCGCCCGGCGGAGCCGCCCCCGGAGCCCGGCCCGGCCCGGCCCGCTGGATCGAGCCGCCTCGTTTCCTTTTTAATTCGTTTTAATTTAATTTTTTGGTGTTTCCCCCCCCTCCCTTCCCTCCCCTCTCCCCCTCCCCCCCCGTTTTGGGCCGTTTCTCCCCTCCGCCGCCGTGACCCCCCCACATCCCCCCCGCACCCCCCCGGCATTGGACACCCGCTGCCCCGGCCCGTGGGAGCGAGAGGAGCCCGCGCTGCGGCGCGGAGCGAAACTTTCCGAAGCAATAAAGAGGCGAAGGGAGGAACCCACATTTCTATCTATGCAAGCAGGCCCGGCCCGGCGGACGCTCAGAGATGCACTTTGCTTTGGGGGGGCCCCGGCCCCGCTCCCGGCCCCGGGAGCTCCTCTCGCAGCGCGTGTGTCAGGACGTTTTTTACCTGTTTTAAAAACTTGAAACGGAAAAAAAAAAAAACAACAAAACAAAAAAAATCCAAAAAAAGGGAAAAAAATAATTACAAAAAAAAAAAAATCACCCCCAACCCCGCGGAGCCGCCCCGGTTTTCCCGAGCTGGCGGAGCCGGGGCCGGGCGCGGCAGGGCAGCCCGCAGCTATGCAAGCAGGGCTCCGTGGGGGCTGGCGGGGCTGCGCCCCCCCCGCGGCGCCCGGGCCCGGCCCGTGGGTCTCCGCCCCGGTTTGCCGCATTCCTCCGGTCGGGAGACGCCGTAAAGCCGAGATAACGCTCTTTTTTTTTCTTTTTTTTCTCTTCTTTTTTTTTTTTTTTTTTTTTGGAACCTGCCCGCACCACCTTCGAGAAACCAGCATTTTTAAAGACCAGGGAGGAGGAGGAGGAGGAGGATTTCTGAGAAATGTTTTCAAAACGAAAAAAAGAAAAAAAAAAAAGTTTTGCAAAAAAAAAAAACCGGGAAAAAACAAAAAAAGAAAAAGAAAAAAACCCACAAACCGTTGTAGCAAAGGGGACCCGCCTGTCCGACACCAGAAGTGCTTTCGTGTTTCTGTTCCGTTTCATTTCGATTAATAAATATTTATGGCCAACGATATGCAAGAGCCCCCCCGCGCCGGGAGCCGCTCCCCGCTCCCCGCTCCCCGCTCCCCGCTCCCCGGACACTGCTTGGCGGCGGCGGAGCGCGGGGGCGCGGGGCCGGGGGGCCCGGCGACACTGCATGCACCGGCCC
Organism: Calonectris borealis; assembly: GCF_964195595.1. Lineage (NCBI taxonomy): Eukaryota > Metazoa > Chordata > Aves > Procellariiformes > Procellariidae > Calonectris > Calonectris borealis. Next base: position 9,406,479 of record NC_134333.1, on the reverse strand, counting down.
CCCCTCCCCCGGGGCCCCCCCCGGCCCCGCTGGACGCTCGCAGCCCGGTCCCCGCCGGGGCGGCCCCGCCAGGACTCGTCGACCGTGACGAGCCGCCGCCGGTGCGATTCGCGGCGAACCTGTAATTACCGAGCGTCCTTCGACGGCGATTAATAAATATTCAATGTTGACTCCGCCGCTTTCGCCGCTTTCCTTCCGCCCCGGGGCACCGGGGGCACCGGCCCGACCCCCGCCCCGCGCCCGCCGCCGCTGCCGGGGCCGCCCCCGGTACCTCTCGGCGGTGCCGGTGCCTCCGCCGCTCTCGCCGCCCGAGTGCGCGGCCCGCGGTGGGGCGGCGCTGATATAACGCGGCTCAGCCCCACGGGTGTCCCCCCCGGGACCGGGGAGGCGGTGTCCCCCCCCCCGCCAATAAAGGCACCGGGATCCGGAGCGCCGGCCCGGCTCGGTACCGGCCTCGCCGTCACGCGCGAGGCGTGACGGTGACACCGCTCGGGTCCCCCGGGAGACTGGTGCCCAGAGCTGGCACCGGCCCCCCGTGCCGGTGGCCTCGGCGAGGGTGCCCGGTGGCGGTGGCCACGGCCGGGTTCGTCCGTAGCGGCCCCGGTACCCGGTGGGCTCCCGGCTCGGTGCCCGGTGCCGGTTCCCGGTGCCGGTGCCCGTTGGAGCCCCGGGAGCCCCGGCGCGGTGCCCAGTGCCGGTACCCGCTGCCCGGTGCCCGGTGCGGAGCTGTCCGCCGCGGCGGTGCTGAACGGGCGCCCGGGCCCCGCCGCCTCCCCAGGCGAACGGGCGTCGGTTTATTTACCGTTCCCGCCACCGGGGTTCATCACCACCCGACGGCCCCGGGCTCCGGACAGAGACGAGGACCGGGCTCCCGGACGCGCGGTGCCGCTGCCCACGGCCCCGGGGATCGCGGGCGGCCGGTTCACCGCAGGAGGCGGTATGCGCCGGGGCAGCACCGGGGCTGCGGGGACGGAGCCCCCGGGTCCTTCCCGGGAGAGGCCGGGGGGACCCGCGCCCCACAGCCCCGCGGCGTTTGGGGAAAATCTGGGCAGGTTTGGGCTCGGGCCGGGACGCGCCCCAAGCCCGGCCGGGCCCGGGGCTGGAATCGGGGAACGGCTCCAGCGCGGCCCCGACGTGCCGGGCCCGGCCCGGGAAAGGGGGCGGCGAGGAACTGGGACCGGGCGGGGGAGCGGGACCCCCGAGGTCCCCCCGAGACCCCCCGGCCGGGCCGGGCCCCGCCGCTCGCCGCTCCCCGCAGAGGAGCGAAGCCTCTTCCGACGGCTCCGGCCCGGGAAGGGCCTCGTTTCTCCGGGGAAAAAGCCCCGGGGCCGCGCCGGGGGTGGGGTGGGGGGCCGGGCGGGGGCTCCGTGGGGCCGGCGGGGGCGATGCGCGGCCCTTCGGCAGTCACCCGCAACCGGCGGCACCGGGGCCGCGGCCCGGAGATGCGGCGGCGAAGGGCGGATGCCCCGGCGGAGGGGAGGGGGGCGCGGGGGGCCGGGGGCTGCGGGGGGGCCGCCGACATCTGCTCCCGGGAAGGGCCCGGGGGCTGGCTGTGCCGGGGGGTGCCGGCCCCGGGGCCGGGGCTGCGGTTTACGTTCAATTCCCGGGATTTTTGTTTCGCCGGCGCCCGCCCGGCCCCGCCGAAGCGAGGGGATGCGGGAACCCCCCGGCTGCTCCGGCACGGACCGGCCCCGCAATGCGGCCCCGCACTCGGTGCACGGCTCCGGTGCAAAGCTCCGGAGAAAACCTCCGGTGCAAAGCTCCAGTGGAAGGTTTTGGTGCACGGTCCCGGTGCACAGCTTCGTTGCGAAGCCCCGAAGCACGGCCGCGGTGCACGGCTCCGGTAGAAGGCTCCGGTGCAAAGCTCCGGTGCGCGGCCCCGTGCAGAGCTCCGGTGCACGGCCGCGGTGCTTGGCCCCGGTACAAGGCTTCGGTGCCCGGCCCCGGTGCCCAGTCGGCCCGCACCGCGGCCCCGGTGCTCAGCGGTGGCGGCCGGCGGATCCCGAGGAGGGAAGAGGGAGCCGGGCTCTGCGAGGGTTTTGCGTGATCGTGGGATCAAAGTCATCTTGGGGAGGGGAGGGTATTACCGGGGACCCCGCACGGCTCGGCCGGGGGGACCGGAGCGGGGCCAGCACCGGGAGGACCCCGCGGTCGCGGCTCGCCTGGGCTCATCCCCCCTCTTTCCAGGCAGGATGAGATGGGGGGGTGGGTTTCTCCCTACCCCCCCGCCCCGCTGCCCCCGGTGCCCCCGGCCCGACCCGGCCCGGCCCCTCTCCCGGCCCGGCGGAGCGCGGCGGGGGCGCGGGGCGAGCGCCAGCTCCGGGTCGCCGCTGCCACCGGCGAGTGCCAGCCGGGGGGGGGAGGAGGAGTCATTGCTTCAGTTTAAATTTCATGGCATCTGTTCATTATTATACAGTGCGGATTTTTATATGGACAGCTAAATTAAAGACAGATTTCTGCCAAAATTGCAGATACCATAAAAAAACGGAGGCTCCCGGCGCTGGGCGCTCGCCGCGCTGCGGAGGCGGCCCCGCTGCCGCCGCCGGGCCGGGCGGCCCCACTCCGGGGGCCGGGGGCTGCCTGGAGGTCCGGGGGGGGACGGACCGGGGAAGGGGGGGGCTGCCCCCGGTTTTGTGCGATGGGGAGACCGGGGCGCCGCCCGGGGAGGGGGGCGGGGGGGTCCCCGCGGTACCCGGAGCCGTGATCGGGGCGGGCCGGGCTGGCAACGGTCCCCGCCGCACCGGGGGCTGCCGAGCCGCCCCCTCCCCCGCCCGGCCTGCCAGGCTCCATCGCAGAGGAGTTAAAACAAGGACATCTGTGCCTGGAATCGCTGCGAAGCTCCAAACCTGCCAACGCCTGCTGGCACCGGCCGCCGGCAAATGCTGGTACTCCGGAATGCGGCACCGCCTGCAGCCCAGCCCGGGGCCCCCGGCCCGGCCCCCCCCCCCAGCCGCAGGGCACGGCCCGGCCCGGCCCGGCCCCGGTGGCTGCGGGGCGAGGGGGTGCTTGGCCCGGCTGGGCAGGGAGGGCGGCTGCTCCCCCCCCCCGCGGCGTAGGGGGGTGTGCGCGCCCCCGGGCAGTGTCCCCACCAGCTGTACATGGCCTCGTCGTGTCTCCACCAGCCCCAATATAGGGGGTCCCGGACCCCCCGGCCCCCGTTGGCGTCGGGTCCCCCCCCCATTTACACCCTGCCCCACCGCCAGCGTGGGGCCGAGCCCCAAGCCCTGTCTCCCATCCCCAGCCGGGACATGGGGGGGAACAGTGGCAGTGGGAGATATCAGGGGGGTGAGGAGAGACCCCCTGTGCCCCGGTGAGGCACGGCCAGTGCTGGGGGGGCTGCATGGATGGGCTGGGAGGGGGGACAGCAATGGGGGGACAGGTGCTACCCAAGGGAAGGGGTCACCCAGGGCTGGGGGCACCTGGGCAGCCGGGGCTGAGCAGCCCAGAGATCCGACCTGCAGAAAGGGGGGAACCTGCCCCCCAGCCCTCCTGGGCCCAGGGGAAGAAAAGGGGCAAAACCCAAGCAGGGGCAGCGGGGGGCCGGATCCAGCAGACGCAGGGCCAGCCCTGGCCGGGAGCTCCGGAGAGCAGGTGGTGCCCACCTGAGCACCCCGCGGCAGCCGGGCCCCTTCCCTTCCCTTCCCTTCCCTTCCCTTCCCTTCCCTTCCCTTCCCTTCCCTTCCCTTCCCTTCCCTTCCCTTCCCTTCCCTTCCCTTCCCTTCCCTTCCCTTCCCTTCCCTTCCCTTCCCTTTCCCCCCCATTCCTGGGCTCCAGCCCCATCCCTGTAGCCCCTCCAGAGCCCCCAGCTGGGGGTACCACCCTGCCCATCCCCACCCCGGTGCGTGGGGGCCCGCACCCCGGCTGGGCTCCCTTCTCCCCCCTCTCCGTGGCAGGCGGTGGCTCATTTCATATGGGAAATGTCCATTTTGTTGCTACTTAAAAGCTGATTTACGGCGGCTGCATCCCAGCCCTGCCTTGGCCTGCGTTCATCCCATAATCTGCCCATTTCTCTTGGCAGCTCTGGCTCTGCCGGGCTCGCCGGAGGTCTGTGCCGGGCGGTGGGAGCACCCGGCCCCCTCCCGCGGCCCCCGGGCCCCGGCCCCGCTCCCCCCGCCAGCCTGGTCCTCGTGCTGCTGCTCGCAGCTGGATCCCATCTGCTTCGAGTGGATCCCGACGGCCCTGAGACGGCAGCGCCGGGCAATGCCTCCCGTGTGTGGCGGTGGGACGGGGGGGATCCAACGCCCCCAAAACGTCCACCTGGGGCTGTGGGGCTGGAGGGGACACGGGCAGGGGATGGGGACAGTGTGCGGGTGGCTTTGCATCACCCCAGCGCAGCCAGGACCTCCCCTCCATCCACCTCCCCCCAGGATGGGGCCGATGGGATCCATCCATCCATCCACCCACCCAGCAGGACAGACAACCGCCGTGCCCGGACAGACCCCGTCGGTGCGTAGGGCACGGTAGCAGCGCCGGGGCCCGAGCCGAGGTCCCGGCCCGACGGCCGCCGGCGGTGAGCAGCGTCCCGGCTGGCCCGGCCCTCCTGCACGCTCCTAATTAAATTTTACCTGACTATAAATCTTTTTGTTAAATGTAATTGAAAAACACACCTTTGGAATCATCACATTAACCCGGCATCCGCTCTATTAGAGTAATTAAAGCCTTTCTCAAGTTAGCGCGGGGCGGATCGGCTGGATTGTGCCGTAATCCCGGCAAAGCAAACAAGTTCCGAGCAAAACTAATTACATTTACAGCAGCTGTGATAATAATCCTAATTCAACCATTTGGTGCCTAAATCCCGCGATCCGGCAGCGAAAGCTGGGCGGGGGGGCGGCCGCGGCCCGTCTCTGCCCTCCAGCTCGTCCCCTGCCGGCAGCTGTGCCGGGGCTGGCCGCAGCCCTGGGGCTGCCCTGGGTTACCCCAGAGCCTGGGGGGTCCCGGGGGGGTCCCTCGGGGCTGGGCTCGGCCCTCGGCCACCGGCCCCCAAAGCCGCCCTCCCCATCACCCTGTCCGACCCCGTCACCCCTTGCCGGGCACTGCCGGGAGCCGTGGCTCTGCCCCGGTGCCCGGGTGGTGGCACGGTGCCCAGGCCCCCCCTGCGGCCTCCCCGGGGACGGGGGGGATCGGGCGGCCGCAGCTGGCGCGCGCAGCCGTAATGGCCACGGCTGGGCTGGCACGCCGGCCCCGCGCCTGCGGGCACGCGGGCAGGAGCAGCTTGTGCGCGGTTTGTCCTTGACTAGTCCCCGCGCGGCCGCCCCTGCCTGGCGCTGCCCGCCCCGGCACGAAGCCCCCCGCCGCCTGCCCGCAGCCGAGACCTCCCAGCTCATCACACGTGTGATGCCAGACCTTTGCCGGCGCCGGGGCTCAGCGCCGTAGGCCGGACAGGGCACCCCGCTGCTTTGCTCCGGCGGGAAGAAAATCCTCCGTCGGCGTCTCCTCTCGGTGCCGGAGCCGGTGGGCACAGTTGGCACCGGCACCGGCACCGGCAGCACAGCGGACGCGGAGCCGGGCAGGACGCGGGAGGTCATTTGCATCCTCGCAGTTACCTTGGGGAACGTTTACTACAAATGTATATTGGAGCTTTTTTATTAAAGTTGCCAAAAATTTGTGTTAGCTAATGGCTTCTTAATTCTGCCTAAAATGAGAGAAGGAAAATGATGCCATTCATCTTGTATTGGTTTGAAATCACATCTGACAACTAATCGATCATACTGTGGGACATTAACTCCTTTGGATGGGGGCCCAAGCCGGCTCTCGCAGGCTCCGCGCTCCCGCGCTGGATTCATTTAACTACTTTACTGCTGGTATTTTGGCACGTGGCTCGGCGGGCTGGTTCCTCTCCGGTTGGTGCCGCTGAATTATTTGCCTTTCTCTGGATACAGCTGGCACGGCGCGCCGCATCAGCTCCCGCCCCTTCGCGTGCCGCCGGCGCCCTTCACCTGACCTTCGCCCCGCGGCCCCCCCGTGCTGCGGGGTCCGGCCCCCCCCTCCCCATGGGTCTCCCCCATTTTGTGCATCGCTGGGGGATTGTTTCCAGGCACAGCTGGGGGTGAGCGCCCCGTGGGGACAATGGGGAGGTCCTGGGGGACCGTGACGAGGGGTGGCTTTGCTCGTGGCCCTGCAGCGGCCCCAGGTGACCCGTGCCTCAGTTTCCCCATTGCTCCATGGGGAAGGGCTCAGCTTTTGCCTGCCTGCACGGTCATTGGGACAGGCAGGTCCCCAGGGCGACCAGAGGGGCTGGTGGCACCTCACAGCCATGAGCGAAGGCAGGGTGTCCCCCCCCCTGCAAACGCTGGTGACCCATCCGCTGCCACCGCGATGCTCCGGGAGCCCGGTGCCCCCGCAGGGCTGTGTCCCCCCGCGCAGGGACCCCCGGGCACAGCTGCGGGTGCTGGGGGCACCCCCACCCCCCGGCCAGGCAGGGCTGGATCCTGCCCCCCTCCATCCACCACCGCGGGGAGGGGGGGACACACATCGCGGTGGGGAAGGACCCGGGGGCTTATATACCCAGGGTGGGCGGGGCCAGGGGCAGGGAAGGCTGCGATTGGTTAGCAGCGCAAGCCCTTGGCAGGGGATTGGCTGGAGGCATGAGTGCTGGACAGGGATTGGCTGAAGTCTGTCCCCATTCCTGGGACCAGGGTGGTCCCCGGTGGCCACCCCATGATGGGTCACCTGCTGCTGGGGACGTCGGTGTCCCAGGGGACCCACCACCATTGTCCCTGTCCCCGTCACACGGCCCCGTGTCCCCCAGGGGGTCCCCAGTGGGACTGGGGTCGGTGGGTGCCCGCAGAGGGGCCACAGTGGGGCCTGTCCCCCCCAAGAGCAGAGGACATGGGTCCCCCCACCGGCCCCTCCTGATGGCTCCTGGCCAAGGAAAGCCATCCCCGCCCACACGTCCGTCTGTCCGTCCGCCCACCTGTGTGTCTGTCTGTCCAACCGTCCCCTTGCCCACCCAGCCATCCTTCTGTCTGTCCGCCCTCCTGCACGGCACCTGTCCGTCCGCCCGCCCATCCGTGTGTCTGCTTCTGCATCCACCCACCCACGCATCCGTCTGTCTGTCCAGCCACCCGCCTGCTTGTCCCTCTGTCCATCCATCCATCATCCATCCGTCATCCATCCATCCATCCACCCATCCATCCGTCCGTCCATCCATCCATCCGTCATCCATCCGTCCATCCATCTGTCCATCCATCATCCATCCATCCATCCATCTGTCCGTCCGTCCGTCCATCCATCCATCCATCATCCATCCACCCATGCATCTCTCTGTCCATCCATCCTCCCATCCACATGCTCATCTCCCTGTCCGTCTACCTGCCTGCCCATCCGTCCGCCTGTCCATCCATCACCCACCCACCCACCCACCCGTCCATCCGTCCATCCGTCCATCCACCTTCCTTCCGTCCGTCCATCCACCCCTCATCCCTCCCCCCGGGCACCGTGTCCCCCCTGCGTGAGGCTCCACGCCCCGTGGTGTCACGGTGTAGCCTGGACCCAGCCCACCCGGTTGGGTGATCTGGCCCCCACCCCTGGGTGACCCAGGAAGCCCCCCTTGGGTGACACCCCTCTTGTGGGACCTAGAACCCCCTCTGTGACCTGGACCCCCCATGTGACACCCGTTGGGTGAGCTGGAGCCCCTCTGGGTGACCTATGATCCCTGTGTGCCCCCCCTTTGGGTGACACCGTCTACCCCTGGGTGTGCCCAGGGTGTGCCCGGGGTGTGCCCACTGACACGGGGCGGGACCTTTCCACGGTGGGCACGTGGGGGGGGTGGTGCCTGTGCGCGCGTGTGCGTGTGTGCGTGTGCGCGTGTGTGCGTGTGCGCGTGTGTGCGTGTGCACACTCGTGTGTGTGCTGTGCGCTCACACAGGGCTGCACCCCCCCGATGTGGGTGGGGCCAAGCTGGGCGTGGCACCATGGGCAGGACTTACCAGGGTGTGGCAGGGATGGGTGGAGCTGGGGGGGGCAGTGGGCTCTTGGGGGGGGGGGGATCTACTCAATGCCCCCATCACCCTCTTCATCCCCTTCATCCCCATCATCCTCATCACCCCCATTACCCCCTTCATCCCCATCACCCCCATCACCCCCCTCACCCCCTTCATCCCCATCACCCCCTTCATCTCCATCATCCTCATCACCCCCATCACCCCCTTCACACCCCTCACCCCCTTCATCCCCATCATCCTCATCACCCCCATCACCCCCTTCACCCCCATCACCCCCTTCATCCCCATCATCCCTGTCATCACCATCCTCCCCATCATCCCCATCACCCCCCTCACCCCCTTCACCCCCCTCACCCCCTTCATCCCCATCACCCCCTTCATCCCCATCATCCTCATCACTCCCATCACCCCCATCACCCTCTTCATCCCCTTCATCCCTGTCATCACCAACCTCCCCATCATCCTCATCACCCCCCTCACCCCCTTCATCCCCATCACCCCCCTCCCCCCCCTCACCCCTTCCTCCCCATCCTCCCCATCCTCATCCCTCCTCGCCGGGCGCGGGCGATAAAGACGCAGACCCCGAGCGTATGTCAGGAATCAGTGCCTGTCGCAGGCGCCTAATCTGTTTTTCTAAGCCGCCCACGAGCAGCGCGTTAGCCGAATTAGGCCGACAGCTGCTACGGGTCCTCTCCCCCTCCGCGCCCGCGCCGCGACGCCTGCCGCAGATGCCGAGGCCGGGAGCGGCGGGTACCGCCGCTCCCGGCCTCGGCATCTGCGGCAGGCGTCGCCGCGCCCGCCTCGCACCTCCCGCCGTTCGGTTGCCGGCACGCGGGCACCGGCGCACGAGGACCGCCAACCGCACGGCACCCACCGGCGGGATCCCACGGGGAACGGGCGCGGGGGCACACGCGTGTGCATCCGCTTCTTGGGGGTTTTTTTTTTTTTTTTTGGATAGCAGTAGAATGCAATATGCAAATGAGATGGTTATTACCGCAATGTTCGTCAAGCTGAGCTGAGAAGACATTAATAGCCTGATGAATATGCATGTGAATTTGTTAATTAAGTTAATTATTCTGCTGAAAATGCATTCGTCTTCCAAGGACATTTTCCCAATGATTTTTACATGCTTCAGTCATTAGTCATGCTATATTTTATCAGGGAAATGAGTTTGCTTAAGTTGTAAAAAAAAAAAGCAAGAAAAGAAAAGAAAGAAAAGGGAAAACCAGAGAGAGAAAACAAAAAAAAGGAAAAGGGAGAAGAAAAGGGAAAACAAAGCGCGGGGCAGGGCAGGGACGGCGGCGGCGGGGGGGGAAACTTTGGGGAAGAGCCGGGGCCGGGGCTGCAGGTGGGTGCAGGTGGGTGCAGGTGGGTGCGGGCACCCCCCCTCCCCCCCGTCTCCCCCTTTTTTCCCTCTGATGACAAACTTTTTTTTTTTTTCCCAGTGCCAAATTTCCAACACATTAATTAATTGTTGTAGCCAATTAACTGTAGTTGTGCAAATGAGTTTAGCACTAATTACCATGCAGTGCCTGTAATCACATAAAAAACTTGCTGAGAGGTGGAGGGAGCGGGGGGAGCGGGGGCTCTGCCGGGGCACGGTGGCGGGGGGACGGGGGCAGGATCCGGCCGCCCGGTGGGGTGCGGTGCTTGGCCGGGGCTGGGGGGCAGGCGGCGGGGACGCGTCACCCTGGCGGTGACACCGGTGTCCCCAGGGCTGGCAGGGGCTCGGCGGGAGGGGACACGGAGGGACCGACCCCGGCGAGGGGCACGCGGGGGCAGAGGGTCACAACCGGCCGCTTCCTGCGCTCAGTGGTGCTGAGACCCCCACGCGCTGGGCCGAGCCGTGCCGGGCTGTGCCGTGCCATGGTGTGCCATGCTGTGCTGTGCCATGGTGTGCCATGCCGGGCCATGCCGAGCTGTACCATGCTGTGCCATGCTGTGCCATGCTGTGCCGTGCCACGCTGTGCCATTCCACGCTGTGCCGTGCCACGCTGTGCCGTGCCATGCTGTGCCGTGCCATGCTGTGCCGTGCCATTCTGCGCCATGCTGAGCTGTGCCATGCCGTGCTGTGCCATTCTGCGCCATGCTGAGCTGTGCCATGCCGTGCTGTGCCACGCCATGGCAGGAGAAAGGAGGGGGACACATGGCACCAAGTGGATGCCCGGGGTGAGACCCTGTTCCACCCCTGCAGCCCCTCAGCACCCGGCCATGGCCCCTCTGCCCACCTAATCACACCCTGGGACAAGGTGGGGACCCTCCTGCCCCCCGGCCGGCGGTTTCAGCAGGGCTGGGGCCTGCCGGGGACCCCCCAGCGCTAGGCTGGCACCTCCCGGCGAGGGGCAGCCAGGGCAGGGGGCACCAGGGCTGCGTCCCTCCAGCAGCCGGGCCGGGTGACAGGCGGGCACCAGGGATGGGCTGGCACCCTGCCCGGCCGGAGGATTAGCCGTGCCATGGATACAGACTCCCCGGGGGCTGCTGCGCTGCCGGCCTGGGGCTCCGGTGGCACGGCATGGCATGGTGTGGCACAGCACGGCATGGCACGGCACAGCACAGCACGGCACGGTGTGGCACGGCACAGCACGGCATGGTGTGGCACAGCACAGCATGGCGTGGCACAGCACGGCATGGCACAGCTCAGCATGGCACAGAATGGCACAGCAGAGCATGGCACGGCACAGCATGGGATGGCACAGCGTGGAATGGCACAGCGTGGAATGGCACAGCGTGGCACAGCACAGCATGGCACGGCACAGCACAGCACGGCATGGTGTGGCACAGCACGGCATGGTGTGGCATGGCACGGCATGGTGCGGCACGCCATGGCACATCATGGTGTAGCACGGCGCAGCCTGGCATCGCACGACGTGGCACAGAGCAAGGCGGCATCGCCAGCCGCCACGGTCGCCCCCGGGCCGAGCACCGCCCGGCTCCCCGGGGCAGCCCCGCGCCCCCCGCACCCCCCAGCCCCCCGCCCGGGAGGCAGAGAGTTAAAGCGGGACCCGCCGCGCTATAAATTTTGCATGTGCGGGGGGAGCTGGGCGGGAGCCAGGGGCTGTCTCTAGGTAACAATAAACACCCGGGCAGGAGCAGCTGGTGCACCGACAATCTCTGCATCACAATGCCGGAATAACGCTAATAAACCCACCCGCGCCCGCGCCGCCCGGCCGGGGCGAGGGTCCGGCCACGGCGAGGGTCCGGCCACGGCAAGGGTCTGACCGGGGCGGGGGTCCGGCCACGGCGAGGGTCTGACCGGGGCGGGGGTCCGGCCATGCCAGGGGTCTGGCCATGGCGAGGGTCTGACCAAGGCGAGGGTCCAGCCGGGGTGAGGGTCCGGCCGTGGCAGGGGTCTGGCCACGGGGCACAGCATCCCACTGCCACTCGCAAGGGAGCGGGGACGGCAGCGCAGGCCCCCGGCTGCTCCCGGCGAAGCATCCTGGGATGCCGGAACAAAAGGGTCCAACACCTCTGGCCATCGCCGCCGTCACCGCGCGGCAAAGGGCCGGGGTCTGGTGACGCCGTGGTTCCCTGCAGAACGCCAAAGCCAGCACACGGCGGCCGCTCCCCACGTGTGATGTGCCACCGGCTGTCCCCATCGCCCCAACACAGCAGTGGCATCGTGGCCGGTGGCCCAAGCACCAGGGAGCCGGCCCAGTGCCACGGCACGGCCGGGCTGGCAACCCCCAGGGCCTTCCCATCCCCCCCCATGTGGCCGGTGGCTTCAAGGGGCTGTGGCTTGGCCACCACCACGTTTCGCACCTCCCACATGCCCGGAGCCGGGACCAGGTGCCCGGGGCTGTGCCCCCCCCTGCAACGTGCCCCCCACTTCTCCAGGCAGGCAGGGGGTGCACGGGGGCCGTGGGGGCCGTGGGGGCCCGGCAGCGGCGGCGGCGGCCGTCCCCGCAGGCTGCAGTTCGCATTCCAGCGCAGGAGGCAGCTGTGCCGCCGCCCCGGCGCGGCCCCCCCAGCGCCACTAAATATTAATGCCTGCCCTACATTGCGCCGCGGCACCTGCCACGGGCGAACCCCCCCGGCCCCCCCCCGGCCCCACCGCACGGCCCGGCCCCCCCGGCGCTGTGCCAGAAGGTGTAGGGGGGACACGCCTGAACCAGCTGTGCCCCCCCCCCTCCCCGGGGCTGGGTGGGAGGAACAAAGTGAGAGTGGGGGCACGGTGGTGGGTGGGAGGCGGTGGGCACCGAGAGCCCCCGGGGGGGGGGAGGCCGGGGGCAGAGGGGCTGCTGCCACGGGACAGGGCTGGGGGCTGCCCCGGGGGTCCGGGATCCCCCAGGCCCCCACCCTGACCCGGGGGTCCCAGCAAGAGCAACGGGCAGCAGATTTGGAGCGGGGTTTGCCGGCGAATGCCGCGGCGAGAGCAGCTCTGCCGCTGGCACACTCGCCCTGGCACCGCCACCGCCGCCGCCGCCCGCAGCTGAGGACGTGCCGCTCATCACACGTGTGCCAGGCGGCACGAGGGGGTGGCCGCGGCCCCAGCGCCCGCCTTGAGCCCCAGCCAAAAGTCCAGAGCCGAAAAGTAGGGGGTGATTGATGGCAGCGTTTGGCGGGTAAGCGCACCCCGCGGCCCAATCCTCCCTCCGTCCCCAATTCCTCCCCTGCCCCTATTCAGAGATCATGTTGTCTCATGTTGGTCCCAGAGGCACCATTAATTAAAAATACATCCAATTAAATGGCAGGTGAAAGCGTGCAGGCGCAGGCCCTCCCCCGGCACCCCCCCTCGCCCTGGCTCAGCTGCGCCGGCGGCGGCGGGGAGGGCGATGCGCCGGGTCGGGGTGCGGTGCCGGGCCCCGGCCCCGCCGCCACCGGGTGCACTTGAGTGCCCCGTCCCGGCGCCGGCTGCAGTCCCCGGGGTGCAGCGGGGTGGGGGGTCACCCTGCCCGTGCCCCCCCTCCAGCAGGCTGGGCGGCACGTAGGGCATGGCGGGAGGGGACCGCGGTGGCGGTGGGCACGATGGCCGGGAAGGGAATGTCCCCAAAAATGAGAGGTGCTCAGCCCCGGCTTGGCGGAGGGGCACGGGAGCGCCGGCACAGCCACCGCCTCAGCGTGGGGACATGGGGACACGGGCTGGAGCCACGCCGGGCGGCCGCCAGCCACAGCCCAGCCCGGCTGCAGCGTCCCTGGGAGGTGGCACCGGGGGGTACGCGGGGGCTGGGGAACCCCCCGGGCTGCGGCGGCTTCGCTTTCCCGCTAATTGGAGATGTTAATCTCGGGCGCCTTCCCGCTCGGGGTGCTGGCAGGAGGCACCAGCTGTGCCGCGCCGCCTTTTTAATCAAGCTGGCGGTGCGGCGGGGCGGGGGCGCGGGGGCTCGCCAGGCCAAGCGGCCCCGTGGCACAGGGACCGTGTCACCCCGCTGCTGTCCCCCCAGGAGCGGGGACAGGGCAGGACCCTTCCCAATGAACCCCCCGCCCCACCCACCCCCGGTAAACCCCATCATCCACCCCCTGTACCACCGCAAAGCCATCACCATGGCCCGGTGACGCCAACCGAAATGCCACCACTGCCCTGGAAACACGTTCCCAGTGCGGCACCCCGGTCCCACGGGATGGAAAGTGCCGGATCCCACTGGATGGAAAGCATCGGGGCTCACGCGCCCATCCTTCACCCCCAAAAACCAACCCCAACACCCGCCTCCATCCTCCCTCCCCGGCACATCGCGGCCTCCAACACCTCCATATTTTTTTGGTCGTTTTATCCCCCCCCAACCCCCCAAGTTCCTTTTCAATCCTTTTTTTTTTTCCCCCCCAAATGCCAAGGAAAGGTGTTAACGGATTTTTGGAAGGAAACGTCGAAATTGCAAGAAAAACCTTTAATGCCGACAGCCGGAGCAGCTGGAAGGACAAATATAGCCGGGGAGGAGGATGGGGACGCGGCGGGAGGCGGTGGCCGTGCCGAGAGCGACACCTGGTGACTGGCGTCCACGGACACGCGTGAACACGCATGTGCACGCGCCCCAGGTGTGCGCACACGCGTGTTCACGCGTGTGCGCACACCTGGGGCGCGTGCACATGCGTGAGCGTGCAGACATACGCCCGTACGTGGGTGCAAACACGCCCGCCTGCACGCTGACACACAGGGGGTAGCAAGAGCTGCTTTTGCGGGTGGGGAAACTGAGGCACGGGAAGACCGTCCGGCAGGCTCGCTTTCGTTTGCAAAGAGGCGCCGATGCCTCGGATCACCGAATGGTAACGACGGCTGCTGCGGGTGGAGAGTCCAGCGGGAGAGGGCGGCTGGTTGCGTGGGAATCCGGCTGCCCACGGTGATTGGCAGCGCCGAGTTCCTGCGGCCTTCATGGGAAGGGTCCTCCTCCTCCTCCTCTTCCTCCTCCTCCTCCTCTTCCAGTCCTTGCCAGGCCATGTCCACCACCATGCTGGAGGAGCACCGAGCATGTGCCGGGCTCACCGCGCTGCCGATGTCTGGGGTGCCGGGATGCGCCGGCGGCTGCTGCCCACGGGCACGTGTGGAGCCCGAGCACGACCCCCGCGCCGGGACGAGCGGGAGAGCTGCCCGCAGGAAGATGCGGGAGCAAGGAAGGCTGTGCTGGATCCCACGGCTCCGGCCAGCCGACGGCACCACGAGGAGCCAGGAATGGTGGGACCGAGCAGCCGGGAGAGCTGTGGCTCTGCCGAGCGTAACCCAATGGGGAAGGGGCGAGGGCCGGAGATTTACAGCGCCGGCTCCGCGAGCGCCACGCGGCCCCCGGCCATTTGGCACGGCAGCTGCTGCCGGGGAAGTTCAATGCAAAAATAAATTAAATAGAATAACACGCCCTGGTCACCTTGGGACGGGGTGGAGGCGGCGAGCGGGATGCCGCAGGAGCGGGGACGGCCGCGGCCACCCAGGGGCTTTGTCTGCCCGCGGCGGGAAGGTGGGAGGTGGTGGAGCCCGGGCCGGCGTCGTGCCTGGGCTGGGTCCCTTCTGCCGTGCCAGGGCGATGCCCCGGCGCCGAGGGGAGCCGCCCCGGGCAGGGAGCAGGATGGATGAGCTACCCAGCCGAGTGCACGGCTCCCAGCTGCCCCGCTAATAAATCAGGGGGAGGGCGGCCGGGCGGCCAGGTTGGGCTGCTCGCAGGCTCGCTCCCGCTTTCAAAGGCAGAGGAAAGCACCCGGCCGCCTCCGCCCCCCCCACCATCTGCACAGGGATATATTTTAAGACGTGTCAGCGGCAGGGATGCTAAACCAGGCGAAAGGAGAGCAAGAAAGCCGGGGCTGGAACGGGAGATGACGGCTGGGCTCTGCCAAGAGGGAGGCATGGCCGCACTGTGGGGACCCCCACCACGGGGGGACACCCGGACTGAGAACCGCAGACCCCACCAGCACCCCCTCATCACCCCTTCCCGGTGCTCTCTGCCCCCCCACCTGCCTCGGGCAGGGTCACCGAAAGCAGCAAGCGAAGCTCTGGCCGAGCCTCCACCAAGCAGGAGGAAGCCGATGCTGGGGGGCAAACGGAGCCCCCAGAGCAGGACTGGCCCCCGCTGCACCCTCCGCGTTGCCCCGGCCCCTTCCCGTGCACGAGGGCTGGGGCAAAGCCTCCTCCAGCCCTCCCAGGAGCCAGGCTGGAGCTGGGACCGGCGTGGAGAAGGAAGGGAGATGGGTGGAGGACACAGACCCTCCGCCACGGCCCCGGCTCCCTCCCCGTGCCCTCACGGCTCGGGGCAAGAGCAGAATCTGTCCCCCAAGGCACCCCGGGGGCCTCTCCCGAGCCCAGGGGGCTGCCAGGAGCTGGGGGAAGGTTTGGAGACAAACCTTAACTGCATCTCCTCCCTTTCTGAGCCCCACGGCACCGTCTCCTCTCCTGGCTTCGCTTCAGCTCCAGCTTTCATCCTTCCTACTCCCACCGTAACCGAAGCAGCCCCCCGTGCTCCAGCTCTGGCATCGCCCACCCAGCCGGACACCGACACCCGTCGGAGCTGCGGCACCAGCGAGCTGGGTGACAGCCGAGGGGCTAACGAGGGCTTGGCCCTGCTCTCCATGAGCAGAGACAAATTCGGGGGCAGCTGCAGCCTCGCAGGGCAGGGGGCTGGCGATGCCCAGGGCTGGCCACCCTCCCCGGTGCGGCACCAGGGCCGAGCTCACTTACCGGCACTGCCGGGCACCAAGCTACGGCACGGGGAGGGCAGGACGAGGGGAAAAAAGGCTTTTAAAGAAAAACACAGTTAGCGTGTAATTTGTAAAGGCTACAGCAAGCAGCGCAATAATTCAGTGCAATGGAGCAAAAGGCAATACAGTAACAGGAAATATTTAATTTTCCAATCTCCACTTTCCATTTTTATAAACTGAAAAGAAAAAATTTAATATATTACAAAATATCTGTACAGAGACAAAGGTACAACCAAAAAAAGGCGCGCTCAGTCTCAAAACGAAACTCAGGAGAGGTACAGTAAGAGTCTTACCAGAGGCTTCTCTGCTGGGTAACTGGCTACAGCGTGTTAGACATTGGCATTAAACCCAAAACCGATCCGTGTGGAGGAAGAAAGGAGGGGCGAATTGCCATCTAATGACTTGCCTGTAACCTGCACCACATTTTAAATCCTTTTAAAGCATACATTCCCCCCCCAGTAAATCCTTTTGTCTTCTTTGTACAGAGACCCTTGGGGGGAAAAAAAAAAAAAAAAAAAAGAAAAAAGGAAAAGAAGAGCTGCTGGGAGGGCTGGGGAGGACACGAGCGGCCCCTCAGCCCCCAGCCCTGCGACCAGGGGCCGTGTCCTGGCCAGGCTGGTCCCCCCCCCAGCTCCCTTCACCCTTGCAGGGCTTGAAAGCCTCTTGCTGGGACCAGTTAAGAAAAGCCACTGGAGATGGAGCAGTGGCCCCTGCCAGCGCCGCAGCTCTGCCCAAACCTCCCCGGGCAGTCAGAGGGCTCGGACGAGGGAAGGGTGAAAACCACCTTCTGCAGGGGCTGAGGCACCTCCTGGCGTGGCCTGGCCCCACGAGGACAGAGGGCAGATGCCGCCGGCCACCCCGAGCCCCAGAGCAAGGGACAGAAGGCTGGGATGTCTGTCCTTTGCTCGAGGTGGGACAGAGGGACCCGAGTCCACCCTCGCAGTCACCGTTACCTCCGAGGTCCTCAGCACATTTTCAGCCCCTGCTGCAAAATGAACCGGTGCCAGAGAAGCGTCCCCGCGGGGCTGGCTGCTCCGGGGACCCACAGCCACAGCCCCGCGGGGCTCCGGCAGCACCGCACGCCGACGGACACCGGCACCGGCTTTGCTTTTGCAAAAGCTGGGACAGGCCACCCTAAACCGCACCTACGAGCGGGACCCCAAAGCTGGGGGGGATCGGCACCGAGGAGCAGGCAGAGCCTGCCAGAAGGTCAGGTTTGCCGTGCCGGTTTAAGGACCGCGGGCTCCTCGGCAGGCTTTTCTGGGGATCTGCCAGTTTGGAAAGACAATAAATAGGCATCGGCTTCCTGAGAGGATTCAGCACTGGAACACGACTTTTCCTTCCAAATTGGATGGGCTCAGGAAGAAAAGCCAGAACAACAACAACAACAACAGCTCCACCACGGACCAGAGCTGGCAGCTGCACGGTGGAAAGAAAAAATATAGAAATTAAAAAACCCCTCAAGAGGTGACTGGTTTATTTAGTGCACTCTGCATCTTACAGAACTGCTCTTTTTTTTTCTGCACATCAGGCATGAACTGGCAATTAAAAAAAAAAAAAAAACAAACCAGCCAAAACCCAACAAATTTACACTTGGAATTTTGCAAACGGTGCCGCTCCTCGGTGCTGACTCAATGCTACGAGAGCTGCTGCTCCCTGCTCACGTTACCACGTCATATAAATATATATATTTATTTTCTCTCCCCTCCTTCCTCCCGCAGCAAAGCTGCTGGGTGCAGCCGCGGGTCTGGCTGCGTAAGGCAGGTTTTCCCCAGTTAGAGAAGCTCCACCTATTCAGGTGCTTTTTTTTTTTTTTTTTTAAAATTTATCTCTCTGTATAAAAAGAAATGAAATCAAATCCTGTTAGTAGCAAGAAGGTCTCTCGGCCCCCCGGACTCCCACCCGGTTAACACTTCAGAACACTGTCGTCTCTAAACTTAAAAGAAGAACCATGTTTTCCATAGGAAAGGCCTACTCAGAAAAAAAAGCTCATAAATATGTACCTTTGTTTTATTCATCTCTTTTAAGTCTCATTGAAATGGACAACATCGCAAAGTTCTGCGGGAGGAGAAAATTCATCGTAAATACTTCCTTGACAACAACAAAAATATATATGCTTATAGAAATGGTACATTAACGCCTGGTAAGCCTCAAAGTACTGAGATGCTGCTTGGGGAGCCCGACCGACCCCGTCAGGACACGCAACACCAGCCCAGAAGGATGCCGGGTACAAAAGACACTCCTGCCTGGTGGCGCTTCCCCACCAGAAGTTGGTTTTTTTTTTCCTTTTTTCTTTAATTCTTAAAGTGTTTTGGAAGTTATGAATTACAAAGAAATACATATTTTTAAGTGAGGTGTTCTCTTCGGCTCTTAAAAAAAAAAAAAACAAAACCAAAAACCAACAGAAAAAAGACGATTCCCACTGCAAAGTTATGGCAGGAGAGACACAAAACCCAAAGAGACCCTCCACAAAAGCCAATTTCCTAAGGCTACCGTCAAAAGAGACAGGACCTGGACCCGGAGCCGCCCAGGCAGGGCTCACAGCCCGGAGCGGAGCCAGAGGAGAGGGACGGCCGGACGCTTTATGGAAAGAAAGCGATGTCGGATAAATTGAGTACAAGCCAGTGCCACATCCTGGGTCTCCACAGCCAGGACAACTGATCCAGGCGCCTCTGCATCAATATATTCCCATTTATTTCTTCTCTTTTTTTTTTTTTTTTTTTTTTTTTTTAATTTTTATTTTTTAAAGGGGATTGGGGGGAAAAAAAAAAAAAACACCAAAAAAATTGCTTTGGGAACCAGACTCTCCCCCAGCCCTACCTGAACGCTGCCCGGCGCTTCCCGCACCGAGAAGCACTGGTGCCCAGCTTGTGAAACATTTTTTTTATGTCCTTCTTCCCATGTGGTTGGGTTTGTTTCATTCCTCCTATTTTTAAACAATTCCCCCCCTCTGCTGGCTCAGGGCAGAAAGCTCACCGCCGTTTGCGGTGGGGTGTGTTTTTTTTTTTTGTCACTAACCAAGCGCGAGAGGTTTTGGCCAGCGAGACGCCCGAGCGGGGACCCTACAGTAAGTCACGGGGCGCCCGCCGGCAGCCTAGCAAGGAGTACAACAGGGAGCTTTGCAGCAGCTGAAATGCGGACAAGACCTTGCTCTGGCAAGAGAGTCATGTCGCTAAAGGTGGAGAGGCGAGGGAGGGGAGGACCGGCGCGAAAGGCGCATCTCTCAGTAAGGAACCCCTCTCCCCCGCCCCCCCCGCGGAGGCACTCTGCCAGGCCCACGGTACGCCTTCCCGTAAGAAGAAGTCGCCTGGGTTGGGGCACCCCAGCTGTGACCTGTTCCTGCCCCACTGGAGCCGGCGCTCCCCGGTCCCAGCTCGCCGTAGTTTTGAATTTTGGCCTCTGGATGTACCAGCGTGTTGTTGCTCCCCTCGGCTTTCGTAAAAGATTGCCCAACCGAGTGTATGGAGACGGGGACTCTGGCGAAGCGGAGGTCCTGGTCCCCTGGAAACTGGACAGATCCTGTGCCCTGGTAATTGCTCGTCTCCCCGAGGTGGCTCACGGAGCCCAAGAAGGTCCTGCTTTTCCCCAGAGGCTGGGCAGAGGGTTCTAGTAGCGTCTGGCCCGAATTCAGCTCCTCGGCACCAAATCCCCCCTCTGAGCCCTCGGCGCTGTAAGTCCTGGAGGAGTGGGACCTGCTGTAGTCCGCGGCTCTCGAGGCTTGGTGTTCGTGCGTTGCGTGGCCGAGCGACTCCGCTTCTTGCTGGGAAAAGAGCTGCAGCAGCGCAGCCGTCACGGCCGGGTTCAACTCTTGGGCTGCGCTGGAGAGATCGCCTTCGGAGAGAGGTGGCGGCGGCGGCGGCCCGGGGGGCTCGGGGGGTCTCTTCTCTGGTGGGAGAATGCGAGGAGGACATGCTGTGGAAGGGTTACTTCTTTTAAACACCATCTTAAAACATCACGCGAACAGATATAAATACATTTATATGAAAAAAAAAAACCAAACAGCCTACCGAGACAGTCCGCTCTCTAGGATGCACTGGAAAAGAGGCGGAGAGTTTTAAAAGCTGGCATTCGTTGCAAGATCAATGCACATGTTCATTAACATTTTCCCCGTACTCGCCCCGTCCCCCACGCTCCCAACTAGTTGGCAACAGCTGTCCTAACACATGGGCACCCGTGGAGGGAATTCCTGCGCTCGGATCAAAGGCTAACGCCGAGCGGGAGACAGATGCGGAGCCACATGACAGCCCGTGTTCCCCGAAAGCGGGGTCTCCCGCTGCAGAGGGACGCCGTGCCTTACTGCGCCGGTACCAGGCTCGCCGGCAGCCGGGCAGCTCCACGCTGATGGAGCGCGGCCCCGATGTATTGGTTTAGAAAAAACGCAAAACCAAAACCCACCCCCAAACCCGCACATACCAGACCCTGACTGCACCCACGACAGACTGAAGGGAGTGGATACACCCTCTCGTGTCCCCTCATTGCTTCTCACCAGAGCCGGCCCTGCTTCGCCTGGTTTGTGACCTTTTTACAAAGTGCATTTCCAGCGTACAGTCCAAAACAATCTCAACCCACAAATATTTGCATGCAATGTAAGACTGTCCTGGATTATGAGGAAACAATTTTGCCCCCCCGCCCCTTCTTCCCAGGCCCCCCCACTCCAAATCAGACCTAAAGTCACAACGGTTTCTGTTTCAAAAGGACCCCTCCTAGCAAGAACAAAAGCACCCTTCACACACCCCCACCATCACCACGCTCTTACTACTTTGTATTACTGCTTTTGAGGCGGCAGCAGAACAAAGCAGCCCGGTTGGGCGGTGGGGAAGGCGAGAGCAGAGCTCCGGCCCTCCCCCTGCTAAGGCAGCGCCTCGGCTAGAAATGACACTGCAGAGGGGGGGACGCAGCTTCCCGAAGGACGCGATCTGCTCCCGGCGCCTCGCGTGCCGACTTCTCCCACAAAACCAGTCCTGACTCCTGCAGAGCAACACAACTGAACTGACTCGATCTCGTTCATCGACAAAGGGGTTGGCTACACAGTGATTAAAGTTATTACTGGCGATGACATAAGAGGCCACGAACACCTTGTTTGAATCAGATCCTCAAATCATTTGCAAAACTGGTTATTAAAAAGGTCAAACTTTATTGTGAAAACCAGTAGTCTTCCAGGACCACCCCTCCACCCATATCAGTCAGTCCACTTTAAAACTAGATTGTATTTAAATCCAGAAAACAATCTTCAGGTAATTTTAAAGCCAAGCTGATTTGGGGACAGCATATCATTTAAAATAATTATAAACAGAGAACAATGTTATTTGATTGAATCTGCTCTACAATAACCTAGTTATCTTCCAGTACTAGGGCAAAAAAGGAAAAAAAAAAATAAAAAAAGCACGATCACAACTGGCTTGTGGTGGGCGGGTGTGTTGAAGGCACGAGAACACAGCACGTTCAGCTACATTGCAGAGGAGTTGTGTATCGGGCCAAAAGAGGCTCCCTGGAGAGTCTGAGACATACTCAGGAGGCGCTTCTAGAATTTGGTGAGGTCGTCACAGGATGTTGCTAATAATTCAAAAAAATCAACAGAAACAAAAGACATGGAGACATTTACACTCACCTTTGAAAAGGAAATCCAAGAGTTCACTGACACAATCAGCTCTTTTAAACATGCCTCCTACTCGCTCTACAAGAACCAGCCGTTTGGCTCAACTTCAGAAGTCTCTGAATTTGAGGACTCATAAAAGTCAACTTTATGTATAACCAGGCACACCGGAGCTGGATGCACAAGTTTCTTATGTACACAACTGCCACTATCCCTCCCTTCCAGCACACTCCCGTATTTCAGTTCTTGTATTCTTTAAGATAATCTCTGCACAGTTTGTTTTTTTTTTTTCTTCCCCCTTTTTGAGGGGGCTGGAAGGGAATGGTGAAAGAGAGAGTTGGGACAAAATACCAGATGGGAAAATCTGCAGAGATCCAATCGCCTGTGCAAAAAAACCTACCTGAATGTGTAAACTGATTACTAGGGGTATTAAAGGAAGAACTGACCCTCCAAGTTTCCCCTTCATTTTTTTTGGGAAAAAACAAAACCTTTAATCTTCACTGACCCATTCACAGTGGAGCACTAATGGATTTTATATGCTTTGGAGACGTAGCAAGTATTTTTGTTTTGGCTTTTTGCAGTTAAAACCTTCTGAGCAGCCCGGCACTTACCGCAGGGAGTGGGTCAGTGTCTTTCTCAGTCTTGAAATCTGAGACTCGACCGCATTCTAGCACCCAGCACCTTTCCTCCTCCCATCCACACCCCCTGCCGCCCTCTGCCACAACACTCAAATGTCCTGGTTCCTCCTGGCCGCAGTTAAACTAGAGGCATTCATATGGAATACTTTAATTGTTCAAACAAGTGCACGGCATCCAAGATGCACAAGCAACGGTCATGAGTGGATTATTTACCTGTACTTTCCTCTGAATGCATTGTAGGGGTTTTCCTTGGCCCCCGTTGCTCACTGCTCTTCTCCCCGTTGCTCTCCTCCAGGCTTATAACAGGCTCCTGGCTCTTCATCAGCTGACTCAGCAGAACGGCCAGCACGTTCTGCATATCTCCCTGAGCGCCGGCTGCTTCTGGAGTCGCCTGCTCCTCCGGTAGCTGGGCCTCCGCGGGTGGCTCTTCTATGGCTTCCTCTGCTGCTGCTGCTGCCTGAGACTCATGCTGCTGAGTTGTGGCTTCTGTCAAGGCGTTGATGGACTGGTTGAGAGCCTCCAGCTGTTGCTGCATCTCTGGGTTAGAGTGTACGTTCAACAGCTGGGCCATCTGTGGGACACTCAGATCAGTCTGGCTCTGCAGCAAGTTCAGTAAAACAGCTAGTTCGCTCTGATTCAGCTGCTGGGTGATTTCTCCAAGGCCTGCAGGAAACACAGGAAGCATCACGGGAAGGTTAGGCAAAGCAACATCACATTGGTTTGCCATCGTGACACTGCACGTACCAATGAACGCCTCTTCTCCGTGTCCCCGGGCCAAGGGGGGAAGGTACGGAGGCCCCGGGAGGAGGATTCCAGGATAGTTTGCTCGGATTTCCACCATCAGCTTGCCCCCTCCAGACTGTGATCAGCTCTGAACAGCACTGCAGCAGCACCCCGTGGTACTGCGCACACACTGCACTCACCCAAGGCTACCGCTGGGAACTGCTCTGCTAGCCACAGGGGGAAGCTTCTCAAACCTACCAAGATAACCGCACGCACGGTCGCTTCTCAAAATCAGCTCAGTGGAGTTAGCTAACCGAGGGCATCCCAAGAATCAGACCGGTGACCAAGTACACCAACAGTTACGGCAGCAAGTCTGAGGATGCCTGATGAAGACTGGAAACCCTTAGCCCACTTCAGCGGTAATCGGAGCAGGAAGTCTGACAGCAGCTCAGCCCCTCCCAAGGTCTCTGCAGCACTCCGCAGATCAAAAGCACTCCCTCCCGCACTGGAAAGCAGGTTTCCCGGGATGGAGCTAATCTGCTGTTTGGGATGGAGGAAGGGTGTGTTCCACTGACGCAGCAAAAGAAATCAGGTCAAGCAGAAGGCAATTCCTTGCTGAAAGCTGGCCTGGGATCACAGAGGACTCTGTCCTGACCTGCAAGTATCTAGGTTAGTCTAAAATACAACCCTTGAGTGGCATCTCCTCCCTTTGCACCATGCTTGAGCGGAGTCTCCTGAGTGACAAGTGACAAGGCTGTCCCTTCACACTGACACTGACTTTGTAAGTCAAACTTTTTGGGAAGAAGGGTGCAAAGGTGTGGTTTTAGAAGCTTAAAATTAAGCTCCTCTTGCTGGTAGGCAACTAAGAACGTGCCACTCACTTTTCTCAGCTGTTTGTTAATCCAACCACCATCTTTTGTCTATCTGCCATGTTTCATTGAACACATGGATTGTGCATTCCCTGGAGCAAGAACTTGTCTTCCTTGTTACTTGTCAGCACAACATTTGACACAAAGGAAGCTTTAGCCAATATCTGGGTGTTTATAAGGCTTCTACAGAACAAACAGCGTGGTCTGGGCAGCTTTGTATATCTCTACGTTCCCAGAAATCAAAATACCGTCCGTCCTCCACCCCCAACTATTTTCTAAACACCAGAAGGTTGGTCACAGTTTTGGAACCGGTGCACAAGTCCTGGTCCTGCAAGTCTTTGTGACCAAGCGATCTTTTCTGCAATAAGCAAAGTGCAATAATGTACACTTTTGCCCACCAGCCACTAGTCTGTTACATCCCGTGCCTAATCTTTATATAATTTGATCAACAAGATCAAACTTCCGCTCATTTGCACACCCTTTACATGGCTGTACCTTCCAGCCTATTATCTGTTACTTCGCTGGCTTAAGCGACTCAATGACTCCTTTCATTATTCTCTCTGAAAGCTTGCTTCGGAACCAATAACGTAACTCACAGAACAAATTCATAGTCAGCTCGCCAGTGAGTGACTTCTGAAGACCAGCCAGAATGCTCTGCAGCCAATAGTTTTCACCGCAGAGAAAAAAAAAGGAAAAAAAAAAATCAGGATAGGAAGATTCTGGAATGCCCTTTCTGTAGAAATAGAGGTGAAAGAACCAGACGGGCTTGAAAATAGACAAAAGCCTCCCACACCCAGACCAGAGAGGTAACGTATCAGGAGGAGCCCTTTACAGACCAGACTGGGCACTGACCTACTGCATCTCCAGCACCAGACTCTGTTTTGAGCTGAGCAGGCTGTGGGTGCACAGGACTGCTGTTGTTTTTGACAGTGTCTGTGCTTGTAACAGAGGTAGTTTCTTTCCGAGAAACTTTTGACAATGGTGGCTCCTCCACTGCAATCCCGCTTTGCCGCTGCCGTCGGCGTTTCTTGCTCCACAGCTCGTGGCAATCCTGCCAGTGGGGAAGGCTGGAAGAGGACAACACTTAGCAGTTAAGAATCATGGCAAGAAAACCCATTTAATCCTCAAAGAGCACAGAAAGTTATTAGTGCCATAAGAGAAGCACAGGTGCTCCTCTGACTGCAACCATACTATTAAACCAAGAAGGGGCAAGTCCTAGAACCAGAAAAGGCAGCATAATTGCACGTGAATCATTTAATTTGCACTGGGATCTCATCCCTGAATGGACTAGGTTAGCTACAACACACACAAGCCCCAACGAGCGCAAGTCCGCCAAGCTTTGAGAGTCTGGTGGCTTTAAGAAAGCAGCTGCCTTTAGTCACTCTGAAGGAAAACGGGAATCTCAAAAGCTACTGCAATACTTGCACACAAAGCAGCTAGAGCAGAGTTTTATAATCTGCTTGATTGGAGTGGGAGAAAAGAGCTGCAGTGTGACACTGCTCAACAGCCACTCTTCTAGTCAATTAACAAGCAGCATAAATGAGGCCTGGCCAGTCCTCCACGGCACAGAGGACAGGGATATGCTACATGCTACCCTTGCATGTCTTCCAACAGAGTTTTAGAGCACCTTACAAGCATTAAACTGAGCTTTTTAAAACCGGCCTGTTATCAGGCAAAAAACCAACAGCACAGGAAAAGCTGTGTGCTCAGTCATAAGATAAAATGCAAGGGCAGAGTCGAGAAAAGAACCCAGAAATCACAACTTAATTCTGACTGAAAAAAACCAAGGCCAAGCCAGTGGCTCCTTCCCAAAGCTCATTAGCAGAGAGCCCACTGCGGTGGAGGATGCCAGCTGGAACTTACTCTGGAGGTGCCATTTTGCTGAGGTCTACATCCTTAAGGAAGTCACTCTGCAGGGCCTGTTCTGCTGTGCAGCGCTTGCCAGGGTCTAGCGTCAGCATGTGGTCCAGCAGGTCGAGAGCAGACGAAGGAATGCTGCGCAGAGTTGGAAATATGGCTGAGTTAAGGGGTTGTTCTGAACAGGGGGAGAAGCCCACTTTCAGAGAGACACCTCAGGCCTAAGAGAAATCCACGCAGTCAAAATTTATTACTACATGATGCAGCAGCTCAAAGACATCAACAGAACAGGCATCAGATATGTGATATTTGCAGTCTAATTTTTGCCGTTTATGAAGAACAACTCTGCTACAAATCCCACAAGATGATCACAAAATTACACTCTCCCCCCAGGGAGCGTGTCTCTGAGTCAAACAGCCTCAGCACTCCGAGAATGCCACGCTGTCAAGCGTGCTTTCCAGCGCAGACGCTAGCTAGAAGTGTCACAAGCGTGCAGAGGCAGGGAACCCCTCCGGCAGGCACCTGTGGCAGACTGGATATTTAGAAAGAGGACAGTGACCCCATTCCAGACTTCCCCAGATGGGAGAAGCCCTCCTGGAGAGGGCTGCCTGAGGGCAGAAGGCAAGAAGGGGAAGCACTGCTTTATCCTGCCAGGTAGGCTAGAGCCAAAGGATAGCAGATGAGTCGCACAACTTAACAGAAGGCCATAACCCCCACGCAGCCACTTATCCTCTCTTTAACAAAACTCACAAGGAGAACTCCTCACGCAGGCGCCTTCGGTATTGCTTCTTCGGTTTCATAGTGTTGAAGTATGGCAACTTGATGACATCTGGCCACACCGCTGGACAGGGGCTCCCACAGAGCCGGCTGAGAACCAGAAAAGCAGAGTACGATCAGCAGGTGGAACGCAGCTAGGAGAGGAGTCACCAACCTGAGTGAAAACGTTTCCTTTCTAAGCAACTTACTGGACCAATAACCTAGGTCTGGGCACACTTCAATGAAGATTAGATAACCCTCAGGTTAAAAAGCAGGTATCAGGAAGAGGAAAAATGCTTACCTTGAGTTTATAAACCATCCAACACAATGAATTTTCAGTGCGAGATGTAATTTAGGTTCACGATTTTTGCACTCGACTAACAACAGCAAAGTTTATTGAGGGTGCATACATTAGCAGCCACACACTTGATGGCAGGTATGGACACTTAAATGCCTAACTATTCACATTTGCAGTTACAGTCATTTGCTGGTCCTATTTTGCAGGCAGGTTAGAGTAAGAGGGCTCTTATAACACAAAGACGGTGTGCATGAGCAGTTTCTGCAGTACCTCTTCTCATAGGCATGCATGTGCAATGCTTTACCTGATTAATTCAAGCTGAGCCAGTTCCAGATTGGCTTGAAAAATAGGCTTCTTTGTAAACAGTTCCCCGAGGATACAGCTGGAAAGAGGAAAAGCAAGAGGTCATGACAGCAAACCCTTGGGATGATCGTTTGAACACTGCAGCATTTCTGTTCAGAAGCAGGTTTGCCTGAGGAGAGTTATTTGCATCAGGGCTTGTAGTTGAGAACTGACAAACTAACCTATGTGTACAGAGTCACCAATTCTACGCAGCTGGGAAATAACATTCACTGGTAGGCTGGTTAACATGTCACAGGCTTCACGCTTTAACTCTTTGCAGGGAACGGAGGATGTGTCAATAGCATGACAAGAAAAACAGATTCAGCCCATTTATTTATCTTTTCAACTTTACTGTCACAATTTGGGGGATATCTGCTGGCCCCAATTATCCTCAGCTGCCAGTAGCCTACTGTTTGTCATTGCCAAATGCAGGATATCGCCTTGTACGCATGACGTTTGTACGCACACACAACATTTGTAGAGCTGGAAGGGAAAGAAAAGAAGGAGGGAGGGGACAACTCTGACTCATTCAGTCCTCAACATCTACCCTTAAGCCTTCTGACAGGAATGACAATCAGTGCCAAATATAACTGTGGTCAGAGACAGGCACCTGTCTGCTGGAACTGGGCTAACCACACTCATTTGGCACAGGACGCTGAACAGCAACTGGACTTCATGGCCAGAGTCTCCAGAAGTAATTATCAGGGCCTGACTTTTACAAACCTTTGTTGTTTGTGTACTAAGCTCTGCTGAAAGTTTACCTGTGAATATCAGAATGGGAAGCGCACACTTGGGAAATCCAGCACCACTTCTGAATGCTGAATCCCGAGTCTCTGGTTCTGAATCACTTGGAAAGTGTTCCAGCTTTGTGGCTGAACTGCCCAGACTCCTCCTGTTCATGAGGCTCCCTACACTACTAGAAACCTGAAATCTCTAAATGTTTAAAATGTTTCCTAGATTTAGCTGAAAAAATTAGGTGACAAACAGAGCAATTTGAAGAGGTTACAGAAAAACTCTCTATTAGGTCATTAAAACCATACACTGAAGCTATGACCAGCACAGAGTAAGCTTCTGATCTTAGTGGTACATCATTATCAAAGGTTGGTTGGTTTGGTTTTAAATAGTGAGAACAGGTACCTTTTACGCTCTCACACGTCAATACTAAGAAAAGTCTCATTCTAGGAGTTTTTACTAAGTGGTATAGCTTTAGTTAGGTGACACACACCTACTTCCTCAAAGCACTACACTATCACAACACACTTTGCCTAGCTGGAACAGATAGAGTTTCAGAAATTAGCACAAATCAAAGACTACTTTCCACTAGAACTATTCTGTTCATGTGCTGATGTTCACAGCCCAAACAGGACAAAAGATACAAACCAGACACTTACCCACAGCTCCACACATCTATGGCTGGTGTGTAACGCTCCTCACCTAGCAGCAATTCTGGAGGTCGATACCATAATGTAATGACTTTATTTGTGTATGGACGGCTGGAATGCAAGGTACAAATATAAACTGATGACAAGAACCACAAAACCCTTACAAACTGTAATTATTACTTCCAACTGCAGTTAGGCATGTAAGTAGAAGCAGTGGGCTTTCAAGTGTCTAGATGTCCGTAGCTCCTGCCTGAGCTAAACAAAGCTGATGAGATATTACAGATTTTACAGGTCTGCCTGTGTGCACAAGACAGAAAATTGTAGGTACCCAAGACTGAAAAATCCTGACCTGCAACAGGCAGCAGCAGGCTGCCACGACTGAATAGTGACTGATCTCAACTGATCTCAGAGCAAAACGTGGTCCATGGCAAGCAGAGAAGATGTTTTGGTTCCTTTATCAGCTGGTTTGTCTAATGAAAGGCTATTAATACCAGCCAGGAGTGTATTTTTTGTGACAGCTGGAGCTGTGTTATACCACTTACACCATATGGAAATAATTTCTCAGGCAATGCCAGGACCTCCAAGTGAAGGGACTATGTGGACATTAAGAAGAAAGGAGCTCATCCCACCTATGTAGACTGTTTCCCCCTTCCTCCACCCTGCTATGCCTCACCTCTCCTCCGAGCTGTAGAGTCGGGCGAGTCCAAAATCTGCAAGTTTGATTTGCCCACTGAAAGACAAAAAACAGTCACTGGCTTGAATCACAGCTGGGCTCACATGCTGCAAGCAGTAAAAGGTAAGGAAATCCCCCCACGTAGCAGAAAGGCCTAACAATGTTTGCAGTAAGTACTTTTGGATATGCCAGTCTTAATTTTTCAAACCCTATTTAATGCTTCAAAGAAATGAGGGGTGAGGGGGGAAGCAATAATTCAGTCTCATCTCTATCACAAACCCTTCCCAACAGACCAATGTCCCAGAGAAATTTTTTAGATGGATAACCAGACATGCGGATGCAATTATGTGCAGTATTATTCTCACAGGCTCAAAGTTTTCTTATGGGTATCCAGATAAAGACTTGAGAATTAACAGCAAATGAATAATTGTTATGTATTCTGTGATGAACTACCTTACTGCCAAACATTGCCATCTAGAGAAGAGAGCGCATTCATGGAGAACTGCTACTTCCTGCCTTAACCCTCAATGGTTTCTCTGCATACAAGCACTTCCAATAAACAGTATTTTTGCCAAAATACCATGGAGACCAAGCGTACACAGAGACCCGTTTACTTCAAGTCAACATGAAGAAAGTTAACTGTAAGGAGCTGCAAAATAGTGAGCAGAGGGCCTCACGTGGAGAGACTGCTACCAACAGCAGGTTAAGTAGAAGGTTGTTAGGGTTGTTCACCCTTGCAGCAGGAGCTGCGTTCTCAGCCAGCAGCAGCACCCAGGAAAGCCACTGCTTAATTACAACCATCCATCGCACCACTGGTGGAAACATGCAGGGCTGTACTCCTGCAGTGGATCACCTTCTGTTCCTAAGCACGCCCAAGGTGAGGACAACTGTGTGCTCTCAGCTGAGCTCAGAGAGAGCGCAGGGAAGAGCTTGGACAGAACTGTAGCTTCTCCCAGGTTACCTGTTGTTCAGTAAGATGTTGGAGCACTTAATATCTCGATGAAGGAAGTTCTTTTTGTGACAATAATCCAGACCCTCCATTAACTGTTTCATGAAAGACTTGATATGGTCCTCTGAGAAATGTACCAAGCCAGATTCTAGCAGCCCCATTAGGTCATGGTCCATGTACTCAAACACAAGGTAAAAGGCACCTGGTATAATAAAGAGAGAAATGATTCAAAACAAGAGAGGAGAGACAAAGAAAAAGGAGGAATGAAAGTAGATTCAATTGTTGAAATACTCTTTTTTGTGCACTGTTGAGTGTGTTCTGTTGGCTTTTTCTTTAACACCATCTTGTGATATTTAGGGTTTACTGGGCATCCTAGAAGATTTTTTTTTTCCCCTCAAGAGGAGAAAAAACCAGAACAACTAAGTAGCCCCTCTAATGCATCAAGCTGACATCTGAAATCAAAATATGCACCCAAAATAAATTCCTTCGAAATCCTGGTCAGGTTTACCTACCTGTTTTGTTTTTTCTTTCAAGCTAGTTTGTTGAAGAGGCTACTGCTATGAATGGCTTGAACTGATGTTTGTGTTGTTCCCTTCTCTCTCATGGAAAAGAAGGCCCCAAACAAAAGTTAGTGGGGTGCTAGAACACCCTTCTTCCACGGTGACAGAGGACAGAAAACTTTTCACACTATTAGTACGTTTGTTGCCACTAATCAGTGGTAAAAGTGACCCTGTAAAGGCTTTTTTTTTTTTTCTTTTTTTCTTTAAGACCGCTCTTTTGTGACTCTACAGGAATCCAATGCATCCTTTTAAATCCGTCTCTACCTCTGCTCTGCAGTGCGACAACTCATTTTAACTGGAATCTATCCTTTGATGTAAGGCCAAATCCGGATGCCAAACTTGCTGGAACTATGTATCAAGGAGGAATGCAAAAAAGAAAATCTACAGCAGAGTTTAGATTTTTAGTTTTACACTAAGAATAAACAAGCGGAGTTGCACCACCTCTTTGGCTAATTGAAACCACACCCTGCAGCAGATACTACCTTTGTCCTTCTTGAAATCCAGTGCATCTTGTTTGTCCGTGACAATTTCCTTCATGTTAACAACACTGCGGTGGATCAGCTGCCGAAGGATTTTGATCTCGCGGATGGCCGTGATGGGGAAGCCTTCCTTTTCATTGTCCAGTCGCACCTTCTTGAGAGCCACCAGTTCACCTGCCAGAACAAGCCACTGTCACAGCCCCTGCACACATCGCTGCTGACAGCTCTGCGGGTTTCCAGGGGGAAGTTGAAAGTAGCTATGAGCACAGTCAACATCCACCAAGAAACAGCTTTAGCTACCGCCCTACTAATTTTTGTTACATTGCTCTGTCAGAAGTTATCACACCAACAACTCAAGACAGACGGCACCGTGCTCCTCCTAATCCGCTTCAGAGGAAAGTCACACAGGTGAACTTAAATTTACCCTGGAAGCCACTCCAGTCCTTTTCACAAGCTCTGCTACAACAAAGTCCCGCAGAGGCACATTCAAAAAGCAGGGGTTCGGCTGGCACCTACGGCTGCCATAGCTATACCTACCATGGCCATCTGACCACGTGTCAAATTGTACACGCAGGGCGCGGGATTTCACACGCAGAAAGGGCAGCTGAATACTAACTCACAGTTACCAGGATTTCAGAGCTTCTGTTCTTTTGCCCATTTTGAAAACATCTAATGTAAATGCTTATTTCAGGGCTGGAGCCATTTCTAGTTCTACAGGTATTCGTCATTAACTGGCAACACCGCTAACGCTGGAATGGGTTTTAAGCACACCCACAGTAACAAGGCCTTAAAGAAGCGGAGTCAACCTGAAGCCACCTGCCATCCTTACCTGTATCCTTGTCCTTGGCTTTGTACACCTGCCCATACGTCCCTTCTCCAATAATCCCGATGATATCAAATTTGTCCACGCAACGCTTCCCCCAGTCGCTTTCCGTCTGTCTCCTTTCCCCATACCGAGGACAACAGATTCTGAAAGAGGGAAGAGAACTGTTAGACACCCAAGTGCTCCACCTCACCCGCCATCCCACAAACAAATGCCCATTCGACTGTTTTAAGCTTTACCCTAAAAACAAAAAGCAAAGGTCAGGCACCTTGTCTTTACACTCCTAGCAACGGAGTGTTCAGTAGAGTTTAATGAATTATGCTATATAATCTCAACTACCCCAGATACAGGCACTGCGTACAGGAATATTATCCTTCTATTTCATTCAGATACTAAAGTGTGCCAGCCAGAACACTCCCACTATCAGATCTTTTCACTTCAGTTATGCATTTATCAGCTGCATACAGCTAACGAGCAATACATTGTTCCTCCTGGGGAAATAGGGAGTGCAAAGAGTGGGAAAGACAAGCAAAATGGATATTATGCCACCTCGATTCTACAGACTTTGAGGTAGCAGAACCATTATGCTATAGCCTACCCGGGGCACGCAGTTAGTTACACAGATTTCTACAAAGATCTCTTTATATACTTTTAACTGAGAGTAGCTTGAAGGAGAACCAAACCAGTATCTTTACCTAAAAAATACAAAAGAATTATGCTACAGTAGGACAAAAATCGGTGTTTGCAATCTTTTGCAGAAACACTGGACATTTGATTTTTATTTTAAAAAGTGCAGCTAGCACTCTGTGTACAAAACGCCAAGGGAGCTTGCTTGACCATTGCATGAATTTTGTTATCAGGGGAAGTTGTATATACCATGCAACATGACTAATACTTCAATTGTGCATGAAGAAAAGGCGAATGTCTCCTACTCGGAATAACCAATTCCTAGAAGCACCACGAGTTTTACATAGGGATACTCATCAGGAGGTTTCTCTGGCCTGCAGGCTATGGGCTAAATCAAAAGATGAGAGAGCTTTCAGGGTAGATGTGGCTGGAGATTGATATGACACACTCCAGCAACTTCTACCATCGAAAGGGTCAAAGGGGAAGACAACAGGATCCATCACAGCTTCAGTACAATGCCCGATCCCTAATCTCTATTTGGTGCACAGTTTACACAACCTCCTCTTCTTCCTAAACTGCTGTACTGTTAATTCTCAAATAGACAGGGCAAGTGGCCTTCAACTGTGACTGGTCCAAATATGAAACAACCCACAGGAAACAGTTAATATACCATAAGAAAAAACAAAAATATGAACTCCTTTTCTCCACATTTCACTTCCCTCAATAAAGACAGCACTCAAACGAGTCTGGGACAAAAGAATTTATAAAACTGAACTAAATCTGGCTAAAGATTTATAAGTAAGTGCATGTTAAGTGTTCTCCCCATCCGATAAAGGGTGGGGAGGCTGCTGAGAGCTGGCAAAGCAGCTGCCAGATTCAATTTAAAAAATGACTGCATTTCCAACAGCGCCGTCTCCACACAGAGCATAGGGCATGCAGTCAGCTCTTCCAGGAGTGCTGCAGTATACACCGAAACGTAAAGCTTTGGAAACCTAGACTGACATCTGTGTGAAGAAACAGAAAACCCACCAACTCAGAAAAGCTGAAAAAAAGAAAGCCAGCCTTACTTTGGTCTCTTTTTGAACGGTTGCTGAGGTGGTGTGGCTGCCTTTGGTTCCGGGGAGTCAGGAGGAGATGGATCCCCTCCAGGGAGCTCTGGAGGGAGCGGGAGGTCCGTGAGTAAGTGTCGTGGTCTCTGCTCTCTATCTTTCTTCACAGGTTTTGGAGGAAGAATCTCTTTTGGACTAAACTCCGAAAAGTTAATACAATACAAAAGTCAGACTTAACAGCCAATTAACAAACAAAAAAGCCTACTGTAGGACAACAGCTCTCTATTTGAGAACGTAAAGTTAGGAGCCCAAGTTTAAGTGCCAAAATTAGCATAGCCAAGTATAAAACAAAACAACCGTGAATTTTACAATGATAATACATCAGGAGAGAAGAGTGTTAGGTTTGAATGCACTGTCTTCAAATAAACGCACAGCTCTCTGCAACTAGAATTTGCTCAAATTGCACAAATAAGTAGTTATTCTGAGTTTCCTGTAAGACAGGTCAGGTTATCAGCCAGCACCCACTTTCCGACCCTTACTTCCTCTATTTAGTCCTTTTATCATAATGAAATTAAATGCATGACTTGTTAAGGACCACTATAAATAAGAACCCAGCATTAAATCTCTCTACAACTTCTTAGCAAGGACTGAAATGTAGCTCTAACTTGTGAATATTGCTGAGAAACCAAAAGTTGACTTCTTAAAAAAAAAAAAATCGAATTACCAATGGCATCAGAAGCTTGGTTTAGACTGGCAAGAGTCTCATAAGCAGAACCTAATTTCTCTCTCATGTATGCAGCAGGGAGAATTCCTAGGTCTGAATAGTCAGGAATTCTTCTCCACGCAAATCGCCGCTTCACCAGGAAAAGAAAAAGATTAAGAAATACGAAACAACCTTCCAAGGTTCATTTTTAGGGCAGCCAGCAGGAGGTTTGCTGTTTGTCAGCATCACCAGGTCTAACGCTTCTGCACAGAGAACTCCGCATAAATGAACTGATGGAAGTAGGTCATTTTCCCAATTTTTTTATTGGACACTGCCTAACCTGCACGAAAATCTCTTGTGGAATATAGTTAAGGAACAAGCAAGATGAAAAAGGATATTATTCTGGCACTGAGCTCTGGCATCTTCTGTAAAAGATGGGGGAACAATCTTATCCCACTGCTAAGAAGTCACCGCGCAGATGCAGAACTGATCGCATGTCACGTCAGCCTAGACCTCTGGAGGAAAGCACTCGCTGACGGGCACTGGTACCAGCGGTACCTATCCTAGAAACAGCTGAAGTGGGAGAGCTGCACGGGCTGAAGCTCACCCCCCATTAACTGCAAATTCTTAATCTGCAGAATGATACCCAGCCGGGTCACTTCACCAAGGCAGAATCCACGTTAAGCCTCAGAAGAGGTTCTTCAAAGCAGGATCTAGACAGCCAGGGCCTACAACCGCATGTAGGATGCAAGAGACTTTGTTCCAACAGAGCAGATCAATCAGGTTTTGCTTTCTTTACGGCTTTCATATGTGTATTTGAAGCACTGATCTAACGTCCAGTTCTTACAGATTGAACATTCACAGTAACAAAAAAGCAGTTGTTTATTTGACTTTGCGTTTAATCCACTTCTAATTGGCAATTCATTTGTTCCTGATAGTATTTAAATACCTAATAGCATATGCTAAGCTTGGGCCCTTTGACCCTGTCAAAAAGATTCAGCCTTTTTCCAGACACACATCAAAAGCCAACTTCTTTGCAAGACTTCGGGAAGAGTGAGGTGTGTTTGCAGGTTTAATCTGCAGGCGTCCAGCCTTCCAGGAGGTCCTTTCTCTTCCTCTTACCAAACAGTTGCCATTTTCTTGCCGACACACTGTTATCTGTGCTTAGTTAATCTATTTGCATATCAGCACTAGTGCTACTAGATGGTTACTGTAACTTTAATTACGTCCTGAACATTTGGACATTTCACCAGGCATTTCTTTCAAAGTGAGAAAGCTAAACAGACCCTTCAGAGTTGCCCAAGCAGAAAAATGACAAAGTGCGAACACCGACTGCCTAACAAAGACTCCTAGAAGCTACCTCCCTTCTTCCCCTCTCCTAAAATGGCAGGAACGCCACCAGCCAGGTCTGCATTTTTAACTATGTTAGCGCTGTGAACAGTCAACCAGATGTTTCCAGGAACCTACGCAAGCTATGCAATTTCTGTGCGCAACATCAAGCACGTACAAAGTTTATACCACTTGCTTCTAAACAGCTTCTCCCCTCCTCCTGCTAGGTGAAGCGACCCACGGTGCACCTCGACCACTGCGAAGTCTAAAAGCGTTACAGACAGACGATAAGCCTTGAGAGCTCGGCAAGCATCAAGGAAGGTTAAAGAGTCTCTAATTGAATGAGGTGTGTTTTGTACTCAAACACTCCAAAGCACGTTTCCAAACCCTATGCTTAGCTGGAGAGTTCTCCCAGTCTCAGCACATGAAAACGAAAGTCTAAGAGAAGTTTTGTTCATAAACACGAAGGCAGTTGATTAAGAGTGAGCTTCTGTACACAGTCAGTGCCATGTGCAACTGCCACTAGACTCAGCAAAATGAAGCGGGATTTCCTGTCCTTTTATTGGGAAAAAGTCACTGTAAATCCATTTACTAAGCTTAGCAACCAGCCCACACTCCTAAGTTCATAGTGATGGCAGAGACAAAACACACACTTTTACACAACTAAGCCACACCTGGGTGGTAAAAAAATTGCTCTAGGTGTGAGTGGCTAAAAAAATAAAATACGGTATTTGCAGGACAATTTCTGTGTCTGGAAATAAGGGAACACAGCAGCAGAATCTTGCTTAGACTGGCATTTGAGTTGGAAAAAACCTGCAATCTGTTAAAAGCTACTGCTCATCACAGATACATTTAAACTAAATAGATATTTGCTGAACAATATTACACAGCTTAGTAAGGGCAACATAAACATACACAAGCCTAACTTTTATGTTGATCACAGTGACAACATTACCCTAATTTACATCAATACCAGGACAAACCATGAAAATCAATTAAATGAATCAGAATATGTAACATACTGTGTTCACTTCAACCACAGGGTAATTATATTAAGTCATAACTATCATGTAACACACTATTCATTAAAAAACATGCTTTACTAGCCAATGAGATACCTAGTACATCTTTAGCGATGGTTGGAAGATACAGAAATTGTTAGGGAACTACAGGCTAAGCAGATCAAGTAGAAAAAAAAAAAGACCTTACGTTAACAGCACTACAACATACTAAGCTACAAAAGGAGAAAAAAAAAGATTTGTTTTTCTTCTTCTCCACCTCCATTTTGGATATTCTGTTCCTTTCCCCTCTTCGCCCCCACCAAAAGAAAACACCCACAGTAAGGTTTTTCAGACAAGTCCGTATCAGAAGCCAAGACCACCACCAGCCAAGACCCGGAGCAGCGAGAGCTACAATTACAGGACAGAATTAAGTCTGCATGTTTTGATTAGAAATGATAGGAAACAGAAAGTTGAAGTAGGTGCAGTTTCACTCTTTCATTTTTAAACTTTTTCAAACAATCAGTACCTACTTCTTAAGCAATAAGGATTGTATTAATTATTCAATAATTAAGACAATACTTAAGTTAAACCAATGCCACTTTTGATACGTGGGCATGGCCTGCATGTTTGATGAATTTGGAACAGGAATAGCTCTGGTTTGTGTTCTTGTATTGGAATGGTTAAGCTGTTTCCTGTTACTTAAGCACAGGTTTTGGAGGAATTAAACAAAAAAAACAATTTCAAAATAAGCCTGTGCAAATGGCTGCAATGCAAAGGGATGCATAATTCCAGATCCATGTTTCATTACTGTAATAAATATGAACAAAGAGCGATGCAAAACCTTCACTAACCAGCATTAAAACAGCAGCCAAACCTCTCTTTCTCACTGAGATAAGATGTAACTACCTGCACAGGATCATAAAACTCTCCACATAAACCTGACAAGGCCAAAACCAGGAACAGCCGTGCAATAATGCATTTATACCAGCGGCACAGCCCTTGGTGTACTCTGCAGGATAAGCTAGGAACTGTCAAACGAACCAAAAGAATCTGTTTATTTCAATGTTTTGCTTCTAAATGCAAACAGGATGCTCTCGTATGACCTTACCTATCCAAGTCATCTTCCCCAACTAAAATAGGGGGGAGCGGAAGCGGAGGCAACGTTGAAGTTTTCAGGTGTGGGATAGCAGCCGTCACAGACACTTGTGTTTTTGTAGCGACTTGGACAGAGGACTGAGAGTTCACCTGAGAGGATAAAGTAGACGTCCTTGGGTGAGAAGAAGATGGCAAAGACGTTGGGGCTGAAGTAGGGACCTGAACGGGAGTCAGTTGGGATGGTGGCAAAGGTGGAACAGCAGGTGATGGAGGCAAAGGCGGCAACGGCGGAGTTGGAGGTGGTGGTGTGGTTGTCGGCAGAGGTGGAGGAGGTGATTTTATTGAGGGTAGTGGGGGTGGAATCTCCTTCTCTGCTGCGTCTGTCTCTTTTGGAGATAGGAGGTCCTCTACCACTGCTACAGGCTTCAAGTCTTTTGTTCCCGTCTGTTTTGAATCTCTAACTGGAACAGGATGTTTCCTCTCAGAGTTCTCCTCTGCCTTGATTTTTGTTGTCTCTGCAGGGGCTTTAGTCTCTGCATTCGTATACAGTAGATTAACTAATTCTGTATCTGAAGATGATTTTTCAGATTTAACAGTTTTGATGACCTTTTTAGATTCTGTTCCAGACTCCTTCAGTTCAGCTAGGCTGTTCTCCTTTCTAGACAGGAAAACAGGTGAGCCCTTTGCCTCCTTCCCATCCACCTTGGCTGCAGCTGCTGCCGCTGCCGCTCGCTCCTTCTTCTTCCTGCTGAGTTCTGCCCCCAGACTGGAGTTCAGCGGTAGCCGTGTCGGTGATATACTGGAATGGCGACTGCGTGACCCAGACCTCTGCTTTTTACTGTGAGATGATGAGTGTCTTGAGTACCCAGGACTTCGGCTTCGGGACTTCACAGACTTCCTGTGGAGAGAACAGGGAGAAGATAAATGAAACGAAGCACCTCTCAACCTCTGAGCTACTCACCAACAGCTCTCTTTGAAAACAGTTCGAATCCATTACCCGTCAACTAAGTTCAGACAGTCCGTAACACCTGTCAGGAGGGACTAAAGCTACTGAAACGAGTTTATTGACTAAAGCAGTACAAGTTTCAGGTCATCATCCAGCCTTCCAATGTCAGGACTACCCTCACAATCATGCCGTTAAGACAGAAACGAAGGATCAAGATTGGACAAGTCTCGAGGTAAAGACGAGATCACAGATGCACGCACTGAACAGAAGACTTCAGTCGAGAGGATGAGCTGGCAGTTTACAAATCTCTCACAGTAATTATGCACAACTTTAAAGGAAACAATAGATAAAATACGACTGCCCTCACGGGAATGCCACCTCAGGAAACATCTCACTTCAAGCTAATTTTTCCCCCTGGTTCTTTTACTATCATCAGAACTCAAATTTGCATATTGTGATTCAGAAAAAGAAAAAAAAAACAGGAATTTTAATTCTGTTTGTGGTATGTCCAGAGGGTCTCAGTCTTCCTCTACAATAAATGGGCTCTAAATTAGGTATATATGCAGAAATGAAAAACTACACTGAAAAATCTGTGTTGCGATACAAGCAACAGGCAAGGCAAGAAAAACCTCACACCATCAGGTACGCACCGCGAGCACGGGGTGAACCTAGTCAGAAGACGGCAGTAACCACAACCTCACTGGAGACTGATGTGGAAACAAAATAAAAAATAAAATGGAACTGGAAACTGGTACTTCCAGCGTCCATGTCAAAATTACTGACAAGACAGAACTGTTTCCTCCACTTCAGGTGGAACTAGGATTTTGCAGGCTATGAGACAGCATACTTTAACTGTAGACATGGCAGGCTCTGACGGGTTTAGAAGCTGCGTGAGCCAACAGGAAAATGAGAAATTTTGACATCAGACCCTATGAATACTATAATAGAAACTATGCTCAAAGTTTATTTTTATTCCGTGATTTATTACTCAGAACATATCTAGTTTTGAAAATACGGAGTTCTCTCAAAACATAGTTCCACAGTAGTTATAAAAAACACCTAATAGCAAGCAGGTTTAAACACAGTAGATGCCGGCTCACTTGTAACCATGCTCAGAATATAATTAACAACAAGATCTAAACTGTTTATGGTGCTACCCAGTATTATCCTGAGACAACAAACGCTTGGAAAATAAACTGGAGAATTGAGACAGACCAATGCAAAGTTCCTCGCCAGACACCACCAGCACCTTCAAGGATGGACACAGTTGTGACTGCACGGGAGGTGAAGGGTCTCGCTGCACAGCGGTGAGGAGTTTAACAGAACCCTCTTGCCTTGCTACTCCAAGCACAAGCATTCTGCCCTCTCACTAGGAAGTGCAACCCCAAACCTCGTGCTAACGGTGGTCAAAGAACACTACAACTGTAGGTAGTCCTTACCTTTAGACTTACAAAATAAATATACAACCAGAAAGCGGAAAAAAGCGTCATCTGAAGTCACTCAACTATTTTCCTCTTCAGCACACTGTTCTGTAACGGGAATGCTGCCTCAGGATCATTTTCTTTTCCAAGGTTTCTGTTTAGTGAATTAACGGTCTCCGACGCAGTTTACCATTTGGATAGCAGTTCACCTGCTGCATCCCAGGGCAAAGTTGCCAGGAGCTGAAAAAGCCGTTATGTTTTCACTATGCTCAAAGACATTTGCAGGCTAAGGAAAACATTCCTAATGAATCCTATAGGATGTAGTTTACTGCAACCACAAATAGTTTTGGGGTTTGCATTCCCTATTACAATTCTTTCAGGATAGATTGTTTAAGACGCTGCGACACTCAGTTTCCTGCTCCCTGTCTCCCATCCTCCCCCATGATTACCTCCCAACAGTTATTCCAATTCAACTGGTTGCAGAGCAGCATTCTCAACAAGATCACTCAGCAGATCTGACATAATGTAAACTTCTCCAAAAGTGCAATTTTACCTTATTTTTAAGTGCTGCATTAGAAATGCAGCCACCAAAGACATCTGCATGGACACAAGCAAGGGAAAGGTAACGCTGGAGGAAGCAGTGGGGTGCGCAGACGGAGCACACGGCTCAGGGTAGGACCCTCTTACGCAAGGGTGGCTGCGGAAGGAGCTGCACCGCAGAACCAGCGCTTCCAACCTGATGAGGGCTGGGGCTGACTCCCTGACCTTCCATCAGCAAGTATACACGCTCCTCCGTTCCACCAGGACTAACCACTTATTCGTTCCCAGTAGTCTTCTCTGCTCCTCCGGCACCACTCACGCTTTTTCTCTTGTCTAATGATAATTACCTATAGTTATTATACAAAGAGCTGTTGTTTCTAAGCCTATTTTCCAGCTTGGTGTTTACGGCTTCTTTGTTAG
The DNA here is from genome assembly GCF_964195595.1 of Calonectris borealis. NCBI lineage: Eukaryota > Metazoa > Chordata > Aves > Procellariiformes > Procellariidae > Calonectris > Calonectris borealis. The sequence continues at coordinate 9,365,351 of NC_134333.1, read as the reverse complement.
ACCTGAAAAAGGCACCGCATGCAGAAGCTTGTCTGCTTTCCCAGCTACACCAACGTAACCAGTAATAGACCACTCTACAACAAATCTTACCTCCTATCATTAGACCATCAACAGCCTCAACACCACTACTGCACTTGCTGAGGGGCGGTCTTCCACAGCAACACTTGCTTTTATCACTGCTGGATATCTCAAGAAAGATACAAGAAGACAGAAGATGCACAGGCAGAGTTTGCTTTTTAAAGATACTCTTTCCGTCCTCTGGAATGATCTTTTCGTGGCTTTACCTGCAGCCAGTTACTTAGCACTTTTACCCCTTTCACCCTTAATGTCCGTTAAGGCAACACTCTACAGCTTACTTGCTTTGCTAAGATTATCGGGGATGGGCAGGGGGGCAATTCAGTCTCACACACAGTTGTTCTTCTGGATAGAAATGCTCTGGCATTAAAAAACACCTTGTTGTCTCTCTAGCACTCGAAACTAGAAATACAAGACACTAACCATGATGAGCGTGAATTAACATAAAGAAGTCAGAGATGATGGCTCATCTAAAAATCCAAATAAAAAAGCATTATTAGATTAATTTAACTGTACAGTCAGAAGATTAGAATGGTCTTTGGAGGAGGGAACCCTCCAGACCTCCTCAAGCTGAAAACAACCACGGCTAATAGCCGTTAGCAGAGGTGACCCTCTGCTAGAACAGTTGCTAGAACAACAAAGCCCCACATCTATATACTTCCATATTATCCACTATACAAACTCCAAGGAACATTTGCAGACATTAGAATATTTTACCTGCTCCAAGCCACAACAGAAGTTAAGAGTAAAGTGCAGACTAGTATTGGGAAGCCTGACCGCATGCCACATGCTCTAATTACTCAGGAAACAAGCTCAAACAGAAGGCCAGCGTTTCTTATTTATGAATGCCCAACGACCTTTTGCCGTGGCAAGGACCTGCATAACAGTGGCCACTACTACAGCACGTGCACACACTCACACTTCGCTGCTATACTTAGTACAGAGCACGACCCACCTTCAGCAAGCTGAAGGACTCTGGAATTTCTTCTTCTAGTTTTAGCTGCAGTGACAACAGTTGCTGCAAGGAATGGCAAGCCACATCTGTTATTTCCCCTACTGACCAAATCATCCTCATTTCCTCCTAAATTGAAAGCAAGTTGTTTTGCACAGCCATTTGAAATGCAAACATTCTGTATTTTCTCCAATCAGCACAGCACATTGATTCAGTTTCCTAACACTGTATTTTGGACGTGGAGATTAAAGAAAACACAGAATGCACAAAAAACCACCCCGTATTGTCAGTCAGTGGAAACAATTCAGTGTCCCAGAAAAGCCTGCGTTACCTCCTCTGAAGAATTTAAGCCATAGTCAGATGTTCACTGCCTAAGTGCGTGTGCCAGTTAAAGACATTTTCTCTCCCAAACTGTTCCTGCCCCTCCGCAGGAGCGAACAGAAGAGATCACACAGTCACTCCCCAGCTACCCTGGTGCAAAGTCAGCTGCCTCCATTTACACACTCATCTGCAGCAGATCAACCAACGCTGGCTTCAGCGAAGCTGGCAAGGAAGGCGCAGCGGATCCACTCCTTCAGGTGAGCTCCTGAACAGCCGTCAGCAGAGGGGCAGCCCCACCTTTGGCTTCTGGAGCAGACGTGTGACCATAGACTTACACCAACTGCCTCACCGTACAGGCTGCACGCTCAGTGAAGCGAAACCAACAATTTGCCCAGCATATGGAAAACACATTAAATTCCCTCTGTTCCTTTACTAGAATCACTTCAGGTGGATGTTTTCTGAAGGCGTAATCCATATTTTTTGTTCTGCTTTAAAAGAATATATCACACAGTAACTTATCTGCCCAGAAAAGAGAGAAGAGTAGTAGGTTATCAATCGAAGTCAGAGATTCAAAGAATTCAGTACAAGCTGAGCGTAAACAGTAAGTAACCTTTGGAATCTATTTTGGTTTGGGGTCTAGCATTTTGTCAGTGAGTCAAAGATGCCCTTAAAAAGTTTCTTACATGGGAATGTAAGTTCACAAAGTGCTTCAAATTTGCTCCCATAATTAGGATCAGAAAAAGGTAACTGCTTGATTTCTCCAGTCAGAAGAAACTAGCCGTTTACAGAAAGAGCAAGCTTCAGGTTCGCCTTGGGGAAAAAACGCCTTTTCGTATACCACGCCAGTTTCCACATGGTTTCTCCCTGGTTAGGGCTGAACATGGACATTTAACATAATACACAATTATATCATGAAGTGTACATACATTTTCTACTACTGTATTCTTACTCTTCCAAAACCATTAGCAAATAACGTGTAAGAGCAGTGCCACCAGGGCAAACAGGATTAGGGGAGGGAGAAGACAGACATCAAGGACTATCCCTCAGAACCTCTCAGGTGTACACAGAGAAAACAGGGCAGAGGAGAAACAGCCTGAAGGAAATTTTCACTATGTAAAATCACAGCAGAATAAGTAGAGTTTACGTAACAGCTTCCAGGGTGCGAAAACTAATACACCTCTCTCACAGCAAGGACAAAGGCACTATTTCAAGCCCACTACAGAAGACAGTATTCCTGAAGTTAAGAGAAGAGCTCTAGTAACAAAGGCCAAATTCCAAAAGCCCCGAGTTCTTTGGGAACTACTGATCACATAAATGCGCTCCGGAGGCAGCCTCTTCACTCGCAGCTCCTGTTTGGACCAGGGATGCAGTACAGCTAACACAACGCAGAGCATTTCTATAGCGATTACATTCCAGGTCACATCTTAATTGCCATGGAGCTACAACCAAAGCTTCACAGCACCCATGGTGACAACTGGCAACTCACTTAACATAAGCTGAAGCTAGGAAAAAAAAAGAGTCAACATTAGACTATGGATTCGTGCATATAACAGGATGATTAACGAACATCTGAAATAAAACACACAGAACTACCTTCAAATAATAGTTTCCTTCTGTAGCAAGGTTACTGACTAAAGAAAAAAAAAAAAGAGAAAATTATAGTTAAGCCAAAATATAGCTGGTTCCTACTTGCCCTTCCAGAATGCCCCGATTTCAGAATGGAAGCAAGAAACTCTAGTACTGAGAAAAGAAAGTTTAGGCTAGAAAGATGGAGTTTACACGTGGTCACCTCTAATTCAAGGGAAGAGAAAAGAAAAGTCAGTTCAGAAAGAGCAAAATACACTCAAAACAAGCCACCCTCCTGAAAAGCGTGATCAAGTTTCCACATGTAGTAAACAGATAAAGGCTTCCAGAAATAGGTGAAAACATTCTCCCTGGCTGAACTTCTCACCAGGGAAGTGCATTAGATCCCGCATCAGGAGCTGAACGGCTCCGTCTCCCGCGGAAGCTGAGAGCACAACCCTCCCCAGGAGCCTCGGCCCTTCTGCGGGGGCCACCTCCAGAGGTGGGTGTAATTTAATCCCAGGAGCTCATTCAGCCCTAGGCCTCTCTGCTGAGAGCCAACATGGACGCTGCCTACCGCCAGTCAGGGAGGTGTTTTCCAAAGTGCGAACACCATTTTAAAGGGAATTGCCACGAACCTGACCACAGCAATTCCACACAGATCACTCTGCAGCCAAATTAGGCAGCCAGGGACCTGGGCCCCACCGAGATGAGGAAGGGGGTTAACCCCTCCCATGCCCAGAGCCACCCCAACCACCCCAAACGCTTCCCCGCTCCCCAGGGGAAGGAAGGCAATGCAGAGAGCACGCACCTGGCGATGGGGCTTCGGCTCACAGACCGCTTCGCGGCGAAAGGGCTGCTCGAGCGCCGCCGGCCGTAAGGGCTCGGTGACCTCCCGCTGTACGACCCGCTGCCTCTCTCGTAGCTGGAGGAGCGCCTCCTGTTATAGGGACTTATGGACCTCTGCCGCCGGCTGTAAGGGCTGGGGGAGCGAGTGTTCGACTGGTAGGCCACGGGCTCCTTGTAGGGTGGGCTGATCGACTGCCGGCGCGAGGAGCCACCGGGGCTCTTCCTGTAGGGATCATAGTTACTGGATGTGTGAGAGCGGGGAGGGCTGAGATCGTACTCCTGGATGTAGGAGGCTCCTGAGGGGCTGTCATCCAATTTAGGGCTATCGGACCATTTTCTGTGAGGACTTCTGGATTTCCGCTTCGGACTGTCAATTGTTTTGTAACTTTTTGGAGCATCCCTTTTCCGATGGCTTTTACTACGCTCTTTGTGGCTGGACTTGAGCTCCCGATCCTTCCTGGATTTCTCCTTGTGCGCTTTGGCTGACCGAGACTCCTTGTTGCTACTCTTTGAGGACAGTGACTTGGGGTGCTCCTCGCTTTCAAGGAGTCTCTTGGAGGATCCCGATATTCTCTCCTTGGTGGACCCGGATCTGCTGGATGCCTCCAGGCTCTTTTCTAATTTCCTCTCTTTTTCTGCCTGTTTGCTCTTCATCAGCTCACGAATGCGCTTGTGCTGGTGATGCCGGTGCTTCTGTATCCTCTCACTCCTGTCCGCTTTCCTTTCCTCGTTCTCCCTCCTGTCCAGCTTGAGGGCCACATCATCTGAGAAGGTATCCGAATCCGAACTGATGTCATCATACTCCACCAGCGGCTTGATCATCGCGCCCAAGGGTGCCGCCGTCTCCTGGGCTGCCAGCGGTGACTCCTTGGAGTGCCTGGACTTATGCCTCTTGTGCCTGGAGGCCAGCCGGTGCCTCTCCTTGCTGTTCGAACTCCCGCTGCCAGGCGCGTGCTGCGAGGACCCCCCGCCGCCCCCATCCTTCTTGCCCCCATGTCTCTCCGGATTTGGCATTCCTCCTCCACTGTGCTCGAGAGAGGGGAGGGGGGGAATCCTCCAAAACCCCCAAACTTCAAACTTCCTCAGCGCCCGCTCCTCGCACCATTCACCCCGGGCCTTGGCCCTCCCTGCCGCCAACACCCCCTCCTACATGGGGAGCGGGGCAGGGAGCGCGGCCCCGCGAGGCCCCGGCGGAGGCGGAAGGGGGCGGGGGGGGACAAGAACCGGGAGGGGGAAGGGCACCGGCCTCACCGCCTCATCCGAGGGGCCCAGGCCCGGAGGGCAGCGCCGCCGCGGGGGCGCCCCGGGAAGGCGGGGCCTGGGCCCGCGATCCCTCCCCACCCCCTCAGCACCGGGCGCCCGGGCCCCGCGGACCGCCGCGCGGGTCCCTCAGCCGGAAGGCCCGCCGGGCGCCGCCGCCCGCGCCCCCCCTGCCCTGCCCGGCCCGGCCCGACGCGCCCCGCCGCCGCCCCCCGCTCACTTCCCAAAGCGAAACGGCTCCGCGTCCAAGGGGGGTACCCGCCAACTCTCGCGAGACCCGGACGCCTCTCGCGAGAGCGCCGCCGCCCTCCGCCCCACCGGCTGCCCGCGATCCCGCGAGACCTCGCGGAGGAGATTGGGGGGACGGGGGGGGGGGGGGGGGGGTGGTGTGCTCGTCCTCTCGCGAGAGCCCGGCCGCCTCCGCGCGCACCGCCCTGATGACGCGCTCGCCGGCTTCGAGTGAAACTTTATTGGGGCGCCGGGCGGGGACAGCGCCCGCCCACCCCCCCGCCCCCTCGCCCCGCCCCTCAACAAATCTTTATGGAGGCGCCGCCGCCGGCGGACAGGCGCGCGCTCCGCCCCGCAGCGCCGGCCCCGGCCTCCCGCCGCCCGCTCCTCCGGGCTGAGTTTTCAGGCTGTTCGCGGCTCAGGCCTGCCCGGGAGGAGCGCGCTCACCGAAGCGCTGGGGTTGACCGCGGCCGGTAACCGGGCGGTGGACGCACGGCCGCTCCACGCCAGGCACAGCCACCGCGGCTGAGGGAGGCTGGGGGGGCGGAGCCTGCCGCCACATGCCCCGCCCACCCCTGCGCGCGCTCCCGCCCTCTCGCGAGACTCTCGCGAGAGGGCGGGAGCGCCGCGCGCCTGCAGCGCAGCCGCGGCCGGAGGGATGGCGGCGGCCGCCGCCGTGTGAGGCCGGCGCGCAGCGGCCCGGCCGCGGCTGACCCCCCCCCCCCCGCCCCGCCCCGCTGCCGGCCCGACGCGACGCCGGCGCTGCGGCCCGCCGCGGGCCGCCCGTCCCCGCCCGCGGCATGAAGGCGGCGCCGGGCGGTGCCGAGGGTGAGTGCCGCCGGAGGGGCGCGGCTGGCGCTGTGAGGAGACGGGCGGGCCCCGGCGTCTCCGAGGCACCGGTGCGGTGGTCGGTGCGGCTCAGTGTCGGGCTGGGGCTGAGGTGTCTCCCCGAAAGGCGGCAGCGGGGCTGCGGTCCGGCGGGAGGGCGAGGATCCCGCAGCCGGTGGCACCGTGCCGGGCTTTCTCCGGCGCCGTGACTCGCTCCCCCGGCCGGGCCTCCGGGTCTTCGTGCTGGCTGCGGGGTGGTTCCATTTTTGAAGAAAATAAAGGCGAATATTTTCGTGAGGCTCTTAACTTTTCTGAGATCTGGCAGAACTGTCCCTGGGCTTAACGGGATCTTATCAATGTACATAAATGCCTGGAGGGAGAACCCGGCTCGTTTCAGTGTGAACCAGAGGCCACGGGCACAAACTGAAAGGCAGGAGGCTCCACCTGAGCATCGGGAAACACTTTTTCACCTGAGGGTGCCCGAGCCCTGGCACAGGGTGCACAGAGAGGAGTCTCTGTCCTTGGAGAGGGTCAGAAGCCGTCCGGACACGGCCCTGGACAACCTGCTGTAGGTGGCCCTGCTTGGGCAGGGGGCTTGGACCAGTGACGTCCAGAGGTCCCTTCCAGCCCCAACTGTTCTGTGATGCTGACGTAGCTGAGAGGTATAAAGTGTCTGTAAACGTCGAGCAAACATTTATTTATTTATTATGCTTGGATTTGATAGGGTCAGCATTAGGTCTGTGAACTGTACATGCATCAATAATGAAAACAAACCCTTGAAATTTTGCAGCTGAGGGCTTACAGGTTGCATGCCGTGGCAGTTAAAATGTCATAGACGTCTGTTTGCCTTGGACCCGCTAGCGCCAGTGACAGGGTTTATTTTGGCAGTGATGTCTGCTGGGATTTTTTGACAAATGCAAGTGTAGAAAAAGCTGTCTCTTAGCAAAAAAAGACAAAATTATAGTACTCCTGAACCCTGCATTCTCTTTGTGCACGTGTCCAACTAGATAGTAGGGAAAAAATGAACCATTTAATCTTGGAACTTTTTTAGCTAAACTGTCCAACACCAGTTTTTTGCTCAGTCACTGATCCTGTATCCCTCCTTTTCTCTCATCGGGGAGATATTATTCATAACAGCGGAACTTTCTAAAATATACAGAAATGAGCATGCAGAACCACAGGTAATAGATGGGAATCTGTGGGATATGAGAGGTGTTTTGCAAAGGCTGAGTAGGTTCTAAGTTGGTAGAGATCCGTGACCCCTCCAGTCGTCCACTGCTTCGTTATCTCACAGCGTGCGGAGCCGTGCCCTGGTTCTAGAACAGCACCGAGGAGACGCCAGCCCTCGGGTTTCAAGCTAGCATGAGGTAGGAGTGTGTCTGATCGGAGAATTTGTGACAACTGGCAATCGGACCGATTTGGTTGCAGTTTTTGGTGATGGAAGAGTCTGTGAAGATATTTACTGCACAAGAAGTTGGGGAGTTGGGAGAACAGTGAAGGGGAATCCAGGAAACGAAGCTTTCTTTAACAGAATGTTTTCTACATTCTCCGTTTCCTGTCCCGGGGAAGCTTCATCTTTAGACACTGCCGTATTTTCGGACAGTGTCCCGATACATTCCTGTCGTGCCAGAACTTAACCTGATGGGTCCAGGTCATTCAGAGTCCGTGCAGAATAGGAGCTGGGCTTTTCCCAACAGACCCGTAGGCATTTTATGTCCTTTAGGTTTTGATAGCTTGTGATATATCCTTAACATTTACTTAACGTTAAGGTCTAGGTCGCAGGGATAAATCAGCAGTAAGTAAGTTTTTTGAAATCATGTTTAGCTTAAAGGTGGAAAGTGTTTTTGTTACACCTGCCAAACTGTTCTATTTGTAAAACTGCAAATATTCTGAATATTTTCGTTCTCTTTTCTGAATATTCCCCTGTCTTACAGAAACGGAGAAGCTGAATAAGATGAGTACCCTCTTAGAAAGACTTCACGCAAAGTACAACCAAAACAGGCCTTGGACAGAAACCATGAAGTTAGTCCGTCAAGTCATGGTGAGAATTGTTGGGATCTGAGCAGGAGGGTTTCTGAAGTTTCTTTAGTAATAATGTTGTTGTTGGTTTGTTAGATCTCTTCAGTGCTTTACGTTTTGTTCAAGCCTTGACTTCCTCCTGGGCCAGTGTGGTTGAGGCGTGCCAGTTCTCACACCCCGCAGCATGCAGGGGAGGGAGTCGTGTCCGTACCCTTTCTGTCTGGTGCGCCTTTGCCTTCCCTAATTACAGCCTCCCCCTCTGCAGCCTAATTGACACGGGCAGCTGTCAGCTCAGCGCCAGGAAAAGGGTCAAACTTGTGGTTTCAGCCATTCTGCCCAATGAGAAGCCCAAGCCGTTCTGCCACTTGCTGTTTCAGGATGTTGTGTTTTGTAAAGCAATTTGCTCCCCTTTCAGTGATATTCAAAACTCGGTTAGTTTGTCAAACATTGGTTTGAAATATTGGTCTCTGGATGGGAGGAAGGAGGAAAAGGGGGCAGGGGAGAGCTACATCAAAGGCTTCTGCTTATATTGTGATGTTAAAAGTTTGCCTGTCTCGTTATTTCTCTGTTGTCTCTTATATAACTCTTAGCTTATACCTATTAAAAAGTTGCTACAGTCTGTTCTTCCAGATGAGCAAGTTGCTTAAAAGAAAATAAATCAATTCCAGGCCTGCCTTTGCTACCTGCTTCCAAAATGGATACTGTTCTCCTACAGGAATCAAAATGAGGATGTAATTTTGGAATGAAATCTAATCTGCTTTTAATTACCTAAATAAACCTCACTTGACTGATCAAAAGTTGCAATAATTCCCTCTTACTGAGTAATACTCAAAAAGGACGTTTTTCTTCTTTTTTCTGACTAAGGAAAAGCGAGCTGTGATGAACTCTGGGGGGCACCAACATCTGGTGAGCTGTTTGGAGACTTTGCAGAAAGCATTAAAAGGTTGGTACATTCTGTGCATGCACTTTACAAACGGCTTTACAGTGATATGCTATGGAAATACTCCAAATCATAAAGACAAGGAAGGTTGTTGCTAGCACATTTCACTGTGTTCCTAGTGCATGTGTGCTCGCGTTTAACATAATCACGCTTATCTCAGTGCCGGTCAGTACCAGTCAAGATTGCCTCTGCTAGTTTTGTTGTAAATGCCCATACCTGAATTCCACGTGCGGAAGAAAATCCATTCTCTTTTTGCAGTTCTGAGAACATTGTTTTTCTCTATGCAAATTGTTCTGCCTGTATTTTGAGTACACGTAATGTATATAGTTGCACATATGAAGGTGTGAGCAGACATGGGAGGGAGTAACTAGTTGAGATTGGTTTCAATGCTGATGTCTTATTCCTGGGGAAATGTCGAATCATTTCACTAAGCCTTGTTTTTTGCTCTCTCCATCTAGTATCTTCTCTGCCTGCCATGACAGATCGCTTGGAGTCTATAGCTAGACAAAATGGGTAGGTCGTCTCCTTTATTTTATGGCAAAGGCTTTTCCTGTTTATCTGTACACATCGTAATCTCACTGCTGGTTTGATTGTTTTTTGTGTGCATCTCATAGCAATTTTTGTTTTGTTTTGTATGTAAGCCTTGGATCTCACCTTAGTGCAAATGGCACTGAATGTTACATCACTTCAGACATGTTCTATGTGGAAGTCCAGTTAGATCCTACAGGGCTGCTGTGTGATGTCAAGGTGGCTCACCATGGAGAAAACCCTGTGGTATGTATTACTGACAAAGATGAGGGTAATACCTTTGTGGTTTTGGAACTGCCATTTTGGCTTCCTTTTGTTTGAGCAGAGGAAACGGATTATATTTAATGTTCCGCTAGACCTAGCGTTACACCTTTGCTGCTTGTTCTAATGGAAAACAAAAGCCTCCATGGAGCAGTCTGTTCTTGTGGGTTAACCTGATTGATGTAGTGTACGTGTGCAAGGACCATTTTACTGATGGTCTCTCCTTTATTCTGGGTGGTTTTATAACTTGCAGAATTATTTGAGGAAGTTATCGCTGTGTTTCTGAGAATTTTGTTTCTGGAGGAAGGATAGGAAATTAATGTTATAAAACTTAGATCTGTGAGTGGAAAGTACTAAACCGTGGAATGCTGAAAGAAAATGGCTTTACTTCCTCTGCACATGTATGAAAGTTTGAACTTGCTATTTACATTGACCTAGCCAGTCTGCTGAAAACAGACCATTTTTAATATCTCTATATAAGATCATAGGTTTTCAACCTAAGGCTTCACAATTTTAAAAGTTTATTTCAAATCAGTCGTTTAAGAGGAAATAGTATTGCTTGAATTTTGACGAACAGAACTAGAACCAGAGCAATGTGAAGTTGTAAGCATTGTGTTGCTTCTCATGAAAAGCTGATGCTCAGAACTTTTACTGTCCTAATATTTTACAGTTGCTGTGCTGCACAAAGACTGAAATTGCTGCATTCGACATTGATATCGTTGTATGTTCTTTCCTTTTCAGAGTTGTCCAGAATTGGTGCAACATCTGAGGTGAGCAACAAGAGTTGTTTGTAGCATTTTCTGACAGGCTTCTCTTTGCAGTCTTGATCTGATGCTATTATATGTCTGGAAATGCAAAATGTTTCATAACTGTTCCTTCCCCACAAAGTCTCTCTACTTCTCCAGGGGATTTTCTGGCTTTGGTTCAGATACTTCTGATTCTGACTGTTGTGCATGGTATCTTGGAAGCCACAGCACAACATTCATCAGAATCATCAAAGCTGGATCATTTAAAGAACATGTTTTGTAGCTTTCATGTAGCAAAAGTCTCTTCTTAAGTGACTTAGTGTCTGTGTTAATAGAACTTCTTAAAACAAAACCTTATCTGCTACGAATTTGAATACTTGTTACTTTTTCTCCCTCTTCCTTTCAGAGAGAAAAATTTTGATGAATTTTCTAAGCATCTGAGGGGGCTTGTGAACCTGTATAAGTTGCCAGGAGACAAGTAAGTCTAGAATATGTATTATATTTATTTACAACCACATATATAGAATTAAACAAATCTACAAGCTTTTTGTTCGTTCACATTGTGTGTGATCCTACTGACTTCATCACCATGGCTTGCATGTGCACACAGTGGGTAGGGTGGATTTCATGTGAAGTGGGAATGCAGAATGGAAAGTTACAATTTCTAAATGCTCAATCTGACGGCAAGTACTGCAGCTTGTCGGCCAGCAGTTCTGTGAGTTGGAGTTCATTGCACAGTTCTTTTCAATTTTTCTTATATTGTTTTGGTTTTTTTTTCCCCCAGCAAACTTAAAACGAAAATGTACTTAGCTCTGCAGTCCTTAGAGTTGGATCTCTCAAAAATGGCAGGGATGTACTGGTAAGGACATTTTGTTGTTTTTTGTTGTTGGTTTGGTTTTTTTTTAATAACACTGCATCGCATTGGCTGATTCTGATCACGCCAAGTACTGTATATCCAGGAAGTCCCATCAGTGCCTGTACAGTCTGACAGGTTTGCTAAGGAGTACAATGCTGAGGCTATAGAAGGCCTGTGCTAGCAAGGGAATTATATATATATAAAAATAATGTATATATTTAGAAAAATTGCTTAGAGCTCTCTGAGCAATTTCTTTTTAACTGCAGAATTCAATTGAAAGAAAGTCTGGAAGGTAAAAAGTTTGTAACTAGAGGGATTAGTGGTAATGTGTTGTACAGTAAGAAATTGAGAAACATTTGACCACCTTTCAGTGCTGTAGATTCAGTGGATAAACCATCTGTGCTGTAGAGAGTAAAGTAGCTTTTGTTTTGCCTATAACAGTGTGAAGTTTAAGATCGCTACCTCTGTGTGACCGAGAAGTGTGTATATTGAGCTAAAATCTTAGACTGCCATCAGCACATGAATTTTGGCTTCAGGTATGACTCTGGCTTGTTACAGACCTGTGATTGCCTCTCTTGCAGGCAAGCCACCAATGCAAATCCCCTCGACAAGATTCTTCATGGCAGTGTTGGCTATCTCACCCCCAGGAGTGGAGGTATTTTTGATTAACACTTCAAAAAGAAAAGAACAGAAATTGCTTTGTTCAGGGTCCCCTTTATGGACGTTAGTGTCACATTAACTGATGGCAGTGATGGAAAATGCCAATCAAACTAAAAGAGGGACAAGGTGATTGAGTATTTGTAAGTCCTGCATGATCCAGAAAGCCAGCTTTTCTTTACCAAGCCACACACAGTAATTTTATGTCAGAGAACAACTCTTTCAAGATGCATTAGCAGCTCTGCACAGTGCTGTGTTACAGTGCAAGTATTGTGTGGTTACAGGGGTTAATAATGATTGGGTTAACTTGTATTGTCAGGATGCCTGTTCAAAAGCTTCTCTCCCACAGGTCTCCTGATGAATCTCAAGTATTATGTCTCGCCCTATGATTTATTTGAAGATGGCACTGGAGCCCCCGTTATTTTGCATGAGAACAATGGTAGGTCAGTTTTAGAAGCTAGTGTGGAATACTACTGCTTGAAGAAGAGAAGAAAGCAGAATTCCAGCAGTCTAGCCCCCCTCTGCTGTCACCCTGTAATACAGGAAAATCATAGGTTGACTTACAGAGGACACAGGTTTAATAAGCCCATGTGTAAATGCTGGCTCAGTTGACCATCTTCTTGAACTTCTTGTGCTATTCTGGAGTTTGAACTGGACTGCTACCAAGGGTGATGGGGTGCCAGTCTGCAGACAGAGCCTTTTTCCTTAGGGTGAATTTCATCGTTAACATGGGATTTGTTTTATTGTGGGAATACCTGTGTCTCTGCCATCTAAAAGATTATTTTTTATGCATGTACGTGGACATCTGTCTCTCACTAAAATGACAAAACCAAGCACCAACTAAAATTGAGGCTGGTCTCAGGAAAGAAGAGGGTGAAATTGTCCAAAATCATTATTTGTTTTGCTTTGTAAAGAGCATACTGCAAACTTGCAAATGTATTTGGTATTTTAAGAATTATGCAATTGGTCTACCTTGCAAGAAAAAAATAGAGCATTAGGTAGCATAACTAGTTTGGCTGTAGTCCATTTAGTGATAAAGGTGAACGCTGAAAACTGTGCCTTGTGGAGGAAATAAGATATTTCCACTGTAGTGATATTTAATTCATAAAGCTCGCGTTGTTTTTTTTCATCAGCCTATGTTGTTGGTTTTTTTTCTTGCTTTCTCTTGCAGTTCCTCGGTCTTTAGGTATGAATGTGTCAGTAACAGTTGAGGGAACCATGGCTATGTACAAACTTCCAATTGCACCACTGATTATGGGCTCTCATCCAGTTGACAGCAAAGGGTAAGCACAGGACGTGTCTGCCAGGCCTTTCTCAGCGGCCTCGTTTAGATGCAAATTCAACATTCGGTCCTCTGTTGAAGTCAGAGTGGGGAGATGACTGCATGATGTCATAGCATTATATAAAGCACGTATGCGCTGTCTTTAAGCCAAGAAATACGTATTTCAGGCATGTGACGTGCTTTTGAGGAGTGTCTTAATTTTTAAGAAGGTATAACAATCTGCTTGTATTTGAGCAAACAGTAAATTGGATGTCTGGCGCTCATAGAGGAAGCCAGAGTCATGCCCTGCATCTAATAAGATCTTGTATTAACCCAATATTTCAGAACTCCGTCTTTCTCGTCAATCACCAGTGCCAACAGCGTGGACTTACCAGCTTGTTTCTTCCTGAAATTCCCACGTCCCATTCCAGTGTCTCGAGCTTTCATTCAGAAACTTCAGGGCTGCACAGGTGAGTTGCAGACCTGTCAGACAGATACCCCCTAGGTTTTTATTAATAAACTGCTAATTTTTAATGTGTGCCAGAAAAGTTGCTCAAGGTTTTGTGTTTTGTTTTCCACAAAACCTGGATAGGTTTCCGTTACCAGATGGTAACGCCTTCTCTGGCCCACCATCTCTTTCTGGCTGCCAGGTGCTATCACTCTGTGCCATCTTGTTCCCTCAGGTATTCCATTGTTCGACACGCCACCAACATTTGTACCCTTGTATGAGCTGATCACACAGTTTGAATTATCCAAGGAGGCTGATCCTCTACCTTTAAACCACAATATGCGCTTCTATGCAGTAAGTATGTTGTTACAACCAGGGCGTTATGCTTGTAGATGAGCAGTTTGGGGGTTTTCATCTGTTTCACGTATCTTTCAAGTAGCGTAAAGGAAATTGGTACAGCATTTATTCATAGGCAAAAACTATGCTATCCAGGCATTAGAATTCAGATACAGACATGACCACAGTAATTGGGAAAATCAGGTAATGAAAAATCCATTGCTGTTGAAGTGCAGCTGCAGGAGTGATAGCAGAGGTATGGGACTGAGCCTTCCCAGGTTCTGTCCCTTCCTCTTGTTCGGACTGTAATGTGCGGCTGAATGAATCGCATCACTTTGGGAGAAATCCTAGTTCTTAAATTTGTCAATGACGGATCTCCTGTTAACTTTAGAGGATTTCTCTTTTCCTCAGGAGGGATGCCATACCGTATGAAACTGTTTTAGTGGGGACAGTGAATACTGTTCGGCGGTACTACTTCTGAGGAGGCAAAATTGTGTTTTGCTTGTTCAGATTAGAAGCAAAGTGTCTTCATTGTTTGTGGTTTTCAGCCAGAAAGGTGGCTTGGCATCACTTGGATCTGGGGCCTGCTCTTTCCTTCCTAGACGTCTGTTATTGCCTTGTACCCAGCAGTAGTTGGAGTAAAGCAGAAATTGTTTGTCAGGCTCTTCCAGGACAGCAGCACTGTTACTTTCTGAACAAAGATGCTCCTCTCCCAGATGGAAGAAGCCTTCAAGGAACTCTGATTAGTAAAATCGCCTTCCAGCACCCTGGACGGGTTCCTCTCATCCTCAATTTGATCAGACATCAGGTGGCGTACAACACACTGATTGGCAGCTGTGTCAAGCGAACAGTTTTGAAAGAAGGTGGGTACTGCATCTAGTGGAATATAATGTGTGGATAATAAGAAACCCTGGGTAATTTTCCCAGGTGTGGGAATTAGAAATGAGGCCTATGCTGCTTTCCCTTTTTTTTTTCCCCCTCCCCTTCTTCTATATGGGGGTATTGAGCTGGTGCCCCTGGTTCATCTCCTGTATTCCCTAATTTAACAGTTCCCATCTCTTTCAGATTCTCCTGGGATCTTGCAGTTTGAAGTTTGTCCTCTCTCTGACTCCTGTTTCAGTGTATCCTTTCAGCATCCTGTGAATGACTCCCTAGTGTGTGGTAAGTGGACTCGGTAAAAGCATGAGTGTGTTTACGGGAAGGATGGCAGGGTTTTCTTCCACTGTAACCAGGATTTTGATCTGTTCCAAATGCCTTCTCTCTTTTAGTGGTAATGGATGTGCAAGACTCTACTCACGTGAACTGTAAGCTGTACAAAGGGCTGTCCGATGCCCTTATCTGTACAGATGATTTCATTGCCAAAGTTGTTCAAAGGTAAGCTGGATTTTTTTGTGCCACCATGCACTCCAAATCATGTAGATGAACTCTGTGTCTATCTTATATTTATTCTAGCAGTTTTGGAGCCATTCTGTCTGTGGGTGAGTTTTGGTAGTGGTTGTTTGGAAGAGAGAAAAGCTTGGAGCCCTATTGAAAATTCCATTCCGGATGCTGAACCATAGCTGCTTATTTTTGGGTGTATGTCCGAGGTGCCTGCCTATTTTTGCCTTCTCCTGTAGTTGATTGCTTTCTAAGTCCTGTAAAACGTGGAAGAGCTCCCCTGCAGTTTGTCATTTACACAGGCCTTTTATCAAGGTTCCTCCACGCCAGCAGAATGCAGCAGAATGTTAACAAGGCACAGCACAGACCTTTTGAGTGAGAATAGCTATTTTTTCTTTCAGAACATTATAGGCTTGTCGTCCTTGAGTAGAATGTGGCGTTATCATTGATTTTTACAGGGTTGCAGGAAATTAGGTTTGCCAAGCTTAAACAAAGATGGTTTCTGGCAGAATCAGAATAACAACCCAGATTGCATCCTGTGCTTTAACTACAAGATCATGATCTGTCAGCTATTAGTTGTTAGACTTAATTGATTGATTAATTTCCCTTTGTGATTGCAAGGCAATGCGTAAAGGTGCAGTTGTCTCGTGGCTGGATAAGCGTGATGGGATAAGTGTAAATACAGGCAGAACAGCAGGGCATTTACAGTGCCTGGACCTGTTGCTCTCTTGTGCCCAAGAGCTTTACTGCCTGCTTTATGTCTGATGATGTTAAAATGTCTTCGGTGAACATTGCCGTAGGGCAGCAAAATGCACGCTAAACCCTTTGTCTTGTGTCTTGCAGATGTATGTCCATTCCTGTCACCATGAGAGCAATTCGTAGAAAAGCAGAAACGATTCAAGCAGACACACCAGCCCTGTCCCTCATTGCAGAGACAGTAGAAGATATGGTGAAGAAAAATCTTCCCCCAGCCAGCAGCCCAGGGTATGGCATGACCACAGGCAGCAACCCAATGAGTGGTACCACTACCCCAACAAACACTTTTCCTGGGGGGCCCATCACTACTTTGTTTAACATGAGCATAAGCATGAAAGAGAGGCATGACTCGGTGGGCCATGGGGAGGACTTCAGCAAGGTCTCTCAGAACCCTATTCTCACTAGTTTGTTGCAGATCACAGGGAATGTGGGGTCTACCATTGGCTCAAGTCCAACCCCTCCCCATCACACACCACCACCAGTATCCTCACCAGCAAGCAACACCAAGAACCACCCCATGCTCATGAACCTTCTTAAAGAGAATCCCCCTCAGGATTTCTCCACTCTGTATGGGAGCAGCCCTCTCGAAAGGCAGAACTCTTCCTCTGGCTCCCCCAGAATGGAAATGGGCCCTGGGGGGAATAAGCAAAAGAAAAAAAAATCCCGCATGCCGGCCGACAAGCCCAAGCATCAGACTGAGGATGATTTCCAGAGGGAGCTCTTTTCAATGGATGTTGACTCCCAGAATCCCATTTTTGATGTCAACATGACTGCAGATACCCTGGACACCCCTCACATTACTCCAGCACCCAGCCAATGCAGCACTCCTCCTACTACATACCCACAGCCTATACCTCACTCGCAGCCCAGTATTCAGAGAATGGTTCGACTTTCTAGTTCGGACAGCATTGGAGCCGATGTTACTGATATCCTTTCGGATATAGCAGAGGAGGCTTCCAAGCTACCCACCACTAATGAGGACTGTCCACCCATTGGTACTCCAGTAAGAGACTCTTCTAGTTCAGGACATTCACAAAGTGCCCTCTTTGACCCGGATGTCTTTCAGACGAACAATAGCGAGAACCCATACACAGATCCAGCAGACCTGATAGCAGATGCTGCTGTGAGCCCCAACAGCGATTCTTCAAACCATTTTTTTCCAGATGGAGTAGATTTCAATCCTGACTTGCTGAACAGTCAGAGTCAAAGTGGCTTTGGGGAGGAGTACTTTGATGAGAGTAGTCAGAGTGGAGACACTGATGATTTCAAGGGCTATGCATCCCAGGCTCTAACTACCTTGGGGGTGCAAGTCTTGGGGGCTGATGGGGGGGAAAATAAATTTAAGGGGAGCAATCAGTCCGATACGGTAGATTTTAGTATTATTGCAGCTGCAAGCAAAGCACTGGGGTCCTCTGACATCATGGAGCATCACAGTGGAGGTCAGAGCCCTTTACTGAGTACAGGGGATTTAGGAAAAGAAAAGTCTCAGAAACGCGTAAAGGAAGGCAATGGTTCTGGAAGTAACATGGCAGGTCCTGGGATAGACGGGAAGCCAGGGAAGCGCAGCCGGACGCCATCCAGTGATGGTAAAAGTAAAGAGAAACTTCCAAAGCGGAAAAAGCAGGAGACAGATGGGAAATCTCCATCTCACAGTTCATCAAACAGGCCTTTCACGCCACCAGCAAGCACAGGTGGGTCCAAATCTCCTGGGAGTTCAGGCAGATCTCAGACTCCTCCCGGTGTAGCTACTCCTCCTATTCCAAAAATAACCATTCAGATCCCAAAAGGAACAGTGACTGTTGGCAAACCGTCTTCACATGGCCAGTATACAAGTAGTGGCTCCGTCACCTCCTCCAGCAGCAAAAGCCATCATAGCCATTCTTCCTCCTCCTCCTCCTCTTCCTCCTCTTCAACCTCAGGCAAAATTAAGAGCAGCAAATCAGAAGGGTCTTCTGGCTCAAAGATGAGCAGCAGCCTCTACTCCAGCCAAGGCGGCTCAAGTTCAGGTCAGTCCAAAAGCTCGGCTCAGTCGGTGGGAAAGCCTGGATCCTCCCCCATCACCAAACATGGCCTCAGCAGCGGTTCTGGAAGTACCAAGATGAAACCTCAAGGAAAGCCATCATCACTTATGAACCCTTCCATGAGTAAACCAAACATCTCTCCGTCTCATTCTAGACCCTCAGGAGGTTCTGACAAGCTTGCTTCTCCCATGAAACCTGTCCCAGGTACTCCCCCATCATCTAAAGCAAAGTCACCTATCAGTTCAGGTTCCGGAGGCTCCCATATGTCTGGGACTGGATCAAGCTCAAGTATGAAATCGTCTTCAGGAATGGGATCTTCTGGGTCCATGTCACAGAAACCACCTCCTTCATCAAATTCTTCGACGGCATCTTCATCTTCCTTTTCGTCTAGTGGGTCTTCCATGTCTTCCTCTCAAAACCAGCATGGAAGTTCCAAAGGCAAGTCTCCAAGCAGAAACAAGAAGCCATCTCTGACTGCAGTCATAGACAAACTTAAACATGGGGTTGTCACTAGCGGGCCTGGTGGAGATGACCCAATGGATGGACAAATGGGGCCAAGTTCCAATTCCTCAAGCCATACTATGTCCTCCAAACATAATATGTCTGGAGGTGAGTTCCAGGGCAAGCGTGAGAAGAGTGACAAAGAGAAATCTAAAGTCTCTGTTTCTGGAGGATCTGTTGACTCTTCCAAGAAGACTTCAGATTCCAAAAACGTTGGAAGCACTGGAGTGGCCAAAATTATCATCAGCAAACACGATGGTGGTTCCCCTAGCATTAAAGCCAAAGTAACTTTGCAGAAACCTGGGGAAGGAGGTGGGGATAGCCTAAGGCCTCAGATGGCTTCTTCCAAAAGCTATGGGTCCCCTCTAATCAGTGGATCTACTCCAAAACACGAACGCTGCTCTCCCAGCCACAGTAAGTCACCAGCATACACTCCCCAAAACATAGACAGTGAGAGTGAGTCGGGCTCTTCCATAGCAGAGAAATCCTATCAGAACAGCCCCAGCTCTGACGATGGCATTAGGCCTTTGCCTGAATATAGCTCAGAAAAACACAAGAAGCACAAAAAAGAGAAGAAAAAAGTGAAAGACAAAGACCGGGACAGAGATCGGGATCGAGATAAAGACAGAGACAAGAAGAAATCTCACAGCATGAAGCCGGAGAGCTGGTCCAAGTCCCCAATTTCAGCTGACCAGTCTCTCTCCATGACAAGCAGTGCTATCCTTTCGGCTGAGCGACCATCCCGGGCTAGCCCTGAGTTTTTGATCGGGGAAGAAGATGACGATCTCATGGATGTTGCTTTAATTGGCAATTAATTTTCTTAGTGTCTTTACAAGATGAGCTGTATGCAGGACCTGCGGGTTCTAGAGATTGTGAAAGAAAGGAAGCATTCATTGCAAACCTGCCACGCTGATCTCTACAGGGTGTGTTTGAAGAGGAAAAAAGTATTTCCAAGGATCTCCAAAGTCTGAAGAGAAAGTGTGAGTGCCAGCAGCTCATTCGGCAAGCCAGGTTCCTGACTGTGGCCTTCATCCTGCGGACACTTACACACATTCTTAATTTATAAGTATTAATCGCTCCATTAGAGTTAATGGGTATAAAGCTGAGTGTGTGTGTAAGTGTGGGAGTGGACCCCAAACTGGTGCAAACAGAAACATAGGCAATTCTGGGAGAGACCGAGTTCTTCTGCCCCTCTTCCCATTCAGAATAAGTTGCTTTTGTTTTTAGGAAGTTTTAAACTAATTATTTTAGGGCATGTTTTAGGGTTGGGTTTTATTATTTTTAAAAGGGTGGTTGGAAGAAAGAAAAAAGTTCTTTAATATTTTATTTTTGTGGCATTTCTTCATTCAATGCCTGATTCAGTGCGGTGCTGAGGAACTTCATCTTCCTCTGATACGAGCTGCTCTGCAGAATAGGGCACTGTGTTCTGATGGGTATCAGCATTTTATTCCAGGTCACAGTGATGAAGCATCGCTGTCATATGTTTGACTTCCCTTTCGTTTTAGCTATTTATTTATGTCCGTATCTGAATGCCTTGTGCTGCTTGTCTTCACGCAGTCTCTGTTTTAATTGTGTGATGCAGAGCCCAAAGGGACTTGGGAATTTGGGTAGAGCCCGTGGATTTGGGCAGCTCTGCACATGTGCAGCCACTGTAGCTTTGGTGAAATTGGTGACGTTCTGGCATGCGTTGGAGCAAATCTAAATTGAAAAGGGACTCCACTGTCTTCACCCGAGCGTTGCTTTCTTCTAAGCCAAGCAAACAGAGCTTCCCCAGAGTCCCCTGATGCTGCATTTGTGAAGCGATGCACTGCAAGCCGCGCACGTCCCGGTCCTGCGAACACTTCAGAGCCGTGCTTAATGTATCCACTACGAATTCTTCCATTAATGTCGATAGAACAGCTAATGTGCATTCATGGTTAAAAAATGGGCCTTGTTTTTGCAATCTGTTTCTGTTGCTGAAGCCCTTCAGGGTTTCCTTTTGGTTTTTGCTTTTTTTTTCTTTTAACTTGCAGCGCACTTCTCGGATAGTAATTCTGGTAATGCACGCAGGCATTGCCTTCTCTCTCTGGGAAGTGTTAGCCTGGCGGTGTGAGTCAGCCGTGTCCTGGTGGTAGCACTGACACTGCTGGAAAAACAGACCCTAACTGGTTCATCTGGGATAGGAGTTGCAGCAGAAGCAGTGATTCCTTTAGAAGATGGATTTTCCCCTTTTGGCTGGAATTAAGAGCATGACTCAGGCATCCTCTATGGCCTTATCTTGTGGTCCCTGCAAGGAAAAGAGACTCAGGAGAGTGTTTTATTTTTAAAAGGAGTTAAATCTGATCCACTGAAGAGGAATGTGGGAAATCAAGAGTTCTGCCAACACATCTCCTTTTGAATTATGTACTGAGCAGAATCCTGCTCCTGTTGGATTTTGCTATTGATTCCTGGAGGCCGGGATTTCCCCCGTGGGAATGAGATTGTACTTCGCATTTGGGGATGCAGTCTGAAAAGATGTCAAGGATTTAAGTTTCTTTTAAACCACAAAGATTTCCAGTCCTGCTGACGGTCTGACCCCAGTGATACCCCAGGCAAGCTGTTTCTTTTCTGGCTCATTCAAAGCCATAGCAAGGTCAACGTCTTTTCAGTAGGGTGGCAACTATTCGGTTAATTGTAGGGAATTTTCTCCTCTTCCTCCTGCCTTCAGCTTAATTCCAGGGCTCCTGCAGAATGCGGGAGCCTGAATTTCTCCAAAGCCCCCCCCCAGGCTCTGGAGAACTCTGCCTTGTGTTTTCCACCGTTCATCCTTTGCTCCTCCTGGTCTGCGTACCGTAGCTTCCCCCTCACCAGTGCTCCCATCCTCATGTGCCGAGATGATAGGAAAATAGTAAATAAAGTCTAAAGCTGGAGCAAATGACGTTATCTTACGCAGCATCAGAATCGTATGACTGTGGGGTGTCTGTGAAGAGGATGAAAGAAACACGACACCAGCTGAATTTATCTTGAGACCCTGCTACAGCGGCTGCGTCTGGGAAACGATGCCTGCTCAGACTCCAGCAGGTTGTCACCTGTTTTCATTTTTTTTTTTAAATTGTTTTGTTTTACAAAAGCCCTTTGATCCCTTCTGGATTGTGTGAAGCATAAACAGCCGTCGGAAAGAAGCGCTCTTCGAGTTGAACCAGGGCTGGGGATGGTTTGCCGGAGTTGTCATTAATCAGAGTCGTGTTTTACCGGTATGGAACACAGTAGAAGTTGGAAGGAAATACTGTTCAGCTTCATAATTAACACAAAACTGCATTTTAAAGGAAAGAGCTGCACACGTTTCCTTTTCTCCGCTCGCCCAAGACCAAAGTTCAATATCCTAAATTCCTCCTGCGGAAGGCGGGCATCGCCGTCGCCTGCAGGAATAGCGGGAACCGAGGCTCCTCCCTGGCACCGCTGCTGCGAGAGGCGCGAGTCCTGGGGCGCAGGGGCAGCGGTTTAAAGCTTTTCGCCCCGTTTTGGTGCGCTGTCCCCTTCCCCGTTGCGTGATGTAAATCATGTGAGAGAGAGAGACCGGAGCCGGGCACCGGCTGCGCCACGCGTCTGTCACCGCGACGAGAGATGAGGTACGCGACTGCACAGACGTTTGACCTGTAAATGCGTGGTCTCTGACAAATGTTTTATTTTTAAAGTATTTTTGCTTATTCTCGACAATTATTTTACATCTTTCAGTATTGGAAAGATAAAAGATGTAAACAGAATAAAAGCCAAACCTTTTAATCTCAGGTGGTGAAGTGTACATGGAGATTAAAAGAAAATGGTTCTTTCCTAAATGGGCGTGATGTAAATACCTGTCTGGAAATCGGCTTTTTTTGTAAATAACCCCGGCTCCTTTTGCATTCTTTTTGGAAATATTGCAAAGAACGTGTTTATTTACATGCAAATAAATCTCTTTGGTACAAAGGGGTCTCGGGTCTCTGGGGGCCACGGAGCGGGGGGGCGGGAGGCGGCGGGGATCCCCGCCATGCTTGATTTTCCCGCGGGAATGACATCACTGTGACGCCACGCCAGGCCGGCCCGTGATTGGCCGAGCTCCGCGGCCTCCCCGCTCCTCCCGGAAGGGAGCGGAGGGGTGGGGGACGCCCCCCCCCCAGGACCCCCGATCCCCGCGGCGGCACCGGGGAGGGAGCGCGCCCCCCCGGATATCGGGGGGAGGATCCTCGCAGCCCCCGGATATCACGAGGGGGGTCCTGCAGCCCCCGGTGCAGCGGGGCGGGCACCCGCAGCCCCCGCTGTCGCGGGGAGGAGGGGGGGGCGCCCCTCGCAGCCCCCCCCGGTCGCACCGGGAGGCGGGAGGACCCTGGCGGCGGCGCGATGGGGGCGGCGGCCTGCGGGGTAGGTGGGGGCGGCGGGGGCGCGCGCAGCCCCCCCCCCGCCCCCCGCCCCTCTCCCCCCGCCCCCAGGGCGTCCCCGCTGCAGCGCGCGCCCCCCCCACCTTCCCGCTCCCCCCCCTCCCGCCGCCGCCGCGCGCCGTGCCCGGCGCTGGCCAATGAGCGCGCGCGTTGCTGGCAGGTGCGGAGTGTTTTTGTTTTGGGTTGAAGTTGAGGCCGGAGGAGACGCGGCGGCGGCGGCGGGCGGAGGCCGCGGAGCCCCGGCACCCCTTGCCCTCCTCCCTCCGCCGGCCTTCCTCCCCCCACCTTCCTCCTCCCCTCTTCTTCCTCCTCCTCCCTCTCCCCGCCGGCCCCGCCCGCCCCCGGCCCCGCCATGCGGAGGGAGATGAACGGGGTCACTAAGAGCCGCTTTGAGGTGAGGCCCCGGCCCGGCTGAGGAGACGAGGGGGGGGCCAGGCCGCAGTTTGTGTCCGTGTCCCCCCACGGCGTTAGGGTGTGGGGCGAGGCCCCACCACCCGGGACAACCGGTCACTGCGGCCCTGTGGAGAAGCCGGGGGGGGGGGGGGCTGTATGAATGGGGCTGGGGGGGCTTTACCACAGGCCTGGTGCGGGGGGAGCCCTGCAGCCACGCGTGTCTGTGGGTGCGCAGGGCGGGGGCTCGGGCCCGTGACCCGCGGTGTGTGTGTGGGGGGGGGTTCGTGTGAAACTTCTTGCCTCCCCCCACCCCCCCCCCGCCCTGTTTGGTGCGTGTTTGCGTTCCCCCGTCAGATGTAAACTGCCGCGGGGGGCTGCGGGGGGGGGCAGGGCTGCTGCCAACGTGTTGCTGCGGGTGCGAGCGCTGGCAGCGGAGTTGATGATGGAGCAGGCGATGTGGGAAAGAGCCTGGAAAACAAGACAGCCTGGTCTGGGCCGGGAGGGGCAGGGGGGGCGGGGGAAGGTGGCCCCGACTCGTCTTTTTTGGGCAGTAGCCGGGAAAAAATTTGATTACGGGGAGGTGGGGGATGGAGAGGCCGGAAGGAGCAGAGGGTAAACAATAAGATCTATTCAAAGAATATGGCACAAAGCAGCCTATGGAGCCAGGGCTGCTTCCAGCTCTGCATTGTTGTAACAGCTGTCTTCCCCGAGTGGGGGAGGAGGTTGGTATCAGGAGTGAGAGCAGCAGCAGGGTTTACTTTTCATCGCTGTAAGGGGCTGTTGTGGAGGATGAAAATACCGGCCCGTTCCTTCTCTCAGCTGCCTGGCTTGTGTTGTGTACGAGGACAACATGGGAGGAAAAGAGCCCGGAGCGGTAAAGATGTGGCTGTGTCCCCCCTTCGTAGAGAGGGGACCTGAATGCTGTCAAGGGAAAATGCTGGCTAATGGTAAACTGAAGAGTGTCTGGTTCCACAGAGAACAGCGTTGAATTCCCCAGGAAACTGGCCCTGGAGTTGAGAAAGGTGCAGAAAATAATGGTTTTGTGATATTGCACATGAAATTATTTTCTTTCTCTACCAAATCCGTATCAGCCACTGTAAATAAGTAGCAACATGACTATTTAAAATGGTTTCAGGTTAAATGGTGTTATAACATCCATGTTTCTGTAGCATCCAAACACTGAACTAAACCTGGGAACTCAGAAAGAGAAGGCTGCATGCGTAACATGTTTTATCCGGGGTTATTGTTTTTACCGTTCTAGTCTGTTCTTGGCTGCACAGATTTTTTTATTTTTTTTCTGAGAGCTTTTTTTTATTACTGCAGAATGGCTGGTTACAGAGCAGAGTAAAGAATAAAAACACGCTGGTAGCAGTCTCCTGTGAGGAAATGTCTTCTCATATGGCAACGACCTTTTTTTGCTTGCTTAGCCTTTGTCTTGAAATACTAGAATTCATTCCAGTATTGAGAGAGCTTTTCATCAGGGTTGTACCAAAACAAGATTAACCCGATTAATTGTGGAAGAAGAGTGGGGAAGAGTTTTGGTTTTGTTTGGTTTGGGTGGGTTTTCTGCTGGAATTGAGTGTTACTTTCTTCCTATAGTCAAAAATGGACAAGTCAAAAATAAGCAAAATGCTCAAAGACTATTTGAGGTCTAGATTAATTTTTTTTAGTCTATATTTGTACAGGAAGAGTTGGTGCATTATAGAAAGGCTTGCTTTTGAGCTACAGGAAGTGCCTTTAAACACTATCGCATTTCTTGGATATGTTTTGGTTAGTAAATCGAGGGCATGGTTTTATTAGCCCTAGCATTGATTATCTCTGACCCACTCACCTATATATCCTGGAAGGGACGAGTTTAGAACTCTTTTGCTTTAAATACATGGTTTTCTAGTGAGAATGTTTTGGTGAGAAGCGTTTGAAACGCTTCTAAAATGTTAGTGTATTCACACTTATAGATAGATTTATTTTTCAGAGGGGAAGTATGGGTAGAATTTCAGCCATGCTTTCTAGAAAACAGTTTGTAATGTTTCTGCTCTAAAAGGAAAAGTCCTATTCACTGATAAGAGCGTGCCTTTTCGTGTAATAGTTCATATTTAATGTGACATAAGGGCAATTATGCAAAAATGTGTTGAGGCTGGAAGCTGCTATTCAAAGTTGTTGAATATTGTAAGATCAACGAAGACAGCACGGGGTTGAATGCTCGGTGATTAGTACTCCTCCTACATAGGCCTCCGCATTACCTCCGGATTAGACACAGAGCTGGCTGCCGTGGTAGTTTCCCTGACTGAGGAGTGGTAAGTGGGGCCTTTGAAAGTCTGGAGTCTTATCTTGGGGAAAAGAGATGCAGAGTTGTGACTGATGTATATTGTGTCTGTTTCAGGCTCTAAAGAACAAGTGAATTATTGAGGGGGAGTTTGGTTTGGGTTTTCAGACTTATTGTCTTTTATTGAGCCACGTAAACAGATTCCTGAATTATTGTTGTTGGGTAATTTTAAAATCCAATCTAGATTGGATTTAATAATCATTTCTTCTTACTTTAGTAATAAGATATGGTAATGGAATATGGGCTAAGCTTCTTAAATTTGACTTGCATGTGGGTTTCTGGTACGTACGTGTAGCCAGCCGTCTGTTCTAGGAAGAGTGGAACTCTTTCTTTTAAATGAAAGAATGAACTCTGGCATGCCCAGCCAAATGAGCATATTCCAAATAAGTCCCTTTATAGGAGGTGTGGCCACCACAGAGAAAATAACCACTTACTGTAGCAAAGCAAACAAAAAGGGAAAACATTACCCAGATTGACTCCTAATTTTCTGTGGTGTCAGTTTAATATGGAACATCCCCTGACAGATCACAATCCTGGCTTACATTTGAGGTTTCTCTGCTTCCTGTCGTACCTAATACGTGATGCCTGATGAGCTGCAACTAAATAATAGCAAAAAGGAGGGGATATCATCTCTTGAGGCTTTTGATTGACTGGTACCCTGCTCTTTGAGAGCTTGTTTATCTTCCAAAGGCCCTAGTTCTCATCACTTCTTTAATCTGTTTCATCCGTACTCTTCTGGCCTGGGATGTCATCTGGAGACCGAGCGACTTAGGCTCGCTTTCGCTAACTCGCTGCTCTCACTAACTCATCATCAAAACATAAACAGCGTCTTCGAGGGCAGAGCGCTCCTCTGAGCTTTCTGGCTTTCAGAGTGGAGTGGATGTGGTCGGGCGGCACCGCTCTGAGATGGTTAGCACTTAGAGATGCGTGCACAGAGCTGAGAGAGATGATCCGGCACAAAGCTACCTGCCTATGGTCAGGAGCGGTGTTTCATACAAACAGTGGCTTCTTTGGTATTGGCCCAACCGGGGGACAAGTTGCAGACATCTTCAGCATGAACAGACTCCTGGCTTTTAAGCTTTCCCCATGCAGGGATCTCTTGCTCTGCAAAGTCTTGTGTTCCATTGAGCCACGTTGTCAGGCTTAAATAATTATAGTTGCTTTTTTCCCAGACTGTGAGCAATACATGTAGTCTCCTCTACATCCTTAAACAAAAACAACAACACAAAAAAAAGCATCATCCTTTCCAGCTTCCTCAGGGAGTCTTCAAAACCTCCAATTAGCAGGAGTTGATTCTGGCTGTGAAGCAATTCTTTATGGGGCAGTTTGTCCTATTAAAAAAAAATAAAATGTGAACACCAGGGATGTATCTGAGGAACAAGCGTGTGTATGAGCCTTGCGAGCAGGACAAATGCATCAATCCAGTGCCTTTCACAGCATTTCTCTCCTAGGATTCAGGATCATCAATGTGAGGGAATTCTTACTCTTCTGAACTGTAGTTCCTAGGTCTTGCTTGAATTTAGAGCTGTCGTGAAATGAGGTAAGCTGAAAGCAAAATGAGAAACTTAAAATGCTTCAAAATTGAGTTGCCTTCTAATAATTAATCCTGTTCAGAAAGCTGAATTGAATAATCTCAAGTACCCTAATCCCGCTTTTGAGTCTGCTGGGTTTCTGGCTCTTAAATGCTGCTTCCATATTTCACGGTTTGGAGCTGATCCCTTTGGGTTGTCTTTGTTCCCTTTGCTGGGCTGCTCCGGTACTTCTTTCTGTCCTTCTGGTTAGGGCTTTATTATTTCAAGCAATGGAGGTTGTGTAAACAGACGGACACAAACAAAGCGGGTGGGGAGTATCGATAACTCTGTCCTTGCTGTTCTAGCAGGAACTTGCAAAAACTGATGTTACACTCAACACAGCATTTCGTTTTATATGGCAAGAGAAACTGTTGCTGATGCAACGCAGTGAAGACATGACGTAGTGCAGTTGAATAGAAATAGTTTTGTTTTGGCAGGTATCTAATGATGTGGCTCGTAAGTAATGAGAAACTGTCAAAATAAAAAAATGTGGATTTGGGGGGTGTCAAAGCAGATGGTTTTTCCATACTCTTGCTTGCTCCCCCCACCCCCTTTTTTTTTTTTGGTGTTATCTCACGCCACACTTACGTGTAATACTTTTTAAGCCAGCACTTTTTTTTTGGCAGATGAATAATAAAATGTTACTTTATTGTGTATAAAGTGGTTGTTTAAATGTTAAGATAGCAAGAAACGTAAACCGTAACTTGTGTTTCACACCCTCACTGTGCTGGTCCTCCGTACTCTAGTAGAGGAGAGAGGAATTTGGAAAGGTTTGGAAGCAAAAGTCAAATTGGTTGCGCAAAAGATACTTGACCCAGGCTACAGGGAGACTGGGAAGGATTAAACAGGAAGGCAGCTTTTTGTTGGAGGAGGGTGCAATGGTGGTAAATCTTAGTTGCTCTGAATTTCTCCTTTGCAAGGTACATGCTGTATTTTGCCATACAGGCGCCGCATAAGTTGCCAAAAGCCAGAGAAGGCATAGTATGGGGAACTGACTGGTAAAGGAAAGATATTTCGGAAACCAATTCTGATGGCTTTTCATTTGCACCTTTTTGTTAAATTGGCACTGGGGGGAAGTTTCAGTCTCCCAGCTTTTTTACCTTGTAGTCTTTGTACTAGGCAGCCACGAGCACGTCCCTGCCGTAATTAGGTAGAACAGCAGCTTTACAAGCGTTGGATTATGTGTGCGTGCTTTGACCTTAGCCCGTGTCACCTGAGAGACCAAGCTTGTGTTGCAAATTTTTATTATTTTTTTTCCCAAATGGGATTCTCTTTTTCCTTCTTTCTCTACAAGGAGTTGGGCTTGCCAGTTGGGCAATAGAGGAAACGTTGGCCCTGGCAAACAGTAATTTCACCAGGAAATATAAGCAGAAATGCCAGAAAACCTGTATTTCCTCCCCTGTCCCTTGCTGACACTTGTGCAGTAAAGAATGCTGGGGCAGCACCCGATAAGGACTCGTCACTAATTTGGCCTGAGCTATGTGAAGAGCAGTGCATGGTGTTTGGGTTGTTTGTGTACGGCACTGGTGAGGGCTTTTCTTGCAGGTTACCGAGGTGAACGCCGCCTCGGTGCCGAAACAGGGGCTCCCCAAGGTGGTTTCACTTGGAGCTGCCGGTCGGAGCAGCCGCCGCAGATGATGGCGCAGGGACCGTGCGTGTTCCCAAGGAGAGGTACTTGACTGCTTGGGCTGTGTCCGTCTTGCATCTCAGCTTGCATAACAGGAAAGGGAGTTAGAGAGCCTGTATGCAAGGGTATGTCTCATTTTATTTTAGATACCATTATTAATTGGGGCCTGGGATAGATCAGGTAATTATTGTTTTCACCATTGGATTACCTTGCTGTGTGTTTCATTTGACTCATACCATTATAAAAGTCAACCCGACAAATGTTTTAGCCTTATTGATTTGGTATGAAATACTTAACTGCACAGCTGCGTGGAGGGGCCCAAGTCTTTGTGTGGTTGGTGGTTGTATATGCCTGGCTGATCCGTCAGTTATGCTTTCATATCGACCATCCTGTACGTGTGGCAAACTCGCCCAATGCCCTTCACGCCTCATCTCAGGTAGGGTTTTTTTGAGACACCATCATTTGACTTTATATCCAACTAATACCACCATCATTTCTTTGATAATAGCTAAATAGAAACCCAATAGTGAAAAAAAACTTATTACCCCTAATGTAGAACTGTAGGCTTTGGAGAGAGGCAGACCTGTAAGAAATTTGTTTATCAAAGAAGCTTATCTGAATTGTTATGAGCTTTGGTATGTACTTGGAGAGCTAGAGGAGTCTCACTTTTGGCCTGAAAATATTGAAGCATGTCAGTTTGTGGTTTTTTTAAATAAAGGATATTTGTAGTAAACCACTACCCTGCTAAAATGTGCTGCTAAAAAGGCTAAAGAAAAAAATAAATAGTGATGGTGGGTGTTATACGGCACAGTCCATGGCCATAGGCTGTGTCCCTGTGAAGTCAGGAAGTCTTTGTCTTATTTATATTCTCCTTCTCTGTTGGTCTTGGATGTTGTTTTTATGGGCAACGGTGTATATTTAAAACTTTGAAGGGTGTGTGTGAGAAAGTAGCATCGTTTTAAATCAAATATCTGTAATAGGTCATAAAATACCCAGATGACCACTCGTAGGACGTTGAGGTTTTTAATGGAGCTAAAAAAAGTAGACTCCCAAAAACAGCTTTGATGACAGCATATGTGGTATTTTGCTTCTCACTGCTTGCCCCATCTATTATAATGCCAACTAACTTTGACCTCTGCAGTTCTTGGATGTGCGAGCTACCGCTGACGTTTTCGGAGAGTGTTTTTCATTCAGCACCAGATACAACTTCTGGTAAAGACAAAGCCGATTAACTGCAAGCTTCTGCCTCCCCAATCTGTCACCAGGCTGCTTCAGGTTTTGCCCTGCGGCCCTGCCAGGACTGTCCGGTGGAAACTACTCGGATGTGTATCTCCTTCAGCCTGTGTCAGCCGGGAGAAGTCGGGTAACTAAAACGCTGAGAGTGGCTAGTGCTGGTGGTGTCTTTTAAATTGCAACTTAAGAATGAACACAGTGAGCTTTTAGGTGTAGTTGTGGGATGCTTTGTTTGTGGAAGACTCTGTCGGAGCCAAGACTGGGATAGAAGAACAAAACAGATGAACAAAAAGTGTATGAAGGTGCCCTTTTGGTATCTGACAGCAGTTTCTAGTTTTTTTAAAAAATAGGATATAGCACATGTGGTACTTCCAGTTGAAATGGTGTGTTTTAAATCAGAAGTAGTCTTATAGTATCTCACCTGCACTGCATATATGACTTTGAAGTTTTACTTTTTGAATGCAACAACATGACCTTGTTATTTGCACATTAATCACCTGATGAATTTCTTCTCTGTGGTAGTTTCTGCATTACACTGCTACGTCAGAGGTGGGTGCAGCAGGCAATTCTTTATCATGGCCTTGATTTCTATAGGGCTTTACTAATTTTTTGTTCAGCCTCATGCTTTTAGCATTGCTGATTCAAAAAAAAAAAAAGGCTATTTATTTAACTTTGTTACTGAACGCACAATAGAGTCAGGCTGCACAGAGAGGTAGCTCACCCATACCCCAGCTATTTATTGCCAGCAGAAATTTAAGCTTTTCCAAAGCAACGATGAGCAGATGAGGAAGAAGTGATCTGATGGTGTATGTCAAGTAAATTGCCTATTGAGCTATTTTTAGGAATATTAAGCCTATAATAAGCCTTTTCGGCCAGGGTCTATTTTGTCTTGGTTTTGTACTGCTTAGTCACGATTTTGTTTGAGTGGAGCCCCGGTTCTGAGCCAGGCTGGGCGAGGGTGCCTGTGGCATGGTGCGTGACAGGAGAGCGGCCGGCCGCTTCGCCTTCCCTGGTTCTGCTGACACAAATGCTGCGGGAGGACGTGGAGCATCCCGAGTGCTAACGATGGAGCTTGTCACAGCAGCGGCTTTATTTGACAGCCAGCCATTTTCCTTGGAGATTTAACACAGATTAAACTGGATGGGTTTTTTTTTAAAAAAAAAAGTCCTTGTGTAACTAAAGGATAGAAGGGAAATCCACCCAATCTGAACTTCTTGTAGATGTAAACAACTTTATGCTTTGTATCGTGTCCTCCGAAGAGCCTTGTATTTCACTGTCACTTCTATGTGACTTACCTCTGCAGCGTAATTTTTCCGTTGCCTCTGGTAAGGCAGCTCAGCCTGCTTAAACTCCTGCTCCCCTTAAATCTTGTACCGGGGAAGGAGCACTTCTGAACCAATACTCAATGCATGTCGTTTACGTTTCAGTTATTTGAGCCCTGTAGCAGTAGTAGATTTTTTTTTTTCCAAAATGAGCAGAACTAGAGGCGAGGTGTTAGTATATATTGACAGTGTTTGTAAGAAGTCACTTCAAAGCTGCACTGAGCTTTTCCAAAGGAAATACAGAATGAATTCCACTTTTTTTTTTTGTTTTGTGTTTTATGCTCAGCTGCTTTTACTAGATTGGAGTTATGTGCTGTGAGCTAGGTTTGGCGTGTGTCTTGTCTTGTTTCAATGACTCTGTACTGGGCTTGTTCACCTCCTCCATATGGACCATAGCAGATGAAAGTGGTATAAATACTACCAGTAATACTAGATTTCTGAGTGTGAGCCAGCAGCTGTACAGCTGAAGAACACCTCACAGAGCATCTCTGACTTGTCAGGATTTAAGCTCTTTGAATGAATTTGCACAGATGTTTCATTTCTTTCACCTCAGAATAGCAAAAGGCTCTTTTATAGCTCTGAAGGTTAATCTCCAAAGCGTCTCGATGATACAGATTGGGTGGGGATGTAAACTGACAAAATATGCCAACTACGTATATAATCCATAATTTATGATGGCAACTCTTGGTTCCCCACCTTTCCTGGCTTAAAAACAGTTTCCAGAATGCATTATTTACTCTCTAATAATTGCAGTCTGTTTTCTGTCTTGGTTTTAATTGCTTAATTTCCTGTGGTTATGAGCAGTTGTGGAGGGTCTGGCCAGCATTTGCTTGTGGACCAAGGATAGTGAGCTCTAAGTCTAAACAACAGCTAAAATTGCACCCTCAGCACATGGTTACCTTTTTCTTTTGTGTTTGTAAGACTGCTGTAAGAAGTTTGTCTTAGACAGTTTCTGTTATGCAAGTAAACAAGTTGCAGTATTTTAAAATTATAATATTTACTAATATTTCATAGATTTTTAAGAGGGTATGCTTTTAAATTGTGTTGTTTATTTTGCATGAAGCTTGCTTAATACAGAGACATGAAACACTTTATTCGTTGTGTTTGTACTTACTTTCAGAAATGTTTATAGTTTTCATTTCCTGCTGCCCACCTGTATGGATGTCTTTCTGTTGCTTGGTTGGTTTTTGTACTGAAAATGGATGTCTGTCTGTCTTTCTTTCCCTCTCTCTGCATCAACTGATCATGTCCTCGGCCATGGCAGCGCACACTGCGGTTTGTTAGTGCTTCTTGGGCTGTTTCGGATTTTCAGTCTGCGTTCTCAAGGGGCTGGGTGTGTCAGACCCCATGTTATTTTTCACTCGAGTGAACATTAAGGTGGATAACTGGGTCTCGGTGTAATAACTGATTCGAGTGCCTTTGCTAGCCTTGTAGCCACTAATTCCATAAAGCTCCAAATAACCTTCATCCCTTTTTCTCCATTGAGCTTTGAATTTTCTGCTTTAGAAGAAAAGTGTTTGAGCTCAAAGTCCGCATCTAGGCTAACACTGCGTGCTCAGTTGTTGGCTTTGGCACTGATGCCTCTAAAGTTAAGCCTCGTGTGATTTTTATATATTTTTAAGACCAACCATCCCCCTCCCCGTGCTGATGCCAGATGCAGTCTCGGCCGAAAACCAGCTGTGTTTGTCGGCAGCGCAGTAAATACTTCCACCCTAGCTGATGTATGCAGCAGCTGTATTACACTGCTGGCTTGCCGGTGTTAGCTTGCATCAAGTACAAACATGGACAATTATTTGATAGCCTGTTAATGTTGATGGTAGCGTGTTTCTTGTCTAACTGAACATACTGCTATTAACTTAAGTTCTTCGGTACTTTTCAGGACGATACAGGCCTTGAAGACCTCTGCCTCTGTGCATGACCATGTTTGTGTCCAGGTAAAAGAGCACAGAGAGCGGTGGTACTCCTTTCCTCCTTGGGGCCCATAACAATATACATTTTTATGCAGAAACAAGGTCTGCAAAGAGTCAAATTGAAAGTGAATGAGTCTTTGCGATCAACCTTGAAACTTCATGCCAGTAAATTCCCTCGTGTTTGTTGGCAAAGTAGGATTTTGGTAGTGCTGGGACATAGCACCGTATGTTGTTCGGTTCAGGTTCAGAAGTTCCAGCATCGGAGCTGCTTGGAGTATGTGAGTGTTTGTATATCTTGGAGATGCGCCTTAATTGTAGACCAGCCGTGTTACACTGCAAATTGACTCTGTCCTTTTTCTGCTCCTCGTCTCTTTAGTGGGCAAAGTTCTGTGTAACAAAACGTTGGGAAAATTGATGGTGTTTTTCAGAGTCTGCTGTCATATAGGCAAGGCAGTCTGGTAAGTCTTTATGTCTAAACTGCACTTTATTGAAAAAAGTCCCTGCTGCTGTTGTAGAGGAAAGTCTTTTTGGTATGTCAGACGAGTAAACTGTTTTTCTCTTAAAAAGGCAGCCAGTAACTTAAGAATTGCTTACAGAGATTAGTTTTGAGCATTTAGGGTAACGTACAATAAATGTGCTTTGTGTTCTGTACGTTAATATTCCTAATTACTTCCAGTAAACTGTAAATGTTGAAATAACTCATTTAGAAACTTCTCAAGTGTATTTTTCCGAACACAAAAAAGTGAAAAACAAAACTTTTGTTCCTCATAGGAACACCCCTCCAGCCCTTCCCCAACAATAAAATCAAAACCATTGCCAGATGTGACATTTACAGGAAAGCATTGCCCCCTCCCTCTGCCAGCCCAGACCGCAGAAGAGCTCTGCAGCCAAGAGCCTGCTCAGAGCCGGGATCCGCAGCAGCTCATGTGGAGTTTTGCCGGCTCTCTGTAAGCTGGGAAAGACAGCTTTGTGCCAATGTGTGTTGGAGACTTTCTGTGGAACTGGGGCTACGGGGAGCTGGTAACTGTTCTGCAAGCAAAGATTTTTAAATTTTGCAGAAACTGTTGAATAAACACTCTTCTCACTGGAGAAGCTTTTACTTGCTGCTGTGGGATGTCAATCAACCTGGTATTGAGACCTCCATATTAATACAGCAACTTTTTCTCAGATGGAAACTTCTAAAATACAGCGAAATGTATATTGAGTATGGATTTCCTGAGAGGAGCTGTAGGTGTTGGCTGTACTGCCTTCTGTATTAGCATTTGCCAGTGTGACATATGTTTGTGTCATGTAGCAGGGAGAAGTTGTGCAGTCTCTCCGTGAACACAGCACCTGAATCAGTCCAGCTTGTGGACACCTCGTTTACGTGCTAAATGTTGCCCACACCAGCTCACTCTGGGCAGGATGGATAGTGTGGCACCAGACCTGAAGGAGAGAGCCAAGACGAGTCTCCATGCTTGTATGGCTCTTGAAGCCTGGTCCGTGACAATGCAAGACTTGCTCAAAGGCTAAACGAAGGGCTGCAATAATGACATAATACTCTACTTTATGTTTTAACTCAAATACCGCATGCCTGCTGAGTGTTGCTTCACTTACAGAGCTTGCATCAACTGTTGTTCACGTCCCTCTTTGCATGTATGATGAGTACAGTACATACGTAGGTGTTTCTTGTGCAGGGACACTCATAATTATACGCTGTCATCTGTTGCACACTCAGCTGCAACGTGCTGTCATCTGGATCCTGTGTTGATGTCATACAGATGACCCAGTTTGGATTGCTGTGCCCTGTGATGAATGGCTGACACGACCGATGCCTGAATAGCAACTCTGTCTTCTACGCTGTTAGCAGTGCCTCGCAGTAGATAAATCTGTTTATTAGCCCCGCACAGAGCACTTGCAGACTGCTGCGGGTCTGTGCAACCAGATGAATTGAGCCGGTTTGCAAAACTTTTAATATTCTGAAAGGCAAGGGAAGAGTTATTAAAACAAATGGACAAATTACATGTTGTGCTAAATGACTTCAGTGTAAGGCTGCAAGAACTGTATCTTTTGATCGCTTTTGTCCATTTGTTTTCATAAACTTGCTTGATTTGAATGCTTCTGGGCAACAATGCTCTGGAGAGAAGCACAGGAGTGCCCATAAATACATCCTGGGAAGCAGCATTTTTTTTGTCTTTTGGGTTTTAATCTCTGGGGTTTCCAGTTAGTATGGGAGAGTGCAGGAAAGAGTACTTGAATTCAGGGGCACCTGGCAAGTTCCTGTGGATGAATGAAGGCTGGATCATCCTTGTCTTCATTGCTAGCTCCTCTGGCCATCTACTCCTAAGAAAACATGGCAAAACAGGCCCCTCTGGGTCACCTGTCAAGTGCTGAATGACCGGACTATTCTAAACTGGGAGCCGAATAGTTACAGTTCTCCTTCTATTGAATAGTAAGTGTAAACGGTTTGTGAGCATTTGAATTGTTTTACGAGATAAAGGATTGATTTATGGATTAAGTCCCCTGGTTTAGTCATTTCTTTGGGCTGTGAAGTTGGTGCTGAACCAACTGTTGGAGTTGCTGGAGTTGCAATTAAATGGATCCTGTTTGTTCTCCTTTTTGAGCCCCTGTTGGAATAGGGGAAGTATTTGCATGTGCAGTGCTGTTGAAGTGTGTATCTGCAGCATATCTCATGGATTGTAAAATGTCTCTCTGTGTGAAGTGTAAAACTGCTAGCAGACATATGCGCTGGAAAACTGCAGGTTCTACCCGTTTCCTAGCTTTGGTAGAAGAGCTGGGCAATGCAATATATGCAGGAAAATTAAATCATCTTAACTGAGCAATGACCAAATCCTGTGTGTGCTGTGGCAACGCGTAGCTCCGACGGCCCAGGGCAGCTAAGCCATCAGTTTCGCTATCTGTAGATGTTGCTCTGAAGGACCAGTAAGAGATTTATAGTAACGTAACCGGGAAATGGAGCACTTTCTATTTTAAACTTTGTCCAGCTCTGGTGTTTTGGCAGGACATGTTTTCTTTCGCCTTGCAGCAGATTATAACAACCGATACTAATTTAATACAAGTTTTGAAGTCTAGTATCTGCTTCCATGGTGTTTGTTCTAGATTTCTCCCTTCTGTTCTAGCTAGAAAAGGCTGTTTCAAAAGAGAATAGTGCACTGCTGGTCTGCTTCGTCTGGATGGGTGGAAGACTAAGAGGAATTTCATCCTCTTCCCCCTCCATTTCTTCTGTGTAAGGGATGTGGCTTCACACAGCAGCAAACCTGATGCTTTGTGGAAGAGTCTGTATTTTATACAGACTGCAAAATTTACATACAAGAAAGATATGTTTTTCTATATCCTGTCAAGAATAACTTACTTACTGAAAAACACCTGACGTTAAAGGATGTTGAGAGAGATGTTAGGAAAAGCAAATTTATGTCACTTAGTTTTTATCCCTAGAAGTAACTTCAAAAGCCTGGAAGTCTGGAATAGCCTCTTACATTTTTTCAGACTAGTTTTATTCTTGTATGGACTTGCCAGAAAATCAAATGTCCACTGGTATATTTAACTAGCTATACATGCTGCCATAACTTAGCAGTGTATCCCAATTCCAGCCTGTTTTCACCCAGCCTCTGTCATCTGAGCACCAAGTTTTGAAGGAAGGCTTGAGAAAATAGGTCTGGTGATGTACCTTGGCACTTCCCAGCCTTCCAGTGGAGGGGGAATTCCAGAGCCGAGGTTCTCCCACGGAGCACATCCTGCCTTCGCCCTGTCACGTTTAGGTCCAAGGACTTTTTTTAGTAAGACAAAACCCAAACTTTCCTTTAGTATAGTACTGGTCAAAGGGTAGCTTCTACAGAAAAACAATTTAAGGCTTTGATTTGCACAAGGTAAGGTTTTTCTGCTGAGCAATGTAATGGGCAGAAGTCAAGAAGTTACCTGCGTTTTGCACAAAGGTGTTTGTGAGCGTCCTTGATGTACAGCCTCAGTTAACAACAGGCAGTGACTGTTGCCTGCATTCTCACAGTAAAACTTGAGTTCAGACAAAGCCTTGCCAATACAGATGAGACAGAAAAGGCTGGCTGGCTGCTTCTGGAATCTCTATTTTAATACTTCCTGCCCCTTGCCTGTTCTCTTCCAGTCTGGTTCCTTTTCGGAAGTCTCCTACTGCTGTCTGATTTGCTCCTTTAATTTCTGTCGCCCTTTTTTGTGGGGGGGGAGAGGGTGCTGGTTCGGATGTAAAATTCTGGCCTGGACAATAATAGGAAAGAGGATAGATCTGCCTGTTTACTGTTGTTCTTGTAACTGGGGGAAGAAAAATCATAGTCTCATTCTCGCATGAATAATTCCTCCTGCGTTCCTCCTTCATTAGAGCTTTCTCCAGAATTTCCTTGATTTCCCAGCTGATCAGCTAAGCCATCTAATTAGATGATCCAGTCCCAGAACGCGCACAGGCGTTAGCTCCTTTCGCAGCCTCGGCAATGTCTGTCCTGACCCGCTGTGGCACTCTGCAGTTGTCTGCCAGGCGTCAGATAGCATTCGTGACCGAGTCTGAACGCGGTCCTTGACTTGAGGAGATGCTTTTCTGCCCTAGTCTCTGAGGGAACAGACTTCACAGAATTTGTGTTAGCTGGGGAAATGGCAAAACTTCCATTTTAATTACCTGCAAAATGGGCTGAGTAGTTGCCTGTCTAGTGGACCGTTTAGGACTTGCTAACTTGTGATATCTTCTGGTGGGAAGTGATAAAAGCGTCTGTGGGGGGAAAACAACACTTTTCTTCTGTGTGACATTTTGGGAAAGAATGCTGGAGAGTTCGTGTCCCACTTCAGCATCATGCTGCAGTATCTTGAGATAATTAAAAAGCAAACTGTGATTTAGAAACACAGCTTTGAAGTTTGACTGCCTCTGAAAGCATTGTTTTTAGTGTTCTCTTGTAAGGACGGCATTATTCTGTTGTCAGTTGGTTATCACTGATTGGAGGGTATTAAAAAGGTACTTAGTGGCAGCATGTTAGCTTTTCACATTAAGCTATGATGGTTTCTTTGATGGGCGATGGGGTTGGATTGATGCTCAGGTACAGAATATTTGCTGCTTGGAGAAGCTGTTGTCTGTCAGTGAGGCCTAGCCTACAGCTTCGTAAGCCACTAAGATCTTACTTTCCTTTTTTAACTCTTAATCTGATCCTCTGCCACTTAAGTGACCTAGCTGATGCTGGTTTTATTTGCTTTGCATACATACAACTAAATTGATTCAGACTACTTAATCGACCGATAAGAATCAGCTTTTTTGGACTGAATTTCAGGAGCAGTTTTTACCAGGTATGTAGCTCAGGAAGATCAGCTCTTTGTTGTTCCAGGAGTTGAAAGAGAAGCTTTATTAATGAAATTAAAGCTCATTGTTGCCTGCTTTGCTTTTGGAAATGTTGAAAGCATGCTGCCAAATGGAATGAGGCATCACTGCTCGGCAGTCTTAGTTCACAGATCACTCTAATCATTCCTCCCACAGGCCTAAGTGTGTGGAGGTTGTTTGTTTGTTTTTTCACCATGGCAAGACAATACGAAGTCTTTTAAATTTATGTAGATATTCCTTAAGAAGCACATGAGGCTTTGCTGTCTGTTTTTCTTAGGACTCCTTAGAAAAGAGAAGCCTCTCTCACTCTTACAGGTAGCTGGCTTGTTTTACCTGGTCCAAAAGTCCATTTCAGATTTGTAAATTGTTGGCCACTGTGATAATGCTTGGCATGAAAAAGCTTATGGGATACAACGAAAAGCTCTGGCTTCATTGCCTTGGAAGAAGACAGTGTTTTCCCAGAGTCATGTCTCTCCTCCTGATGCAGCACCGAAGATCACCTCTCCCTTTAAACCATGCTTCATGATTTAAAAAATATATCGTTTGCCCCTAGGCCCCTAAGGGCTGCTCTCAAACAATTTGCTGCGAGAACAATATGGGCACTGTAATATTTTTTCTTTCGGCTCCTGTTCAGCAGCACTCTGCGGCCTTTTCTGTTACGGAAACCAGTCCTGCTATGCCTGCATCTTCAGCCTCCGTTTGTTGGATGTTAGGGCTGCTTGATCATTCTTGCCATAGCCTTTCCCTCCAGCCCATTTGCCATATGCTTGTTTGATGCGTAGTTACACTTTACGGTTTTAAAGTGCCTGTGCTTTGGTGTACCTTCACAGAACTGTGGCACAGATGGAAGCCTGTAGTAATGCTGTAGGTGATACCTTCCTGTAGTCAGTGCCAGCCCACAAGGACCTCCTAATTATCATTTTCTTTAATAGATACATTAAAAATCTCAGTTTATATTTAGTCCATCAATCCACAAAGCATTCTTGGACCATTTTTTTGAACTACATTGGATGTAGTATTCTATCCAACTAGGGTCCAATCCAGGAGTTTGAAAGCTTGAGCACAAAGTTTATCTTTTGAGAATTTATTGGGCCAGATGTCTCTCTTGAAATGGCCTCGTTAACCAGCAGCTTCTTCCCTAGAGTAAACTAGGTTTTGTTTCCTTAATGAAAATATATGGCTAAAATGTTTAAATTGTTTTTGTTTACAGATGTTCTCAAACAATGATGAAGCTGTGATCAACAAAAAACTTCCAAAAGAGCTGCTGCTTCGGTAAGCTTTCTTTCAGTTTGTAAGCTTGGAGACTGTGCTGTGTATTGTTATTTGCAGCCAGTAGCTGATTTTGCTGGTGTGCTCATAAATCATGAGCTTGGATTGGGTCACTTACAAAACCATAGACAAACAGAAGCAGATCAAAGGTCTGCTCAGCAGCAGTTTATGCTAAATATTATTAGGTTTTGTTTTTTAAAATGTTAAATTAATTTGCTGGTTGCCTGTTTTGTAGATGGAAGAACTGTAGGACTAAAGTCCTTAATGAAAATAACTGGTAAGTATAGGCTAACGTGTAGAATAGGATTCTGCCTCTCTCTAAAGTGTTCCATTTAAAAAAAAGTTAGTTCCTCTGCTCCAGTTATGCTCTAGCAGACTTTGCCCTGTTCCTTGTCAATAAGAGACAGATGTTCAGCACCTGGCAGGATGGTCCTGTTGGCAAAGATCAAACAGATCAGACTTTGTGGGTCTCGGCAGACAACTCTGCCCTCTCCCTGTGCTGCCCTTCCACGTGCCCATACACACGTGTACCTTTTTAAATTTGCCTTCCCCAGTGCAATGATGTACGTGTGATTGTACCTCAGTATCACACGTTGGTGTCTTGAAGTAAAGTCGTGTTCGTCAGTGTTTTAAGCTGAGATGCTAGACTGTAAACGGTGAAGACAGTTGCAGGTGGCAGCTTGAATTACTAACACGAACAAAATTCTTCCACTGCAAGAAGCTGTGTAGTACTGTCAACATTTAATGGCAGTGAAAAGTCTGGGGAGAGGAGCTCTGACACAGAAAACTGCTTCTAGCTCACTTATGAAATAAAATTAATAGGAAAAAAGTCTGACTCTTTTTTCTTTTGACTGCGCTGCCTCTGTGCTCTGTAATGGTATCTCCAATCTGAGCAGTTTCTTTTATTCCAGTGTTATTCATCCAAAAGCAAGTTGTATGACTTCTAAAGCCCTCCTTGCTAAAAATGTGGGTATTTGGGTTTTAAGCCTGGTGTACAGATTGCTGTGTAAAAATCAGCAGCAGGTAGCTGGGAGAGACAAGCAACCTGTGGGAGGAGCGGGATGGAGTAACAAATGGTCGGATGCCCTAGCCCAGGTGAGTTTGCACAGTTTTTTGCAGGTGACAGCAGTTGTCTTCACCCAGCACTTGCCCTGAGCTATTGGTATGGATGTGTTGCAGCAAAAGGGGAATTTGAAAAGTGAGAAAAATGTGTCTCTGGATTTTCTGAGAGGGGATTCTTTTTCTGATGGGAGCAAGTAGGTACTGGTATTGCAGATGCAACAAAAACAGGATTTGCCCTTGTGATAAGACATGGGTAGGCTGGGGACAGGTTGTGAAGAGCACTGATGTGAGGCAAGGAGTTTGTGTGGCATAGGGAAGGCAGGGAATCTGGTAGGGAGGAAAAGTTTGGGGGGTGGAATTTATTAAGATTTTGCATGGACTTCAGGGGAAGAGGTGTGTGGTCACTGGGTTCCCAAGGAGCAGGACCTTGATTAGAGCATGGGTGAGCTTTCTGGTAGATTGGTCAAAGTGGAATGATCCTGAGTGGGACCAATAAGCACATCTTGGGCAGTAGGAGGTAGCTGGTGTTGAGGAACATTACTAGACAATTGGAGAGGGATTTGTGGTGAGTAGGAGGGAAGGTCCTGCACCAAGCAGGGAATTTCGTCAGTACGAGCCGCAGAGTGTGGCTGAGTTCTCAGCAGTATGCATGCTTCTGCCCTGCGGAAATGTTTTTGTCTTTTATGTCTTGATATCTCTAATCATCCTAACCTGCTGTAGAACAGAGCAAGTGTTCAGGATTGTGCGGAACCTAGAAGAAATCAGGAGATGAAGTTTATAAATGTTAAAGTTCATAAGTAATGGTTTTGAGAGTTGGAATTCACTGTTAGCATACTGTGAAAATTAATTAGTGTGGATTGACAGTGCAGCCTTTGAAGGAGAAACTTGGATGCATTTATCTGCAGGAATCTCCTGTAAATGAGTGTCACTGTCTACAAGACAAAGACTTATGTGTTTAAGCAGTGCTACTGTGTGATGTCTTGTTCTCTGGTTTGTTCATTCTGCAGATGGCATTGATGTCTCATGTATGTGGTTGCAAAGTGGAAAGCTGTACTTGAGCAAAATAAAGAGTAGGAGGGTATAAAAGGGGCGAACAGCAGCCTTTGTCACACCCCAAGATACAGAAATGTGCAAATCCAGTAACACTTTTGTCTGGGAGGATGGGGTGGAGGTGTAAAGTGCTCTGGAGGGCTGTCCTCAGAAATCTCTCCTTTAAACGTGTCCGTGCTTCAGCTGTCATGTCATGTTCTGCCCTACCACGATGCTGGTAGCGGTGATGTTTGTCCTGCATTTCCCCGAGAGCAGGACTCTCAACTAAAGCTGTCCTGCAGCACGTGGGTAGAGGGATAGCC
Source organism: Calonectris borealis (assembly GCF_964195595.1). Lineage (NCBI taxonomy): Eukaryota > Metazoa > Chordata > Aves > Procellariiformes > Procellariidae > Calonectris > Calonectris borealis. The sequence continues at coordinate 9,322,807 of NC_134333.1, read as the reverse complement.
GATGGGTCACAAATCCTTGTCCTGATACTGCTGTACCTGCTTCAGCTTTGTCTCCTGCCAGCTGAGTTTCTAGGAGCTTACACCTTTATACGTGAATATACCTTTACACAGTTAAAAATGAGCCAAACCAGCAAAAAGTGGAGTTCCGTTCACTGCCCTTGTTCCTTTGCTGCTCCCAGCTCCTCTTTGGGCAGCGTCTGGCTTGGTGACTCTGAACGGTGAATTCGTGGTCCACGTCGGCTCTGGCTGTGGTCGTTTCCCCAGAAGGGGCATCATGTCCCTGTTTCCCTGTGTGGCCATTAATGATGCCCTCTTGAAAAGGTGCATTCATTCTTTGAGGGCTGCCTGCCAGTTGCTTTTTGTCCGCAAGCCAAACCCCAACCACAAGCCTGGATTTTCTGTGGCAGTGGTGGTCTCTGCTGGTTTCCTGAAGAAGGTTTACTCTCAGCGTGACGTGGGGCTGCTAAACAGCTTACGCTTGGCAGGGTGAAGGGGACCAGGCTGCGGGAGTTCGTCTTTTCCTTATTGGTTCATGGGCAGGTCAAGCAGTTTTCAATTCTCTCCTGGCGTAAGCGGCTTTTACTTCATGCCACCTCCTGCTGATTGCTAGCCCATTTTCAGCACATCCAGTCACTGGCACTGGCTTTGCCATCTGACCTTCAAGCCCCGTGTTGATTTATTCCTCGGGAGCTTGAGTTCTGCTTGGGACAAGGAAGCAACAGAGCATGTGGGATACTGGTGAGTTGGCAGCAAAGTTGTTTCTGTCCTCCTGGCCAGCCCATCGGCATAAAATGAGTATGGAGCAACATTTAACTTGAATGGTGGGTCACTGACATAAATTGGTGTTGGTAATTTTAGAAGGCTAAAGGTCTAAGCTAGCTCACCTCAAAGCCTGCAGCATCCAGGGATTTCATTAGTCTTGACCCTAATCTAATTAGAGTGGCAGTGGGAAAGTGAGGAGTCCCAGAAAACCCTGAGTGGATTAAGAGGTTGAAACCTGAAAAATGCTCAAACTGCAGTGTGTTTTAGCTAAACTGTCTGGTGCTGGCCTGTTCAGGCAAAGTCCTAAACATAGTGAGTTACTTTGCAGGGAAATAATTTAATCTGCTACAATACCAGACTTGTTTTAATTCCTGTTTGGATTACTTAGTCTGCCTTCACCTGTGATTGCTGTTTGATGATGAAGTTATTGGTGTGAATTATTTTCTTACTGTCAACTCTGAAGAGTGAAAAGACCAATGTAAGAGCACAGCAGTCAGCTGTGAGCAAAACAGAAATCCTGTGTGTTGGATGTAAAAATAAACATCCCAGCTATGTGCCTTTTGATCTATTAAGGCAGAATCGGGAAAGCCATTATTCAAGTAGTACTGTTCAGCCTGCTGCTACTTACTCTTCTCTGCTTTCTTTCACCAGATAAACTGAACCTGACCAGAGCAGCAGATATTTTCTAAGGATTTGGTGCTTTAGAACAATTCCGGGAGGAGTTGTCCCTCTATTACTGAGAGAGGGTCTGGAGCTGACTAGCTAAGTTGCATGCAAATTTCCTGTCAGCCCAGTATGTTTCCTTGTTGTCAAGTCCAGTTTTAATTGAGCCATAGGGTAATAGCAAGAATGCATATTATTTCAAGTGAACATATAGATTACCTTTACTTTATTTTATACTGTGCAGATTGCTGAAAAGAGACCCAGCATTTATGACCCGTACTATGCTCCTGTTGGAAGACGACGTCTGCTCAATCACTGCCATGTGGGCAGCTTTTCTGTGGATTTGGCTTTTTTTTTTTTTTTGGAATGTTCCGCAACAGTTCCTTGGAGAAGAAAAAGCTTGTCCTCAGGGCTGCACTGGAAAACTTAGCTTGGGTCATTGTGCCTGCAAGATTTTGACTGTGCTCCTGCTGTTCTCTCCAGTTCATGTGAAGGGCTGTAGTTGGAGCCAATTCTGAAATGACCAAAATGCACAACACAGTAGTGACTGCTGCTGAAAGAGTAATTTTTGCAGTCTGATTCTGCTGAATCATTGGCTAATATTCTTGAACAAATGCAAGAGCAGTTCAGAAAACACTAGAAAATGCTCTTAAGCTTTTCAGAGCCAAAGTCCCCGAGTTAGACAAAAAGGGAACTCCTGGCAAAGCTCAGCAGTGTTAACCTCGGAGGTGAGAGGGGCGCGTGTTTTGCTGTGTTGACATCCCTTTTATCGTGTGGGTAGACTGGGAAGGGAGGAGCAGGAAGTAGAAAAGAATTTGGCCAAGACCTAATAGCCCTGATAGAGGGATGAGATAGTTATTAATAGCCTGGGATTTCCATGGAGAAAGCAATTTTAATGAAAATATAGAAAGCTTGTGTAGTTATTGACCTAGCCACTGTTCCCATGGAGTTTGATATTTTTTTTGCTCGTGATGGGAATCCAGGGTGAAAGTAAGAATTTTCCCTAGCTTCTATCATTTCCCCAGGCTTTCCTTGTATTGTTGTACATTGACATTGTGCTAAATAAATCCTCAGTGCTCACATACATGCATGAATAAACGACATTTAATTCAAGGGGAAGACTTGTCTATAAGCAGTTGAAAGCGAGTATGGAACTGCCTCTGAAATCCAGAAGTGGGTTCCCAAAACACTGTTATGGTAAAGTGCATATTAGCTCTTTTCCAGACCTCTTAACTGCGTATATCTCAGCATGTCACTGTAAATTTTGTCTCATGATGAGATGCATAAGGAACAGAGGGGAATTATCTTGAACCAACTCCTTGAATACTCCTGTGAGTATCTTTGGGCAATAGAGAAACACAAGGGAGCACGTGGCTGTTTATTCTGCTATATCCTGACTTAGCTGAATGTTTGACTGTTAAGCTACGTGATACCTGTAAGCATCTGTGTTTTGATAAATAATCTACATTCATCCTCTATCGGTAACATCCTTTTCTCTTCTTCCACCAACACTGATTGTTTCTAAAGTGCTTCTTATATACCTGCTAATGAAGAAAGCTTGGTCATGCAATGGCTGTATCATATCACCTTAGCCTTGCTTGTGTCCTCTCCTAAAATTTGAAAATCCGGGATTTGCTACTTGTACATAACAATATACAAATACATGGGTGTCTGTGAAGGTGCGCGGCACATATTAACATGCACACAAACCTCGGTGTCGGTAGCAAAAGCCTGGATAACCCCTCATCATTTATCTCTAGGACAAAGTGCAGTTTATCCCTGATGCACATGATGTTTGTTCATTGTTCTCAGCACCTCTTCCCCCAGCTTTATCAGTATCTGTGCTATTTATTCAAATGTATTCTTTGTACTTATCTGGGGAGATGCATACATCATACAGCTTTCTTGTTTTTATATTAGAGTTTCAGTAACACGTTAGTACAGGGTGTTTGTTAAATTTGTAAGTCACACAAAAAGAACATGCTGCCAGCAACATCTTCTCATTTGAGTCTCTTCCAGCACAGGCAGGTCTGTTGAGAATATAGGAAAGCTTACGTACGCCCCCCTTCAAGCCCACAGTCTTGTGGAAAGATGACTCAAGTGTTGCAGGTATCCAAACAATTGCTAATTTGGGCATACACTGTTCTCTTGAGAAAGTCTGGAGAGTTTTGAAGCAGTGGAGTTTTGTTTGTTCTCAGAATTTCTCCTGGACAACCATACTTTATCTGGCAAGAGTATTTTATAAAATAGTGCATAGCATCGGAACAAAATTGCTTGCCCCATACCTTTTAACACTTGCATCTGATAACATTTGCTTTCTCTTTCTGGTGGTCTTCAAGTTTAAAATATTAAAGCATATGTGCAAGTGTTTTCTTGTAGTCAAACACTTGTATTATCTTTGCAAAAACATTTCATCCTGCGGATTTATAATTGCTATCAAAGAGAATGAGACCTTATTATCTTTCTGCTGTCCATTTGAGCTCTGTTTTGTGGCATATGATTGTTTGAATAACTATAAACCATAAAATAACCATATTGATAAATTGGTACAGATTTGGGAGCTTTAAATGGGCTTGGTACTTCCTGCGTTCACAGACGGGGGTGTATATGCCTGAGATAAAAGCATGGATGTCTTAGCCCAGTATAGCATTGCAAAGTATTACTGTCTAATTCCTTTATCCCAATAAATAGGACGGCAACACCAGGGTGTTGGCCTGAACACTTGGGTGTGCCCTGGCAGAGGAATGACATACCACAGAGGAGTGACCGCATCGGCTTCATCCTAAACGCGTCTCTCCGAGACGCTGTACTGACACAATCGAACAAATCATCTGGCTGTGCGAGTTGCTTTGCAGTGTTGCAGAGCAAAATACTCCTCCTGCCACTGTGTTAACAACACTTCATATTTAGCACAGCTGTGAAAAAGGAGAAATAATCCATGCACTGAAATCAGGCTGTCCTGTTGCTTTGATCTGTTAAGTGTTAATTATTACACTGCCCGCTTTTGGAGAGCTGTTGCTAAAGATGTTTTTGTTGAACAGAGGTGCTGGGCACAGCGATGCTCCTGTGTCGAATAGGAGCCAAAAGAGCCCAGCGTGACTGTTTGTTCTGCCATATCCTGACTTAACTGAGTGTTTGACTGTTAAGCTACACGATACCTGCAAGCGTCTGTTTTGATAAATAATCGTTCAGTTTACTGTCAGGAAATACTACAAGGTGTGAGATTAATATTTCACAGTGGCTCAGTATCTGTGTTTTGCTTTCATTTGTTAACTGCTAGGTCTGCGCTTCTTTTCACAGTTCAGCTTTCAACTGAATTACAAAGAAGTTTTGCTGTTTCCAGTCCTTTTTTTTTTTTTTCTCTCCTTTGTTTTCCGTGTCCTCTTTGTTTTAAATGTAAATAACCAATAAGATATCTTTTATTTCCGTTACAGAATTTTCTCTTTCCTGGATGTGGTCACTCTGTGTCGTTGTGCTCAAGTTTCCAGGGTAAGAACCTTCCTCCTTGCTGGTGGATTTTAACAGTTGATTTATTTGGGTGACAATGCTCTTGCTCCAGCCTTCCCTAGCACGTCAAACCGGGAGGATTCATACCGGGGAGCTTTGTGCAACTCAGTCGTTATTTAGTGTCCCGTATTAACGCTGCAATACCAGAAACTTCTGATGGCACCAGTGAAGGGGCACTCAAAACTTGAATGCCGTTTTGCCGGTGTCCAAGGCCCTGAGCAGGTTACGAAGGGGAGGTGGCTGACTTTTTGCCCAAGAACTCCCCAGTCAGCCTGGGTTTGTTCGGGAGGCCTGCGCTGATGGAAATATCTAACTTGGATGAGTCTAAAATGGCATCTTGCGGTTTTTGGTGGGGATATAGAAATTTTGATTCACAAAGATGCTGCAAAGTCAATGAAAGTTTATTTTCCTACTTGGATGTAGTTGAAGTAAGCATGGAAGACAAAAATGAATGTCTGTTTTGTTTAGGGATGTTTTTTTCCTTAAGTAGCTCATAGTTTTGTGTGCTTCTAATGAAGCTAATGAAATCCAGCGTGGGTTATTCGCTTGGGAGAATTCTTCCAACTGCAGGTCCAGTTTTCTAGAGCTACCAGATATGTTCAGATGCATTATCCTGCCAATATCTACTAAGACGCACGGAGGAAGCATTACAACAGCAAGAGTGGGAAGTCGGTTCCACGGGAAGGTGTTTGTGGCGGTGTGTTCACCGTACTGGCGGAGCCGGTGCTGAGTGACACCTGTACAAAACTGATCAATCTTGGGTTCAGACTTGAACCATAACTTGTTTCATTATTCAGAGTACATAAGAATAAAAAAGACTATGCTTAAGCATTTTTAATTGCATTAAAAAATATCCTGCGTGATGTCAAGGCATTACGGTTATCCCATGTTCTCTGAATAACATAGGCCTTCTAGTAAAAGATCTCCCAGCTGAAATTCACTACTCCAAAAAGGGCTGTCAAAGATACTTGCCAATGTCAAGGTGTGCTCCCGTTTTTGTCACTTGCCCTGTTTACACAGTCCACGGGGCATCAGAGAACGTATTAGTCATTATGTGACACAGCAGGCATTGTAAAGGACTAAAGTGTCTGCACAGAGCTACAGGAAGGCTGTGTGTAATGTTGCCTACATTACACATTAAAATATGCTGTGTTATAACTTGCATCCACTGATGCATTTCTTTTCCACTGGAGCTATTACTTTTATCGTGGCAATAACTAGACCTTAAAACAAATATCAGCAATGAGATTTAAAATGCAGAAAATCAGTTAATGCTTACAGTTCTGTCAGCTGTTCTAAGTCTATACGTGGCTTGCACAAGAACTAGTTTATTGTGATGGAGGTGTAGCTTAGTGCATGTAATAGATGTAGTATAAAAATATGCCTATATACATGCACTCTTTCATAATGATGGACTCATGGTTATTATGAGATCTAGTTGTTTACTTTGATTATGTAATTAAAGCTTCAAGTATAGTACTGTGTTGACAACCTTTTTGATTCGTTAAGGGCAGAATTACTAACTTGCAGTTCCTGGTTCTCATTTGTAGCATGAGATTTTGTTTGTTTAAAAAAAAAACCCGAAACAAACACTTAAGTCAGAGGTAGTAAACACTGTCACTCTGGCAGGGGTGCATAGTTCTCGGATAAGAGCTGGGTGCGTTATCTGTTCAGCTTACAAAGCTTTGAATTTCTCCATCTGTGGGACGCAGCACCCCGTGCACCGGGCTGTGGAACTGCCTTGACCACCTCTTTCTGCCGGAGGCAAGAGAAGGTGTGCAAGATGACAGCCTCGCCCACCGCTCATGGGATCTCACCGCATAGTCCCCGGTCCCAGCGCCATCGAGTCCTCCTCAGACTAGCTTCGGTTCTCTTGCCAGCGTAGATGCCTGGTGTAGGGTCTGCTCTGGGACTCGCCCGCGTCCTGGTATCCTTCATCTTCATGTTGGTCCTGCTAGCAGCCTTTAAAGGCGTTGGTTTAGCTGGTGGTGCTGCAGAGGGAGTTAGGTTCCAGCCAGGACTGTGAAGATGCCCACGCTCCAGCACTGCCTCCTGTCCTGGGCTCAGCATCTACGCCTCCCGTGGGAGCAGAAGCGGCTGGGGCACCGCGGGCTTGCCTGTTTTGGGGACTTGCGAAGAGCGTGCCGCGTAGGTGAGGGGACTCGTGTCCGAGCAAGTGATTCTGGTAACTGCACGGTTTTCCTTGTTGGCTGTAATTACTTGTTGCTTTTACATCTGAGACAGAATGTTGTTTCTAAAAGGAACAAACTGTAACTAGGTCCCCACTGGCGGGTTTTTTTTTTCATATTAACAACACATTTACATTTTTTCCCCCGATAAAGGCATGGAATGTTCTGGCCCTGGATGGCAGTAACTGGCAGCGAATTGACCTGTTTGATTTCCAGAGGGATATTGAGGTATAATTAAGTGACATACAAACCCATTTTTCTTGTTAAAATGTAATTACAGCCTAGAATGAATTAATACTCCCAGCGTAACCCTTTTTACCTTCCCTGGAGATAGAAATCATTAATTTCAGTTCTTCTTAGCTTCAGGGAGTCTTTAAAGTCTTGACAATCCATTCAGCTTTTGAAAATGGACAGAATTACATATCTGTATCAAGACTTAAAGGTAGTAATAGAAGGAAAGTATTTTTGTGTGTGTTCTGAAAACAAAAATAAGTAGAATAGGTATGTTCTTGCAGAAAATACTGCTTCTGTATAGCAGAATTCAGGCTAGTTTTCCTTTCACTCAAAGAAATGTTAACATAGCACTGACTTGGACCATTAAGACTGAATGTCTCGTGAAACATGGCCTGCAATATGTCTATCCTTTCCTGTCTATCTTTTAATATAAAAAATTGAAATGTAAGTGAAGGTGATTGAGGGGGACGAGGTCAGAATTGTTCCTAAAAGATGCAGCTTTGGAAATGCTTCATTGTAGTTGTTCTAAATCTGTTAGATGTTGACTGCTCGGCACTGATAGGAATGGATGCTGTTGTCATGCTGTTCTTAAAATTAAAATTGCATTAATCAGGAAAAGGGACAAGGAAAAAACATTCTGATAAGAAATTTAAGGTTATATCCTCTTTAAAACACGTTGGAGGAGGGAGATAGGGAGTGTATCATTTTAACTCGTTATAGACAGAGGCATAAACCAGACGATGACTGAAGATTCACACCTTGTGGGAACTGGTGGGAAATACACACATCATTTGTGGAGGAAAGAGTTAAAATAATCTCTTTCTGCCAGCTGTGTATCTAAGCAGCTGAGACGCAGGGATAAAGGAACAGGCCTGTGATACTGTGCCTTCTGCGTGCTTGCAGGGGGCTGAGACTTCTCGAAGGAAGTAAACGGTGTGATTTTTGTTCTTGATAATAAATACTTTATCTCTTAACATGCCTTGAAAGTTCTGGACCCATATAATTATTTACTTTCATAGAGGTAGAGCAAAGTTATCAGGGTGCCTGGTCTGTGGAGGTAGCGGGAAACATGGACGGAGCTGCTCAGCCTTGCTGCTGTCGTTGGTCTGTGTAGGAGGGAGGGAGGCAGGAGTGCTGTGAATACAGACTAGGCTTTTCTCATTCTTGAGTGGTATTTGCATGGTTTTAATGTCTCTCTGTTCTCTAACGCCACTCTACATCAAACACATGTTCTTGCATAAGCACTGACCTCCCCTTTTAAAACAAAATGCTTGAATATATTGTACCTAACCTAAAAGCACCTGCTAGACTTTCCGATGTCCTAAATGTTGTTTGCTTTAAAGGAATGTAAATCCATCAGTTGATGTAAATTCTGTATATAACCGTGTTTGAATCCTCTAATTCAAGCATATGAATTCTTAGGCTTGCTAGAGGAATTGCAAAAACACACGGACTGTTTCAGATTTTCCAGCCCTTCTACAGGGATGTGCAGGTCAAGCTTCAGTCCTCCGTCAGCCTTCAGCCAGGGCAGCACTTCAGCGGCACGCGGCAGCTATAGAGCTGCTCCCGTAGCCCAGGAAAGCAAGTGGCCAGATGTCACCAGGAGCTCGTGCAGAGATCTAGTTAAGCTTTTTTCATTGTGGTATTATGTTGTGTCGAGCCTGACGCTTGATTTTTTTTGGACTGGAAAAGATGATAGAAGAATATCTTCATCATTATAGAGGTCTTAAATGCCAACTGGTACTTTAAGAATTGAGCGATGTTCCTGTTCTGTGATGAACAACCATGTAGGCTAAAGTAGAGGGGAAGGCTTTTGAATTTCTGGACACTGATACAAATATTCTCGCGATGGTTTTTGTACTTCATTCACAGTGAGAAATAGCTGGGTGAATGCTAGCTTGTAGTGGGGTCTTTGGAGGCTTCCATTGATTACAAATTTGAAATTAAAAAAGCATTTTTCTAGATCTCTTGAACACAAATGTTTGAATCCCTTTTTCTGTGAGAATAAAACTCATGGGCTGGTTCTGCCTCATCTCTATTTTGAATAGAAATTTAAGTATATCCATTTATAGTACATTGACTGTACTTATTTGTAAACCTTACAATGGCAATACAAAAGCAATGGCATTGCTTCTTTCATCTTTCTTGGGTAGTCTGTATCGATGTCTGGAAGCTCTGAACTGGAGGAAATTCCTCAGTCGTTAGCCTGAGCGGCTTTAGGTAATTGTTCCTTGTCTCTCCATCTTCAGAAGCTGAATAATTCTCCCTCTCCCTGCCTTAGATTATTATCACGGCGTTTTTGTTTTCTTAGCACTGTTTTACCTAGAATAAACTGTTGTTAATCTGCAAAATTTTGAATTCAACTTTTTGAATGATCAGGTGACTTTTGGATTTTAACGTAATTCTTTCTGTCTCCGACAGGGCCGAGTAGTTGAGAATATTTCTAAAAGATGTGGGGGTTTCTTGCGGAAGCTAAGCCTGCGTGGCTGTCTAGGAGTGGGAGACAATGCATTAAGGTAGTGGTATGGCTTCTTTCTGCTCTTAAATGTCATGTAAAGAATTATTCAACCACAACAGAGGATTGGAATAATATGTGAACACTTAACACTGAGATCTTTAGCCTGTGTAACATATAAGCCCTTTTAATTTATCATTTTTTAACTTCACACAGTAGCCATTTTTCTCAATTCTCATTAAAATAATATCAGCTGCTACGACAGGCTAAGCAGTAATTGGCACTGACTTACAAGCTTTTGCCTTTAGGCTGGGAAATCCCAAGGCAACGTAAATTCTTTATTTTATTTACTTATTTTGCTTGAGACAACTTTGTGAAATTGAATCTGATGTGTTATGGTTAAAACAAATGCTGTAAAACATCTGGAAATCTATTGCCTGAAAAATGTTTTCCCTTTCCTTTAATAAAGGACATTTGCACAGAACTGCAGAAATATTGAAGTATTGAACCTAAATGGCTGTACCAAGATCACAGATGCGTGAGTAACATTCTCATCTCTGTTTGCGCTGTCATCCCCTTTTCTGCGTGTACCATGTTATATTCTGCATTTCCTTTTTAAGGGAAGGCCAGGCTTGAGCGTGCGGTAGATAATATAACGCATGTCATATGAAACGTATGTGACTTAGAATAAATCTATTGCATGAGTGTGTCTTGTGTGCTCTCTTTCAGTACCTGTACCAGCCTCAGCAAGTTCTGCTCTAAACTCAGGCACCTTGATTTGGCCTCCTGCACTTCCATAACCAACCTGTCTCTGAAAGCACTGAGGTAGGAGTCGACGACGCTGACTTCTGCCGGTTGGTTCCAGATAGCGTGCCCCACTGATGCCCCGTGGGTCTCGTGTGCCTTGGAGGAGACTGGCATAGGCTGAGGTGTGACCGTGATTAGAATTCAGGCATTCCTCAGCAGAGCTCAACATTCACACATTGTGCCTCCTGGTTTGCCGAGACGGAGGAGGAGGAGGACTCGGTAAAAGCTGCCCTTGACCTTGTTTGTATCCGTCCTGATGGTTATTGGTAGAAGAAGAATTATATTCTATTAAAGTCTTGGAGGAGGGATTTTGGGGGAGACAGAAGTCTTAGTCTGCCTTTTTAAAGTGCTCCTTTACTAACCGTCAACTTCTTCATTGTAAGTGTACCATTGCGTACTTAGCAGTTGTTTACATAGCTAGAAGGTGAACACCAGCATGTGACTATTTGTCTTTTTAAACTGCTTAGGAGACATATAACTGCTTAAATCTGCTAAATGGAGTTGCCAAGTAATCTAGAAAAGGAAGGGACAGACAGACATTGGTGGGAAGATATTGGGACAGAGAAAAGGAGGCAAAAAAAACACTAAAGGTAACAATAGAGGCCAAGCTATAAAAAAAAAATTTAAATTCAAGTGATATACCAGTAGAATAAAAGAAAATACAGGAAAGCTGTATCATGGGAAAAAAAAATACTGGAGGGTGAATCTAGACAGCAGAAGAAAACACAGATTTGAAAGAACAAATGAATGATTAAATTATTTTTGTAGCTACATTAAAATACTTCGAGCCTGGTTTTTCATTCCCTTGAGGGTCTTCATCCTTGTCTCTAATTTCACATGGTCAGATTTGTGCTGCAGCTATCTTAAATACATGATAGCCTGTATATCTCTTCCTAATTACAAATTACACTTGAGTGTTAGTCCTACTGGCAGCTATTTGCAAATACAAAGTTACACCTGGAAAGTTAGAAGCAGCGTGGCAGAAATTTTTGTTGAGGGTGGTTTGGTTGTATTCAGATCCAGAAAGCCCATAGTGTCTGTCCTTGTATGGAAGCTGGGAGGTGTCCAAAATAGGATAATCGGTGGTGGTTTATCCTACTAATATTCCGTGTTAGAGCTCCTGATACTGCCTCTGGAGAGCTCTTCACATCTGGAGATGATGTTTGACAGAAGTGTTCCCCGTGGGTGTGTGGGTGCGGGTGCACATCTGTGCTCATGTGGGTTCCAGAAATGGGAATTTCCTAGATTCTGGCTTGAAGCAGGATTTCTTTCCAAAACAAAACCAAGTTTCCACACGCTTTTCCTTTCACCTCCAAAGTGAGGGATGCCCACTGCTGGAACAGCTGAATATCTCCTGGTGCGACCAAGTGACCAAGGATGGCATCCAGGCTCTGGTGAGAGGCTGTGGTGGACTCAAAGCCCTGTTTCTGAAAGGCTGCACGCAGGTACGGCTCTATGGAGAGTGCTCAAATTGAATAACATCTGGCTTATTTCTGCTGTAACTGAAAGTATGGGGATGAAGTATTGTGGATTTTTCTATTTCCAGAAATGTTACGTTACTGAAATTACTTACAATCTGTCTGTTGGAGATTAACTGCTTTTATTGAAATTCTTTAATAGCTTTGAGCTGAGCATGAATAGTCGGACAGTGAACAAATTGCATATCTAGCTGTAGAATCATTCTTCTTTTTTCCCCATCGGGAACACATTGAGCAAACTTTTTTAAAGAGGAGATAACTTTGTTATTCATGGCTAGACCCATCCATTTCTGAAGGGTCAGAAAATTTTAGAAAGCGTGACAGTACTTTCATTTGCGCTGGTGATAGAATTTCCTCTACGTGTCATTTGCGTCTTCTAGCTAGTCAAAGAGGATCACCGTGTACGTGACTCCTTGAAAGGACTTCTCTGCAGCCACTCAGGAACATAGTACTATTCCCTCAAGTATATTGTATAGCTCTTGAGCTATGACAGTATATTCTGAAGAGGCTGCAGAGGCTGTGGTGCTTGTACTTTGGAATAGATAAATGGTGCACTAACTCTTACAGCTGAAAGGGGTTTTTTTTGCCCCCTTGTTACACTTTTTGTTATTTAGACTAAATTCTTTTAATCTTTCTTCACTGTCTTACCTGGTGAATCATTGAAAAGCTTAATATGTTAAATACTTCCCTGTATTACAACTTTACTAAGGAGTTATATCAATTATGAACGGGGACATGGGGAACATCAACCTTGAGCATTACTCTTTTAATGAGTAAGAGCTCCTTGCAAAGCTATTTCACAAAGAATGTGGGGACTAATCCTTTTTTTTTTTCCACTTAAGTGGGCTGGGGTCTTTTTAATGCAGACAGATAGGCTAGAAAGGAGCAAACGTGTGTATCTCAGAATCTTGTCCTTGAAAAAGGAGAGTAAAACTGACCCATCGGGGTTGAAACCTGTGACCCAGAGACTCCCGAGAGTTTTAAGAGCCTCAAGGTAGAGCTGGAAAATGATCTCTGATCTGTTAGGTCCTTGTACCCGGACATTAACAGTGCTTATTTGTTTTGGATTTGGTTTTTTTTCTTGGGGGTAGGGATTCCTGAAGTATGAGTCAATACGTGCCATTTTTGTCTGCTGTGTATAGATAAACAGCTATATGTGTTTATTTTGCAAAAAGCGTATTTCTCCTGTGCGTGGACACAGAAAGTCCTGAAAGCTTATTATGATAAGCAAAGCAATAATACACTGGTTACGTGCACAAAGCAGTAATACCCTTGTGTGCACAAGAAAGCCCAGCTGTAAGGGCTGTAGTCAGTAGTTTTTCTAAATTTATACTACTGTTGGATTTTTAATATGTGAGATGGATATACATGGCTGTAAAAATGACTTGATTAAAGATAGAACAATCTCAGCCTATTTTGAGAATTCAGGTCATAGAAACAGCTTGAGTTTCTAGTAATTTATGGAGTCGTGAGTAATATTGATGGCAATACATCCTTGTTATCAGTTACTTGCCATCTGTTCTTATAGATTTAAGAATAGCAGGCTTTTTTATCATCAGAAAGCAACCTGGATATGTTTCACATTGAAATTTCACATTGAAATAAGACTTTTTTTTGTGTTTCAATATTGCAATATAAAAATAGTGTTACTTACAGGCCCTCGCTAGTGAAGCATTTCCTTAATTCCTGTAAATAGTTTCTGATTTCACTACTTGCTTTGTTAATTATGCATGTTTGATCAGGTCAGCTTTTCTTTAAATCAGTAACTTAGTGTTGTGGGTCTTTGAACTCTGTTCCTGAGATGGCAAAAAAAAAAAGCATGCAGTTATTGCTGTGTATTTTGAGACTGCAGTGCATTGCCCTCCTCCCCCATAGGTATCCAAACCACAGATGCTTTATTGTTCTCAAAGCTTTATTTTGAAGATTGCTTCAAGTATTAACAGGTTGCTTTGGTCTCTAAATTTTTCTTTCCAGCTTGAGGATGAAGCTCTGAAATACATTGGTGCACATTGTCCCGAACTGGTGACTTTAAACCTTCAAACATGCTTAGTAAGTAAAGCTTCCTATGATTTCCCAACTCGGCCATCATTGTGCATTTAGAAGCCATCTCTAAGCGGAACCATGCAGAATGTACTCCATCCCAGAAACATCATCATCTGTGCAGACAGGGCAGTTGTAAATTTACGAGACTTTTAAAAATAGTTGATGAAAAACAGCTTTTTGGTAGCATTCAGTAATGTTGAATAAGCCCCCAAAACAGTGTCATAGCATTCACTTTGTCAGAATTGTTTGTCTCTTTGCCCTGCCCACGGGGCTTCTAAACTCATTTGCAGGACTAGCTGGAAAAATTCTTTCCATCGGGCTGGAGTGTTTGTGTAGTGATCTAGCCAGGCGGTTCCTCCGGTCTCTTTATAAAATTGAACCAAGAAGTGCAGTTTCCCTGCACAGAAGGGCTCTAAACCAGTTATTCTGCAGTGCCAAAAATGTATATTTATGCCAAAAAAGAAATTGGAATGGGCTCTTTGTACATATCATCATGCAGTTAGTCTGACGCAGCGAGTAACTGGACAGTCTCTTCCTTTTCCACGGAAGTGGGCAAGGCCTTTGGGGGCTGCAGGGCTGAGCTCTCCCAGTCCTGTTTAAGGAGTAGCTTTACCAGTTACTCGACGGGCTAGAGACTGGTGCCCATCCATCTGAGACTGGATGCTTGCAAAGGAGGAGCTGGACTGCTAGCAAGTTCCAGACCTGCGTCTGGCGTCTAAGGGAGAGGCAGGAAGGGGAGAGGCAAACAGGCAGAAAAGAGAAGAAAACTAATAAGGTTTTTGATCGCCTTAACTGAAAATACCAAGTTCTTTGCAGTTTCTATTTCATCCAGCACTTGGGCTTACCAGCCCACAGACTTGCTGTTTGCTATTTTAAAAGAAGCAGTGCCAGTGCCTAGGTTGGTGGTTTTTTGGGATTTGAGTCTGGTTGCCTCTGAAAATCCAGAACCTAAGAACAGAGGGAGGTTTAACCTGCTCCTCCAGCATGCACAGCCTCTGCCACCTATTGTCCCTTTTTCCCTCACCCCACTGCGTGCGTCGCTCTTGATCCCGAGCGGCTCCTTGGCACAGCCACGCTGAGTCCCAGCCCCTTGCGCTCATGCGGGGAAACATCTGGAGCAGATTTGTGCACTGTTGCCATCCCAGACTTGTGAGCAGAGCACGTGGGGCCGGACGACCCTGTGTGTCAGGGGACGCAGCGGGTCGATGGAGCTGCTCTGCCGTGGGGTGAATTTAACGTGATTTGGGCTGTAAGCCTGTCTCTCACGGTTAGGTTGTGGTCCCAAACCACTGAAGTGTATTTTTAAAAGGCTGTGAAAACAACCTGTGGCTTATTTTGTGGGTAACTC
The DNA here is from genome assembly GCF_964195595.1 of Calonectris borealis. NCBI lineage: Eukaryota > Metazoa > Chordata > Aves > Procellariiformes > Procellariidae > Calonectris > Calonectris borealis. The sequence continues at coordinate 9,307,321 of NC_134333.1, read as the reverse complement.
TGACTGTTAGGTGCTTTCTTGTCTTGAGTTTCAGCCAAGAAGGTCTTTACGAGCAAGGGTTGCAGAGGAAGGCAAGAGACCGAGTCTAGGCCTGCTGCTGCCGTGCCTTCCCCCATCGCTCACGTGGCCCAAGCTCAGAAACATTTCCCTGCATGTGGAATCACTTTCCGAATGTTTACAAGTCACTTCAATGTGGCTTATCCTGTTTCAGCTGCTCCAGTGAAATAGTTGAATGCATTTTTGGGTTGAAAGAAGCATAACTTGGCCTCAGTCATGTGGCTGGTTGGAAGTCTGAGAAGGAAAATATGCAGTGCCTTGCACCTCCACCTACGTTGTTATGGCTTGTGATGTTGTTATTGTTTTTCTCGTAGCAAATAACAGATGATGGTCTCATTACAATATGCAGAGGATGCCACAAGTTACAATCCTTGTGTGCTTCAGGCTGCTCTAACATTACAGATGCCATCTTGAACGCCCTGGGACAGAACTGCCCAAGGCTTAGGTAAGTTTTCACTGCAGTTACCCGAGCTCCAGTGACCCGTTGCGTGTTGAGCAAAGGATCGTGGTGACAAGGTCACGTAATATTTGAGCCACTTTAGACTCTGAAGGTCTTTCTGAAAGTGCATCTTGTATCACTGAGTTTTTTCCAGGCATTTGCTGTGGGATGATCGTAGTTTTACCCAAACTTCTGGTTTTAAACTTGTGCAAGTAAAACAGTGGTAAAAGAGCTCCATGCCGTGGTGGTGTGCGCTGCCAATAGACTTGCTCAGTAGCAGTCTCCTTTTACACCATTGTGTATCTACTTTTGTTCTTTTATGAAAAACAGTTGAGGTTAGGTTACTTTTGTATTGAGAACTGAAAACACATTTAAACAACATTGTTTCCTCCTGACATGTGACGTTAACAGGGTTTTCATGATGATTTTGTAGCGGATGGAATTTGTGCTAACTTTCACTCTGCTTGACAGAGTGGGCTTCCAGTGACATCTCTGCAGGTGCTTGCTGCTTTATTTTTTAAGACTTCTTTTTTAATTAGGACAAGTTTCTTCAGGAAGACTTCGCTATAATTCAGAAAATGGCCAGGTGCAGAAAGAAGAGACAGTTTTATTACCTAACATCTGTAACAGCTGAGTGCCCTTTTTTAAATGGCATAAAATACATGTCTGCCAGGGGAAAAAAAAACACAACTGTTTTCTGTGATAAGCTCATTTAAAGAATTCTGGGTACAAAGTGCAGCATACAAGTGTATGGAAACCAGTTTTGAAAGAGGAAGGTAAAACATGATTTTGGTTTCAAATGGTTTCTGCGTTTACGTTCAGCTTCAGCTTTACAGTATTAAGTTCCATATGGTAAAATGCATAATGCACTTTAGGCAAGTTGGCTTTCTTTTCTATAAAGGTAGATAAATACGTTAACATTGTGAAGCAAACCTCTGTAGAGCTGCAGTAACTGTCTGCCAGAAAGTTTATCTGTTGTCACAGAAGCAAGCAGTTCGCCTCTTAAAAGACTTCAGACTCTTCTATCATGGCATTAAATATTTGTTCTTTCATGCCCATCTGCCAGGTTGTCACACCCCTTTTCACAATGAGATCTGTATTTTGGTGGAAACCAGAGAGAGCACTTGGGGAGGTTGTGGAGTGTCCAGCAATGAAGGGTTTTAAGAGCACCTTAGTCCAACATTTGTCGGATAGACCTCCCCGCCTTGTAGCGGGGTGCGGACTGGATGACTCTTGGAGTTCCCTTTTAGCCTGACTTCTTTTTTTCTTTCCCTGTGACCTACACTCAGGTATAGAGGGTGGATGCTCTGTGCAAATTATCCTCTCAGAGAGCACAGCCTAAACCGGGTCAAACTTTTCTGGGTTGCTGGAAGCTTTTAATGAAACACTCTGAAAAGCAAAATGACTCCACCATGGTTATTATAAATTCTTTCTGTGCAGAATATTAGAAGTTGCAAGGTGTTCTCAACTAACAGATGTGGGCTTTACCACTCTAGCTAGGGTAAGTGCTCATTTCTGCTTTTTCATCAAGTATCTTGGCTTTCTTTTTGTGATAGATATGAACAAACAGTACCTTTCTTTTGAATGTAGATTTTTGTAATGCTTTTGATCTCGACGTTTAAGTGGAAGCTAAGTTAGAAAAATTAGGTTGTATGTAATCTTTGGCATTGTCCTGACCCACACATCTAAGAGGATGTGCATCCAAACTACATGAAATGTTAAATACTTGAGAGTTACAAACTTTACTGTTTGTTTTTTCTAGATTAATCTGTGTTCTATACAACTGACCCTGAATTTAACCTCCTTTACTTTCTATAAATAAAAAAACTCGGTGCCTTTAAATGAGTGAAATTGCTAGATTTCCTTTACTATATTTGGTGGTGTTTGTAAAGAAGCAGCAAGCTTTCCTTTCAGTCACTATGTTTCGTGGAGGAAAAGCCTTCATTTTTCAGAAAGGACTGTTTTATTGTAGTTGTGTTTATATTTGCTGTCTGAACTTTGCACTTAGTTTGTGTGTTCGATCTTTCGTTTGTTCCTAGAACTGCCATGAGCTTGAAAAAATGGACCTGGAAGAGTGCGTCCAGGTAGGAGGTGCCACCTCTGGCTGTTATTTTTTTTAGCACAGTCACAGCAGTGTGGAAAGATTGTGAAAAAGTAGATTGTCTCAAAATCAGAACTTGATGTAGAATCCTGAGCAAGAAGATTGGATATATTTGGATAAGAAAATACTGCTTTTGTAGTAAGATCTCTGCATAAGGCAAGCGGAGGTTTGTGCTACATAGATTGCTAGAAATACTGAAAGTTACCTCTGTTTTGAAAAAACGTAGCCGGTTTGTTTGAACACCAATGATTTTATAGAGGACATGGCCACAACTTGAAAAACTGGGGTGCCCATGCTACCATTAGCCTTCCCCAAAGGCAGTGGGATGTAATGTAATGAGTCTGTTAATGTTGAATCTCTTACAACCCTGTGCTGCAGCTGCCTCTCTTAGTTTTAAGAAGGTCTCTCATATATATACACACTGTTCTGTAGGGTATGTGCCATAAGCTGATAACCATTTCAAGGTAGCATTTACAGGGGAAAATAGTTGAATTTACTCAAGATGCCGTGAAAAATCTCTAACCCTAAGGATAGATTTGAAATCGTTTCACATAAAGACAGTGGAGATAACAGGATTTTGCTTCCTGCCATGAGAACAGCGTGACCCCAGTATTCTGTACTTCCTGATGTTTACAGGGCAGAAATTCAGGAGATCACAAGAGGAAATTACAGTAGTCCAGACAGGAAGTGATTTAAAGTTAACCCAAAAAAGGAAGAAGAAAAATTGGGCTGTGTCCTTGGGCTGACTGCATTGAACAAAGACAGCCCAGCAAGTTCCCTTCTGAATGCTTTTCGATTAGAAAGTCCATTGTGTTGAGTCTCTTTCTTCCTGAAGAATAAAGAGGAACAATTCGGCAATCCAAGCTCTTACAAGGGGATTTGAACACCTCTTGTACTTTCAGAGACAAACATTTAGGAGTCATTGGGGTGTTGAAGAGGTCTGCTCACTTGCTTCCCTTAATTGTGAGCTTATTTCATGAGAGCTAGGCAAAAGTTTGCAGTCTTTCTTTCGGAGGGAGGAAAAAAGTCCTTGTGCAAAGCACCCAGCATGAAAGGGCTTTTTCTTTTTTTCCAGATAACAGACAGTACACTAATCCAGCTTTCCATACACTGTCCACGGCTTCAGGTTCTGGTGAGTATTATAAGTGAGACTTTCAGCATTTTCTTTCTATAAACAAAGGGATTTTAAGCACTACCCGTGGGGATTTGTCTCTTTGACTTCATAGACATGTTGCGAAGGCTTGGAAGAATTCAGCTAGAAACTTGACCCCGAAGAACCTATTGTCCCTCCCCTACTGCTAGCATTAATCCTACGCCAAGCACCCACAGCTGATAGGACACTGGATTCTCCTGGTACCAGCCTCTGGCTGTCCTCAGCAAGCCTAGCAGAATGTCTGCAAAGCGGGCTGTCAGTCCGTCTGTAGGGGAGGAGACTGCAGCCCCTCTCATCTTAGTATGGAGCTGGAAAGCTTGCTGGCTTTGGAAAGCAATGTTCCTCGTGGTCTAAATTTCTGGGAATTTAGGTGGTCTCCTCTGCGTCGCTGTGTGTACTGCTCCGTTGTCGTCATGAGAAAACCTGTCCTGGGAGGTGGGGGGATGCAGTTGGTGGGTTCTCCTGTGCAGCCATTCCTTCTGCACGCTGTGTCCCTCAGCAAAGCCACAGGCTGATGCTATGTCCTAGCTCAAGCCCTGTTTCCTCCTCGAGAACTTTTCAGATGCAACCCCCCAAAAAAAAGTAGATGACATTGTATTTCTGCTGGTTCCTGGACCCAGTGACAGGGTCCTTTCCATGATGTGTAAGGCCACAGATTTTACAAAGGTGGTTTCTTCGATAGCAGAGGCATTTATTCTGTTTCTGTGCCGTCTTGTCTCCTGGCCCTGTGGATCTCATCCTTCAGCAGCTGCCTTTCCTGCTGCACTTCAGCTGTGAGTTTTGCCCTTGCAGGCACGTTAGTCGTTGGAGGCCCGCGGAGCCCCGTGCCTGGAGCCTGAAACTCAGCAGTGGCTCCAGCGCAAGGAGAGACTACAGACCCGTCCAAAACACCAGTGTGGCAAACCAGTCCAATCTTAGGAAATATGGGCCATCTTCTCCCTTGTCCCACAGTGCTCCCCGGCAGGGTGTTGGCTTCTGCTTGCCGATGGCAGAGGCTGCTAACTTGCTCTGTTTGGATGCAGAGTTTGTCCCACTGTGAGCTGATCACGGACGACGGGATTCGTCACTTGGGAAACGGCGCCTGCGCACACGACCGCTTGGAGGTGATCGAGCTGGACAACTGCCCTTTGATCACGGACGCCTCCCTGGAGCACCTGAAAAGCTGCCACAGCTTGGAGAGGATAGAACTGTACGACTGTCAGCAAATCACGCGGGCAGGGATCAAGAGACTCAGGGTAAAAGAAAAAAATTAAAACACTGCTAAGGCTGTGACTTTAACACTTTATCCCGTGAGGAGGGAGGGAGGGCTGAGGTTTCAGATTCCTCATGATCTGGTGCTTATTCTTAAAAGTATTGTGAGAACCATAAGCTATGAAATTAAAAGCTGTCCTGTACTTAGAAGAGTGAACGCTAGCTGGTAGGGAAGAGAGATAATTGCTGTGGCCGCTGAGTAGTAGCAGAAAGGAACAGAGGAGACCCAGCGTGCAAGTGCTCATTTTACAGGCGTTCATACGTGACAGTGCTCTTCTAAACGGGACCAAGAGTTGGTGCCACAGCAAAAGTGTAGCATGGCACCTCCTCTTGACTACTTTATACGCTCAGCGTAGATTGTAGTGCACTTTATACTTCCCATATAAGTAACTCAAGCTAATCCTGTAATAGAGGCAGTCTGCTGTAGGGGATGTTGTCCTTGTGAGTGGGACAGAGCCAGGGCTGCTCTGTCACCCGCTGCCGGTCATCTAAGGCACTCTGTGTCCCAGTGATTCCCTCCTGAGTCTCCTCCTTCATCTGTAAAAGAGGAGTAATGATAACTTTTATTTGCAAAGAGAACACGGATCCATACAGTTAGATGTTGTTCTGTTCCCCGTGGCTACCACAGGATTAATGGGGAGGAAAGCGCGTAATTTTTTCTTACTCCCCGTAACTCTGTTTTCCGGTAACAGAAAGAACTTGCTAATCCACAGTCTGTGGGGAAATCACGCTGGTGAACTGGAAGAGTTCGACTCTAGTTCTTATGCGTGTGTTAGTTTGTAGTCTGAAGACAAGTAAGCCAGGCCTATTTCAACTTTGACTCTTGCGCTGCCGCTACCCTTGTCACTTCACACGTTGTGTTTGTCTTTTCAGACCCATTTACCCAATATTAAAGTCCATGCCTACTTCGCGCCTGTGACTCCACCTCCTTCGGTCGGGGGCAGCAGACAACGCTTCTGCAGATGTTGCATCATCCTATGACACTGGAAGTGGTCATCCTTGCAAACTGAGTATTTAATTACACTTGTAGAATTACGGCGGACACCAGTATCTTCAAGGAAAGCGATACCAGTGTCATTTGCAAGGGCCAGTGAGCAGGGCTGTGGTGCCAGGCCCCTGTAGCCACCCATACACATGCATATACACACCCCACCTGTTCCAGCAAACTGGTGAACTCTGCAGTACGGGAGCTGGAGCTGTGTTGGCGTTTTCTGTAGGTGGATTGGTATAATTCTGAACCATTCCTACTGGGCATGCTCAGATGAAATCATTGCGGTAAGGAGGGGAGGTTTTTGCGAACCCAGAATGACTGTTGCTGCTGTTGAGGTTGGAATAGTAACTGAAATCCTTTGAAATGGGGAGAGGGGGAGAGGAAAGGAACATGCTTTAACCCTGCATCCGTTGTCCAGAAGAAAAAAAAGAAAACAAGCCTGAAAATCCCAACAAGTTTTGTGTCCATTTTTCAGTGAGGGAGTGAAACAGCAGCTGTTGTGAGACATGATTTACTTGTGCTTCTCTGCTTCCCGGTCCCTGCTGACCACCCTGAGCATGCTCACATTGAAGGTTCATCTGTTTCTTCTGTGTTCTGTAGCATCCAGCTCAGAGGCTTCCTAGGTTGTTGTGATATAGCTTGAAATCTGTAATGTCAGGCTCAGTTTTTTCACCCTCCCTACATCCTGCTTTTTTTACAGATTTCTAATTCAGTAATCTTTTGAGATTTACCAAACAAAAGTTATGAATCAATAATTTAAATTTAAAAAAAGGTACTTCTTACCGTTAGAAGCCTGAGCCTGTAATGATCTGTTTGGAAGATTTTTAAATGGCAAGTGAGCTGCGCTACAGGCTAGGCTCTTGTAGGCTTCTTGGCCTTTTTTTATCAGCGATTGGGTGTCCGAATTTGTTTTGCATTTCAGGTTTTATCCCAGTGACAAGAATATAACTCTTGATGTAGGGAAAAAGTTACAGTCTCTGTTCCAGTGACTGTAAGTTCCCTACTCCTGCTGTCCTTTCCCTCCAACCCTTCATCCTGCCCCCAAGGAAAAGCAAAGTAGAAGCTTTTTGCTTGTTGCCCTGATCAAGAAATAATGACTTGCTAATGGAAGCGGGAGGAACAGCAGGCCTGAAAACACGCCCTTGATTATTGTCACGTTGTTGTACACTGAGGTGCGAGCGCTGGGTGATTTTGCTGACTTTTGCGTCTTCCGCAGGTAAGTGTCTTGCCCCGGAGAAGGAACCATCTGAATGAAATGGGGGTTTGCCATGTGCCAGTCCTTCCCAGCTGTCAGGGTGTCTTCATAGCACCTGGGTTTGAGGCATTTCAGGCAGGATTAGCCCAGGTGCTTCAGAGAAGTGTAGACAGCCTGGGCCAGCTCTGTGAACTCCGGGTTCCTTGATGCTGGCAGTTCCAGATGCCCAGTATGAAACATGTGAACAGATGGGCAGACGCCAAGGGTTTAATGGGGCAGAACTTGGTCAAACTCTAACAGGTTTGTGGAGGACGAGCTGACGTGTAAGTAATTGCGCTCTTCCTGCCGTCTGCACCCCGGGATGGAAGGGAGCGCACGTGTTTATGGATGGTTCCCAGCTGACTGAGACGGAGAGGAGCAAGTCTGTTAATCATCCTAGCTGCTAGCAGCCAAGGAAGTGGTGCTTCACCTTTATGCTGAAGAATCTTACGATGGGGAAGAGCGGGGTGCAGCACGAGGAATGGCTATTTTAGGGTCCCAGGGGCTTGTTTTTTCACTGTGGGTTTGCTTTGAGGACAGCGTGTTGCTTCCCAACCCTCTGATAGCTATTCAGGCAGTCAGAGGGGTCACTTAGTACCACCGAAGCTGTGTCCCCTTCATCTACAACCGAAATTTTCCCAACCCATCTGTATATGCTTAACAAAGTCTTGCAGATGCACAGTCTGCTGGGAGGAAATCCAGTATGCTGTGTTTAAAAGGATACTGTCAATTCCTTTCCTGTAGATTGCTTTTAATCAGTTATATTTATTCAAATCCTCTTTAGCGCTGTGGATTCTCTCTCTCCTCAACGAGCATGTTCCTATACTTCATTTGCAGAACTCCTTTCTCCGATTTTCAGGGTGGCAGAAGATATGGTGCTTCCCATGGTAACAGACTGACTCCGAACGGGCGGGTGTGCCTGGGGCAGCACCCGGCGATCACAGTATTTGCACAACTCTGGGAAGAACACTTGGTTTAGTTTGTACTGTGGCAGGGGAGAGCTAAAATGGATTTGCAAGCCAGGGTGTAGTTGGCTGACTGATTTCTTTGTAACAGAGCAGAGTTTTCAAGGGAAAACTCAAGAATACAGAACCCAAAGCATTTTTTTTTTTCCAAACAGGGTGACAGCGTTAAGGTAGCTCAAACTACTTGACAGTGTCCTTTTAAGTCAATTATCCGTCTTCAAATGGACTCTTCCTTATGTTTGTATTTATAAATACCAATAAACACCATTTTCCAAGCCGTGTCTTACTAGAAGAATACCTTTGTAGAGCAAAAAACCCTCCTGCACGTGGCAGGGTACCGGACATGGGCTGTGTTTGGGAACGCTGTTTCTGCTCTGCAGAGGGTGACTAGCTGAGCTGGAGGAGTGCTAGGTGCTGGGTCGGGCGCTGGCCCTGGGTTTGAGGTGGTGGCTGCAGAAGGCTTCAAGCACTGAGATTCAGGGCCCATCCTTTAGAGGAATGGCTTTGTGCTGTCGTTTTGAGGGGTAAGTGATGCAAAATGGTGGCTCTACTGAAAGGTTCAGTGAGGAACAAGCCCTGACCGAAAATCAAATCAATTTGCAAGCTCCCTACTTGTGCCAAATGCATCTTTTCCAGCCTCTGCACTAGACTGGCTGGACAAGGCAGATCAGGTCCTTGATTTGAGACCGTGACTGTTCTCTGGACATTGGCCCTTCCCTTGCCCTCCCTTGGGAACCCGCGTGCACCCCAGAACCCCCTGTGGAAGTTGTGTCCCACGGTCGTAGAGCGGAGGCTGGACCGCGTGGTACCACCTCGAAAAGTGTTTTGCTGTAACCGCCTTTCGGCACCTTACCCAGCCAGGTAGCGCAGCCCCGTGAGTGCCCTGGCCGTGAGTGCCCTGGCCTCGACCTGCGCTTGGACTTCACGAGCAGAGGGGTGGAGAGGCGAAGGGACCTCTCTAGCGAAATAGCCCGAGACCTTCTGGACTAGTGCTGTTGAGATCCTCCCGGGAGGTGGTGTGAGGAGATCTAATGCAACCAAAAATTGGGCTTTTCTGGTCTTTTGAAACACACAGCAGCACTTTTTATCCCAATTCTGTGACCGTTCCGGATGAGGATGAGAATGTGGCAAGTGTAACATGCTGTCACAATGGTTATTTAAAACAAAAACTTTAACAAATTCCTATTTTCTAAACATCATTGTAATTTCTTTTTTTTTTTATTTTACTCTGAATGTGTTGTTCATGGCTGGCCCATGGTGTCATGGTTTTTGGGTTGGTTTTTTTTTTGGGGGGGGGGGGGGAGGGTGGACGGGAGATCAGTATGACAAGGTTCTTCGCTACAGTGTCCCGTGGTGGGGGTTGTGCCCCGAGAATGAGGTTTAAAATACCTTGTCCTCTTCTGATGAAGGATTGCGTGGTTGGGGGGGTTGGGGGGTTTTTGGTTTGTTTGGGGTTTTTTTTCCTGTTTTGCCTTGTTTTCTGGCATCCAAGCAAGCTGTGCGAGGTCTCTGTTCTCTCCGCACTGAAGGCGGGCAGGGGCACCCAGCTCCACTCACAGCTGCCGAGGTCCCCGTGCTGCAGCTTAGGGAGTTGCATGGGGCCAAAAAAAAGAGGGGGGGGGGAGAAGCCACTTTCCTCTTTCATTCAAAGCTTCGGTCCGTGCTCGGGCAGCCTGTGCCGTCCCTGCCCGGCCCCTCGCCCCCCCCTTGGGTTGCACCCCGGGGACCGCTCCCGGGTGGCTGCCGACTGCTCGGCAGCCCCGGCGGCTGCTGTCACCAGGGCCCCCGTTCAGAGGGGACATCTCGGCACAGGGTCCCGTCACCGGGGACACCTCGTCTGGCCCCCGCTCCCCCGGCGCTGCCCTGCAGCTCCGGCTGTCGCGGTGAGTCGGGCGGCTCGGCAGAGCCGGGCCGCGCTGCCCCTGCCGCAGCCGGCGGTGCGTGCGCTCCGGGCCGGCCGCTGGCCCCTCGCTTGCACCGGGGTTTGGAGGTTGGGGTTTTTTAAGAGAGGAGGAAATCCATCCCCTGCTCTCACCCGCCGGTGGCACCGCGGGGCCGGCCAGGCTGTGCCAGCCCCTGCCCTGCCCCGGGAGGGCACGCAGGCTGCGGGGGGGGGCCGTGGAAATGCCACCCTCTGCCAGCAACCCCGCACCCCCCAGCACCCTGCCTTTCCCCGGGGCTCTTCGTGCTGCAGCCGCAAACCTTCCTCCACCCCGAAGGTGCCTGGGAGCTCGCCTTGGTTCTCCCCCTGGCCACAGGCCCCAGCCGTTATCTCAGTGTCTGCTAAAACGGGGTTATTCCCCCTCCTCTATGCAACCCCAGTGTTCAGTGTTCTCGTCCTCCAGCTCCTTTCCCATCTCGCTGCTTGGCCCAGCTGGTGCAGGACCCGTGGGTCGGCGTGGGGGCTGCTGTGCCCACGGACCCCCGTGCTGGGGGGTAGGGCTGGCCGCCTCGGTGTTTTTAACGTATTTTTAAACTCGGGTGGGCTCACGATGTCTGTTCAGTCTGATGTACTGGACACACGAGCTGGAACCTTGTCATATGCTCCCTTGATTATATATATATATTATAGAGAGAGCTGTAAAATATTATTTTAATGATATTGTAATCTGTGCTTTCCTTGACACTGTGTGGATATAATAATGCCATTAACTAAAAGTAAATATATATATATATGTAGCTAAGTTGTCCCTCGTCTGTGTGAACACTGTACGCGATCTGCAGGGGGGCAGTGAGGGTCCGGCGGCGGAGGGGACGGTCGGGAAAGGCCTCGGGACCGAGCTCCGGCTCCCCTCGGCAGTGAGTGTTTTGGGGAGGGTCGTGGGTGTTCCCTTCTCCCCACCCTGGGTCCAGCAGTGGGTCCGCAGGCCCCTGGCTGTCTCCGCCGTCCCCTCTGTCTGTGTTTGCCAACACCCTGATCTCGGACCCGGTCTGGGGGATGTCCCAGTGCCCTCCCTGCTTCTCGCCCGCGTCCTCCGGCTCCTCTCGCTCCCCATCCTTCCTCTCTGGGGAAACCTGCCGCCGGCTTGTTTATCCCAAACCCGTCCTTTGCCCTGTGAGTCGTTTCCTCCCGAAGGCGTCCCCCGTCTCGCTTCACCACCCGGCCCTGCCCTCCGTGCCAGCAGCGGCCGCACCGGATGGTGCTTGGGGAAAGGACTCGGTGTTAAAAATAACCCGTTCCCCGAGCCATAAATGCAGAAATGAGGCTTTACTGGGTTTTGCCAGCTGGGGCTGCCCGGGCTCTGTGCCTCGGCCGGCTCCGTCCCTGCGGGGTGGGGCAGGACCTGCTCTGCCCGGGCTCCCTCCGCGCTGACCCAAGGACTGCCGGGGGCTCCCGGGGAAGAGGGGCTGTCCCCGTGCCCGGCCCCGCTCCCCAACCTGGCCCAGGGGCTCCTCGAGGCCACGGGGCTGCTCCCACCCCGCAGTGGGTGCAGGACCCCTGGGGACCCCTCGCCCAAACCCCAGCGGGCGCCGCAGGGACGAGGCCGTGCTCGGGGCTGGCTCTCTCCGTCCTTTAATACGAAACAGGGACGAGGCGAAGGCGACACGGTGGGTGCAGGGATGCAGCCGCCATCAGCACAGGGAGAAAGGGAGAGCAGCGAGCCGGGCCGGGACCCCTTCCTCTCGCCCCTCTGCAGGAGGGGTCTGTCGAGCCCGGCAGGCACAGAGGGAGGGCGAACGGCGCTTGCAGGGTGGGCTCTTGGGGACGGTGCCAGCCTCGGGCTCCTCTCTCCATCCCCGCACAGCTCACTCCAGCACCGGCAGATCTCCCTTCCCAGGGATGATGCAGCTCCGGGGCCGGGTCCTACCGCAGCACCAGGCGATACCCCTCCGGGCCATGCGCTGCCCAGGGACGCGGCTCAGCCGGGGCCATCGTCCCCTGCCCCGCTCTGCCTGCCCGTGGCCACTGCGTTACCTTTGCTGACAGCCACCATGAAGCACGTCTCGTCCAGGAGGTTCCTGATCATCTGTGGGGCCGCGGGGTGAGGTGAGGGGGGCCAGGCTGGGGGTGCGTGTCCCATCCCGGAGCCTGGACCCCCGTCCCGCTGCAGCGAGGGGCACCCACGGGGGCTGAGCCTCGCTGGGAGCAGGCTGGGGACCCTGAGGGGCCGGGATGGCTGCAGGGTCCAGCACCGCCCCGGTGTCCCCCCTGGTCCTTACCATGTCGCTGACGAGGATGTGGATGCCGGAGGGTCCCTGCCGGGAGACCCGCTGGATCTGGCCCACGGGCAGCCCCAGCAGCTCGGCCAGCTTCCCGGTCAGCTCGGCCGCCGTCAGCTCCTCCAGGTGCACCTCCTGGTACAGCCCTGGGACGGGACGGGACGAGGACGGGGAGGGGGCAGTGATTGCAGACCCTCCGTCCCCACGCCGCCCCCCGTACCTGAGCATCCATCCTCCGCACCCTCGGCCCCGCCGGCGGGCTCCCGCGACACGTAGAGGGTCAGCCGGGGACGTGGGCACCTGCGGAGGCAGAGAGGGGTCTGGCGGGGGGCGCAGGATCCGGCCGGGCACCACCGTCACCGCGGAGGCTCCCGGGGGTCCCCGGAAGGAGGCAGCGCCGTGCCCCGCGGATGTCCGAGCCCACCTGCCCGTCAGCGCGTTGCAGAGGCGGATGCCGTCGGGGGCTCCGCAGATCTGGATCAGGTCCCTGCGGGAGAGCTTCAGCAGGTCGGCGCCTGCGGACAGGGGGGCTCAGGGGGGGTCACAGCCGCGGGGGCTGGCTCTGCCCCCCGCCCCAGCTCCAGGCTGCCCGCGGCCTCACCTGCGAAGCTGGCGAAGATGCGGGCGTAGGCGGAGAAGCGGCGCTTGTGCAGCCACTGCTGCGTCTCCAGGGGGGATGCGCAGGGGCTCAGCGCCTGCCGGCGGCGGGAGCGGAGCCTCAGCCGGGGCATGAACCAAGCGGGCACGTTCTCAGCCCAGCCGGCCTCTCGTGGGGGGCCATGGGGGGCTACAGGGGGGCACGAGGCTGCACCCATGGCACCCTCACCTCTCCAGGACTCTCCACGGGGCTCTCGGCAGCGCAGGAGGGCGACGCACACACCCTGCGGGGAAAGGGGCCGGGGCTGAGCAGGGGACCCCAGCGTGGGGTGGGGGTCTGGGGGGGTTCCACTTACCTCTCCGGGCTCAGCAGCTTGAAGGGGTGAGGAGATGGCAGCCCCGGGGTGCCTGGGGAGCTGTTGGGTGCACCCAGCGCGTCCGGCCACGGGGCGCACTGAGGATGGAGGGAGGGGGTCAGGGGGTGCAGGGTCCCGGGGGGCACCCTGACCCACAGGGAAGGGTGCCAGGGCCGGGTCCCACCTCGGCCAGCACGGTGCTCTCGTAGGCCGGCTGGAATTTCTCCCGCTCCGGCGCCGGCTGCTTCTCCACCTTCTCCCGGTCCGTCTTCTGCTTCCTGTCCGCCCCCTTGGGCTGCGCCGGGGGCCGTGAGCGCGGCCCCGGGACCACCGCCACGGCGGCCGGCGGGGACCCCGGACCCCTGGGATCCCAGAGCCCCGGGGACCCAGACCCCTGAGGCGCCCAGACCCCTGGGGTGCTCAGACCTCCATGCACCCACCCCCCACCATGGCACCCACCCCCCGTGCATCCAGCCCCCCGGAGTGCTGCAGCGGGTGCTGCCCCATGCTCAGAGCGGGGTTTGCCAGCAACGGGGGGCACCGGTCGCCCTGGGGTCACTGGTGCCCCCCCCAATACCTTGAACACCTTGACGAGGCAGCTGGCAGAATGGAGGTGCTCGGGGGGGTCCCCCTTGCCCCCCACCCCGAAGGTGTCGATCTGGATGCGGAAGGGGACGCCTTTCTCCCCCCCGTTCTTCCGCAGCGTGAACTCGGTGCTGATGCAGTGAACCTGGCCGGGGACAGAGGGGTCGGGGGCGGCCGCCGTGGCTCCCCCAGCCCTCCCCCACCCCCCCAGCCCCCCGCAACCCCTCCAGCCCCCGGCCAGACCTGGCTCCCACCTGCACGAAGACGGACGTCCGCCTCGAGGGGTCCCAGAGGAACTCCACCGTGTTGAGCAGCGTGGGGTGGATTTGGGGTTCGAGGATGCCGACGGAGACGGGGATGTCTGCGGGAGGGGGGTGAGCACGGCCCCCCGCAGCCCCCCAGCCCCTCCCCAGCCCCCCGCCCGCCACCGGCACTCACCGATGTCGAGGATGCGATCGCCCGGGCGGCTCCACCGCCAGCCCTCCAGCTGCTGCTGCTCCGAGTACTGCAGCCGCCGGTCGTGGAAGACCACCCGCACCACGCTCTGCGCAGCAGGATCAGGCCCGAGCCACCAGCCACGGCTGCGGGCTGAGCCCACGGCCACGGCCCCTCGCCCCGCGGGGAGACGGGGCTGAGCTGGGGCTGAGCTGGGGCTGAGCTGGGGCTGGACCGGGGTTGAGCTGGGGCTGGACTGAGGCTGAGCTGGGGCTGAGCTGGGGCTGGACCAGGACTAAGCTGGGACTGAACTGGGGCTGAGCTGGGGCTGGACCGGGGCTGAGCTGGGGCTGAGCTGGGGCTGGACCAGGGCTGAGCTGGGGCTGAGCTGGGGCTGGACCAGGACTAAGCTGGGACTGAACTGGGGCTGAGCTGGGGCTGGACCGGGGTTGAGCTGGGGCTGGACTGAGGCTGAGCTGGGGCTGGACCAGGACTAAGCTGGGACTGGACCAGGACTAAATTGGGGCTGAACTGGGGCTGAGCTGGGGCTGGACCAGGGCTGAGCTGGGGCTGGACCTGGGCTGAGCTGGGGCTGAGCTGGGGCTAAACTGGGACTGAACTGGGACTGAACTGGGGCTGAACTGGGACTTCAGGACAGAGCTTTGCCCCAGAGTTTGCCCCGAGGCTTCACGCCAGGTTTTTGGGGGGGTCCCCACCACCGTCTCACCTTGAGCATCCTCCGTCCCTCCCCGCCGGGGTCCACCCGGGGGTTCCCCATCATGCGGATCTCATACGACTGCCCTGCGGAGGGGAGGGGGGCAAAAGTGGGTGCTGAGCGCCCAGAGAGGGCGTCCCACCCCCCCGGGGTGCCCCCAGCTCACCCTGGTTGAGGTAGGTGAGGGTCTCCTCGTGGTGCCGGACGGCAGGAGAAGTGGGGGCGCAGAGCACGTACTGGAAAGCCGGGCAGGGGGGCTGCGAGGTGGAGATGCCGTTGGGTTCCTCCTGCTTCAGGTAGGGCAGCACGGGGGGGTCCCTGCGAGAAACACCCCCCACCCCCCGGGAGAGTGGGCACTCAGCTGTGCCTCAGTTTCCCCAAAAGAGATGTTTTAGGATGGGGGGGCATACCTGAGCAGCCCAGGGCTGGAGATGGGGTACATCTCCCCAGGACTGGACCAGTAATGGTCAGGTTGACCATGCCAGAAGAGCATGGTGGGGGTGTCCAACGGCGAGGGGGGGGGGACACGCGCACACAGACACAGGGTGACAGCAGGGAGGGACAGCTTAGTGTCCCCCCCACACTTTTATAGGCGCAGGGAGGGATGGCGAAAGCGGAGTTGGCCCAGTTTGGTCCAGTTTGGGGAGGGAGTTGACAGTAAATAGTGGGGTGGGGGGTGCCCCCCCCGTGTTTGTTGTTAATACAAAGTGGGGGGGGACGACACATGGGGCTGTTCCCGGCGGCGCTCCGGCCGGTTCCCAGCCGGCTGGAGCCCCCCCCGGGAACAGCCCCGTGTGTCCCCCCCTCCAGCCATGCCCTGTCCCCTTGTCCCAGCCCAGCCAAGGACATCTACCCCCCCCTTGTCCCCCCCCCAGCCATTCCAGTCCTCCCTGTCCAGGGCGAGAAGCCAAGGCCGCCCTGTGCCAGCCCCCGCGGTCCCCGCTGCATTTTAATTCGCTCAGATTTGGCTCATTTTGGGCAGAAAAAGGGGGGTTTGCTCATGTAGGGCACTGTCCCCCCTCCCCCGGGTGTCGATGGAGGGGTATGGGGTGTTAAGGGGGGGGGATATTGGTGCTGCCCCCCACTCCTTGGGTGTTGGGGGGGTGAGTGGAGTGTCAAAGGGGGAGGGTCCATGGGTGCTCCCCCCCCAAGGGTGCAAACGGGGGGGTCTATGGGTGCTGCCCCCCCGCGGGGGCAATGGGGGGGGACATGAGCGCAGACCCCGCCCGGGATATCGGGGGGGAGAAATGGGTGCTGCCCCCCAAGTGTCAATGGGGGGGTCCATGGGTGCTGCCCGCCCCGGGCTGCCAATGGGGGGGTTCCTCCAGTGCCCCCCCCGTATGCGACGCCTCATGATGGGGGGGCAAGCCCCGCCCTAGGGGGGCCGGCAGCCAATGGGCAGCCAACGATTAGCATATCTCTCCATCCCCCCCCGGTGGGGAGGGGCCGGCGGCAGCTCGAGCGCGGCGCTGTCGTGACCGGGTCGCGGCGCTGTCGCGACAGCGGGGGGGGGCGTGGCGGGCGCATGACGGAGCCGCTCGGGGAGAGCGAACCGGCGGGCCCCCCCGAGCCGCCCCCCGCCGGCCCCGGGGCCGGGCACGGCAGCAAGGTACGGGGGGGGAGTGGGCACCGGGGGGTTCTGTGCACGGGGGGGTGTGAGTGGGCACCGGCGGGGGGGGGGTGCGTGCACCGGGGGGGTGACCGTGCACCCTGTCCCGGGCGCTTTCAGCCGCTTTGGGGTGTCGCTGGGGGGCTTCAGCCCCGGAGCTGCCCCGGCCCCCCCGCTGCCCCCCACCCCGGCGCCGCTGACCGGGGTCCCCGGCCGGACTGGGCTGGTGCAGCGGGGGGGCCCCTCCCGGGGTCCCTGCCATCCCTGAGAGGGGGGTCCCTGCCACCCTTTGCGGGGTCCCCTCGGCCCTTCGGGGTCCCTGCCATCCCTAAGGGGGGCGGTCCCTGCCACTCTTTGCGGGGTCCCCCCGGCACCTCCCGGGGTCCCTGCCATCCCTAAGCGGGGGGTCCCTGCCACCCTTTGCGGGGTCCCCCTGGCCCCTTCGGGGTTCATTGCCCCCCCTGGGGGGGTCCCTCCGGCAGATGCAGCGGCTGAAGCGGTCGCTGTCCCTCCGGACGCTGCTGCGGAGCAAGAGCGTGGAGAGCCTCTTCCCGCGGCCGGGCGGGGGGGTGCAGGGCCCCGGGACCCCCCCGTCCCCCCCGCGGACACACGGCTTCCAGCAGTACGTCTTCAAGAAGCATTGCCCCTGCGAGCTGTGCCGGCAGCTCATCGCGGGTGGGTGCCTGGGGGAGGGTGGGGGGGTGAGGGGGGGTGGGGGGGGCAGCCCCTGCCCCTGGCCGTGACCCCCCCTCGCTGCCTGCAGGCAACTCGCGGCAGGGCCTGCGGTGCAAGGCGTGCAAGGCCGGCGTGCACCTCTGGTGCTCCGAGGGGATCTCACACCAGCAGTGCCCCGGCAAGACGGTACGTGCTGCGGGGGGGGACACAGCCCTGCCAGCCCCCCCCAACCCCCTGCCACAGCCCTGTCCCCTGGGGGGGGGCTGCAGGCACCGGGGCGCGTGGCTGCGCACACGCGTGTGCAGCGGGATGCGTGCCCACGGGCGTGTGTGGGCAGAGAGATGTCGGCGCGTGTGCAAGCACACACCCCCCATGCCCACGGGGGTCCCCGGCCCCGGGGGCACACTCAGTCCCAGCACCTCCCCAGCACCCCAGCTCTGCCCCCCACCCCGTGCTGGGTGCCCCTTTTCCCCAAACCCCCTGTTTTTTTTCCCCAGGCCATCTCTTTCCGCCGCAATTTCAGCTCGCCCCTGCTGCTGCCGGAGCAGGGGGGCTCCGCGCAGGGCTCGCCCCCCCCAGGTGAGCCCCCTGCCCTGGCTGCACCACGGAGCCAGCCTGCACCCGGCATGGGGTGCACCCTCTCCCCGGGGTGCAGGCTGGGGGGGCCCTGACACCCCCCGTCCCCCCCGCAGACCCCAGCGCGAGGGTGGACCCGGTGTACGAGGCGCTGCGGTTCGGCACCTCCCTGGCACACGGTGCCGGCCCCACGGAGCTGCCCCCCGGCATCCAGGTACCCCCCAGAACTGGGGAGGGGTGGGGGGCACTGTGGGGGTGTGGGACCCCCCCGAGCCCTCCCTGTGCTCTAGGGTGAGAAGGCGGCAGCCGGGGAGGAGAGCGGGGACGCCCCGAGCAGCGCAGGGAGCCCGAGCGGCAGCGGTAAGGGGGTGGCGTTGGGGTGGGGGCCAGGGTGGGGGCCCAACTGGGGGGGTCAGGGCTGACTCTGTCCCCCTGTCCGTCTGTCTCAGCAGCTGTCACCCCAGCAGAGAGGGACAGTGTGGAGAAGAGCCCCGGGCAGCAGGTGGGGGTCTGGGGGGGGGCAGGATGGGGAGGAAGGGTGGGACGGGGGGGGCTCGGGTGATGCACCGGAGCCGTGGGGCAGAGGGATGGGGCTGTGGGGCAGAGGGATGGGGTGTTGGAAGGGGGCTGTGGGGCAGAGGGATGGGGTGTTGGAAGGGGGCTGTGGGGCAGAGGGATGGGGCCGTGGGGCAGAGGGATGGGGCTGTGGGGCAGAGGGATGGGACACTGGCAGAGGGTGGGGGGCCGTGGGGCAGGGCTGGCTGTGTCCGCAGGCTGCCCGGCGGCCGGCGCGGCGGGACGGGGCGCCCATGTTCTCCTACGTGGCTCTCTACAAGTTCGTGCCCCAGGAGCACCAGGACCTGGCGCTGCAGTGAGTGGGGAGGGGGTCGGCGGGGTGGGGGGGGCCGGACCCACGGGGGCAGCAGAGGGACGACATCCCCACGTTGCCCCACGCCTCTCTCCCCCCAGGCCCGGGGACAGGGTCACGCTGGTGGATGACTCCAACGAGGACTGGTGGAAGGTCAGGGGGGGCTGTGGGGCCGGGGGGTCTCGGGGGGACCACGCCAGAGTGGCCGGGAGCCCGGGGGCCAGTGCTGGTTCGCAGCCCTGCTGCATGCCAGGGTGGCCACTGGTGCAGCGAGTGCGGGGGGTCTCAGCCGCCGCTCGGCCACGTCGCAGGGGAAGGTGGGCGACCGGCTGGGCTTCTTCCCGGCCAACTTCGTGCAGCGCGTCCGTCCCGGCGAGAGCGTCTGGAGGAGCTGCCGGGCCGTGCAGGGCGACAAGGAGCAGGGGCGCATGAGCCTCAGGGAGAACCAGGTAGGGGGGTCCCCGCCGGTGCCAGCACTTGCTGCTCTGGGGTGCACCGAGTTGGGTCCGTCGTCGTCGGGGCGATGCCAGGGCTGTGCCCAACTGCCCATCCATCTGTCTGTCTGCCCGTCCCAGATCTGCGTCGGTGTGGGCAGGACCCAGGGCCTTGTCCGGGTGACCAGCGGGAGGAAGCGGGGGCTGGTCCCCGCTGAGGCGCTGACCGAGATCTGAGGGGCAGCATCCAGCCCCCACCGGTGTCCCCGTCCCCATCCCGGCCTCTCCACCTCCCCTGGATCACCGCACCTCAGGAAGCCCCGTCCGGGCGGTACTTGACCCCCCCAGCCGTGCCCAGGGCCTGTCCCCAGTGTCCCCATCGCTCGGGGTCCGGCCCGAGGCACATGCTTGGCTGGCAGGGGACAGGGGACACAGGGGTGGCCCCCAGGGTGGCACTGCCCACAGACGGGGCACCCACACGGCGGCTCCTAAACCCCCATGTCTGCCAGTCGGCGTGTGCAGACGTGGTGTGCATGGCGGGGGGGGGCGTGCATGGCAGCGTGGGTGTGCAAATCCCCGTGCGAACACCAGGGCAGACGCCCGTGCACGCGCGGGTGCAGCTCCGCACGCACACTCCAGAGCCACACACGCCTGTATCTGTGCACTAACACACGCGTGTGCAGCCCCACACGCACGTGCCCTGCCCGGCTGCCGCGCGCTCGGCTCGCCCAAGCAATAACCCCCGTGCCCGGGCAGCGCCCGGCCCCGCTCCCGGGATGCTCCAGCCCAAGATCCTAAATTAAACGCTGCTGCTGCCGCGGTGTTGGTGCCACCAGGTCATTTTTCTGCGCCGGCCGGAGGAGCTTTGGTGCTGCCGTGTGTCCGGGCAGAGGGGGTGTGGATGGTCCCCCCCGAGTGCTGCCGGGGTGCCCGTCCCCTTGGCTTGGTGCCATCCCCGTGGGGTACCACGTGCCACCCACCGTGGACACCAGGGCTTTTTTCTGGCCGCGTGAGTCACGCCGTGCCCGGCTGCGGTGAGTCACCGTCGGTGGAGCCAGCAGCAGGGCCAAGGACGGAGCAGGCGCGGGGGGCACGTTGGGGTGTCCTGGCACAGGGGGGTGATGCGTGGGGACATGGTGCGTGGGCATGGCATGGCGCGCACACCGGGCACCAGCGGCAACCGGCCCCTCCAGTCCTGTGCCCAGGTGGTCCCATCACATGTGTGATGAGGTGGGAGGGTCTCAGCTGTGTTTCCTGTGGGTGGGGACACCCCCCACCCGGCTTATAAAGCCCCGGCTGGCCCCAGGGGTGGTGCAGAGCTTGTGGGGGTGTGCTGTCCCCTGGGGAGGCTGTCCCCATCTGTCCCCGCAGTGTGGAGGGCCCCCAGTGTGGGGATGGCAGCGCCTGCCCGTGTGGGTTTGGTAAGGAGCTGCTTGGGTGAGTGGGGGGTGTCTGGAGGGGCTGGACCTGATTGGGGGGGTTCCCTGGTGTGAGCTCTGGCCCCAGCTACCTCACGCCTGGGGGTGTGCAGACCCCCCGCCCCTTCCCAACCCAGCCCTGTCTGTCCTTCCCCTCTGCGAGTCCTGCCCTGCTCGGTGCCGTCCTGGCGCTGCTCCCGGCTGAGCTCCGAGGGCTGCCTGAGGGGCTGACGGGGCGGCTGTGGGAGCAGAGCCCCCCCAGAAGCTTCCCCTGGCACTCAGCCCTGGCCTGGGGTGTGGGGGCTGCAGCGTGTCCCCCTGCTTGGTGGTCTGCAGCAGGGCTGGGGACCTGCTCTCCTTCAGGGCCTGCTCCTGAGGGTGCTGGCTCTGGCACGTGCAGCCAGAAGCCCCTCCCGGGGCTGTACCCCCACCCTGGGCATCTTGGCACCGTTTGCTTGATGGGCATCAGGGACACATCGGTGCCTTCGGCTGCCCCCCCCAGCCCCGAGGCCACCGCAGTTGGCTCCTTCCCTGGCTGAATTGCATCAGGTCACCCCTGGACTCGGCTGCGAGCGGGTTGGGGGTTTTGGCCATTAAGGGGGGGCTGAGGGCTCTGTGCCCATGCCTAGCCCAGCTCTGCCATCGGCCACCTCCCGTCGGGGTGCAGTGACTCGCTGGGGTGTCTGGGGCCCAGCCAGGCCCTTTCCTGGGGGTTTAGGGTGGGGCCAAGGCGCTCGTCGGCCCCCAAGCCCTCCTGCCCCCTCCGGCGGGGGACCCAGCTGGAGTCGCTGCCGAGCAGGGACGTGCCCAAGGCCCAGCCCGGCCCCCGAGGAGCTGCTGCCTGTCCCTGGGCCCGGGAGCCACGGGGAAGGGCTCCGGGGTGCGGCGGGCGGCCCCCAGACCCCTCTTCTCCCGCCAGAGCTGCGCTGTGTCTGTGGCCCTGCTCGGCAGGGAGAAGGCGGCCGCGGCTGCGCGCAGAAGAGCTGCGGGTGCAGGAACCGGGCTCTGCCCGCAGCACCGCCCTCCGCAGCCGGCCCTGGGGCTGCCCGGCCTGGGACGAGGGCCGGTGCGGCAGGACTGGCTCGCTCCGACCACGTTCTCCCTCTGCTGTCGGCCCCGCGGGCTCACCCTCACCCCAGGAACCGCCCGACCGACCCCTCTGGTTCCCAACAAGCAGGGCAGACCCAGCACCACGGCGGGGAGCGGCGGTTCCTTCCCAGCCCTTCCCTCCCAGTTCCAGAAACCCTGGAGAGAGAGCGCACAAGGCTCAGGGGAGGAGTCCTGGATGTGGTGTTTTATTGAATGCTCGTGGATGGAAAACACTATGTACACAAGACAGCCAGCGTTCACTTCTTGGTCTCCTCCTCCTTGGAGAGGGTCTTAATGATCTCCTCCTTCTTGGCTTGCAGGCGTTCCTCACGGCGCTTACGAGCCTCCTTGGTCTTGGACCTGCGAGCTTCGGCCTGGTCACTGCAAGAAGTGAAGAGTTCGTGAATGCGCGGGGATCACCTCAAACCCTTACCGCCAGCCCCGGCCTCCTCTCGCTCCGCAGGATCCTGGTCCACCAAACCAGCCGCTGAAGCGAGCGCAGCTTGGCAGGCTTTGCTCCAGCGCTCACGTGCCGTCCGCAGCCCTAACCGCAGTTCCCAGGGGTGCCGACCTGGTCCTGCTCCCCCCGAGCGAGGACGCTGGGTGCTGCCGCCCTCCCTGCCCCCCGCCGCCGGGCTCTCCGTTCTGCCCGAGGAGGAGCTCTGGTCCTGGCTCGGGGACCGCCCCGTTCGGGCCGGCTGGGGTCAGACATCTTTGCGAGAGACCAAGGTTAAGAGACCGGCTTTTCTACCAAGAACACAGCAGGATTTTGAAATCCACTGGCTCTTACGCTTCCTCACCTCCCCTTGTCAATCATTTACTGATCCAAGTGGCTGGATCAGTGGATCTGCCAGTTTACAGATGCAGGAGCAACTACCGTGTGGAACGCACAAAGCTCTGCGGGATTACGTATTTCTCTGCTTCAAGCCGGCCCTACCCAGTTTTGGTTTGATTCTTCACCAGGGCTCCAGATAGAGCCACCAGCGACAGAAGCCACCTGGAATCACCTGCCTGCAGAGTTATTGAACGAAAATCAATTCTACAACCCGCAAGACCGAAGCTTAAGAGTGAGGCAGCACTTACGCCAAGAGCTTCTTGCGAGCTTTATCTGCCTTGAGCTTGTGGATGTGCTCCATCAGGATCCGCTTGTTCTTGAACACGTTACCCTTGACCTTCAGGTACAGGCTGTGATACCTAACAGAGCAGAACGGAAGGGACTGTAAACGAGGCTGCCCGGGAGATCAAACCACTGCGCAGCTTCCAGACATCCTGCACCCTCCTGGCACCGAGCAGCAATGCACACAAGCGTGCCGTGAGGAGCAGCGTCGCTCTGAAGCTGCTGCACTGGCTCTTCCCTCCTCTGAGCAGGCAGAGCGCTTGCCTGGAGAACTGCCGGGTATTACTCTGAGAGGATTTATGTTCCCCGACCTGCACACCAAGGAGCCGGCTGCAGAAGTTGCATACAGCAAGAAAGGGGCATCTAAGTGTGTGGACACGCGACCCAAAGCTGGACGTGGCACGGCAGGCTTACATATGGCGGTCAATCTTCTTGGACTCCCTGTATCTGCGGAGCAGGCGCCTCAGAATTCGCATCCTCCTCATCCAGGTCACCTTCTCGGGCATACGAGCATTGGCCGTACCCTTTCTCTTACCTAGAGAGGGAAAACAGGATGAGAATGAAGCCAAATTTCTGCAGGTTGAACAACATGCTTTTGCTGGAGTGTTTAATCCTTCTTGTTACTTCAAGAAAACTATTGACATACAAACTGTGTATTTTTTAGGCCCTGCCACAAGACTCTTGGAGATTGTTGCTCAATATAAGCTTGTAGGTGGACCACGTACCGCGGAAAACAGACATTTCTCCAGTTCTCAGAGGGGAGCCAGCACTTACCGATGCCCATGTGCCTGCCCTTCCGGCGGGCCAAGGTGTTCTTCCTGCACCGGGCACGAGAGTGAACGGTCACAGGTTTGCGGATGATCAGACCATCCTTAATCAATTTCCTGATCTGCTGACCTAAAGAAAGAAACTCCATGTTCAACATTTTATGTGCAACGAGAGGACACGTTATTCAAGTACGGACTCTAATCTGGCTTGTGTGAAAAGGATGCAATGCAAAGGATAAGCCCGACCTTCCCCCACGGTGCTATAGTTGCTGTTTTCCCCTCCCATTTCTCCCTCACTAGTTATCTCGGAGGACACCACGTACTAAACCCACTACCAAGAGCTCACCAGGCACCACGTTCTTGTCAGCGCGCTGGGGAACTTTGTAAATCCTGCTGATGGACTCATTTCCACTTTGAAGCGCAAAGCAGTTGCCCAGGTGTCAGAACTTTACCTAAGCCAACCTCATTACTACCTAGCTAGTCAAAAAGCATCTTCCCGTACCCCTGACGCATCCCTTTTCCACAGGGCAACACAAGGCATGCGTAGCACGGCCGTGTCCGTGAGAGATGATTACTTACGCGAGTTGGCGTTGGCGATCTCGTTGGTTTCGTTGGGATCCAGCCAGACCTTTTTTTTGCCGCAGCGCAGGACGCTGGAGGCCAGCCTCTTCTGGAGCCGGAGCATACTGCGGAGAACCACGCACACAGCTCAGCGCCACGCACGCTCCCGCGGCCGGACGGTGCTTTCGCAGCGCCTGAAAGCCCGGGACAGCCCGCGGCGAGTCCGCTGGACGCAAGCCGCGCTGCTGGAACTGCACGGCGGGGAAGGGGGAGCAGCCAAGGGCCGCAGGGCCCGAGAGCAGCGAGGCCGGCCCCACTCTGCGGTCCCCGCCCTCCCTCTGCACCCCTCGGCGCGGGCCCCGGCCGCCATTTCGCCCCCTCCCCAGCGCGCGGCCCCACCGCCATTTTCCCCCGAGGCCTGAGGAGGCCGCAGCCGCCTCACAGAGCCCGGGGCCTCCCCGCAGCGCGGCTGGGAAGCCCCCGCTATTGAGGCCACCCAGCCGGTCACCCCCCTCTCCCCGTCGCTGCCGGGGCAGGCCCGGGGGGGCGGCGGAGCGCTGCCCCTCACCTCATGGCGGCGGCGGCGGCCGGGCGGAGAGGAAGAGGCGGCGGACCTGGCCGCGCCCACAGCCAGCGCCGCGGGGAGCGGCACGTACCACCCCGCGCCCGCCCCGCTCCGTCCCCGCGGCCTCGGAGCGGCCCGAAGCGCGGCGAGAGAAGAGCCGCGGTGGGACTGCGGGTGAGGAGGTCAGACGGGGCGCCGGGGCCCACTCGGGACGTGGGGGAAGAGACGCGTTTCCCTCCCCGCACCGCCCCCCCGCCGTGGGGTGGTACAGCCCGCGCCTGCGCGGCGGGCAGGGCCGGCGGGCTCGGCGCATGCGCGGTGGCGTGGAGGAGGCTGTGGGCAGCACGTGGGTGGTGGGTGAACTGGGAGGGGACTGGGGAGCGCTGGGCCTGAGCTGGGCTGGGGGCCGGGGGCCAGGGCCGCGCCCGGGGGCCGCGCAGGCAGGCCGGGGGGCTGCAGGGAGCTGGGGAGATGCCCCTTCCCCGCCGAGGGCCTGCGTGGGGTGGGCAGCGCTGGGCCGAGGGGCGCCGGGCCCAGCCCTGCCCTCGCCGCAGGCCTCCCCTCGCACCGGGGGCTGCGGGGGATCGTCCCCAGGCCGGGTTCAGGCTCGTTGTTGGACCCGAGGAAACCTGGGCGCTGGTTGTCCCTCCTCACCCTCCCCGCCAGCCCGGGAAGCTGTAGGTTAGGAAGAGTTTTAACATCAGCTTTGTCGCGTTGCTTTTCGTAGCAAGAGGTGGGATCTCTGTTTCTCCAGCATTCATCTGCAGCCATTCCTTGTTTCCCAGAAAGTCACCCCGAAGGGTGGTGTGAATGTCCAGAGGTTGGTGCAGGAGAGTGGTGAGCTGGGATCTCGGATCCTGCTTCGTTTCCACGTGTGGATCAGGTTCCACCTGGTTTGCAGTCATTGGGTTACGGTGCTGCTGAGAAAAGGGGGGCCTTGTGTTTTCCTGTGAAATAATCTATTAACATGTGTGGTAACGGCTGCAGGAGGGGCTGCTGTTGGCAGAGCGTTTTACCTCTCCAGCAATTTGCAGTCGAAGACACAAGTGAGGTCTGGGTGTGTCGGTGGCACCATTTGCAGTTGGAAAACTGAGGCACGGACAGGCTGAGTGGCGTCTCGTGGCTCTCCCAGCCTCCCCAGAAAATGCCGTAATGAGGCTTGAAATCAGCCCAGTGGGAACTGGCGTCCTTCGTGTCGGAGAAACGACCCAGAAAAGTGCTGGAGCCTCTCTAGGAACAGATTGGTGAAGAGTTCTTGGAAGAAGGGAAAGCTTGCAAAATGATAACATATAGATTGTAACTGTCCTAAAACCACAGGAGCTTCTCCGTTACTGAATTCCAACTTTAAAGCAAACTTGTCCAGCGGAAATGTTGCTTTTTAACCACCCCAATGTTAAATAGTGCCCAAATGCATCATTTTGCAGCGATTCTTTTCCTTCCTTCCTTTCAACCGCTGAAGGTTGCGAGTGGTTGGAGAGTGAAAGCCCCCAAAGGCGCCTCGTTAAACACCCAAGACAAGATGCTAACGGTTCCTTTTGAATCTGGCGGCCGTAGCACAGTCAACATATGGCGTGAGAAGAGGAGCCGATGGCAACAGATTTTTGGTTCATTTTGAGAGAAAAACACAGATAAACACAGGCTTTTGCTGTTTAAAAACTGACTCATCATTTTCATAAAACAAACAGCAAAATCTGGAGGCTCCTGAGACAGGAGAGTGGCTGGGTTTTAATTACGGGCCCAGGAGTGGCTCGTGGGTTTTGCTGCTGGAAATCGATGTCCTGTAAAGCTTTTGGCCGGTTGCGTGGGCTGGAGACGGGAGGTTGCACGTGAGACACGGGGGTGCGCGTGTCCCTGAGCCCTGTGGAGGTGTCACCTCGTGCTCCATGCTTTCCAGGGGGGCAGGGATGAAGAGACCGCTCTGGCCCCAAATTCGAGGAGAGGTTTCAGCCCAGGCAGGGATGCTGCTGCTTGTGCACAAGCCCCTCCAGAGAGGTCCGGGGAGATCCGCCATCCTCCTCTGCCTGCTCCGTTGCATCCCGCACTGGACGGGCACGTCCGCAGCTCTGTGCCTGCCGAGCTTGCGCTTGGAGCAGCGGGCAGGGGCAGGGTGGGCGCCCCGCTCCCCCCAGGCGAGCCCCCGCGAGGGGCCGTGCTGGCACGCCGTGCCCCTGGCAGCGCAGGCAGCCGGGGGGGGCCCGGGGAGCAGAGCCCTGGCAGCGGGAAGGGAGAGATGCCGTAATTGCGTTACACTCCCACGCAGCTGCCGGGGAATGGTGCGCTCGCCCTCCGCCTCCGGGCAGGCTCCCTGCTGGCAGGGCCCCCGCTGCCTCTGCCCTGGCACCCTCTCTGCCTCCCCAAAACACCCTCGCCACCACCCTCTGCTCCCCCCACAGACCCTCCGGGGGCTTTAGCTCCTGCGTCGGCCGCGTGGCCCAGGCCTGGGCAAGGCGGGCAAAGCAGGAGACGGGCAGGCTTTGGCGTTGGGGGTCAGTGAAGTCCCAACAACCGGAGCTTGGCCAGGCACACGGTGCAGAGCTGGGCACAGTCAGGGCTCCGGGGTTGTGTCCCGGGGTCGGCGGTGCCAGCCTGGGTGACCTTGGGCAGCTCATCCCCCTCCGAACCTCCCGTCTCCACCTGCCCGGCTGCCATGAAGCGTGCGCCGATGCCGTCGTAGGCACCTTACGGTGCCGGTGATGGATGGGGGCTAATAATGGAAAATGTGGCGTCAGCTGTCCCGCTTCCCCGGGCACATTGTCCCACAGCTGCAGGAGCTGGGACTGGAGCAGGAAAAGACCCGCTGGCGCGCGGCGGGGGGGTCCCAAGGAATTTTTAACTTTCCAACAGCCGGCGGCAGCGGCTCCTGCGGTGCAGTTGCCGTGAGATGAGTGCGGGAGGTCTCAGCCCGGTCCTGCCTGGGGAGGAGGCGATGGGCCCCGGCGCCGGCGGGCTCCCTGGGGAGGGGGCAGAGGCAAGCCGCGTCCTGCCCGGCACGCGCCAGCACCCGTGCAGGCTGCCAGCAGCCCTCGCCCGCCGGCACGTGCGGTCTGCCCCTCGCACCCGCTGGCACGAGGAGGCAGGGATGGTGCTGGGGTCCCTGCAGCCGCGCTGGGGGCCAGTGGGTGCCAAGTGCAGCCCCTTCCCCTCTGCACATGGGGTCCATCAGCCCTGGGTGTCCCCCCATTGCTGTGGGGTCCCCGAGGTGCCCTTTCCCTGGATGCTTCACCCGGGGCGTGCAGGTGGCGATGACCCTGGGGAGCAGAGGGGCTCGGGGGGGACGTGGGTCCCTCTGAGGCTGCGGGGATCCCAGCTGGGGAGGGTCTGGGGGGGGAGAAACTGGAGGTTTAGGGGCAGCCTTGTCCTGAGGGAGCCCCGGGTTCCCCAGACTGTGGCACATCCCACTCCGGGTGCTGACGTTTGGGGATGGGGGCATGGCTGCCCCTGCACGTCCCCCCCCAAGCCACACAACAGCCTGGGGGCCCTGTGTCCCCCTCATGTCTTTTTGGGGTCCGTCCCCCCCCCAGCAAGCAAGTCTGCTCTAGGTTAAAGGCTGGGCGTGCAAGCTGCAGTGGGCACCACTGTGCCCCCCCCATTTGGGGAGGAGGGATCCTCATCACCTCCCCTTTTTTCCCCCAGGGGAAGGCGCT
Source organism: Calonectris borealis (assembly GCF_964195595.1). Lineage (NCBI taxonomy): Eukaryota > Metazoa > Chordata > Aves > Procellariiformes > Procellariidae > Calonectris > Calonectris borealis. The sequence continues at coordinate 9,278,958 of NC_134333.1, read as the reverse complement.
GCTTTGGGGGTACCCTACCTGGGGAGGGGGGGCGCATCCCTGCATCCCCCATCCCTCCCGGGAACGCGGTGGGAGCGGCCGAGGCGGAGGCGGCCGCCCGCCATCCCTCGCCCCCCCTGCCGCCGTCCCTACTCCTCCTTCCTCCTTCTCCTCCTCCTCCTCCTCTCGCTCGCTGCACGCCGGGGCCGCCGTCACCGCGGGGGCCGGTACGGCGGAGGCCAGGCCTGGACTTCATCGTCATCGTCATCGTCTTGTCCCTCTGTGTGTCCCCCCCCCACCCCAAAACCCGCCGACCCCGGCGAGCTCCATGGTGCGGGAAGGCGGCATGGCCCGAACCCCTTACAGCTCCACGCAGGACATCCAGATGGACGTCTTCGACAACGCCGCCCTCCAGGTGACACCCCCGGGAATTTGGGGACGGGGTGGGGGGGCTGCATCGGTACCATCGCGCGCAGCCCCAGGGTGCATGGCGGGGGGGTGAGCCCCATCGATCCCCCCATCCCAACCCCTACACCCCGTAACGGGGGTGATTTCACCCCCCAGCATGCAAAACAGGGTGCCCCCCACCCATAACCAAGCTACCCGCGGAGGGACCCCAAATGCAGTCACACCCCCCCCCCATAACATCAAGCATCCCGGGGAAGGGGGTGTCCAGCCCCCAGGTTTGGGGAGTTCATGGAGGGGGGGGCTCTGTGCTGCTTGCTGTGTCACTGCTGCCCCCCTCCCACACACCCCGGGGTTTGCCCACCCGGAGCACCCCAGGGTGGGGAGGTGGGTGCTGGGGGTGTCGTGCACACAGGGAAACTTTTAGGAATTGGGAAAACTCTGCCAGTGTGGTGCCCCCCCCAGCCTCGTCCCCTTCACCCTGGGGGGGGGATGGGGAAGGGATGTGTCCCCGGCTGGTCCCAACGGGGTGGGGGCACCGCGGACCTCATCCCCATGGTCTGGCTGGGTGTTGTCACTCCCTCCCCCCGCACACCCCATGGGGACAACCCCCCCCTCCATGGCAGCCTGGGGAGCATCAACCAGTTGGGGTGACAGTTTGGGGGGGGGACAGGGGATGGAGACACAGGCCTTGGCCGCATCCAGCCGCCCGGGTGCTGGGTGTCTCCCGTGCCTCCAGGGTGGTGGGGGTCTCTGGGTGGCTGCAGTGAACCCCACGCCGGCAGCGGGGCCACCGTCCCCACCCTGGGGACCTTCACCACCGAGCCCCAGCCAAGTCCATCCCCTGCTGGGAGCGGCGGGTGGGGTGGGTGGGGGGGCCAGAGTGGGGGGTCCGGGGGCGAAGGACCTAAAAATACCCGGTGCTGCCTGGTGCGGGGACCACCCAACCCCGGGCTGGGTGGCAGCTGGGCCCAGCTGTCCCTCCGAGACGCCGGGGAGGTGACAGCCCCGCTCGCCCCGGCATGTCCCAGCCTCTTGCCCCCCCAGGGCCCCCCCCCACCCCAAGGAGGTGCTGCAGGGGGACACTGGGGCATCCCTGTCTCCTCCAGTCCATCCCAGCAGGAGGCACTGGAGGAAGCTGGGGGTCCCGTGGGGGTGCAGGGCGGGTGCTGGCTGGCGTGGGGCGTGCACGGGTGAGGGAGGGTGCAAATGCTGGGGGGGGGGGGGGGTGTGCACACGCGCGTGCAGGGCTTGGGTGCCGGGGTGGTGGCGTGGGGACGCGGGCGTGCGTGGGGTGCCCCCATAGCAGCCACCTCCCCGGGGCACTGGTTGGGCTCTGGTTTTGCCGGGGCCGGGGGGACCGCGGCGTTCGGGGGCTGCGGCTAGGCTATCCCCAAATCCGATCAGCCCCGCTGGCTCCCTCTCCCCTCCGTGGAGATCGGAGATCCAGCCCCCCAGATACGGCAATGCCGGGTCCCTGGGGAAGGGGCTGCATCGCCCCTGAGCAGGGGGGCAACCCCGTCCCCTCCCTGCCTCAGTTTCCCTTCTCCTGTCCCCCAGAAGCTGGGTTTGCTTGCAGGGCAGGGGTGGGGGGGGACGGAGCATCCCTGGCAGCTGGGGCTGGGGGCCCGGAGCTGTCCCCTGTGTCCTGGGGCTCCAGCGCTCCCCTCCTGCCCCCCTTCTCCTCTCCCCAGGGCAAGTACAGCAAGCGCAAGAGCCGCTTCAAGCGCTCGGACGGCAGCACCTCGTCCGACACCACCTCCAACAGCTTCGTCCGGCAGGTGAGCGGTGGGGGGGGCAGCTGTCCTGGGGGGTCCTGGGGGACCTGCCTGCCTGCGGGGTCCCTTGTCCCCCCCAGGGACCGAGGAAGGGGGTCTGCAACCGAGCCTGGCCTGGGGGGAGCGCGGGCATTGCCGAGCCAGACCCGGCTGTGCCCCCCGTCCCCGCTCTGCCCTGCGGTGGGTGCTGGGGGGAGTCGTCCCCCTCCATATTGGGAGCATTTGGGGTCCTGTAGCCCCCCCAGGGGTTCCCTGCCCCTCCTGGGGGTGCCAGGCAGGGGACGCAGCCCTGGCATCGCCCAGCTGGCATCAAAGCCACCCTCCCCAGCCCCGTCCACCCGGCAGGGCTGCTGGCTTGGCAGCGGCCCCTGTGGCCCCCCCCGGCCCCCACCCCCTGCCCGGCACCGGGCTAAATATACCCGGGGCGGCTGCGAACGTCCCAGGGCTGAAACCTGACCCACGGGTGCCCCAGCCCAGCGCCCGCCCGACCCACTCGCCCCCAGCCCTGCCACCATGGAGATAGCCGGCAAAGACCACCCCGCCGCCCCGGTGAGCGTCCCCCCCGCCCCGCAGCCCCCCGGGACGTGGCCCCCGGCACCCTCCTGTCCCGGCTTGCTGGCTCTGCCCTCGGTGCGGGGTCCCCCTCAGCTCCGTGGGGGTTGGAGCGGGTGGTCCCGGGAGCTGGTGGGACCCACAGGGTCTGCGGGGTGTGGGCATCGTGCCTGGACCCTGGGTGACCCCTCCAGAGGCCCCTCCAGTCTCGCCATGGGGCTGGGGGGCTCAGGAAGGCCCAGACCCCCAGCAGCGGCGGGAAGAGATGGGGCAGCTGGTCCCTGCCCCGTGGCTTTTGGGGAGAGGGTCCCCTGGGGGGCTGCTGCCCCATGGCCGGGGTAGGGGCCTGTGTGAAGGAGAGCAGCCCCCACCTCCCTCGTTTTTGGAAAGGACGGGGCAAATCGGGGACGGGGGCTCCCGCAACCCCGGGGGGCTCCGGTGGGGCTTAGGGGGTTATAGAGGGGCTGGGGGGGAGCAGACTTCGCTGTCCCCCGCAGCACCCACTGCCCCGGAGCTGGGGGATCCCGTGGGTCTCCCCGCTGCCCCCCACCCAGGTTCCAGCCCCAGGGGCTGCGGGGTGAGCAGGGGGTCTCCGATCCCACCCCAGCTGCAGCCTTGTCCTGGGGTGACCCCGGGTCGCCCCACTCCACCCTTTCCCCATTGCCATGGGACCCCTTGGGGGGGACAGCGCTGTCCCCGCTGGCCTTCCCTCGTGTGGGGGACAGCCGGGGGATGGCGGGCAGGCACGGGGGGTCCTCGTTGCCTTCCCGGCTCTGACGAGAGGCCCGGGGAGGCCGGTGGCAGCGGGTTGGGAGCAGGCGCCGGCTCGGTATCACGTTCCCGGCCGGAGCGGTGGGAACAGCTGCGCCGGCCCTCGGCCTGCCGTAACCCCGCCGGGATGCCACCGGGCAGGAGTTGCCCCTGCCTGGGGAGGAGGCAGCTTTCGGGGGTGGTTTCTCCCCAGCGTGCCCAGAGGCCACGGTGATGGGCACCAGCCCTAGTGAGAGGGTCCTGGTGGGAGGAAACGGCTGCGGGGTCGGGCTTGGGGCTGGGTTCCCCGCTTTGGGGGAGGAGGCGCGGGCTGACCCCTCTCCCCGCTCTCTCAGGGCTCGGCGGAGTCCTACACCAGCCGCCCCTCGGACTCGGACGTGTCGCTGGAGGAGGACCGGGAGGCGCTGCGCAAGGAGGCCGAGCGCCAGGCCATGGCGCAGCTGGAGAAAGCCAAGGTGGGACGGCTGGGCTGGAGACCCCCCCGCCTGCCCTCGCCTCCCCCGGTGCGGGCAGGTACCCCTGCCACCCACCCGGCCCCTCTGCGCGCCCTGCCCCGGCAGGATGGGACCCGCTGCGGGAAGGGGCTGAGCCCAGGCACAGGGACCCCCCCCGTCCCCCCCGCGCTGCCCCTGCTCTCCATCCCCGCGGCATCCCGTCCCCTGACGCGGCGGCCCCAGGATCACTGGGTGGCATTGGGAAGGCAGTAAGGTATACTGGGTGGAACTGGGAGCCCGGATGCCTGGGTTCTCACCTTGACTGAACACCCACCGTGCCTCAGCTGCAGGCCCAGGGCAATTAGCTAATGAGCCCCTCGTTAGCTCCGGGGGCCTTGTGGCCACAATATCCCCAGCCCAGGCTCCGGTGGGCGGCCGCGTCGCGGTGCCCATAGGAGCCGAGCCCGCCCGGCTGCCGGCCGGTCACACCGGCACCTGCCCGGCCCAAGGGGGGTCTCCGCCGTTTGGGGTGGGGGAAGATGCTGAGCCCTCTCCCGTTGGCAGACGAAGCCGGTGGCGTTTGCCGTGCGGACGAACGTCGGCTACAACCCGTCCGCCAGCGACGAGATGCCGGTGCAGGGCATGGCCATCTGCTTCGAGCCCAAAGATTTCCTGCACATCAAGGAGGTGGGGACCGGGCTGGGGGGGCTGGCAGGGGTGCGGGGCTGGGGTCGCTCTGGGGGTGGCAGCCCTGGGGGTGGGTGTTGGGGGTTTCAGGCGTTTCCCCCCCTCTCCGGTGCAGAAGTACAACAACGACTGGTGGATCGGGCGGCTGGTGAAGGAGGGCTGCGAGGTGGGCTTCATCCCCAGCCCCGTCAAGCTGGAGAACATGCGGCTGCTGCAGGAGCAGAAGATGAGGCAGAACCGCCTGAGCTCGAGGTGGGGCTCATCCCGGACCCCCCCGGCTCCCTCCCGGCCCCTCCATCCCACCCTCACCCCCGGCCCCCTCTCTGTGCTTCTCCCATCCAGCAAATCGGGGGACAACTCCAGCTCCAGCCTGGGCGACGTGGTGACGGGGACCCGCCGGCCCACCCCCCCGGCCAGCGGTAAGAGTGTCCGGGGGCCCCGCAGCCCCTGGCCTGAGCGGGGCAGGTCCAGCCTGGGAGGGTCCTTCACCCCCCCGGGTAACCCCCCCCTCATCCGCAGCTCTGGCCCCTCCGCCCCGGGTGCAGGCAGGCGGGTGCATCCCCCCCTCCCCCAGGGACCCCCTCTCCCCTGCTTCTCCCCCCTCCCATCCCCACCACCCTCCTGCTCTTCCCAGCCCCCCCACCTCCATTTTCCCCTTCTTCCATCGCCATTATCGCTCTTCTTTTCTCCCTCCCCTCTCCCCGGCTCCGGCTGCCCCTCCGTCCCCAGGTGCCCTGGACATGCCTAGCTTTGCCTTTGACCCCGATGAGTTAGAGGAGGAGGAGGCCATGGAGACCCACCGCTCCCCTAAGAGTAGCGTGAGCAGTGTCACCACCCCCCCCGCCCACACCAAGCGCATCCCCTTCTTTAGGAAGGTAACGGCACCCGCCGGCCCCGCGCTCGCCTGCTGCACCCTGCCTGCCCTAACACTGCCTGGGAGGGCTGGCGGGGGCACCCGCCGGGTGCTGGGGGCCACGCGCTGCCCGAGCACCCTGCCTGCGCCGCCACGGCGTGTCCCCGCGCCGCAGCATGGGCATGAGCGTCTGCAGGGGACGGGGGTGTCCCCCGTGCACCGTGGGGTGGGACAGTCCGTGGCTGCCTCCCTCCGTGGGCCACAGGGTGGATCAGTCTGTGGCTGCCTCCCCCCATGATCTATGGAATGGATCAGTCCATGGCTACATCCCCCCTGTGGTCCATGGGATGGATCAGTCCGTGGCTGCCTCCCCCCATGATCTATGGAATGGATCAGTCCGTGGCTACATCCCCCCTGTGGTCCATGGGATGGATCAGTCCGTGGCTGCCTCCCCCCATGATCTATAGAATGGATCAGTCCATGGCTACATCGCCCCTGTGGTCCATGGGATGGATCAGTCCATAACTGATCCTCCCCCCGTGTTCCGCGGGATGGATCAGTCTGTGGCTGCCTCCCCCCATGATCTATGGGATGGATCAGTCCGTGGCTGCCTCCCCCCCACGATCCATGGAATGGATCAGTCCGTGGTGCCTCCCCCAGTGGGCCATGGGGTGGATCAGTCCGTGGCTGCCTCCCCCCATGATCTATGGAATGGATCAGTCCATGGCTACATCCCCCCGTGGTCCATGGGATGGATCAGTCCGTGGCTGCCTCCCCCCATGATCTATGGAATGGATCAGTCCATGGCTACATCCCCCCGTGGTCCATGGGATGGATCAGTCCATAACTGATCCTCCCCCCATGTTCCGTGGGATGGATCAGTCCGTGCCCCCCCCACCCTCCCCATTGCCTGGGGTCCCCCAGTGTGCGCATGGTGTGTGCCAGCACGGCCGGTGTCTCGTCTCCCCCCGCGAATGGGAATGGACTGTTCCTCCCCCCTAAACTGGGCAGAAGCTGGGGGGCTTTGGGCGCAACCAAACCAGCCTGGCGGGGGGGGCGGGGCGGTCTCCAAGGGCTGGTGGGGGCGAGCAGGCTCGGGGGGGGCCGAGCCGCCCCCCGCTGCCCCCCATCCCGGTTTCCAAGCCCCCCAGAGCCCCCGCTTGCACCCCAAATCTAACTAAGAGCAGGGCGCTGCTTCATGTGAAACAGTCTCGTGGGGCAGCCCCCCGGGGGGGACACACGCATCCCCTGGGGCAGCCCCCCGGGGGGGACACACGCATCCCCGGGCCCCCCCAGCCCAGCTCGGTGCCCCCGCTCCCCGCGCCCGCGGGTAACACGCATGCCTTGTTTGTCTTCTCTCGCCCCCCCGGCCCCGCGCGGCCTCTCGGGACGTAGCGAAGCAGAAGCAGAAATCGGTGAGTAGCGTCAGGACCCCCCGGGAGGGCCCGCGGGGAGGGGGCGGGTGCCCCCCGCTTGCAGCCCCCCCCCCATCCCCAGAGCTGCCCCCGCAGGGGCGAAGCCGAGCGTCCCCCAGCGTCGTCCCCCCCCGGCCCCGCTAACGCCCGGCTCTGCCCCACAGGCCGAGCACGTGCCCCCGTACGACGTGGTGCCCTCCATGCGGCCCATCATCCTGGTGGGGCCGTCGCTGAAGGGCTACGAGGTGAGGAGTGGGGGGCATGGGAGGGGGGATACGGGGGGGACCCCGGCCCCATGCTCTCCCTCGCTGCCTTCCTCCCTCCCCAGGTCACGGACATGATGCAGAAAGCCCTCTTCGACTTCTTGAAGCATCGCTTTGATGGCAGGTGAGACAGGCGGCTGCATGGCTGGGGGACCCTTAACACCACGGGGGGACCCCTAACCCCCTAACCCCATGGGGGACCCCTAACCCCGTGGAGGACCCCTAACACCACAGGGGGACCCTTCACCCCATAGAGGGACCCCTAATCCCATAGGGGACCCCTAACCCCGTGGAGGACCCCTAACCCCATGGAGGACCCCTAATCCCATGGGAGGACCCCTGACACCACAGGGGGACCCTTCACCCCATAGAGGGACCCCTAATCCCATGGGGGACCCCTAATCCCGTGGAGGACCTCTAAGCCCACGGGAGGACCCCTAACACCACGGGGGACCCCTAACCCCGTGGGGGGACCCTCAGCCCTGCCCTGTGGTTCTTGCTGTTGGGTGGGTTCTCTCCCCCGAGGAGCAGGAGTCCTGTGGCTCCAGCTCCAGGCAGCCCTGTGCACAGGGTGGGAGGAAGGGGGTGGAAGGAGGGTCCCGTCCCACCCCCCAAAGTAGTGGGTATGTACGTGGGGGGAGGTTGCACCCTCTGTTGCTCTCCCACCCGCTCGTGCCCTCTCCGTCTCGCAGGATCTCCATCACGCGGGTGACGGCTGACATCTCCCTGGCCAAGCGCTCCGTCCTGAACAACCCCAGCAAGCACACCATCATCGAGCGCTCCAGCACGCGCTCCAGCCTGGGTAAGGCGGCGCCGCGGCTCGGCCGCCCCGCGCTGACCCCCGCCCGGCCAGGCAGCGCGACCCCCCCAAGCCTCCATCTGTATCAGCCTGGCAGCCTCCCGTCCCCCAGCCCGTCCGTCCCGGGGTGCTCGTCCCGCCTGTGCCGGGGCACGGCTTGTGGGGGTGAGGTGTGGGGTCCGCTGCCGCAGGGTGTCTAACATGGGGGGGACCCGGGGCCCTGCGCTCCCCCCCGGTCGGTTTGACTCAGTCTTTCTGCCCCTCCTCCCCTTTTATCTTCTCTCTGTTGTGTTTTTCTTTCCTTTCCTTTTTCTCCTTTCCTTTGGGTTTCCTCCCCTCCGCGCTGCTTCCTTCCTCCCCTGCTCCTGATACAGATGTCTTGGGTATGTAGCTTGGACCCGCCGGGACCCCTGGCAGCCCCCTGCCCGGCGGGGGGCAGTGGGGGACGTGTCCCCTTGGATCCCCGTCCTCCTGCCTGGCTGTGACCAGGCTCTGGGACGCAGCAGGGTCCAGCCACCTGGGCAGAGTCTGAGGGCTGGGGACACCCTGGTCACACAGCCTCGTCTGACCCCCCACCCCAAGTGTGTGTGGCCCGGGGGGCTTTGCCCCTTCCTCACCCACCCCTCCAGTGCTGGGAGCCCACTGCCACCTCCTTCCTGCAGTGAACTCCCCCGTCCCTGGGGCTGGGGTGGCATTGGAGGGGCCAAGTCCCAGTACAAGACCCCTCCTGCTCCTGTCCCCATCCCGTTCCTCTGGTCACATCTCCCAGCAGTTGTCCTCGCAGCCCCCACGTGCTCGCCCGTCCCCCCGCGCTGTCCCCCTGACCCTCGCTGTCTCCCTGCCCCGGCAGCCGAGGTCCAGAGCGAGACCGAGCGCATCTTCGAGCTGGCGCGGACGCTGCAGCTGGTGGCCTTGGACGCCGACACCATCAACCACCCGGCCCAGCTGGCCAAGACGTCCCTGGCCCCCATCATCGTCTATATCAAAATCACTTCCCCCAAGGTCGGTGTGGGCCCCGGGGCGGGTGGGGGGCAGCCCCAGACCCCGCCCCGCCGTGCTGGGGGGGCCGGGCGGTGGCGGGCCGGGTCCCTGCGGCCACCCCGGGCTGCCCTCTCCTGCCCCAGGTGCTGCAGCGGCTGGTGAAGTCCCGGGGCAAGTCCCAGGCGAAGCACCTCAACGTGCAGATGGTGGCCTCCGACAAGCTGGCGCAGTGCCCGCCTGTGAGTACGCCCCGCCCCACCCCGCCCTGCCCCGCCCTGCTCCACCCTGCCCCGCCCTGCTCCACCCTGCCCCAGCCCCTGCCCAGCCTCCGCCACCGCCCTGCGGCCATTGGGTCCGCCCACCCCATCAGAGGCACCACCCCTGCAGGCCAGAAGCTCCTCCCACCACCTCATTCTGGTGTAAGGCTCCACCCATTTGTGGCCCAGAAGCTCCACCCCTAGATGCCAGAGTCTCCACCCACCACCTCATTGATGTCAGATGCTCAGCCTCCAATGCTAGAGACTCCGCCCCAGCAGGCTAGATGCTCCTCCCACCACCTCAGCTTGGACCACAAGCTCCGCCCTGGGTCCAGAAGCCCCGCCCTGTCCCATAGGCCCCGCCCTGTCCCATTGGCCCTGCCCTGTCCCATAGCCTCCACCCTGGGTCCAGAAGCCCTGCCCTGGTCCCGCCCTGCCCCGCCCTGCCCCGCCCTGGCCCACGGTCTCCTCCCGCCCCCAGGAGATGTTCGACATCGTGCTGGACGAGAACCAGCTGGAGGAGGCCTGCGAGCACCTGGCCGAGTACCTGGAGGCCTACTGGAAGGCGACGCACCCCCCCAGCAGCAACCCCCCCAACCCGCTGCTCAACCGCACCATGGCCACGGCCGCCCTGGCCGCCAGCCCCGCGCCCGTCTCCAACCTCCAGGTACAGGTGCTCACCTCCCTGCGCAGGAACCTGGGCCTCTGGGGACGCGGGGGCACCGAGACCACCCCCAGCCCCCCCGGACCCCTCGAGGAGCACGCGCTGTGAGATGGCAGCGGGGATGCCCTCCCCCCCCCTCCGCCCTCAGGGACACCCCTGGGATCGGGGCCACCCCGGGGAACTGCGGCTCCCCAGGAGTGGGACCATCCTTGGGATCGCCCTGGTGGGGACCTGTGGCCCCCCAGGGGTACCGCAGCCCCCAGGGGTGGGACCGACCCGGGGATCACCTCCCCTGGGGACCTGCTCCCCACCCTGGGTTTGGGGCCACCCTGGGGAACTGCAGCCCCCCAGGTTTGGGGCCACCCTTGGGATTGGGGCCGCCCTGGGGAACTGCAGGCCCCTGGGGTGGGACCATCCCTGGGATCGCCCCCCCAGGGACCTGCTCCCCGTCCTGGGTTTGGGGACACCCCTGGGATTGGGGCCACCCCTGGGGTTCTGCTCCCCTTCCAGGATTGGGGCTATCCCTAGGATCAGCCCTGGGGATCTGCTCCCTGCCTGGGACTGACGCCAAGCCCGGAGTCGGGGTCCCCCTGGGGATCTGTGCCCCCTCCCAGGCCTGGAGCCCCCCTGGGGATTGGGGCCCCCCAGGAACCTGCCCCCTCCAAGACCCCTGGGAATGCGGGTCCCCTCTGTGCCTCCCCGGGGCTGCCGGGGTGCCAGAGCCCCCACTCTCACGCATCTCGGGGGAGCCGCGGCGGTGGCGAGGACTTCTGGGGTGTCCTGGTGTGGGCGAGGGCCGGCTGGGAGGGGGGTGCAGAGCCCTGTCCCGCCGTGGGCTTCACGGTGCTGAGCCCGGGGGGTCCGCAGCACCCACCCAGGGCATGAGGCAGAGGAGGGACGTCTGTCCTGTGTTGTCTGTCGCTAATTCTTCCAGCGAGCGGGACGCCGCTGGCGCGCCAGCCCCCGCCCCGCAGCTCTTCCCCCCCGTCACCCCCTTCCTGCCCTGGCCCTGCCCTGGCGACCCCCCCCCAAAACCGGTGCCGTTTGGCGCCGGGCTGAGACCTGCCGCCGTGGTGGCCCGGGTGAGCGGTGCGGTGCGGGCAGGCCAGGCTGGGCAGGAGCGCATGTGCCCCCCCGCCAGCCCCGTGGCTAACCCGCCCCCCACTAACCCCCCCGTCCGTCCGTCCGTCCGTCCGTCCCTCCTTGCACGGTGTGGTTGCTTCTCCTAACCAGGGTCCGTACCTGGTGCCCGGGGAGCCGCCGCGCGAGGGGGAGCACGGCCGCCTCCGGCAGGGCCCGGGCGAGGCGGGGGGCCGCGAGCAGGGCCGACCCCCCCCGCCGCCCGCCCGCCCGGCCCCCCGCAGCCTGTCCCGCCAGGACACCTTCGACTCGGAGACCCCGGGCAGCCGGGATTCGGCCGGCACAGAGCCCGGCGATTCCTGCTGCATGGACATCGAGACGGACCCCGGCGAGGAGGAGCCGCCGGGTCCCCCCGGTGCCGGACCCCGTGTCCCCCCCGGCCACCAGCGCCCCGGCGCCTGGGACGAGGACGAGCCCGGGCGCGAGAGCCGGGGGCTGCGGGGCCGAGCCAAGGGCCAGGACCGCTACTGCCCCGACCCACCGGAGACCCTCGGCCTCGACCAGAGCGACGTGGAGGGCTGGGGCCAGGACGTTTACATCCGTTAGGGTGAGGGGGTGCAGGCAGGGGATGGGCCCCCCCACCCAGCACTGGCTTTGGGGTGGGGGGGAGCCCCGCTGGTTGCCTTTGCGCCCCCCCTAGAGCCCAGCCAGCCATGCCATGGGGAGCCCCTGCTTTGCCCTGGGGGCTCCCCCTGCCCCACTCCTTGGTGTGGGGGGGTCTCCCCTCCTCGCCGCAGCCCCCCAGCATCTCGCGGTGCCTCGGGCCCTCCCTGCCTGGCAGGGAGAGCAAGTGACCAAAGGGGACCCCGGGGGCTCTGCCCGCGGCCAGCGTGTCCCCGTCCCCTGGGCACGGGGTGGGGGGCCGTGCTCCCCCCCCAGCCCCTGCCTGCTGGCTGCCCACCCCCCCCGGGTGCCCCCGCTTCTCCATGGTGCTGTTTGCCACCCGGCTGCAGGGGGACCCCTGAGCTGGTGGTGGTAGTGGGGGGGTCCCTGCCAGCTGCCCCCCCCCTCCAGCCAGTGCCTGCAGCCCAGCACTGCACCCCTGCAGGGCTGCGACCCACAGCACCCCCCGGACCCCCCAGCAGCTGTCGGGGGGGTGTGCATGCGTGTGTGGTGTGTGCAGGGCTTCGGGGTGCTCCAGGCGGTGGAGGGGTCCCCGCTGCCCCAGGCCGTGCCCCCCTGGGGTGCTGCCTGCCTGGGGCGGGGGGCAGTTTGCATGTGTTTGCCTTGGAGGGGCTCTGCCTGAATGGGGGGGTGGGGGCAAATCTGAGCCAGTTTGGGGGGGTCTAACACGTGCTAACAGCTGCCCAGCCCTGGCCTGCCGCAGCCGCGGCAGCACCCAGAGGGTCCCTCTGCCCTGGGGGGCCCCGCGCCGCCCCCCCTTTCCCTGGGACCGCCGGGGTGCGCCGGGCAGCGCCAGGCCCCTGCCCCCCCACAACCCCCCCTGTGCCAACCCCCCCGCCGTGCCTGTCTGCTCTCGCCCCGTCCAGCTCTGTCCGTCTGTCTGTGAGCCTGTCTGTCCGTCCCCCCCTGCCCAGCAGGGCTGCCTTCGCCCCCCCCCCAGCACCCCGGGGCACTGCCTTCTCCTGCGCCCGCCCCGGAGTGTCCCTCGTCCCCCCACCTCTGCAGGGGGTGACCACACCAGGGTGGGGTGGGGACACCCCACATCCAGCCCTCACCGTGGGGCCAGGCTCGCCCCATTTAAGGGGCAGCCCCTTGTCCCCCCCACCCCCCGGGGCGATGCTGGGGGTCCCCGGGGTCACTGCCTTACCCAGACCACCAGCCTTGCCAGCCCAGGTCGGGGGGCTCGGGGGCATCCAGCTCTGCCGCTGCCAAGCTGTCTCTGCCCATTGTGTGCCTCAGTTTCCCCTTTTTTTGGGGGGGGGAACTCAGTGTCACTGCCTGCCAAGTGCTTTGAGACCCACCTGCCTCGGTGCTTGCCCCCGCGGCGGCCGGGGTCCGGGCAGTGGACCCCCCCGGCCCTCCCGCGGGCAGAGGGACGTCCCGTATTTATGTCACTCCACAAACTTTATTTAAAAACCCGACAAAGTGTATTTTATTTATTTATTCTCGTTGGTGTGTGGGGGGACTCGCCCCGCTCGCTTGGTTCTTTGTAATAAACATTTCGGTGAGACCTGCCCCGCAGCCGTGCCTGGTGGGCTCTGCGCCGGGGGGGATGCACAGGGTCCGCAGCCGCCGGGGCCAGCGCTGAGACCGGGCACAACTCGTCTCTGCAGTGACCGCCACGTCTCTCCCTGGGGTGGGGCCTTCAGCGGGTGCCTGGGGAGGGGGCACTGCCGGGGCCGAGACAGGGACGGAGCTGGGACCTGCCCGGCTCCTGTGGAGGGACAAAGACCTGAAGCAGGAGTTAGTGGGGCTCCTGCCGCCCCGCTGCCAGGGTGATGGTCGCTGGCGGCAGCCGGGCTCGGCGCGGCGCTCGGCCAGCTCTGGAGACGCTATTTACAGGGAATAAATACAGCGCTGCCGGCTCAGGGCTGCCGGCACCTCCACTCGCTCTTCTCCGGCCAGTACTCGAACGCCTTCCTGCGGAGAGGACACGGGGACGTCGGTGGCACCTCGGTCCCTGCCACATTTCCACCCCCCCGCACCCAGGGCAGGACCCAGGTGTCCCCCACTCCCCCTCCCCGGCTCGGGGGTCCCCGGCAGCCCCGTACTCACTCTCGCCCGGGCGCGGTGGCCCGGCAGACCAGCCCGGCCTGGCAGGGGCAGACCTGGTTGATGCTGAAGGCCAGACCCCCGGGGGGCACGTGGCAGCTCTGGGCCAGCGCCAGCCGCCGCTGGCACACCCGCTCGCCATGCCGCCGCGCGCAGCAGCCGCCCGCGCCGCAGTCCTCGTCCTGCTGGCACCGGGCTCCTGGCGGGGCGGAAAGCAGGGTTAGGGGAGAGGGGACCCCCACCCCGTCCCCAGGCTGGGGGACAGGGATGGGGCTGAGTGCCCCCAGCACCCGTTGGCTTTGCACCATCAGGGCTGATGCTGGAGGTTGCCCCCCACCCCATCAGCATCGCGTCCCCCAGCTCCCAGGGTTGAGGCTGGGGGGGCTGTCCCTTGTGTGTGTGTCCCCCGACCCCATCCCAGACCCCTGCTCACCCTCCTGCCCGTCGGGGACGGGCTCCTGGCACTTCCCGAACATGCAGAGGAGGCCGTGGGCGCAGTGGGTGTCGCGGCGGCAGTACTGCCCCGCGGGGCGCGTGGGCAGGCACAGCCCGAAGTGCTCGTCGCAGAAGCGCCCGTGGGCGCAGGGGCTGGCGGGGCTGCACGCCGTCACCTGCGTGGGGGGACAGCGCACGTCAGGGGTGGGGGCCCCATCCCTGACCCCATCCCCGACCCCGGGACAGGTCTGAAACAGCAGCACGGGGCAAAAACTGTCTGGTCGCACGTTAGGAAGCGAAGCAGGGCTGGGTGTGGGAGCGTTGTAGGGGGGCGAAGGCCGGGGGCAGCTCAGCAGTGCCCGGCCAGGCTGGGGCACAGCGGGGATGGGAGACCCCTCCCTGCGGGAAACCCCCCGCAGCGGCTCCAGGGTTTTCTCTCGGGAAAAGAAAACCCGACGCGGGGTGGGGGGGCGGCCGTGGGACCGGGAGCGGCGCGGGGCGGCGGGGCTGCCGGAGCCCGTAAAAGTCCTGCTCCAGGTGAGGCTCGAACTCACAACCTCGGCATTGCTCCGCGTACTGCCCTATAAGTACCGCGCGCTGACCGATTGCGCCACTGGAGCGCCCGGCGCCGCCCGCCGCGCCCGCGCTCCCTCCCGGCCCCGCCGCCCGCCCCGGGCCCCGGCTGCAACCCCGGCCCCCACCCTGCTGCAAGCTCAGCTCCCACCCCTGCTCCCACCCTGCTGCAAACCCAGCTCCTGCTCCTGTACCCACCCCTGCTCCCACCCCAGCTGCAAACCGTGCTCTCACCCTGGCTGTAAACTCAGCTCCCACCCCTGCTGCAACTGCACCCCCTCTTCCTCTCCCCCAGGAACCCCACACCCTGGAGGGGGGCACCCACCACTCACCTCCTCCAGGTTGTCCCCGGGGCCAGCGCTTCTGCCCAGCGCGGCTTCATCGGGCAGGTGCTGGGGCAAGGAGTACATCCAGGCCCAGAGGTAGCCGGAGGCGGCGGGCAGGAGCGAGGCGACGAGGCAGAGGGTGGCTGGGGACATCGGCATGCTGCTGGTGGGTGGCACTGGGTGCTCGGGCCTGGGGCGCTGGGTATATGTAGCCCACGGCCTATCTTGGCCCCTGCTGCTAAAACTGTTTGCCCACCTAATGGGGAAGGAGGAGGCAATCAGGGGTTAAGGGATTTACATAATTGCCAGCCTTCCCCTCGCTGGGTGCAACAGCCCCAAAGTAAACGGCCCCCTCGGAGCAGTCTGGCTCTGGCGCCTGGTCGGCACCAGCACCATCCCCGTCCAGTCTTGGGTGCAGCCCGGGGTGCCCTGGGTCCCTGCCAGCCCCTCGGGTCCCCCCGCGGCTCGGGGTGGCAGTGGGTGCCAGGGCCCTGCCAGGCACCAAGCAGCTCCATGCAAGAGCGGGCTTCGGTGCAGGCTTCGGTTCCCGGGTTTGTCCCCCCCTTTCCTGGGGCGGGGGGACGAGGGGGGAGAGAGCAGGGGGCAAAAGCTGTGATCCCCAGGAAGGGCAGCGGTGGGCACATGGTTGGCATCTGACCTGTATTTTGTCACCCCCACTCCCCTGCCACCATCTGCCCCCACCCTCCGTGCACACACAGGTCTCCCGGGGGTGACAGGCTTTGCACCTTCCCTAACGGCTTTGCAAACGAGGTGTTTGCGTGTCCAGGCCCTTATCTCCCGGCTGAGCTGGCACCGGCGCTGGGCAAACCCGCAAATGGCTTCCCCTGAGCGGATCCCCTGGACAATGCCACCGTCGCGTCCCCAAACATGGAGGGGGGGGCTAAGCCAGGGCCGCCCCATGCTCCCCCCAACCACTCCAATACACTTTGCAGAGCGAAGAGCCGCCCCAGGGCTGGTTCCCAGTTGCCGGACGGTGGCACGGGGCCTGCGGCAATGCTCCAGGTGGGTTTTGTCCCCAGGGGTGGCCGGGGCACGACGGGAGCTGGTGGCTCACTGGGAGCGGGGTGCACCAGGATCTCCCCTCCTTTGGGCTCCAGGGACGTGTCCTGCTGCAGGGAGGGAGATCATCCTCCCCCGGGGTTTCCCTCGCTGGGATTCTGCTGCCCTGGGCAATTCCCCCTGCCTTTATGCCTCAGTTTCCCCATCCATATAAAGGAAGGCGGTGGGGCTGATGGGTGACACAGGGCATGCCCTCGACCAGTGACTGGAAAACCAACGTGGTTGCTTGCACCACGGTCACCCTAAATGTCTTTTCTCCCCGTGGTCCAGGAGGTGCCGGTGCCCGGGGCAGGCTGCGGGCCAAGACGCCTGGATCCGGCCCCGCGTGCAGCCCCCGCTCGCCCTGCGCGCGTTTGCACAGCGGCTTAGGGAGCAAATATTGACCTCGCTCCTCGGGCACAATCACGGCCGCTCCCCCCATCCGTCTCCCGCTGGGTGCTCGCCCCATCGCTGCCGTCTCTGGCTAATCCCCCCCAGCACCATGGGGGCCCTGCAGAGCAGCTCTGCTCCCCCAAAGCCTTAGGGCTCCCCCAGCCCCGGCAGCTCTGGGGGGGGGGTTTGTGCTCCTGCAGCCCCCTGAGCCCTGCGGTGGGGTCCACGGCCTGGGCCCCGCTTTGCAGAAAACTCAGGGTTTGGCTCCATCCTGCTCTCTGCAGACAGGGTTTTGGGGCTGCTGGTGCCACGTCCCCCCCGACCGCTGAGGCCTGGGATGAGCGTGGGGGCCGGACCCTGCCTCTGCCCCCCACCCTCCCGCTGCGCAGGCAGGGGTGGGGGGACACGGCGCGTGTGTGCTGCATGGGGCAGGTCAGATGGGGGGAGTGTGTGTGTGCACTGCAGCTGCGTGTGCATGTGGGTGTGCACGGGTGTGCGTGGGTGTGCACGGGTGTGCGTGGGTGTGCAGAGGCCCAGCCGTGCGGCGCTGCCGCTATCAGAGCCCGCCCGGCGCAGGCCGGCAGCGGGGGTATAGCTCAGTGGTAGAGCATTTGACTGCAGATCAAGAGGTCCCCGGTTCAAATCCGGGTGCCCCCTTGTTTTGTTTTTTTTTTTCCCCTTGGGGGATCCCTCTTTTTTCCACCCCGTTTTTTTGCTCCCCAGCCTCCGTGGCAGCCAGGGGAGGTCGCATCCTGCTGCCGCCTGCTCCCCGCAGCCTCCGGGTGTTCCTGCCGCGGGCTTTCTCTTGCAGAAGGAGGGATCTAGCTCTCGGCAGGGACCCCCAGAGCGGTGCCGACCCCCCAGCTTCCTCAGTTCAGAGCAGCTGAAGGGCCCCACACCACTCCCGCACCCCCTGCCTTCACCCACGACCCGGGGTGCTGGGCTGGGGGGGCCGGCATCGCTCCCCAGGCCCTCGGCACGCGGCACATCTCTGGGGGTGTTTGCACCCTCCTCCTGCTCCAGCACTCGGGGTGCCCCGGGCCCCCTCACCCGGGGCTGAGCCACCTCCCGGGTACCAGGGACGGAGGGGCTGGGGTGCAGCCTGAGCCCCCCAAAGCGCTGCCCAAATCACGGTGTGGCCGAGGCAGCCTGGAGCGTCGGGCTGCTCCCGAGGCTCTGCAGTGCCAGTTGGACCCCCCCACCCTGCGACCCCCCCACCCTGCGACCCCCCCACCCCGCGACCCCCAGCCCCCCGGTAACCAGTGCTCCTGCTGCAAAGGGAAAAACCAGGGGAGTGGAAAGACGACGAACGCCTGCGCTGCGGAGACGCGTCCCCTGCGGGTTTGCTGATGGGGGAACCCGGGGGGGCGAGGGGTGGGACGGGGCGCTGGACCCCCAAACACGGTGGCTGCGATTGCCGTGCAGCCGCTCCGGCTGCTCGTCACTGGACGGCAGCTGGCGCGTGGGGGGACACGCGCGGCCACGCGCTGGCTTTGGGGGGCCATGTACCCCCGTGGGGCTGGGGGGCTCGGTGAGGCTGGGGGGGCTCAGCCGAGCAAACCCCCCTGCAGCCCGGTGCAGGGTCACCGACCCCGGGCTGCCCGCAGTGAGGACAGGGCGGTGGGACCCCCCAGCCTCGCTGGTGTCCCCCCCTCTTCCTGGGGGCCGGGGCGGGGGGGTCAGCACATGGAGACCGATTTCCCTCCAGGGAGGGAGGGAGACAGACCCGGCTCGGGGCAGCCGCCAGCTCTGCCCGGGACGGGGGGACGCTGCGCGAGCCCCCCGAGCGCGGGGTGGGGGGTCCTGCCGCTAGCTCCATCCCCGCTGCACCCCCGGCTCCATCCCCGTCCCTCCCCACCCCCTGCCCCACCCCCTGCCCCACCCCCGGCCCCACCCCCGGCTCCCGCCCGGGCTCCGGCTCCCGCTCCCGCTCCGGCTCCGTGCGCGGCTCCCCGGGGGTGCCGGCCCATGGCGGGGCGCTGAGCCCCCCCCCAGCAGAGCCGGGGCCGAGCGGGGCCCGCCGCCCCCACCATGCGCTGGGGGGGCCTGATCCTGCTCTGCCTGCTGCGCGGGGCGCTGGGCGCGCCGGGCCCGCGGGGCGCAGGTAGGGGGGCCGGGGGGCGGCGGTGGGGGGACCCCCCGGGAGTGGGGGTCGAGGGGGGCCCCGGGTGCGCACCGCCGTGCACGGCCCCGGGGGCCTGTGCGCCCGCCCGGACCCCGCCGGCGGTTGCTGTGTCCGCGGTCCCGCGTGGGTAGCGGGAGGCGTCACCCCTTGCCCGGGCCGCCTGCGTGCCCCTCGGCTGCCGCGCTCCGCGGAGCGGGCTGCGCTTTGGGGGTGTCTTCGTGCCCCCCCTGGCCACGCAGGTGCGTGTCACGCTGCACCCCACAGCCGGCTGCGCCCACAGCGGTCACCTGCGGTGTGGGACCTGCCGTGGGGGTCCCACTCCCCGCCCCACGTCCCCCCGCAGCCCTGGCATCTCCGTGGCGGAGGTGCTGGCACCGTGGGGTGCCCGGACCCCTCCTAGCCATGCCGGGCAGCCCTGGGGCGGAGAGGGGGCTGTGGCCCCGCTGCCGGGGTGCTCCCCCCCCCGGATTCCCCCACCCGGGGCGCCCCGTGGCACAGCTGGTGGTGGCCTGGCTGTGGGCGCAGCCGTCCGGCGAGATTTTGGGGAGGACACTGGTGCCTCCGTGGGGGCTCGTTAGAGCCTGCGGGAAAGGCTCTGGGGCACCTCAGACCTCCCAGCAGCAGCGAGGGGCTGGGGCCCCCCCCGTGCCCCCAGGGAAGGTGAGCACGACCCCCAACCACGGAGCCCCTTTCCCCGTCGGCAGTGGGGTGCATCCCGGCGGCTGCGTGCTCCTGCCAGCTCAGCCCCGCTCCTCCCTGCCTCAGTTTCCCCTCCCGGAGGCGCTGGGGACCGAAACCAGCTCCACGGGACAGCTCGGGAGGGGCCCAGGAGCTCGTTAGGCAGTAATTAGCTCCCTCTCCCCGGGGGACCCCGGGCTGAAGGCGGGAGCGCTCTCCCAAGGGCGAGGGGAGCAGCCTGCGGCCCCGGCGGCTGTTTTTGCTGTCCCGCTCGCTGGGGACAGACGTTCTGGCTCAGTCCCTGCCCGTGGGCGAGCGTGTGCCGGCCGCACCGCCTCCGCCCGTGCCGAGCTGCCAGGAAATCTCATGAATCTCTGCAGATTTGGTCCCAAACGGCTTTTTCACCCCCCCCTCCGATCCTGCACTCTGTTTCTGGCCTCCGCTCCCTCCCCAGGGCTGGAGCTGGGCAGGGAGAGATGCGGCAGGAGGGGACCAGGGACACTTTCTTTTGGAGATGGATGCTTGGAGTCTGCCCCGGCACCCGGACCCCAAACCAGCCCGGAGGAGGGGACCAATGGCTGGGGACATCGAGGACATGGCCACGCTGGTGCCTCGTTGCTGAAGCCGCATCTTCCCCATCCCCAGGGCCCCGCGCTCCTCCCCGTGCGCTGGCATGTGCGGGGTGCGTGCTGAGCTTGGGGGGGGTGTTGTAGGCGTTTTGCCTCCTTTCACCCCTCCATCCCAGCTCTCCTCCCCTGGCCGTGGGTGTCTGTCACCTGTCCCTGCACCCCACGGCCATCCCTGACCCGAGAAGCCCTTCCCTGCGTCCCCATCATCACGGTGATGCTGCTTATCAGGGCTGAGACCCCCCCAAACTCGTGTCACCTAAGCAGAAGCTGCCTTGCTGGAGGAGAGGGCTGATCCCAGCCCGGAGGCGGTTGCCCTCCCAGTGTGGGACCCCACTGACCCATCCCTGTGCCCCCCCAGGACACCCTCCCGGGAGCCCAGCAGCGGGCGAAGGACGGCGGAGAGCTCGGGAGACCTTGCCGGGGACCGAGGGGACCCGCATCAGCCAGGACCTGGTGGGGGGCAGCCTGGCCATTGACACGCTGCCGGCCAACGAGACGCGGATCGTGGTGAGTCGGAGCCCCCGCCGCTGCTGCCGGCTGCCCTCCGCCTGCCCCGAGGCGGGATCCGGCCAGCGCCTGACCGCCGAGAGCTATTTCCAGGCTGGGCAGGGAGCTGGTGGAGATGCTGGCTCTGATTTAATGTGTGGGGCTGGATCCCGGCAGCCCGGAGGGTAATTACAGCCCAGTGCGGAGGCGGCGGTGCCCTGGGGATTGCTCCGAGCCCTGCGGCCGTCCCTGCCCGTGAGCCCGGCCACGTCCCAGGGGCACGCCAGGGCCGTCCCTGGGCTGAAAAGCCGGGGATGCTTCGCGTGCCGCGATGCCACGTGTGCAGCGGGGCTGATGCTGCCAAGGTTATCGGGGCTGAGCGGGCTCGGGGCTGTGCGGGAAGCGGGGGTGGTCTCCGGCTGGGGAAGGCAGCAGCCTGGGCTGCTGCTAACGAGCTCCCATCGCAGCAGTGTCACCTCCTGGGAGATCTGACTTGGTTCTCACATCCCGGCTGTGCCTAATTACTCGCCCTCAATTAGCTCCTGGTTATTTGTGGCGGGGCTGTGGGTCCCTTGGCAGCTGGGGGAGTTTGCCCAGCTCTGAGGTCTTGGGATGGGGTGGGGGGGTTGGGTGGTTGCAGGTGGTTTCTGGTGGAGGACGCGCCGGCCGTGGTGACTTGTCCTGGCGTTTTTGCCGGCAGCTGGTCGTGGATTCGGGGGAATTGGTGCCGCCGTGGCACGGCGCGCAGGGGAGAAACTGCTCTGGCTGTTTCCACGCCGCTCGAGCTCCAGCTTGGCCTTGCTCGTTGACCTTCGGGGACGGGGAGGGGCCAGGAGCCAGAAAAGTCCCTGATGTGGAAGTGTTTGAAAAGATCCCCAAACCAGCCCCAAACCACCAGTGGCCACCACGGCGTCTGGAGATGCTGGGATGCCGCAGGGAGGGTGTGATGGTGCTTGTGGTTCCCAGGAGGAAAAGGCAGCAATTTCACAGGGCTCGGCGCTGTCGGGGGGTGAGGAGCGTCTCCCCCGCCCCGCGAGCGGGGCCACGTTCAAGGTCAGGGACGCTGCTCCCCCGCGCGTCGCTGCGTCTCGCCGTGTCCGACCCGCAGAAGGTGTGATCCTACCTCGGGAGGTGCCAGCCCGGGGTCTGGAGGGGTTTCCCCTCTCTCCCCCCAAGATGTTCCAGGTTTGGGGTGCAGAGGGGCAGCTCTGGACCCGAAGGATGAAGCGGGGTGTGATGCTGGGCAGCGCCGCTCTCCCTCCTCGAGCTCTGCCCCACGGCGGCTGCGCCCTCCACTTGTTTGCGTGTCCAAACCCTCCCCTCTCTTAATTCCTGCTGTAACCAGAGCAAGGTGACGGATGAGGACATCCTCGTGAGTCAGCGATGAGGTCAGGAGCCCGGCAGCCAGCTCCTCCGCGCTCCCGGCCCTGCTTATTTCCCCCCCGGTTTATTGGGGACGCACCCGGGGACATGAGGGCACGGGAGGTTTTGTCATTTGTCACCCAGCGCTGGCCTGTCCCTGCGTCCCGGGGGGGCTTCCAAAGCCCCCGCTGTGTGCTGGGATGCAGCAGGTACTGACGCAGCCTTCCCTGTGCCTCAGTTTCCCCATCCATAGGGAAGGGAGGACTCTGGGCTGCAGCAATCCCTCCGAGCTCCGGGAGGGAGAAGGAGCTATAATTGCTGTAGGGAAGAGCTAGGAAAGCTTTCCTTGGAGTCAGGGCTTCCTCAGGCAGAGGAGTGCAGCGGCTCTCCCTGAACTTTGCTGAAGTAGAAAAAAATGACACCGGATTTTTGTAACAGCACTTTATTCCTTGTGACGCTCTGGGGAATAGCGCAGGGCTGTTCAAAGCGGGGGGCTTTGCTTTCCCTTTCTTACCCCCTCCAAGCTGTTAAATCCTGGGCTGGTGGGTCCTTCCCTGCCTCCGGCGCCCGGGCTCACGTGCAGGGAGCGGGTCTGGGAGCAGGTCCTGGGGTCAGCCGGGGCGGGGGGAGCCGCAGGGGGGATCTGGGGGGGAAGATGCTGGGGGCGAGAGGGGGGCCGGGGGTCAGAAGGGGCTGAGCAGCAGAAACGCAGCAGATGGGGACGAGCGGCGAGCGTGGCGGCGCGCCAGGCGCTGGCACGGAGCAGCGGAGCGGCACTTTCCCAAGGAAAATTAAGATGCTTCCCGTCCTCCCCCGCGGCGCGAACCGGCCTCCCCTGACGGGCGACGGCTCCCAGCTGTGTCCCAGCCGTGTCCCAGCCGGCCGCACGCCGGAGCCCTCGCAGGGGCGCGGTGGGGCCAGCGTGGCCAGGGCACGGGCAGGGCAGGGCTGGCTGCGCCCCGGGAAATCACTCGCTCCGCCGCTGTCCCCCAGGAGCTGCCGCAGAGCCGCGTGCGGGTCCCCCGCCGGGATGTGTCCCCCAATAGACCCCTGATCACTTTGAGATGGCTCCTGGCAGAGCTGCTGCCTGATGCGCGCTCGGGTTTGCTGGGACAGGGGGCTCGGGGAGCCTGGGGTGCTGCTGGCGGCTTGGGAAGCCTGGGGGCTGACGCCCAGGGTCCCTCTCCTTGCTCTGTGTGCGAATAGCAAGGGGGTCTGATCGCTCACGCAGAGCCCTGCCCCGTCCCACGCCCCGGTTGTCACCCAGGGGAGCAGCCCCTGCCCCGCAGAGCCCCGCTCCCCCCCCACGTCCCCCCGGCCTCAGCCCCTCGCTCCCGCTGGGCTGGCGGCGGTGGCTCGGCTGCCTTCCCCGAGCTGCCTGTTCCAAGGTTAATCATTTCCTCTGGGCTTCCATGTCTCCAGTTGTTTGCTTCGCTTCTAGTGGTCGCTTTAGCTGTAACTTCCAGCCCCTGGCTCTGGAGCAGGATCGTTTCTTCCCGGGAAGGCTGCATCTGCTGAAGCCTCTCGTGAGTCACGTCTCTCTCGCCGGCCAGCCCGTCCTCTCTGCACTCGCTTGGTCCCGTGGGTCTCCTCTGCACCTTCTCCAACTGCTCAGCGTCCTTTGCTGCTTTGCTCGGGGTTTTTCTGTGCTGCTTTTATTGCTGCTTTGTGCTGAGATGGGGGTCGGGCTCTCCCGGCTGCCCTGAGCCGTGCCTGGGGTTTGCATCTCCACGGAGCAAGCTGGGTAACGCTGTCCCCTGTCACCCCGTCCCCCCCGGCTGCAGGAGGACAACCACAGCTACTACGTGTCGCGGATCTACGGGCCGGGGGACGCCCGCCTGAGGGGGCTGTGGGTCGACATGGCAGCGGCCAACAGGAGCCAAGTGAAGATCCACGGGATCCTCTCCAACACGCACCGGCAGGCCTCGGTGAGCCCGCGGGGCTGTTCTGCGGCCGGGGGTGTCCCCCGGGTCTCCTCTCCCAGCAGGGACTCCCCGACGGTGGCACCTCGCCCGGGGTGGCAGCAGCCCCTCCGCGTCCCGGTGACAGCCTGGTGGAGACCGAGGCTTGGGAGGCGTTTGGTGTCCCCCCGTCCAGGGCTGAAGGGGATGAGCCGTGGGGACCGGGCACCCGCAGGACCCCTGCTCCCATCCCGCTCCCACCCCTCCGTGCACCGGCCACGGGACCTTGCTCCAAGCCAGGGCAGAGCCGGTGCCGGTGGGCACGGACCCGTCCCCCCGCATCCCCAGCAGGCGTTTTCCAAGGGCTGAGCGCGGTTCTCACCCCGTCTCCCTCCCGCAGAGAATCGTCCTCTCCTTTGACTTCCCCTTCTACGGCCACCTCCTGCGGCAGGTCACGATAGCGACGGGCGGTGAGTCGGGGCGGGGTGGGGTACCTGCGCTCCGTCGGCGTTCCCGCGGTGGGGGGGCTGGACACGGCTCTGGGGCTGGCTCCAACCTCACCCCGCGTCCCAGAGCCCAGGGAGCTCAGGCAGAGAAGGGGCTGCAGCCCTTCTAGCTTTCTTCCTCCCCCCCAGTCTAACCCCTGCCCTGCTGCTGGTGCTCGGGTGCTGCTGGTGCTGCGGTGCCGCAGCAGTTGAGGGGATGCAGGGAGGACAGACAGGCTTGGAGGAAAGCCGGGGGGGGATGCTGGGGGTAAAAAAAGGGATGGGTGAGCCAGGTCAGGGCGGTGGGAGGTCAGAAAGAGGGAGCGAGCATCCCGGGGCGGTGGAGGGGAGCGTGCGCGGCTTCACTCTCCTCTGCTCGCTCAGGTTTTATCTTCATGGGGGACGTCATCCACCGGATGCTCACGGCCACGCAGTACGTCGCACCCCTCATGGCCAACTTCAACCCCAGCTTCTCCCGTAACTCCACCGTCCAGTACTTGGACAACGGTGAGCCCTGCTCCGGCCGGCCCCGGAGGTGCAGAGCAGCAGGCAGCCGTCCTGCCCGCTCCTTCCTCCTAAACTGGGCAAAGCTCAGCTCTCTGGAGCAAACAGAGGGGCCGGAGCCAGGGGAGGGTGTGGGGAGGGGGAGCCCAGGGCAGCAGGGGCTGTTCAGCACCCGGGGGGGCTTTGGGTGGGGGTGGCTGGGATGTTTGGGGGGGCTTGTTCGTGGGTCTGCTCAGAGCAATGTGCTGGAGATGGGGGGATGAGGTGGCTCGGAGCTTCGCCGACAGAAGAGGACCGGTCGGGCTGTAGAGATGGGGGCGAGGAGAGACGAGAGGACTGACCCGCTCTGGTCTCTCCCCCAGGGACAGTTTTTGTGGTGCAGTGGGACAAGGTCTATCTTCAGGGGAAGGAGGACATGGGCAGCTTCACCTTCCAGGCGGCCCTGCACAGCACCGGGAGAATCGTCTTTGGGTACAAGGAGGTGAGGGGTGTTTCTGCTGGGGAAGGCACGGCAGGAGGTCCCTGCGGGGGATCCCTGTGGGTCTGGGGGTGGAGAGCTGGTATTTTAACTGTTCACGTGCCGAGCCTGGGCATTCCCAGTGCCACCAAAGCACTGGAGACCTCTGCAGCAGCACCAGGAGCCCGGGGCAGGGCTGGGGTCCATCACGCCCTCTCTCCCCGGCTGCAGATCCCCGTGCCGGTCCTACAGATCAGTGCCACCCAGCACCCCGTGAAAGCTGGCCTCTCCGATGCCTTCATGATCCTCAACCCATCTCCCGATGTGCCTGGTGAGTCGCTGCGCTTAGGAATTGGGGGAGGCGGCGGCTGGGGCAGGGGAGCGGCTGATCCCTCCCTTGGGGATGCCAGGGCTGGCGTCGTGGCTGGGAGAGGGGGCAGACGGGGAAGGAGAGATGAGCCGTCCTCGTTTGGGTGCTTCAGGACACGAGGGTGCACTGCTTGGAGAGCAAAGGAGGTGTGTGGGCTCGGCTGCACGGATGCCCCCCGCGTCCCACGTCCCCTGGTGCATCTCTCTCGGGGTGCATCTCTCTTGGGGTGCATCTCTCTCTGGCCAAGACCATGGTGCAGCCTCGTGCTCTGGGTGGCCCCAGCCCACGAGCGCCGTGTGCTTTGGCGAGGAGCTGCAGGCACAAGGGCTTCGTGCTTCTCGCCCAGTGTGTTCAGAATCGCTGTGAGCAGCCAAGCCATCGCCTCCCTGATTTCCAGCTGATGAGGAGGAGGGGAAGAACGGTTGCAAATGAGACTGCAGATGGACGAGAGGCTTGGGGGGTGCTGGGTGCCTCGTTCCTATAGGCACGCGGGTTTAGGGGAGCCTACAAGCCGCACCGCTGCTGCTCTGGGCTGTCCTTGAATGCGTGGCATGGCGCAGGTGCTGCATGGCTGCTGCGGGCAGGGCTGGGGTCTACATCTATGTCGGCAGGACATGGGGACAGCTACATACATGTCCGCGTGCTTATTCCACACGTGCCGTGAGCTGCAGGCAGGGGTGAGCTCGCGAAAAGGCTTTTCCAGCCTCTCCCGTCCCCCCTTGTCACGAGGAGCCCAGCCTCGCTCCTGCCTCCCCACGCTGCACCCGGCGCGGGTGCTTTTCCTTGTTATTTATGGAGCCTGCCATCTGGCCCTCGTTTATCACCCGTTTACAACAGTTTGTGTAAAAACCTCGGCCGGGCTGGATGGTGCCTCCCTCCCCGCCCCCCAGCCTGCCCCTGCCGGGCTGCTGCCCTCCGTCCCCTGGGCTCCTGACCCCTGCCCGCACCTCCCGCCCCCGGGGCTGTGAGGGGGAGCGGGTGGAGAAGAAATGCAAGAAGTGGGCACGAAAAAACCTAATGAGGTGAAGAAACAAGGCTTGAAGGGAAGGAGAGGAGGGGATGGGAGGGGAGAGCGTGTTGTCCTGCTCATCCGCTGGTCTCCAAGCACGGAGCAGAGCGGCGAGGAGCCGTGGCCACGCTGGAAGGACAGGTTTGATTATATCCTCGCAGAGGCACGAAGCCAGAGAGGCGTCTTGGCCGGTGTCACCACGTCAGAGGCTGCGAGAAAATCTGGGAGAAGCCTGAATCCCGGCTAGACCCCTCCGGCCCCTGGGATGAAGGGGGCAAGGCGTGAGGGAGATGGGGGAAGGAGGAGGCTTTGGGGGGAAGGCGGCTGCCGAGCGGGAGCCCGGGGAGCGGTGCGGAGCTCCGGGCGAGCGCTGCGCACGGGGGAGGCTCGCGGCCCCGTGAGTCACTGACGAGCAATGTGTTGCGCAGCTTCGTGTTTGTTTAGAGCGATGCAGGACTGGACCGCATCCATCTCGGGAGCCTCTGGTCGGGGAGAGGGGGACAGAGCTCCAAGCTCCTCCTAGCAAACCCCAGAAGAGGCGATCTGCGCCCTAACACCCTCCTCCTCCCCAGCACCTCCTGCAGCCTGACGGCCGCCGCACGCTGTCCTCTCCCACGGGAACGACCCCAAGACCTGGGGCCACCTTTGCCCTTCAGCAGCGGCCCGAGCTTTCCCCGCACACGCCGGGGTTCAGGCGCGGGGTAGGGGATGGGGAAGGGCGTGCGGGGTGAGTTTGTGCCCAGACTAAAGCCAAGGCTCCGTGTTTCAGAGTCTCGCCGACGGACCATCTACGAATATCATCGCGTGGAGCTGGATACCAGCAAGATCACCAACATGTCAGCCGTGGAGTTCACCCCGCTGCCCAGTAAGTCGGACAAACTGGCATGGTGCCCCGGAGCGTGTTTCCCTCCCATGGTTTCACCCAGCAACTCCTATTTCCAGCCAAAGGGGGAAGCCAAGGCTGGAGGGGGCAGGTTCCATGTATGCTGGAAGGGTGCGTGGCTGCCACCCATCACGGCTGGGATCCCCCAGCGCGCCGGAGCCGTGGAGGGAGGGCGTGCTATCGGCCAGGGCGCAGCTCGCCCCTGCTCCGGGCTCCCCCAGCCGTTCTGCCTTCGTGAGAAGGTGCGTGGGTGGCTGTCGCTGAACGTCTCGTACGTACAGCCCTGTCTGGGTTTATCAGCTCAGAGTCAACCTCAGCCAACAGCAAATCCCACGTGCGTGCCAGCCTGGCCGCTCCGTAGCGGAGATGGGAGCCTGGGATGCAGCAAAGCTCAGCTGGCAGGGGAGGAGCCGGTAAAGGAGGGGTCTGCGGGCAGCTACCCCTTACCTGGTCTGCTCAGCTCCCAGCTAAGTGACAAGAGCAGCGGTGCCAGCACGGCGTCCCTGGGAGCGATGTGCTGTGGTCCCAAGCTGCTGCTCTGCCAGCACCTTCCCTGCGCCCAGCTGAGTCGGTGGCTCTTGTTGCTCACCAGTAGATCCCCTCTCGCCCCGGTACTTTGATTCCTTATTTCTGCACTGACAGCTCTTCCCACCCGTCCAGCTGCTGAAACTCCCCTTTGCTCCATAAGCTGCAGCTAATTTTGCTGGACACTGGTTCACTTCAGGTCTGTCTACAAGACATTTTCTACGCCTCCACACGCAGATGAGATTTCTTAAGGATCCTGTTAAATAGATACATTTTTAGTGTTCGGATCCAAGGACATGTGCGCACGAGGGAAAGTTGTCATGCAGTCCATAAATACAGAGCGGAGAGTAAATCCGTCACGAAGATACCAAGGTTATGCATTTAAACGGTCTCCCCAGGGTATTTTACGACGATTTTAACAGCAGGCAGGGTTACTGCAAAGCAGATCATAAATAAGCATTCTGCAATGATTTTTTTCCTCCTTAAGACTTGCTATGTTGTTTTTCCCCAGCAGCTAGGGTAGCTGAGAGCAGCGTCTTCAGAGGAGCCACAGAGCTAGAGAGAGCCAGACTCCACGTTTCTTCTGGGGGTTTAATTTTTAGCCTTATTCAGGTCAGAAGTGGATGAACTGGGTTAGCCTCTGCCTCTTCTCCAGAGGTCCTTGCTTGCTCGCTGCCTCCACATGGCAGTCTGCTCGGGAAAGGCTCGGGACGGGAGGGCGGAGGAGATCGGGACCGGGGGACACCAGGAGAGCGTGGGCAGCCAGGTCTGGGGTAGCAGCAGTGCTGAGGTTGCTCAAGGGGCAGAACGTGGATGGAGAAGTGATGGGGTGTCTGGGTGAGGCGTCCCAGGTGGGGTGGGGCTGCTGTGCACCGATGCAGGACGTGAACCTCTGGTGTTCTGCCTTCATCGCTCGGTATTTCACAGCGCCGGGTCGGCTCTCGGCTCTGCCATTGCGGGCTGGCAGGGACTCCGAGGGACTTGTTAGAACTGCTGGCTTCCGTGACTTTTTTTGCAGACAAGCCCTCTTGGCCATCTTTTCTAGACAGGGTGGCAAGCAAATGGTGGTACTCTACAAGCAGCTAGTCCTCTCAGTGGAGATGTTCTTGCAAAACTACTTGGTAGGGACATAGCAACACAGAGGGTTAAACTGTTCGTATGGCTTCCTTCCTGCCGAGAAACACCCTCTGTACAACAAGACACGGCGTAAGTCTCAGATGAGTTTTAATTCCCGGCTAAACAGAATGGGAGGACATTTACAGATGGACTGGGAGTCCACCCCTGCTAGAAGGTGCTGCCTTGTCCTGCAGGTCCATTGCAGAGAGAGGCTGGGCTGGGGACTCGCCTCCTGGTGCGAGTTCTACCATGGTTCTACCATGGTTCTACCTGGTTCTACCCATGCCACCAGCTTCCAGCGCACGCTCCCTCGTGCCCGTGCAGGTGCTGGCGTGTCGCTGGTACGTCTCTCCTCTCTCTTTTACAGCTTGTCTCCAGCATCAGAGCTGTGAAATGTGCGTGACCTCGGAGCTGACCTTCAACTGCAGCTGGTGTCATGTCCTGCAGAGGTAGCTGGATGGGTTTCCTTCCCACCTCTTCTCTTGCTAATGTTTCTGTAGCTGGGAGAGCAAGGGCAGCTCCAGGTCTGATGCCTGTATCAGTGTTGCTGGTTTTTTATTAGTATTTTCCTTTTTTTGTTGTTTTTTTTTTGTTGCTTTTTGATTCAGTTAGGGTGCTGCTCTCCTGGTCTCATGGCCATGGTTGAGGTGATCTATCTCCGGTTACAAGCCGTTGAAAGGAGACATTTCCCAGAGCTGGGGGTCTTGGTCCTAATGTTTTGCTGCAGCAGCTGGAACAAGTTGAGACCAGAAGCAAGACTCGCATTTTTTTGTCAGTGTGATTAAACATGGGGAAAACTTGTCCTGACTTAGGCCGTGATTTCAGACCGAAGTGCAGGGCGGCTGGGACACGCTCCGGTCTGCAGGGCAGCGGGAAGGTCACGGAGCCGGGGATGCTCCTCAGCCCCAAAGCTGCGGGTGACGGGCCCTCTGTGTCGGGGATGAGACACAGGGGGGAGGAGGGTGGGGGGCACTTGCTGCTTTTTTGGGGGTAGACGGAGGATGCGGGGGGACGGGGCTGACCCCAGCCATGCAGCAGCCCTGCTCCGTCCTCTCCTTCAGCTCAAGCAGCGCGATACGGAGCATGAGAGAGTTTAATGAGATTTTGCTGAAATATTTATTTAGAGCTAGCGGCAGGGGAGAGGACCCAATAACACAGATCCTCACACGCGGCACGGGCACAGCCGCGCTTGGGAAATGCCCGGCTCTCCAGGATGGCAGGCTGGTGGCCCTGCTGCAAGGCAGCCTTGGCTCGCCCCGGCATCGCTCCCGGGCACCTTCCCTCCTTTCTGTAGCCCTTCTCTCGCTACGCTCAAGACTTGCACCCTTTCCTTACAGGCAGCAATTTCAGCAAGGTATGAGCAGGGCAGCTGGGACAGGGAAAGGTCCTGAGACATCGGCAGAGCGACCCTATAAATCGGCGTGGATGCACTGCCTTCCAGTGAGCTGGAACACACCCCGAGCCAGGGGAACAGCATTTTTCAATGACAGTTGCTCAGTGGTGGCTTCAGATCAGAGACTATTATATTCTCGCAGATGCGTGAAACCAGATGTGGCTTTGGTAGCAAAACCAAGCTTGGGATACAGTGGCTTAGTCTGGATCTCGTTTGGGCTGAAACCCCAGGGTTCAAGGACTTCGTCATTCTGCTTTTTCCAATTTCACAGCGCTTGCAAACCCGATCTTCCAAAATCCAAGTCGCTGTTGCTGATGGTTGCTCTTATCACTTATGGTACGGTGACTCCTTGAAGCGTTGGCTAAAAGCCATGCGCCCGGCAGCCAGAACTGCGTATCGGCAGCTCGGTCCTGAAGAGCTTAGGTTACAAACGGAAAGTACAAACGGCGAGCGTGGAGGAAACTGCAGGCTAGAGCAAGCCTACCGCTGTCCTGTTGGCTTTCAACCAGGTTGGGTTTGCAAAGTCAACGTGATCTTTCCCGAGGAAGTTGGTAGGGTGGCTTCCAGGGTTTGAACTTCCACCCTGGGTCCAGCTCAGCGATTTAACCTCTTAGCTCTCTTTTGGACAGTGGAGTTTGTATTTTCGCTTTTGCTGAGCCCGTAATCGTTACAGGAACTTTACTTCAAGCAAAGATCTCGGTGACTCAGTGGGACCTGAAGTTTTGTGGCTTCTCCTCTTTTAGTGGTTGGTAGTTGGGTAAATTAGTGCTTGTATGAGCTGAACCCCTGATTCATATTTTGGTAGTCCCCAGAGACTTTCAAAAGGTCGGAGTGCTATTTCATTCCCTCTGCTTCTGTCGAGATTTCTCTAGCTGGTGTTTTCCTGATGCTGTTTGTAATTTCTTCAATGTGTTTTTCCTGTGCAGATGTTGCTGGAAAAAAAAAACCCTCATGAAGATCATGGCCTTGCCCTGGCACAGAGTCCAGGGAATGGAAATTCAAACTCAGTCTATATATTTTTCCTATTTTTCTGCTTCTCCGTTTCCCTTGGAGAAGCGGTGTTGAACCTTTTGCTCCTCTGTGAAGAGGAACATTTGGGTCCTTCCAGCACAGCTGTACTGGAAACCCCATGTCTTTGGAGGCCAACTTGTACATAATCTTTCCAGTCCTCAGATCTTTCTTTGTCCAAGGATCTGTACGCAGCGCCCATCGGGGCAGCATTTGGGACTCTTAGGCAGCTTAGAAATGACGAGCAATGCCACCCACGTGAGCGGGCAAATGGGCATGATGTTGCTGTGCCTCTCAGGAATTCAGCTGCCACAGGTTAACACTGCTCTTCTCTGCAGATGTTCCAGCGGCTTTGACCGATACCGCGAGGAGTGGCTGTCCTACGGCTGCGGCCAGGTGAGACCGAGAGGGGAATCACTTCTCTTAGGTCCTCTGCTAGGGATGATGCTGAACGGCAGAAAAAGCAATGGCCAGATCCCAGCTCAAAAACTTCACTCTCGGCTCCGCTTGGCCCATGCTGTTCTGGAACAGGCTGAATATCCCTTTAGACGTCCCTTGCCCACTACAGCAGGACCACTTAATGGAGGATGTCTCTATTGGAATAGTTAAAAGGCAGTCCCTCTAATCCAGCATTACCCGTCTTTGCCCTGCTGGAGTCTTGTTTCTGTGCTGGTCGGTGCTGGATGTTCAGGAAAGATGCAGAGACCACCATAAGTTACCAAATGGTGCAATCTGAGTACGCGGGGATATTTTTTTTCTTCACTTTCTGAAGCATGACTCTTACTCACTCTCAAGCATGAAGAAATTAGCCCTTGTGATTTTTTTTGTCCTTGTTAGTACAATTATCTCCACATTGGATGAACTAGTTTCTTTGTCTCAGAAAGATCAGCTCTAACGAAACATCTGTTTCTGCTTTGGGTTTTTTTGTTGTTTTTTTTTTTCCCCACTGAAAACTCAGCTTTGTTCCCTGTTAACCAAGAAGGTTGAGTGAGGGAAAAAGAGGTCACAGTACCTATGTAAGGTCGTTCAGTGATGCAGGAAGGTCGGACTGTAGGACCTTGCCAGGTCATTGTCATTTGTCCTACTGAAGTGGTTCCCAAACTTTTCCTCCTCTTCTCCAACCTCCAGGTCACGCCCCCCCCGTACTTCTCCTGGCACTTCTGGACCATGTCCCCTGCTTCCACTCCAGCGTTTGAACCCCAGGGACTTGGCAGCCCTAAGCCTGGGAAGCGCAGCCCTCACCGCTGCCTCCCTGGCACTCTTGCTGGAGGAGGGCTAGGAGAAGTAGCTGTTCTTCATTTTCTTTCCAGTCAGATGAGAAGACCTGCGAGGATTTAGCAGAAGGCGACCACTATTCAGCACCTCCTGACAGCTCTTTCTCACCACTGGATGAGGACGTCATCACCTCCACGTCCTCGCTCTTCATCGACAGCCTCACTACAGAAGGTAGGGGCGGGTGGGTGAGGGGCTGGGGCAGGGACACCCCATCCTCCACGCTTCTCCCTGGAGAGGTCTTTCATAAAGCCAATGCATATCCAAATAAATACAATAACAAACCAAGGGCAGGGGTGAGTGCAGGACGCAGTGGAAAGCAGAAGGAAGGGCAGCCTGAGAGGTGAGACTGGGAGCGATGTGGTGAGGGGAGAGATGAAACCCCCCGGTGCAGAGTTTTACAGCTGCATTGCAGCCTTTTTACGCATTTGTGAAGGTCAACGAGCAATTAGTCCCTGGTGGACAGACTGCCAGCATCGTAACAGAGGTTGATACCCTATACAGGGGCTCGTGCCTGCAACGTGCTTGGTCCTACCTGTGGCTGGGGGCTGCCAGTACCCTCAGACGGGCAATAATACAGCCCAGGCTTGTGATTGCCCTCTGCTCGGGAACGGTGTTCCTTCCAGCACAGGCAAGCTCCACGTAAGGACCTGAGTTTCCCTCGAGACACCCATGTTCTAAAGCTTGCTAATCCTATTAACACAGGGCTGGCTCCTCAGATCCTAGCGGCAGGTATCACTTCAATTTTGCTGCTTAATAGTCCCTAACGCAAACTGCTAATTAGAATAAATAGAAAGGAACATTAGTAATTGTCCTTCAGCAATGGGAAGGGGTTGGGGGGAGGAACGGAGCGCCTGGCTGACAGAGTTGACTTTGAAAGGAGCGATTAAAGGAAGGGGGAGTGTAACACCACCACTGAGATTATTTTCCAACTCATCGCCAATTCTTGGAAAAAGAACAAGAGGCTTTCTGTGACATAGTCAAGCATGAAGTCAATTTGTAATCTTGGAAGGAAAGAAACAGCCAGCTGCATCAGGCAGCGAACTTTAGCTGGAGAAGCACAGCAAAGGAACAAGCAAAGCAGAGGAGTGGACCCACCCTCCGCATCCTCCCCAGCCAGCCCAGCTCGCTGGCTCTGCTCACGGAGATGTTTGTGAACGCGTCTGACTTGCTGGTCGTGTGTCAGCGCTGCACCTAGCAAACCTGTAAGCCAAGGAGGAAGGGTTCTGGATCAGGATTGCAGCTGGACTCGTGAGGGTGGTGATGCGGAGACCATCGAGACATGAAGTCTTGTACAATATGTCCTGGTTCTTCCAGAACGAGCCGAAGAATGGAATTGGATTTTGGGCCCCCATGGAGGACATCTACAGCATAAGATCCCGTTGATTTATTCGGGAGGTGTTGGCGTGTATTGCTGCAAACGCCATAGTCTGAACACAGACACCCACAAGGGCTGGGGCCCCATCCAGCATTCACGTATTGCCCTGCTTTGCACATTAAGCATATTTAAAGACGTTTCCTCAGATGTTTGTGCTCCAGGTGCCACCTTTGTGAAGGAAGACAACAAACCGTAAGCCATATGCTTTCAGTATTGCTGTTTTCTGGGTGCCTTCCTCAACTGTCACTGGCCATGGAAATGCTGTGCGAGAGGTGTGTTCTGTCAGTGGCCCCGTTACAGAGGGATGAAAGCAGGTGGGAAGCACGCAGAATATCCTAGAAGGCTCCTAACTTTCTTTTTTTGCCTTTGTCTTCTTCTTTTAGATGATACGAAGCTCAATCAGTATGCAGGAAGGGAAGGTAAGCCCTTAACCTGCTCTCTCCTGCTCACAGTCGCTCCAAGTGAAAACACGGTACGCTGAAATCAAATGCCGCGGGGAGCTGCGATCAGTCAGCAGAGTGGGCAGGTGAAGCTGAGAGTGGAGGGATGTCATCACGATGAGACTCCTGTTGTCCCTACCCTGATTAATACCATTTCAGGTGGTGAAAAGTGGGAGTCAGGACGAATCTGTTTTACCCTGATGCTGTTTGTCTCCTTTTCCCACTTAGTCCCTGTGCAAACTAAGATGATGAGTTTTCTCTTTCCATGTAGTTCCCTTTCTTGGCAGTTTTTGCATAGACACAAAGTCCTTTTTTCTTTTGAATTTCCCCAGCTGTGCCAAAGAGCAGTGTAAAATCCAGATTTAAAAAGTGTCCTTAGCCCAGCTCTGCCTTTTTCATCTCCGTTCCCGTGAGTCCTCTCTCAGTCCGAGTTTGTTTGGCAGCCCCAAGGGCAGGGAACCGAACTGTTCCTGAAATGCCCTTACTAATTTCGGAGTGTGGGAAGGATCCGAGCCCTCTTCCCCTGATGTCAGATTTGCGAGAGCTGCAGTCGTATGCAAAGCACAAGCCCATCCCTCTTACCTGAAAGCAGCTCGGGGAAGTTAAACTGGCTAAACTGGGTGCAGGATCAGTTCCTTTGCAGGCATGGGGCCTTTGAAATGCATGATCTTCCCAATTTCAGCCAAATTGCTCCCCAAATGGCTGGTAATGTCACTGCTGATGTATGCCACACACACCCTCTGTGGCTCTCTGCAATTGCATATTCATAGCCGAGGACCGAGGGCGGGCTGGGGTAGGACGCACTGAGGACCCCACTCGGCATATGGCTAATGGCTTTCCATCAGAGCGAGCAGCCAATATATAACGAATATGGATTGGAGGGGGGGTTACTGCGTGGCGGTGGTTTAATCTTCTTTCAAACCAGCTACTGCTGTCACCGAAGGGGATGCTGGAGCGCCGACAGCTCCCTGCTGCATCGGCCCCTCTCGCTGAGCCTGACAGTAGCAGGCTGAGCTGCTCAGTACGTGCAGAGCTCCGAAAGGTCCCGCCTTGCTTTGCTTTGCTGTCCTTTCTTTCACCGAGGTCGCAGCACAGTTCAAGACTCAACCGAATCCTCTTTTGCAGGTGTGGGAAGCAGCCTGCCTTCCGAGAAGGCCGGTGCCCCGATCCACACAGGTACTATCGTGGGGATCGTTCTGGCTGTGTTGCTCATTGCAGCTATTATCCTTGCTGGAATTTACATCAACAGCCACCCCACCTCCAGCGCCGCCCTGTTCTTCATCGAGGTGAGTGGGGAACCTTATCCCTGGCCAGTTTTCTCTTCCTCTGCTATCAACACAAATCCTAACCTTCTAGAGGAGAGCAGGGAGCAAGGAGAAGAGGAGAGAGGAACTTTGATAGAGTTCATACCCGAGTTTCTTTTCGTGGTCCTACAGTCACAGCTCATCTCCCAACCTCCAGTTGATGATGTTTTAAACTTAGGCTCTCTCCCTCCCACACAGTTTTATTTTGCTCCCTTTCACACGCTCCCGTTCACACATTGCCTTTCTTCCCCGTGCAAAGTTAGACTCTTCCACCTGCTTGCATGAGCAGTCCACCCGCAGCCTGGCTGGAGGGCTCAGCTGGAGCTATGGCATAATCGAGATCGCTGCCTTTTGAATTGCCCAGCTGGATTTTGTTGACTAAAATCGTCAGACTTCACTGATAGATGTCATGCCATCAGCTACTGTGTAAGTGGTGGTGCGAATGCTCTAAATGGAAGATTTTAATTCTCGGAAAGACAGGGGGTCCAACAATCTCCATCTGCTGTTAAAAGCCAGAAGACCGCTCGGTGTAGGATCCCGAGGCAGTCAGAAGTGGGCTGAATGCTGGCACAGGAGCTGCTGCGGAGGGAGTGAGCAACACTTAGCCCTCAGCCTTTCCTTATCGCTCGCCGGCTTTTTCCTAGAGCACTTGTCTTTCCTCCATCTGTCCTCTTTGCAGAGACAGGCTTCCGAGAATTGATCTACATGGCCTCCACCATTCAGTACCTGAGCACTTGGCAATGTTTGATGCATTTATCGACACCCGGCTGAGAAGGGGCAATGCAGTTGTCCCGGTTTTGCAGACAGAGAGGAGACACGGAGCTGACGTCTGGGGTCGCAGGGGAAGCCTGTGGCCGTCCTCGGCTGCACAGGCCACCCTTGTTTAAGTGAGATTTCACTTAAAATTTCCATTTCCTCCCCGCTCCCCATTTTAACCTTATTAGTGGGTCAGCTCAGTGAGATCGATGCATTGTAATGAACTCTTTTAAGCATGAAGCGATTTTTTTTAAATTTATTTTTATTAATAAAAAGTCAAACTTTCACAAAGGCAGCATTATTTTTGTTTCAGGACTGAGCTTCCAATTTCCCTGCAGGCTTGGCGTGAAAGGCTCTGTCATAGCTTCTGATGGGTCTTTGTTTCTGTCCGCAGCGAAGGCCACATCACTGGCCTGCCATGAAATTCCGAAATCACACCAACCATGCAACGTACTCGGAGGTGGAGCCGGCCAGCCAGGAGAAGGAGGGCTTTGTCGAGGCAGAACAGTGCTGAGCGCTTCTCCTCCTGCGTCTGGAACCTCCCGTGTCTCAAGTGTTGGAGTCTTCTGTTGTTCTATCGCAAAGTCTTTCCCCTCTCGGAAAAGAAATGGCAAGTAGAGGAAAAAGACCCAATGGAGCATTTGAAAAGAACGAGTCAGGGCGGTGTGAGGCTGGGACTCGGCCGGATTCCTCACGGGGCGGCGACAGTTGCGACATTGGACTCTGCCTGCAGCCCGGCACCGAAGCCCTGGATGTGGCGGTAGAAAAAAAGTGCAGTCAAAGTTTTGGTTTGGCGTGGGTTTTTTTTTCTTTTGTGGTTGGGTTTTTCCCCCGTGGTGTGTGGCTGACCTCTTCCCTCCTCCACCAGGAATCTCAACAGGGGCAGCAAAGGGGGGACAAATCTCGGTACAGGCAAAATACGCAGTCGCCTCAAGCAGCAGGCTCTTGGGGACACCAAACAGTGGATTCTTGCTGCACACTGGCTCTGCCTGCGCTCAGGAAAGTCGGGCTGTTGCCTCTTCCCCTCTCCAGGGAGAGGCTGGGTGGTTGGGGGCAGGTGCTGTTGGTGGCCCAGGAGAGGTAAGGTTGGCTCTCCAGGGCTCACCTCCTATCTCCCGTCCCCTCTCCCCCAGCTCCATCCCTTTCTCTGCTCTCCCCTTCCCCTTCTTTTGGGGCGGGCAACATTTAATTTTGTCTTCATGGCCGAGAAGCCTCGTGGCCTTGTCTTTTCATCCTGCAGTTGGTCTTCCACCACCATGGCTTTAACTCCCTGCCCTCTTCTCCCTTCAAAGCAACAGCTTCCACCCCCTGCTCCAGAGGAAGGGAAACCTGAGCTATTTTAAGGGCAAAACCCTGCGGAGGATTCACCTTCAGAATCTTTGTGAGCCAAGGGCTCTGATGCACTTTTTGGCATCTAATTAGTTTGCTAAATTACTAAGTATGACCCTTACCCTAAAGGAGATAGAGTGTGATAAAAATCTTAGATTCCTTCAAAATACATCCTCGTGGCGTGGCCACTAATCCAGCAGGAACGGAGGAGGTTTTGATGGAAGAGGATGGGGACAGAGCACTAGCAAAAGCAGTGTCCTCCCACGGGCTAAATCCTGAAGTAAATCCAAGCTCATTTATGGGCATTTCACATAAATAAGGAGTGAAGGCATACATGCCTTGATACCATGGAAAATCTAAACATCACCTTGTTAACATCGTCGGTTTTAGAGCCTACTCGAGTCAGTGGAATTTTTTCCTTTTTTTTATTTTATTATGTCTGTGATAGGCCCCTGGACTGGATTTGTACATATATCGTGATTCCGGAATCTGACCCTAACTAAGGGCTTCGACACTAGACCTCTCAGGGTTTTCTACTCCTTCTGTGCAATCAGAATTCATGACTAATCTGCAGAAATACTCTACCCTACTTCCACAGCCACCAGCTGCAGGATTGGGCCCTAAGCTGAGGAAAGCTTATATAAAAAAAAGAGAGCGTCGAAGTCCAGTGTAAGGTAAAGTTTTCTTTCCCCCACCAAAAAAGGTGTTGGTTGTATGGGGCTTTTTTTCCTTTTTTTTTTTTTAATTTTCTCTTGATCCTCAGTTATTTATTCTGATAATCATGTTTGGTGCATATTTTATCCACTGGCTGGTTCAGCTGTCACTGGTGGTGATTACTGCCAAAGGCAGGGTCTGTCTAATTAATGTTTTCCTTCTCATCTGCTGAATTTATATAGCCATTAAAGATAAATATGGATGCTTTGTGGCATTTAGACCCCAGATTATACTTTCTCATACATAGCCACTAGGGAGACTTTTGCTGCATCTTATTATGGCGTAAAGGCACCAAAATGCTCAAACAGGGTAAGTCAGACTGAGTCGTGCCAAGTTATTATGGCCCAGACAGTCTCTCTTCAGACATATTTTGAAGATAAACTTTATTCCCAAATAAAGCTTTCAACTGGAAGGTTGTTTTTTCCCCTGTTCCTCTGAAGCAGAAAGAATTCAAAGGGATGCTGTCATCTAGTTTTTGCCCAGGTTCTGATCTCCTTTGAAATGGTTATGAGCTGGTAAGGAATTTTCTCTGGATTTAACTCTTTTCAAATAATGGCCTTGTTTTTAGTGGTTTTCTTAACATGCATACACAATAACAGCAAGATTTCGGGTACTCCTCTTCCCCTAGAAATGCTATGTAACATCCAAGAGTTCTGAAATGCCGCGAATTTAAAAGAAAACAGACTTTAGAGTGCAATTGAGCTGTATAAATCACTGCTGCATTACTGCAGCCAGGATCTTAGAAGGATTCAGAAGGGGATCAATACTCAGGTGGAGAATAACAACATCCAACTGCCATAGCACAGAAACGGTTGAGATACATAAAACACCTATACTTCAGGGCAGATGCCAAGTGCCTGGAGTCAAAAAGGCTTTTTTTATTCCTTTAAGGAAAGAAACAAAACCAACCAGACTATTCTCTATTCTGTAGCTGTGCAACAGATGTTTGGTCTACCTTCTACTGAGCAATATGGTTTGGGGTATTGTCAGGTAGAGCGTTAACGGCTCCAATTCGTCATCCCTAAGACCTTGTGGTAGAGTAGATGGAGAAGTTACTGCCCATAGTCACGTGCATGCTCGGAGCTGAAAGCTTGGATTCAACCAGCATCTCCCACTGCCCATCTGGAGAAGCAAGGCACTGAGATGCTGTGTCTCAAGGAGGAGAAGAAAAAATAAATATTCTGTCCTACCTTTCGACATGAGGTCTAGCTCTGGGCACTTGAAGTTCACATCTGGGAAGCTCACAAGTCAGCAGGGAGCAATCTTTTCTGAATATTCTTTGCACATGGCTTTGTAGTGGAAGAGAAGAGGTTGTCTATTAAATTCTGGAAAACCCAATGGTAATGTTGCCGATGCCTAGAAGAAAGAGAAAAATGTCTTTACCATCAACAAGTACTGCTCTAATGTTGAAGAGAATAGGAGAGTCTGGGTGCAGGTATAATGCTGCGCCAAATCAAACGCATCAGGATCAATATTCCTTTCTTATTTGTGTAACTCTGACTTCAAGATGCCGGTTAATCTTGCTAGTCTCGAGTGCTGAAGCAAGAACGTGATGATGGTGACTATGACATAAAAAGAGTTTGATTTTGCTTTTAATCATGTGGCTTCTCTAGCCACATCCTGAGGTTTTCCTCTGGATTCTGATGAACCCAGGATTTGGGCTTGCTTCAAAGCAGACTGCGTAATGTACATGTGTATATGGACCTGTATATTTTATAGCTATAAGACGGGCTGGGGCTGTTAGCTGTGCTCAGTCCGTTGCTCAGCTGGTTAGAAGAGGATGCAGAACACAGACAACTGCTGCGGCTCCTCAGTGGTCTTTCCGAGCACCGTGCCCTGGCAGTTTGTGGCAACTGCTGAGCGTGTCGTTCGGGCGTAGGGCAGCTGCAGAAAATGACATCAGGCAGATGTCATCAGGCAGAAAATGACACCACGTATCTGCTCCTCGGCCACTCGTCCACGTTCAGCAGTTGGGAGAACACAGCACAGGGTTTATCAGAGACCAATGCAAAGTTGGTTCTGCTCTAATGAAAGTTGGGGGCTAACGCCCTCATTTTTGACATCAATGGGAGCAGGACCCAGATAAAAAAATATTCTCTTAATAACTAAAGGCCTACTTTCCACATACTTGAATTTACAGCACAGTTGGACTATTTTGGGGGACTAAAGGCACTTTAACTGTCTTTTAATGCAATGTATTTACTATGGATTATCTGCATGGAATACAGTCTTAATATTAAAAAAAAAATCTTCCTTTTGGACTGCTTTGTTTTCAAAATAAAACATGCAAAGGTTATTGGTCATGTTATGTGAACTTCTAAACTGGATGGGAATTATTTTTATCTTGTATTCTTTTAATTGACACTATAAGAATACAAGGATTCTTTTTAAAGACATCCTTTTCTGTCTTAGTAATAACACATCACATCAGGAGGTGTTCCCAGGACATATCTAGGATAAAAACTAATGTAATTGAGGTTTGAATCAAGACTTAATTTTCTTCTAGTTTTATTCTGCTCAGCTTGCTTAGTTTTTTTTTTTTTTGCAGGCTTCTCAGCTTGAACAATGAAGTTTGCTCGGGCCATTTGACTTTTTGACAGTAGTAAGGTTTAGCGTTTTGATCTCTGCACTAGCATCAAATTATTTCAAAAACGTAAATCACTTTAAAGGTCATTATCTGAGACCTCTAGGTAGCACCTCCAGGTTTAGGCTTTGCTATTGTACATTAAAATTACGTATAAATCCGGATGACGCAGTAACTGAAAGGAGATGATGAACTCTCGGAAGAGGCCCGTCTTACAATTAAATACGGATATCAATAGATGAATTCCCACGGGAGCTTTGATAGCACTGCTTCCACGTGTGTTACACCTTGAGTAGCTGCTAAGGGCACAGCCAGAACAAGGACTTACCCGTAACCCTTTCCACGCACTTCCCTTGCAAACTGCTGTACCATGTAGAAATACCCAAGGCAGCACAGAAATTGGAGCAATTCAGTCCTGCTTCACATCCCCTACGAGAGGGAAGTATGAGCCTCGTTAGAGACATACCGAGATGGAAGGATGGTCGCCGAGGCAGGACGGGGCTGTAGTTAAGGTGCTGGGTTGTGGTCCAGGAGATGCAAGTCTCCGATAGTAAAAGATCTCCTGGTATCTCAGCTGCTCGTCTGTAATATGTGAACAGTAACACCGTGTTTTGCCTGTGGCTATTTAAATTGTAAACTCCCCAGCCTGGGGCTGTTTCATAACATGTATGTGTACTGTTCTTGGCCTTGATTCTGCTCGAGGAGCTAAACGCATAATTTTCTAAGCATAACTTTGTCCCTGCTGCCCTCCTGAAGTGAATGTCACCGTTTTTTTGTACCTCCTTTCAATGGCTATGACCATGTTGCAATATTGGGAAAAGAAGTAATATACCTGCTTCTTCTCATTTTCCCTTTCACCTCCCCAAGCCCCTCGCTTGGGGATGACCCTGTTCATCCTCTCTTCTCCAGGAGTCTTCTCCAGATTGGGAGAACTGTGCTAACACAACACAAACAGCTGTAAGTTAATTTAAACATGATACAAGAATTCTACTCTCCCAATGCCTTGTTCTATTTTTCCGAGCAGAGATGTAGCAGATATATAATTGGAATATATATATATTCTCCCTATGTTTATATATACACACACACAAAAGCAAATACTTTATAATATATAAATATGCAAAAATGTCAGCTCTCCTGAACAAATAGTTTTCATACTAAACAACATCCCAGAAACGGGGGAGAATACTTTAGCCATTATGCAACTAAACAAGGGTTTATACCCTAGAAATGCAACTGCAACCTCAGGTACAACAGCATGCTGAACCATAATTAATAGCACTGAAAGCAAGGCGGGAGCAGATTGCTACAAAAGGGCCTGTGGGTGGTGGAATAAAATCTCAAATAGATGCACAGCTCTGAATCTGCATTTTACAAGTGCTGTGGAATTAAGCTTCGGTTACGACTGCGAGCAGGGAATTAAGGCTCCTGAAGTCCTCGCCTGGTTGTATATTAAATGTCTTTATGCCTTGGGTTGCCTCACCTAGAAAGGAAGGATGGGAATAATTTCCTTTCTCACAAACAAATTGTAAATTTGCTATTTGTAAGATACTTACAGATGCTCAGGGGAAAGGTGTTTTCAAGGGGAAGTGGAATTACTTGCTAAGGTGACTGCAAGCATCATACACATGTCCATCTCAGAAGCTGTTTTTTTCATCTCTTAGGCTCACTAAAAGAATTTAGAAATCTTCTCAAGTCAGCTTTAGAGACGAGGAGCGGGTGCTGCTGTAGTCAACCTGTCTGACTAGAATACATAAAGCTCACGCTCACCACGGCTGGGGAGTGGGGCAGCAGCACTCACCCAAAGTGGGGCTCACACAAATCCTAAAATAGGTTTGGGGGAAGCCATGAGGCTGATTATCACGCTGGGGTTTTTATTATCCTTGTGAGACAATTTTATTAGTTTGCATAAAATACATTTCTGGCCCACGAAGGTGAGAAACAGATTTTTTTGTTGTTGCATTCAGCAAAGGGAAATGTATTGTCACACACACAAATGCACCGTTCTCTAGCTGTGACACACCAGCTATTTGCCTCACCGGCTGCTCATCCACCGCTCCCAGGAGGCTGCATCTGCCGCCCTGTCACCAGGGCTCCAGGAAGAGCCAACCGCTGCCTTCAACATCCACACCACCCGCGCGTGAACCTGCTGGGTGCTCGCCAGGACGAAACTCAGCTGGCGCCTGCAGCAAGGGCTATTGCTATTTCAGGCAGGTAGTTCCATAGAAACCTTGCAGCGCAACTCTTTTCTTTTCATCCCTTAATCAGATTGAATTATAAAATTACCAATCCAAAGGCTATGCTAAAATTGCAGCCACGATGCCACCGCCGCCCGCAGGCAGCTGCCGGCCGCACCAACCCCTGCGGATGCGCCTTCCACCCTGCGCGTGGCACGTCCGCCAGCCGGGCTTCGACCGGCTCAAGCCATGCTTCCGCCACCACAAATTGCTACCTGAAGCCCCGCACTGCTCTCTCAAACGGCAATTATCAGCACAGCTCCTGAAAAAGGCTCGACTAAGAGGCTGGGTGTAAGGAAGCAGAAAACACCT
Organism: Calonectris borealis; assembly: GCF_964195595.1. Taxonomy (NCBI): domain Eukaryota; kingdom Metazoa; phylum Chordata; class Aves; order Procellariiformes; family Procellariidae; genus Calonectris; species Calonectris borealis. The sequence goes on along the minus strand of NC_134333.1, from coordinate 9,235,261 downwards.
GCACGTCTCCATTCAGCTACCAAGAGAGGGTCTCTGCAATAACCTTCACCTCCTCCCACAACTTTCTCATTACAAAGGGATGAGGAAGAACCTGTGAGCCCAATTCACATGCTGAAAATTTTCCAAACGCTGGGGGTTATTTTTCTTTTCTTTCCCTTTTTACACAACAAATCCTGATTGCTTAGCAAGTAGGTCAGAGCAGGCAGCAATTGTCCTTTTTCTCAGGAAAACTGAGCCAAATTTTGTCAATCCCCTCCTCAACTTGAACTACAGTTATAAAAATTGACAGCTGCTTTTGTTACTTTTTTTAAAACCTGACCAAATCTTCAGCATGTGCTGCCAGAACCCATGTAAAACCCTTTTCCTCTGCACAAAATAACTAGTAAAATTTCAGGATTGCTGTGATAAGAAGAAAGCCTTTTATATTTGTTTTTTTTTTTTTAAGTACTGAAAAGAGCGGGTTTGCTGTTCTTTTAAGAATAATAGCGGGTTTCACGCTCTGTGACAAGCTGCATGCAAGTACCTGCCGGCTTCCTGGTGCCTGCTCTTGAGGGTTATTTCGATGACTCCGCTTCACTGCAGAAGGATTTTTACCTCTGCCAGCCTACAGACCGGCAGAATAATAAGAAAACCCACAGTGAGACTCTCTCAACTCCTTCACCTTTCCCCCCCGCTAGCTGGCGGAGGTGGGGATAACTCGACCTGACTATCCACAAAGAAATGAAGATCTACGAGAGCTCCCGCTGTTGGCAAAGGAAAAGTGATGCCTGGAGGTGTCTGACAGCAAGAGAGATGCAAGAGTTTGTACGTGAATCTCCTAGAAACACCTGTGCCACGAGCTTTGGCAGTGGGAACACGGGACCGCTCAACACACAGCAGTGAAGAGTAGACAGAAGCTTGAAGCAATCATCAGGTTAATTCCTTTAACATTTATGCTATCCCTTGCTATTGCACTTTCTTGGTATTTCCATGCCTCTATTGCAGGCCAGATTATTTTCCCTCCCCAGACAGGACAGCCGTCTTGGCTTCCACGGACTTGCTCTGCAACTTTGAAGAGAATTTGCATCCCTACGGAAACAAGGTTTTTCCTGGTGTTTCTTCAAAGGAATAATAGAGCCTACCAATATGCTCTGAAAACCGGTAAGATCATAAAGCAGAGTGGTATTGGCTGTAATAACTTCCTATCTGCTATGAAGCTTCCCATGGCTCAAACGGGTAATTATCTCCATGTTGTGCTGACAGGTTCCCATCTGTTTAGGGCTGAACGTTGCATCTTAAAAAGAAGCAGAAAGGAAGAGCACCAGTTACACTCTGACAGGTTCGCTCAGCTCTTCGGAAAACCGGAGGAACTTGATTTGAGATGCTAATGAATTCTTAGTAATCCACTTCCTTTTTTTGTGCTGGTCTCTATTACTCTGCAAAACTGGAAGATGGAGAAAAGCTGAAGACAGGAAAAATATAAGGAATATTTATAAGGAAGGAGCAGACTGGAAAACCCAGAGGCCAGATCCTCAGCTAGGATTTGGAAACCACAGAGCAACGGCTCTGATGCGAGGTAAATCTTTAATTAATCTGATGAAGGATGAACAAGATACACAGGGTGCCAACCTGTACTACGTTTGCATCCACCTCATCCACCTGCTTCCTTGCCTCGCCTCTTTCAGTCTTACATTTCCTCCATCCAAACGTTTAATGCCATCGTCAGAGGCAGGAAGCAAGAGTCAGGATTCTGGATTCTGCCTCCGGTATCTTCCAAACCACCTTGAGGAAGTCCCTCGGCTCCCCCTGCTTCAGCGTGGGTAGATAAGGCTCACCTCCTCCACAGGGCACGTTACACAGCTCTGTGATTTAATGCACACAAAGCGTTTTAAGATCCTTGGTTGAAAGGCAGAGTAGAAGGTCAAAGCATTGTTAATTAGTCTCGGCCATGATCACTGTCCAAAATGAGGTGGAAAAGGCAAGGAGAAAATGGCAAATCCTGGCATTAAATCCGCTTCTGCCCCACATGCCCCAAACCAAGACACTTACGATCCTAAGAGCAACGAGGACACCTGGAAATTCTGTGTATTAGCAAAGATCCTGCCGTGGTTTTCTGCAGTCCTAAGTTTCAACAGGATGCCGCTTTGTTTTGATATTGCAGTGAGGACATGGATGATGCAGCATCACAAAACTGCAGCGAGGATCAGAGCAGCCAGCCACGGATTAACCCCAGCCCTTCAGTGCATGCAACGTGTTAAGTGATTACTACTCTTACTACTACTATTGCTCTACAGTTCCGCAAGCAAGATTAAAATTGGACTTTGTGTTATCAAAATTCTGATCAGCTTCTCAGCAGATCAAACCGTTTCCGAGGTCTGGGCCAGGACGTTGGAGGTATACATTCCTGCCCCTTCTTAGCCCTGTACCATATATCACTTCCACACTCTGCCAGCAGTCCTTAAATAGAAGTGCCAGCCAAGGAGGGCATGGTGATTTTATCCTGAGAATTCATTAAGAAGGATGATACAAAACAGCCCCTTAATTCGCTCCATATCCTTGCACAATGCATAGCAGAGCCTGTGCTGGATGAGTCAACAATCCCCACTAATTGTATACTTCTATCATTTTCTAACAAGCCTTAAACTGCTTCTTCAGGTATAAATGAAAGGCTGCATCTGAGCTCCTTAATAACATTTCAGAGTTTCAGTGAAACCTCGGGAGAGAATAAACATTTGGCAAATGAGGGAAAATTTGATTTAAACAGAGTAAGTACTGAAGAAATTTTACTGCCTAAGACTGCATATGAAGTGACACGAAACTTGGAAGCATTATGTCCTTCTTCTGCAGTTTATTATTATTTCCATTTTGTAATGTTTACATGCACTAGATGCTGTTCTTATTAGTGCTGGTCCTAGTGGTGCAATTTTTCCAGCATGCTCTTTTGACTCCCACCACATTTGGTGATTTCTTTTAATGCCCCAGCTCAATTCAAGAAACTGCAAGCTTTCTGCCTGTTGCTCAATAGCTTTCTAGTTATTTACATCTAGCCCTTGTGGTAGGGAATATCTGAAGACACAAAGAACGCATGCTCGAAAATAAAGGTAAAAAGAACACCTTAAATTAGTAATATATAAGGCTAGTTTTGGGAGGCTGAACATACTGGTTTGGCACATACCTCCTGCCCCCAGAGTCGAAAATGCAAAAGGCTCGCTGGAGCAGGACGGAGGGGAGCGAGACACAATCCTTCCCTTGCAAAAACAGATGCAGTTTGTCCAGGCATGACAGACTGCAGAGCCCCTTCCCTGACCCTGGAACCATTTGGGCTGGAAGGGGCCTCCCCAGTTCCCCACCCCAACGCACAAAAGCTTCCTCGTTTTTCTGTTAAACCACTCTTATTTCCTACTTGCACCTAGCTCTACATTTACATACAGGTGCTGCTCCTGTTGCAGGGCTCTCCCATGTTTTTCCTAAAAATCACACATGTGATTAATGAAATAATGACTGAAAACTGTGCTGTTTTAATAGCACGAAAGATTTAGATCTTGTCTACACGGCCGTTGCAGAGGAATTTAATGACATGCTTAAACACGGCTTCAGCACATTTACAGCTACCTCCTGGCTTCCTATGGGTTTTAGATGCCTGACGTGCTTGGGCTCTTTGGAAAAATCTCACTAGCAACTGTCTGCCGTCTAAACCCGAGGTATTTGAAAAACTGGCTCCGTCGCAGTCCTGCTCTTGTCATTTAAATGTTGCCACCGTTCCTGCCACTGACAGTAGCAGAGCACCAGAGACACCGCTGGTATTTTTACCAGTTACATAATGTTGCTCACGCGTTCGGCGTAGGCAGGGCAAAGTTAAATTAGGTACACAAGACAAGGCCACTCATGCATAGAATAAGCAGTTAGCGCTCTAGCAGAACCATCACCATACTTTATAACAACTCAATTGTACTTTTTTTCTTATTAGCTTTCATCCTGTCATCTCAGAACAGTTTACAAACATTGACTAGATTACAGAGCCTCAAATGAAAAAAAAACCACCCTGTGACTCATTCAACCAATTTAAAACAAACACAAGATAATACTTTTCCCCACAAGACAATTAAATTGCAGAACTCTGTGTCACTGTTGCTATCGTTAATTATGCCAACCACTATGTAGTTAGACGTATTTATGTAGGTCCACCACCGCATATTAAACATGGGAGCCTGGATGTAGCTGCAGACTCAGGAAATCCTTAAACTGCTGTCAGGCTCCAGAAAGCTGTACCAGAAGAACGATACTCTATATACGCCCTGTTTTATTATATTTTTTCCCCAAGTAATGGCACCTGGTAACTACTAGAAACATTGATATTGGCGTAAATGAACAAGTATGGCAGTCTGAAATTCTTTATTCTGGCATTCCTGAAATGCAACTCTTGTGGTAGAACACAGAGGTGCAAACCAGCAGAACGGCAATGGGGATGAGGAGAATGATTCCTTACTGCCTGCAAGAGAATTGCTGAAGGATTTACAGAGGCAGAACGCAATTGCATAAAGAGATACTCTGCCAGGCGCTGCTAGCTATCTCCCAGATGGAAAAAGAAATAGGGACAAAGTAATTCTTTAGGCTCTACCTAGCTGGTGCTGCTCAAATGTATAGTCAGACTATGCAGAAACGCCTTGGAGGCACATTATTTTTGCACACTTGTCTCATTTACCTTTTCAGCAAAAATACTGCAATCTTGGTTACATCGTCATGGCATTCCCACTCTCGTCATTAATTTAAGCAGCAGTTATCAGACAATGCCATATCATTATACTTGGGGTTGATCTTTGTTTTGTTTCTATTTCAGTTTTGCTAAGGAAAGTTCTTCCTTCAATAAAGTTCCAGAAAAAAAAAAACAAAACGAAACCAAACAACTGTCTTTGGGGGAAAAAAACCTACTGGGGAAAAGTCCTTTAAACCAGCTGCAGCCCTCTGCTGCCATCGTATGGGAACTGCCTTCGGAGCAGCAAGAAAACCTCTCCCGAGAGGTTCAGTTACTATCCCCAAGAGAACTAGTTATTTGTAGTCAGCTACTTCGGAAGCACAATTTGTAAAAAGAAATAGTTATTTTAAAAACCAGTTTTGTTGGTGAATACGAACTGTTTACTGCTCTAACAAAGAATGGCAGCTTGCCGTGGTTTTCCTGAGATCGCAGCACCACGGAACAATACTATTTTACAGTATAATGCAATAGCGTATAACGGCTGCACGGCAATTTGTAATTACTTCTTGTAGCACAGCCTCCGCTAACAATGTTTGCAGCTGGTATTGTGCCACATTTTTGTTTCACAACGCTACAGCTTTGCTCCAAGACATATGTTATGCCACGCTGACTTACTGTTGTGACATCTTTCCACTGCAGCCTAATTAATTTGTATGCAGGCTTCACGGTCCTGTGCAAGCTTGTCCCGCAGCATCACACTGCAAGAACCGCGCAGAGCTGCGCAGCGAGCTCCTGCTCTGACGTTGGCAGGCGCCGGGGCCTGGCACCGTTGCCTGGGGTCCCCTTTTTCCCTCAGCAGATTGAAGATGGGGTTTGGCGGGCCTGGTCTCAGGCAGGAACAACTTTGCCAGGACGTGGGGGGTTGTGCTACAACGCAGGCCGGTGGCGCACTGCGATGTGGCGATGGCAGCAACCTACAGCTCCGTAGGTGTCCTAAGCTCGCAACCTGGAGCGATGCCGCTCGTGGTGCCCCACACCGGGATGCGCGTACACCGCCGCCGCCGCACCCCACGCTCCCACACCAGCCACCCGCCCCATGGCGGGGCATGGCGTCCCCCCCCGAGGACACCAAACCGCCCCTGGCAGCCCCGATACCCCACCTCCCCCGGCCAGGAGGCGGCTGGAGGCCGGAGCCGGCCCCCCGTGCACCGCCCGCCGCGGCGCCAGGGCCGCGCAGCCGCCTCCCGCCCATCCCCGCCGGAGCTTCGCTCTGAAATGGAGGCCCAACGGCCGCCGGCGTTAATTATTCATGAGGGGGTGGGGCCACGCCGCGATCGTTGCAGGAGGGGAGGTGCTTTCCGTGCGGGTTGCTGATTAAATATTCAACAGGAGGGCGGGGACAAGAGGGCGGGAAAGCCGTGCGCGAGGCCCTCCGTTTCCGCCCCCCCTCCTTCTCCCCCGCGCGGAAAGGGACAGCCGGCGAAAAGGCGGGAAAATAATTATTACAAACAAATTATCACAAAACCCACGGAGGGTGGTGGAATTATTAATACTATTAAAGAAACACTACTGGAATAAAACACTTCTGTTGCCTGTAGTAATTTCTTCCCTCCAACACGTATGTGACCGCCATCGGCCCATTGACAACCACCACCCTGAAACTGAACTGTTTTTTTCCATGTTTGCAAACATTTCTGCTCCTGAGTAATATACACAAACGCAGGTGTGCCTGACGGTATGCACCTGTCTACACTACTATGCCCAGACCCCCCTTTTAACCCCAGTAAGTAGTGACGTTTGACTGAAATCATGCTTTAAAGAAACAAATTTTAAATAATAATTTAAAAAAAAATTATTTTTCTTTTTTTTTTTCCCCTCAGGGACATGAGGTATGGTGGTCGCCAGAGGCAGCAGGGCCCGCTTGCCCCGCGCACCCCCATTCCTCTGCTGCTCCCCTCACAGGCAGCCTGGCGGGCGCCCCGGCCGGGGGGGTGTTCGCAGGGAGGGAATTTCCCTGAGGTAAAACACGGCTCGTACAGCGTTGTCTGTAAGTAGGCATCGACTGCGAGACCTTCTCTACTAACCGTGCGTAGGTTTGGGGGCGCAGGTCCCTGTTTTCAGCCCCCTAGCCCGAATTTTGGCGGGCTGTGGGGGAGAGGGGCTGCGGAGGGCAGAGGAGAGCGCGGCCTAGGCGGTCGTTTGGCCTAAAGGTCTGTCACAGCCCGGCTAAATCCGACCCAAAAGCGCAGGTAAAAGGCCAAATATAACCCACTCCCTCAAATACCGCAGTCTGAGGAGCAAACCCAGCCGGGGCTGAGGAAAAAAAGCGGGCGCTGGCGTTTCCCCTCCGACCGGACCCCGAAGGGACGAGCCTGAACCAGCCCTTCCTCACAACAAAAAACCAGCCGCCATCAGCAGCAGGGTCAGGATTCCCTGAGATGCGCTTTCTACTCACGGTTATTCACCAGTTTAGATGCTTATGGGAGTGGTTTGCACTACCAATTTGATGTAGAGCCTTTAGCATAAATAAAAATATGGGTTTTGTAAACTGTCGGTGTAGGCCGGGGGTAACAAGTACTAACATAACTCCATGGCTGCGCTCGGTGCTCTAAGGTTTGTCATCCCTCGTTTGAGCTCGTACATCTTTATTTGCGCTGACAAGGAAAAAGAGAAAATTGAAAAAAAAAAAAAAACCAAACCTTGTGGAGTTAATATTTGAAGCGATTTGTTTTATGCTCTTTGTGACGAGGCAAGGAAACGGAAACGTTCCAAACCAATCTCCAAAGTAAACAACCTTTTGCAATAAATGTTTGCCAAATGCTAATACAGGGCTCAGAGAAATATCAGAACAAAAGTGCATCCATTAGCAGGAGTTTAGCGACTGCTTAAGGACAAGAAACATTCTAGAGCGGATTGAAAGTTGATGCTTTCTGCCTTGTAAACAAATTAGCTTATAGCAACAAATAAGATGACCCATCTTGGCTAATATTACGAGTTTAGCTTGTTAAATATTTAACATTTACCTTTCAATTTTCCAGCCTGGATTAAGCAGTTCTCTAAACAAGTGGTATCCCAGCAGCAGATGGAGATGCACAGGCCATTGCCCCGCTCTGGCTGAACTCCATAAGAAATAAAAAACACGTTAAGTCAAAGAGGAAGCAAATGGGAGCTTTCAGTAAAGTCTCTAAGCTTTGGCTTTGAAACTCGCTGCTTGTACTCATTTTTATTTACATTAATTTTATCTAGCTCTGCTCTAAATTAAAACAGTAGTTAATTCAACTTCAATCAAGTTGAATAGAAACAGACTGGGATTGACTGAGTATTTCTGAAAACCTCCCTTGCGGCGAAGTATTTTTTTCTTCCATATAACACTATTGCAGACCCAAGGTAAGATTTTCAAAAAACACTTAAAGATGCCATAAATCCTTACAGTACAGTCCTGCTAAAGACAGGTGGGGGGGGGGGGGGGAGAAAGTATCGTAGGATTGCAACTTTATTTCTAAAGTATGAATCAGAAATATGTATCAGATTTAGCCTGTCTTGAACTAAGTTTAGTGGTGCCCTGTTTACAAACAGGAGTGGAGCTGCTTTGTATATTGTACACAAGGAACTTAAGTTGTCTTGAACCCACAGCTGCGTGAATAAAATTTCCACTAACTTCAGACTTTGCTTTCCAAAGGTAAACATTTTTTCATATAATTGTATGTTTATCTGTACGTGGTTTCTTGATTGTTCTTAAAGGTGTTACCTCCATTTTCTGTCTCTTGCCCGAGCAGCCTAAAAGCCTAACGAAACACTAATTTTAGGAGCAGTTACATTTGCTCATGAGCCTTGTGAAAGCTTAAACTATAAGCTTCTTTAGCTAGCTAGAATTATACCATACGTAAATTAAAAATGCTTCCAGTGAAGTATAACTTCCTTAAATGTACAATGCAAACTCTATCCAGCACACAAGCACAAGTCAGCCAAACCTATTTGTAACACTTTTAATGAAATGCCCCGTATTCTTTCAGTTGTCAGTACAAACAGTGCTTCCATTGTGGATGTGGTAATTTTGCTCAGTGACATATTAGAGAGGTCTGGCTTGCGTGCTTTTGTAATAAATATGAAGGATGTTTGGAACTTGTTTTCTGTAATTTTTGTAAATTTTTAATCTTTGAAACAATGAGGTCTATTCTCTGAGTGTATTTCCCACTGATGGTAACTGGGATGTTGCACTGCAGCTTGGATGGGTTCCAGTTATGTTACCAGCAGTGCTGCCAGCTCTTGTAATTATACTGCAGCACTCACTCTCTTTGGCAATTTCCCTGAAGCCTCAGCTGCTGGAATCAAGAAATAATGTGAACAATCTCAGTTAAAAAAAAAAATTTTAAGAGGTAGTGAGTCATTAACTCTCATTGTTGCCTGACAATGTGAAGTGTACCTATTCTAGAGACGCAGAAACTAGAAGGCAAACCAAAAGAACATATTTATTGATCCTTTAAAGCTCATTACTTTTCAGACTCATGATTTTGGGAAAGCCTGGGTCACTGAGTTTTTTCACATAGCAATACTGTATCATTTATTTGTATATCACAGATATAGTCATCATATGAAATTAAGCCATGTATCAACTTAAATGCTGCAGGAAAAAATGGTTTGAAGCATCACTTTGTTACTTTTAATGGTTTTTTTCGGTCATACGCAAGCATATGTATAAGTAGTTATCACTCTAAAGGAATCAAGTAACATGACAATCATTTCAATAACATTCATATAACTTTTTCATATTCTGTTGAATAATTAGTGTAACGAGGTAAAATAATGTTATTAATTACTGTAGCTTGTACCATCACATATACTTCCTCAAGAAGTATAGAACTATTTTCCTAACTTTCTGATGTCCCACTCATGATGTCCCCCCGTGCCTTTCTTTTCCTTCTCTAAGATCAGCTGAATACTCCATTCTCTGAGACATGGAATTAGAAAATTATTTAGTAAATTGCATGTCATTGCACTAAATTCAAACAAAAATGTATCCTATGCATATGACAAGATTTTCACACTCCATCGTTGTGTCTACAATGGAGTGATTTCCTCTTAGCCTAGTTTTAGGTATAGTATTTTCCTCCTCTGAAAATAGGACTTTCAAATTTTCTCTCCAGGTTAAATTTATGGGACTAACAGAACCATGACATCCACTGCAGGGACCAGCTACACCTTGATTCCTAACCAGAAATACAGACGCAGTAACCGTCGCTCCAGACAGCACTGCAACATCTTGGACACAGATCCCCAATCTCTGTCCACACTTGGATATTTTAAAACACTTCCATTAGAGATCTTTCAAATGGTATTGAATTATCTTTCAGGTGAGAATCTGATAAGAAAGGTATTGCTTCCAGTATCTGAAAATTACCACAAAAGTTTTCCATTTAGAAAAAGCCATTATTATTTAAAATGTTTTACCTTTCAGCTAGTTGAAGTCATTTTATGTGACTTATTCTGTGAATTTTCAGCTTTTATGTGTGAAGAACGAAATTACCAAAATTTAAGTGATAATTACAAACTATTGAAGTGGTTTTTGCCTATTATGTGTGAAAAGTATTCTTTAGATCTATCCATTTCTAATTATTACAGTTTGTTGGCAAAGGAGATAAACAGTAATTAAATTTTGTTTTATTTGTAAATCTTATTTCTTGGTCTATTTTTGAAGCAAGATAAAGTTATTGACTAGTGATCAGCATTCTTCTTGCAGTAAAGATTTACAAGTTTACTGGGCTTTGCTTTTTCAGTGAAGGATATCAGCATGCTGAGCATGGTGTCGAAAACCATCAGCCACCGCCTTATTAATTACATCTCAACCCCATCAGGAAACCGAAGGCTCTTACTGCAAGACTTTCATAACCTTGAGCTACCTGGCAAGAGAGAAGGATCCTGTATTTTAGAGCACTACAAATCTCTAGGTGATCCTTTAATGCAAATGGTAACAATTAGAGGAGAACTAAACTCAGTTAAAAGGTTTCTCCTGTTATATGCATTGATCGGTAAAATGCTGAGGATATGGCCCAAATAATTTGTGCGGCTCCCTCTGAAAGTGAAGTTCCTCCCCGTGCCAAATAGCCCACTCAAATACCATTATCTGGTGGGGGGAGGTGGGAGGAATTACCTGAAATGATTCCAAAACCTCTTAGTTATGGAAAAAATAATGTATGTTCTGCCTCCTCTATGTTTATTTTTTCTTATTAAATGGCAAGCAGGGCTTGGGCAGAGGATCAGTTCTCAGTAGTAGGTGTTTCCAAATTTAGTTTGTTTGGACACCACCGCTGGAAACTGCAGCAGAAACCAAGACTCCCAGGCCCCACACCAGCTGAAGGAATTTGGCTGTTCAGACCGCCTTCGTCTATCACTTTGGAGTAGCTCGCATTCCTCAGTCTGGGAAATGTAGCCGCAGTACTTAAACCCAGCCTAATTCTGAAGTGACCAACAACAGTTGCCATCAGAAAGCCTGCTTGGTACTCTACTTGAGATGTATTGCAGATCACATTCCACTTCCTAGAAAAGAAGCATGCTCATCACAAAAATGTTATCACAGTTGTCAGTGACTAGCATTCTCCTTGGCAGCTTTGTATCAAAGACTGAAAGGGGCATGAAGAACACGTTTCCCTCTCACTCTTAGCTTAAGGGCAATGTGAAAATGCCTGCACTTTTGCTGTCATGGTATACTGTGTGCTAACCAAACCCCTTCTGGGTGAAAAGATTCACTTGTTCTTTCTTTCAGCTGCTCAGACCTCTTTTGGCATAGCATAATAGAAATCTGGATCAAAATAACATGGGTTCGATGGTAATAAGGAGTGCCGTACAGCCTCAAATTCAAAGTTGTTTGCTTTTTAACTTTTCTGCTGATTTTTAAAACACATCGATTCTAAGTCATTCAGCTTCTCGCTCAGAAATGAAGCCTTCCTTCTTATGTGTCTTGAACACTGAAAATTGTCTTCATCCCCGTCAGTGTTCTTCCATATGAAAAGCAAATTAACTTAAATTCTAATTTGATCCCTACCAATTTACTGTTACCTAGCTGATAAAAAAAAATTGTTTATTTGACAGAGAAATAAAATGATGCCATGATTAGATGTAGAATTTTAAGTATTGTTTGAACTTAAGACATTAAATAAAAGCATACACAAGGTAAAGGAATGCCGTTAAAGTCATTTAGACCAAAGACCTTCTATTGTAAGCAGTCCATGTAGGTTTTGAGGTATCTTAAAATAATCTTAGTGTTCTATTTTTAAAATGAAGCCTGAAACCCTACAATTCTTAAAAAAAAAAAAAAAAAAAAATTAGTTTGGGCTTTGTAGTAACCACATACAAGATGGCAACTTGTTGTTTAAATATAGGTGTGAACCCATCGCTATAGTAGGCCTAGTAGTAAAAACACGACATATTCAAAATATAGAGATCATTGGTATTATGTGTGTCATCAGTGGAAGGCTCAAGAGAACGTTTTTGTTAAGAGGTCAGTTGCAAAATCAATATTTACTTTACAGCAGGAAAGACTGGACTCAATGGGAAAACCTCATTCCTGTACAGACGCCTGAACAGGGTCTACATATCACATAAATCTCACTTAAACTCAGAGGGGTCTGGCTCCGCTCAAGTCCATGGTAAAATCTTCCAGTACTGGTAATGGGGTCAGAATTTCAGTCATTGTTTAAAATGGACTCGAGTTATAAATGATCGTGGCACTGTCCTTCCGCACAGGGGGTTTTGCTGTACAAAGCCAGGAGCAGTACCTTTTGCTCAACCCTTTTTACTCAACATAATTTTTCCCCACACTGATGGCCGTATTCTGATTTGCAGCTACCTTGTCTCAACAGTTTCAACTATTCTTCAGGGAGTTCTCTCCATCATCTAATCCAGTCAATAGAAAATTGACTTGACTGAGCTTTGGACCATGTCCTAGGCTGATGAATAAATTATGTCTGTCATGTAGGAATGCTAACACACTTCTAAATAAGGAAAAAGTCAATTTAGAACCACAGTAAATGCATTAAGTACTTTTTGACATTGGAGAAGTTACGTATTTTTTGGGAGACTGACAATTCAGAAAAAAAAGTTTCCTCCCCCCCCAAAAAAAAGTACATGCTTTTTTGTGGATTTCTTGATTAATTAACAAACAAGATATATTTTTTTTATTCTGGTAGAAGTTTTTGAAGAGCAAGCTGTTAACCCATTTTCTATCAGTAGTGTAGAAAAAAATGCTGCTTAACAAACAGCTGTTCCACACTATAATGAACTCCAGACTTTGACATCCTAAACACATACCATTTCAGTCCGGTATAGGAAAATAATTTTACCTCTTAGCTATGTTTTACATTAACAGTGTTCAGAATATTTTCTTTTTAGAGCATGTGGCTATCTTGAAAAAATTTTGGAAGCTCGGCTTTCCATGATGTAAGGGGAAAACCAGCGTTCCCCGGGGTACTGTTAAAAGAGGTGCAACAAGGAACATTTATTTCCAATATTTTTAACAGCTGTAATTCTAAAACCAATATAGTAATTTTAATAGGGCTCCAACTGTGACTAACAGGGACTTTAAAACAACACAATAAACAAGTTATGGCATAGGAAGCCTACATACTCCCCGACAACATTTCTTTAGTAAAAGATGTCCCCACGACAAAAGCAGACACCCCTTCTCCAAAGCACAGATTACTGTTTTGTGCTGCTCTTTTCGCCTCGCAGTAGCGGCTTTTTCTCACTAGCGTGTGCATGCATGGGATGCGAATGCTTAAGCTAATTCAGTAGTGTATGTGCCATGTACACACACTCATAGTCACGTACGTATTTGTTTTGTTCACAGGGTTGTTGCTTAAAAGATGCACACTTCTATTGCCTACAAAAGATAGGCTAAAGTATATACACAAGATCCTCTCAGAAGTAAGTTCACATTCCTTTCACTAGTGTTTCGAATTGTCCCTTGCACTTACAATACCATTTCTATAAGGCAATTGTTAGTTGAATTATGCCTTTTACTGTCCCTTTGCTGGAGTTTACTACTACTGTGTAATGAATTTATTGATTTGAGATCAGACTCTTTTTAATAATAATAGAAAAGCCTAAGCCTATTGAACACAAGTCTGTTCTAGTAAGATTTCATATTCCAAGATCAGTGGTTTTCAACTTTTCTTCAGTTTGTGAACTACCAGAAATTTTGCACAGCTCTTCACAGAAATTTTACTCTCCTGAAAACAGGGTTGCTCTTCTTAGCTTACTTTTGCACACCCATTTGACCACAGTTTTGGACGTAATGCTAAGCCATAACATAGGTACTATAACTTGTTTCCTTATACAATAAGGGAAGAGAATCCTTCTAAATCTCTCTAACTAGTATTGATGTACACAAGTAGTACAGAGAATTTTCAATCACAGCAATTAGCTTATGGCCAGTTAAGATAAATTACCGGTGTTTTGCACTTGCAGGTTTCCTGTTTTAAACTTAATGGTTGTCCAAGTCCTTTGCATTGTTTAGGATTACAGTGCTATGGGGTATTTTTACAGGTACAGTATATTTATGGAGAGAAGGCAAGTATCACAAATATAAAAGAAAATTAAGGTAGTTTTCTAAATTAATCTGTGTTTTTGCAAGATATTTAGAAGTATAAGATGGTTTTGAGCCTTTTGGGGGTAGCGGGGGGGGGAACACTTTTATTCACACAGTTCTCTGAATTTCCTCTCTGGTTGTTAAAGTTGCTGATTTGACTCTTGAGAATTCCTTGGTCTGGATTTCACTACCAACCAGTCTGGATTTTGATTAGCGATTTATTATCTAAGAAGACATGGGAGAAGGGGAGCATTTTATTACACAGCTTCAAATTCACAAATCAAGAGCGGAGATGGTTTGGTTTAAAAGTAAATGGCTATACACATCATATGCCAGAATATTTTTGTTAGCTTGTGGTAGCTTAAAATTAATTAAAAAAACCCCAAACAACAACCCAGTGTCAAATGAATTAGTTCAGCAATGCACAGCTTATTTACTGTAATGACCACTGTGATTCCAAATATGCAGTAAAACGCTAAGGGTAGGACCATTTTAACACTACATGAGATGTTCGATTGTAAAGTGTTAGAATTGCCATAATGGAGGCTTTACTGGATAGTAACTTTTTTAAAAAAATACAGAAACAAATTCTCCCTTAGAAGAACAGGCATTTTGAGCACATTTTAAATGCATTTAAGTCTTGGAAACTTGTGCATAGAGGTGCTGTGTAAGTATGCAGCATTAAAGTATTTGATAATACAAAAAAAAACCATTATTATCTCTCCGCGGTTAAGAGTTACAGATAATTATTTGTGCTGGGACATTTGTCTTTGTAGCAAATACCTTTGTGTACTTTTCCACATAAGGTTAAAAAATAAGATCTTGGCCCTAAATGTGGAATGCCATTAGCACCTTTTGATTCTGGGCTGCATTAAGCTTAAGTACAACCTCTGCCATAATGTACAGCACCTCCGTAGCAGATAACGGTTTCCGTACACTCATCAGGGAGATGCTGTGCAGGCACGACACTCCAGGTATGACACCTTCCCTCTCTGTTCTTCTGACAAATAGCCGGACAGGGTGTATTTATCTAATATGAGAAATGGCATTGTGATCTAAATCTATGGCTCAATCTATTCATTTTAACCCCCTTTCTTTTGCAATCTTCAGATCCTAACAGCAGGCTGGGATGAACTAGAGTGTCACCGGGTTTTTAACTTCCTCTGTGAGCTGAGCAATTTACCCCGTAAAGTACAGACAGTTGTCAGCAGCAAACCGGGTAATCATCAAAGCACACAAAAGTCCTACAAAATCAAAATGCGCTACCATGGAGAGGTCAGAAAAATGGATCTTGATTACTGCAAACAAAATATGTTTAGAATTGAGAATGTTTTAGCTCAGCTAAGCCTTGTAGCACCAATCCTTTCCTGACTCTCACGTACATTCTGTTAGCTCCAGTATTACACAGAAAGTGGGCATTCTAAACCAAGTACTTGGCCTTCATATAGATGAATGCAGCTATTTTTTCTTCACCAAAAGCAAAGTGCTTTTGTCTTTGACACGTATCCTGTAGTGAAGAGAGTTGTCTTGAGAGGCGTTTAGGTTTTTTTTAATCATTCCATTATCAAACCAGTGCATAAGTTATGTATATACGTAAACAGTAACACGGACTTGAATCTTTCGTACTGTACACCAATGCCAGCGAAATCAATGGGAAAGGAACCCACACAGAAATAAAGTGATGCAGTAAAAGGTTAGGTTTAGTACCTCTGAAACACAACGCTGATGGGGCACATGCCTCTCAAGAAATTCTTATGTTACCCAACACAGGACTGGGTATTTCTGTGGAAGACTTTATACACAGCCATAAACACGCTTCCTCCTATTCCCACTTACTGATGCCAAAAAAGAGAAACCAAAAAAACATAGCTGAGAGCCCTTGAAGACATGCATGAGTTGCTGCAGAAAGGTACCAGAGGGTGCATTGATAGATTCTATGGCCTGAATTAGTGCAACGTATCCAAAACAGCCAGACTCAGGCAGTAACAGCTGAGAATTCAATTAAATTCCCCTAGATGTTCTTGGGCAGCTTTAAGAAAATCCTTCTTTCTCTTCCTATTAAAAAAAAAAAGTGATCATCTGTATCATCTGTATATAATACCTACATTCTTTTACCCCAGGAAGTGCCCGAAAGCTAGAGCTGCGGATAAGGTTATACTGTCGTAGAGTCTTGTTGAACCACTGGATTCATCGAAGTGATTCTGCATTTTGGCTGACTCGTATTTTAAAGCCGTGGCCCATAGTCAATCAAGCTCGCCTGCTGTATATCATCTTTGGGCCAGTGTCCTCTCTTGATGGCGAGTAGTCTGGGGGGTTAATTTTCAAAGTTTGTTCCCTAAGAATGAAATTTCCTTGCAGGATGCAGCATTGCCAAAAACCAAGCTTTATGCAAATAGAATGTAATCGTATTGCCTAGAAAAAATTGTTTTGCTTAACCAGGTCTCACTAACATACATAAAATACATAAATGGTATATGTGTGTGTATATTTATACATATCTATATCTATATATAAAAAAAAGTTGCAATTCAAGTGAAGAAATTGCACCTCTGTTCCTCTATTCTGTCTTGCTTAGGGTAGAGGTAGCTCGAATGCACCTCAAAGAAGCATCTGTTTCCCTGAAGAAAAGCATGCTTTCTCACTTAATTATCAGACCTGGGGTTTCTTTAAATCACCCTTTGATTCATGCTGCAACTACCACTGTCCCTACTGGAGTGACAGATGGAAAAAAATCTCACTGTCACAAAGACTGAGTTGTGTTACCTGAATTCCCCTCCTCTGACTCTGCTGTAAGGTCCAGTTTAGCACCTTGCTTGTTTAAAAAAAAATTACTTTGTCACTTAATAGCAGTTGTGATTAATATATTGCTCAGGACATGTGGTTTGGCAGAAAATGATAGAAGGACCAACAGATGAGACCAGTCTGAAAGGTCTAGCAGATGCAATTAAACTGCTGTATGATACAGAAGCTAGAGAATGGACAGCAGATGATGTTATCAGTCTTGTGGATGAGCTGTCAGGTGTGTTTTTGCCTTTGTCATTAATCCGTAGGATTATATGCTCATGTCCTCCAAATCTGGCAATAAGTGTGTTTCAGACACAGAGGTGCCTTGGGAAACTGCCTGCAATATTCCTTACAGTAGCTGTGGCGTAACTGGAAAAGTCATTACACTTGGAAGCCAGGCAGTAGCTGGGGATGAGCGAAACCCAGCACTGCTTACAAATTCGGGCTGTCTTTCCCCATTGTGAAATATTTTAAGAATCCATGCAGACCTTTAAAATTCAAGTCTTGTCTAGCCATTATTAAGGAAACGTTGTCCCAGCTGTGTAAGCTTAAAACATAATGTTTGTTCAAGCCAAAATTCTACTGAACAATGTTAACGCCCCATTGAAAGTTAGTTTTGGGTGAGATTATACCACAGAAGCTATCGTGAAGAGCTCTAACCGTATTGCTGATAGGAATTGCTTATATGACTTCATTGTAGCAATTGTATTCCAGAGGGTACCCCCTCACAGATTCTGGTTAGCTATCAAAGCCAACAACTCATAAATTCATGTCTTCCAGAATAGTTTTTGTGGCACTCCTTTCTTTTTGTTCAAAGATCACTAAAATTCTCTCTATTTTATTACAAAGTTATTCCCCGGGAGTGGCTCATGGAGAACAATGCTCGGCTTCTTATTCTGAGCGGAAACAACGTTTGCTTCACTTTCATGGCCAGTAAAGCTGTGAATGGAAGAGCCGTCGAGTTAGCCAGACTCATGGTCTTCCTGGTTTTGGTGAGTGCTACTGAACAGAGCCTGCTCGGGCCTTTTGTCTCTTTACCCTCAGATTTGCTTTCTCAGACGGGAAAGCTGTTTCCCCATCTACTCCTACAAACCAGAAGTCCAGCAAGAGACTTGTAGTCCTCCACCTTCTGGTCCCTGTCCAGCATGTCTCTGCAAGGTAGCAAGCCTGTCCTCGAGGAGAAGTACCACTAGCAAAGTGTTGAGGAGTTACGCCATTAGCACACCAACAATAAAAACAACCTCTATGTCCTCGTAACAAACCCTCATTTTCCAGGCCACGGCTGCACCGATCCATTAGAATCGATCGTTAATTCTAAGATTTCGTCTTGCCTTTTATAGCATTGTACTCATCATAAAAGGCGTATTTCTAATATTTCCTGTGTACGTCAGGTCTGTGAGAAGGACCTGTACTGCATGGACTGGGCAGTAAAAATGATGCAGAAGGTCTGCAAAGTTTTCAGCACTCCAGGGGAGAGAAACAAGTTCCTGCAGTGTGTGGAGAACGCCTTTGCTCACATGATCATGGACATGCTACAGGCAGTGCTGTCCGGTAAGCCTGCGGGTCTGTGAGCCAGGACGGGCTCTTTAATCAGGAGCTAGCACTGAGCGAGGCGACACAGCGTGGCATCACAGCCTGTCCTCCCTTCCCTCACCAGGCAGAGCGATACTGGAGTGCCTGGAGTTTTTTTGATGACATAAAATAACGAATCAAGTGTCATAATTGGGAGAGACGTTTATTTTAACCGATCTCTCTTGTTTAAGAGATTCACCATCCGCCATGGATGGTGAAACAACAGTCTTTTAAAGTACGTCCCACCAGAGCATTAGGCCCGAGGTCCTTCTGGGCTGCGTCTAAACACAGGCTCTGAGCAGCTGCCAGCCAGCCTGTTCAACTCAACAAGCTGCAGTTGCTCCCTGTCCACA
Organism: Calonectris borealis; assembly: GCF_964195595.1. Classification (NCBI taxonomy): domain Eukaryota; kingdom Metazoa; phylum Chordata; class Aves; order Procellariiformes; family Procellariidae; genus Calonectris; species Calonectris borealis. Next base: position 9,216,297 of record NC_134333.1, on the reverse strand, counting down.
GCTTGTCAGCCTTGATAAAACCTCCAGACTGATTATGATGGCAAGCTCAGTTAGGACAGATTTTTGTCTTAACGCACAATTGTTCTTGTCTGTCTTTGGGCAAGCTGGTGAAGGAATTTTGGAGAGAGTCTCCTGTGTTATTTCACAGCTGTCCTGCCATCAGGTGCAGTAGCTGATGCCTCATAAATCTAAGTGGAGGCTGCTGATTCAGCCTCTGCTGAAAACACTGAATGAGTAAGATTTATCTTCAAAGAAGTCATTTAGTTTCACTAATAATTTAAAAGTGTTTTTCTTTGCCCTGGTAGGTGATCGTGATGAAGAGGACAGCAGCTTTTTGAATTTGTTTCACCTTGTAAATGCACAAGCGAACTTCCATAAAGAAATCCTGTACCTGACCATGAGAAGCAACAGCAGTACCATCTGATGCGCTGAATTTTACGGGCTCTTGCTATACTCCTGCTGCATTTTTTTTCTAAACATTTGCAAAGCAGTGTCCAATTATTTCTTACATTTCCATTCCAGTAAGAGCTGGAATAGCTGCGGGAGAAGCTAGTGACATACATGTCCGACCAGCTGAATGAGCTCATGGAACATATTGGGGGACCTCTAAGTGTTCGCAGCAGAGTTCTGCGCGTTTTGCTCCTCCGAGGCTGCGTTAAGGCACACTGAGGAAGTGGGCTGGGGGCCTCTGCTTTGGGAACATAAACTGCATTCTTTTCCCACTGTGTATGTTTGCATACACAATAAAAATGACATGGTTTTCATATTTGATGTGCATACACAAATTGAAGAATGTTGTCTTAGTTCAGAACCAAAAACATTTTGATCTTTTAATTTTGTTTTCTCTTGGGAATCGGAGGAGAAAAAGACAGACAAGATTAGAGAAGCACAGCTACATTTTTCCAGTTTGCCAGGGTCTCTCTCGCTAACTCTTACGTTCTGCGACAGAAGTGCTCCATAGATTGTACATTCAGTTTTAGCAGAAAGAGGCGATTCCTGAAAGCAACTTAACTGCTTTGATCGAGCAAGGCAATTTTTTCCCCCCAAACTACAGGTGCCTTTTAACCATCAGGCAGAGGAAACTTCAAATCCCTCTCCCTGCCTAGACTAGTAACTGAACTGTTGAAGTGTATTTGCCTCCATAGGACTTAGCTACATTGAAGACACATGTTCAATGCACATAGGCCAAGATCACTGTTTCATTAAAGTATATAAAAGTTTGCTACTTATAAAAGGTTTTGATTTTCTGCTATATTGCCTTCAAAACAAAAACACATAATGTGTAATAAAAAGCACTTACTTCACTGTGCGTTGTTTACAACGTGGCTGTTTTCTTCATATTATTACATAGCCTTCTTCTCCACCTGAATCACTTCCCAAACGTTTTAGTGTTCCTCCAGGACCCGACTTTAGCTGCAGGGACGCATGTTGAGCTTTGAAAGCCAGCCTTCAACTGCTGGAGGCAGCTCAATGGTGCCAATTTATCTCAGCTGCCCCCACTTGATTTCATCAGTAATGGGCTGACAACAGCTCTGTAATGATTTGCTTGGAAGTTTGCGTGTTAAAAATTCTTGCGACATTTGTTGAATATACAATTGCAGACAGGATTTGACTACATTAAGGAGTGGATACGGGATATAAATTTGCTGAGGATCTTTGCAGCGTGCCGGTAGATGGCAGAGGTGAAACCTTCCCTGAGAGGAGGGTCTGCTGGCAATTGCTTCTAACATCCCTTTTTTCTCGCTCTTTGAAGGTCATATTTAAGAGCACGCTGCAATACCACAATTGTGCTGCAACTACGTATTATTTCTGAAGTAAGCAAAACGCAAGACCCTTTGTCTGAAATCTAGTCCGTGAACTGAACGCCTCCAACCCGATGAACTCAAAACACGAGGAGAAAACAGACTTGCAGTGCGCACAGTGACAGGGAGGTGCAGCCAGAAGCCACTGAGGCGGAATGCTACAGCCCAGATCGTTAGCCGTTCCCTCCCTTTGTGCTCGGGAATCGCTACCAATAAATAATCTCAATAGATGGAATCCAGAAGAATGGAGTGGGGTCTTGAACCACCGCATCTCTCGACCCATTGTACTTCTTGTGTGTAATGCTGCTTTGCCGTGCTGCGACACAAAGCACCACAGGGCTGGCGCAGGTTCTCTGCCAGTGCCTGTCTCATCTCCCGGGACCGAGGACACAGCAGCAATAAATTACAGCCCCTCACAAGGGATGCCATTATGTGAGCGCAGCGACACAGGAAAAGTAAGTTCTTTGATTCACTGGCAGCCGTCAGCAAAGATGAAATGTCAGCTCTGCCGGCACTAGCTCGCTCTCGCAGCAGATCCTCCAGGAATGCAAGTTTTATGCAGCTGCCAGTTGTGAAATATTGATGGCATTATTAATTATTATTAACTGCTCTTTTTCTTACATACACAATAGCTCAGCAAGTGTTTGGTGTTAGTTTTTGCAGCGTTCATATGTACGCCAGCGTTTCCACCAGATGAGACTTTCCTCCCCAAAGGATCAAAGCTCAAACCCACTGAAGCGGTACTTCCCAAACCAGTTTTGTTTGAACTGGAAAACGACACCAGCCTTGCAGCCTCGTTTTCCAATATCACCGTCTGATCGGCTCCCGCAATTAAACACCGCTGGGCTAATGGCGTCCAGGTGGGGAGCCGCCGGGCAGCACCGTGCACCAGAGGAGCTGGGACAGTGATACTTGAGAAAATGGTGCTTTTTCTTCTGCCGCCAAATTTTAACTACTGCTGTGGGGAGTCGATAAAACCCTCCCAGGGTGAGAAGCAAAATTCCCCCTGTGCCAGTGCAGCTCTTTTCAGAGCAGGGCCGCACCCTGACTGCCATCTGAGCTGCGGAGCACCATATCCATCCGCTATCCCTGTCCGCTGCGGCCGTTTGTCTGTCTGCAAACACCTCTCCTGCCTGGCGGTTTCAATCCCGTTGCAGTCCTCAGCTGCTGGGCTGGGTCGCTTCACCTTCCAGCGTGGAGCTGGCTGATTCGGGGCATGGAGGAAGGGATTGTTATGCATAGCTGACGGGTTTGTAAGGCCCTCCGAGGGGAGAGGAGTGTTCGGAGTAAGAGAGAATTATTGTTCCTGGTTTCACACTCAGCTGAGTTTCCATTCCACGCATTCCTCGTTACTCACTCTCTCTTAATCACTGCAGATGTTGACATCAGATACAGACTCACGAAGCGGAGGTTATTGAGAACATGACTTGCGCTTGAAGAAATTCCTCCCAGAATATTTCAAGATTTTCGACTATATTTGGTGGTGGAGCGAGGAGAAGCTTCTCCGCATCTCCAGGGCTGGGCGATGAGGGACCACCCTGGGTAGCTCGGGCTGAGGCTGGGGCACTGAGAACACGCTTGGGAGCAAAGTCACCAACTTTGTGTTTCTCAGGAGTTTTACTAACAGGAAATTGCAGTGTCAAGTATTCAGCTGGCAACACTAACCGCATCCAGCATTCCCAGACTCTGAAATCCCTCTTCTTTCTGTAAATACAGTCTCTGAAAGTCTTACCAAGCAATTCCAGCGTACCCCGGCAGTGCCTGCACAGCCCCTACACCCGCCGGAGCCTGTTCTCTCGCACCCCCTCGTGTGATGGTGCCATCGTTAACTAATGGGGCATGAGCTGTTTTTCCCATTACAGATATTTCAGGTGTTAATTGCTTACTGAAAAAAAAAAAAATATTCCTGGAAGAGACCAAGCATATGAAAATTTTGTCTTCTAGGAGGATGAAGCTTTCAGTCTGAAAACAGCATTGCATGTGCCTGACAGTGTAAGGGCAGGGATCGATGCAGGGCTTCATAAAAGGACAGGAAAAATTCTCCTGATGCCCCAAATACCTTCCCACACCTCTCCAAGCTGGGAGAAATTAAGCTCTGAAATGTTCTTTCCGTCCTACAGAAATTTCCATCGTATTAAAAGTGTTCCTTTTTCTATGCTGAGATGAACTGAGACCTTCTGGAGCTTCCCTGAACAGCGGAGAGGGGACCTGAGTGAGGGCGAGCCCCAGCTCAGCTGCTCGGGCACCTTCTAAGCTGGGGAGAGCCTGGTTCGGACCCCACAGTGCCTGGAGCAGCAGCTGCCCCTCATGCCAGGGGACACAGAGGTGTCTCGGCATGGTTTCCCAATCTCTCGTCCTTCTCGGGGAAGGACGCATCTCCCCGTGGAAGCGGGGTTTGCTCCCGGAGCCATGTGTGCCCCAGCCCTGCAGGCGATGCACAGGGATGCGTTTCGGCAGAGTCAATGCCAGCAGATGTGTTCACTCTCCTGTGTCATTCCTCTTTATTTCATTTCCTTGAACATTTTTCATTAAAAATATAAGGGCTTTTCTAAAATTAAACCCAAACGACCGACCTCGGAAGCGCTCATCCCAAGGGGCTAAGCCACACGGGGGGGGCAGGACCCTTCGCATCCCCCCGGGACGCCACGTGCGTCACCAGGAACAACCCAGGTCTCGGCAGCGGGACGTCACCTGGCAGCCCTCTCCCCTGCCACCCCATTGCCCTCCTTCGCCCCTCTCGGCCGCGCCTGCTCAGCCCCCTCCACAACGCCGGCGCCGACCCCGCGCGGCTCCTCGCTCCGCGTTGGGCAGCCGTTTGCTCGCAGAGGGTTAACGCTTTTCCAGAAGGCTCCGAGGGAGACGGACCGGGCGGCGGCTGTGGAAGAGAAAGGAGATGCTTGTCTGAGCCGGGCCTGAGAGCTGCGGGGGACCCGGGGATGGTGACGGGTGGGGATGGCAGCGTGTGCGAGCACAGGCAGCGGCAGCAGCACCCCTTCGCCCCGCACGGGGGGCAGAGGCACCGGGACCCCCCCCTTTGCCTCCTTTAAAATGATGCAACCGGGATCACTTCTTGCTTCTCCCCTAAGCTGTTTTATTTCTCTCCCTCATGGGAACAAAAGCCACAAGTTCATGCTGCAGACAGCAGCTTTTCCAAAGGGGAAGAGGCTGATAAACCCAGCAGGGAGAAACCAGCGGCCGCACGACAGCCGGTGCACGTTTCAGCGGGCGAGGTGGCCTGATTTATAAAATAAACCCTGGTGCCCTCCTCCCAGCCCTGAGCAGGAAACAACTGCGCTGGTGCTGTCAGCTCGGCTGCCTCGGCCAGGCGGGGGGAGCAGCAGCCAAAGACAACAGCATTAAAACCAAAACTATCCCCTCTCCCCCCCACTCCCCGGACACGTTTCTTCCCAGAAATTAAAGCCTGGTGGGACAAGGAGCAGCCGGCTCACCTGGACGATGCTTCGATTGCAAGGCTGATGCTGAGCCGCATCTTCCCCAGCATCGCTCTAGAGCATGTAAATGATGTAGGAGAGAATCACCAGGCCGATGATGGCAAAAAACATCAGGATGAAAATATCCAGCATGGTGAGCGAGGAGCCGGTGGGGCAGGAGCTGCGGGGCTCCCCGTGGCGTGGAAAGGGGATGCTTGGCAGAGAGCCGCCGCTTCGCTCGCCAGCCCCTGCGGCTGCGTCCTCCCCTCCCAGCCGGAGCACGGCTCGCTCCGCTCAGGATGGAGAGATGATGCCGGAGCTGACGGAGCTGCTTTCCAGCAGGCAGGCGGAAAATAAAGGGATAAACACCTGCGGTCAGATGGGGCTTCAGCCCCGCGCGGGTGGAGGAGCGCTCGCTCAGCCCAGCCCTGCGAGCGGGGCTCCCGGGAGGCACCGTCTGCCTGCAGGAGGGCTGCTGAGCCCTGCTTCTTCCTACCCAAACTGCTGCCCAGTTTATGGGGGTGCTTATGGAGATGCAACTCCCCGTCTGCAGCTGGGAAAGGACCCATCCTATGGGGAAAACAGCAAAAATGAGCTTTGGACATTGCAAAGCCGTGTCGATCAGCCACGACCACTCTGAACTCTCACCTTTCGGAGTCTGGCTCTCCTGGGGTACTGCAGCACCCTTTGCTTTCAGTGTCCCACCACCTGCTTCAGTACGGTTTAAAGCAAAACAGTTTTAAGTGAGCAGCCACAGCCATGGAGCCTTCCTATTTTAATTCTTTTGGCTAGTGCTGTTGATGCAAATAACGTCCTTCTCCACAACCTTCAAGATTTTCCTCTCCCACTGCTAAACGCTGATGTTGTTGAAAACCCCACCTTGAGAGGCTGTAGTGGCCAAGCTAAGCCGTCGCCAGCTGCTCCCTGAGCACGAGCTGGGGGCGGGAGGCCCCGGCTGTCGCGGCGCTGCGTGCCCGGAGAGGTCGGGCAAAGCCGGGACCCGGTGCCCGTGCTGCGCTGCCCACAGCGAAGCTGACCAGTTCCCTGGGTGGGTCTGGTCTCCGGAGCAGCCACCAGCACACCTGAAGCCCAGCAGATCCCACACCCACGTAGTAAGCGGCGTTTGGCCTCCGACAGCGAGACCCCGAAGCAAGCGGGGAGGCATCGCCTGCGCCCCGCTCTCTGCGAGGGTTTCTCCAACCCGGCTCATGGCTGAATTTCCAGGCTGATGTCCTGGGGCTCCGTGGCGCCCGGCGGCCGCAGCACATCGGCCGGACACGCTGCAGCGGGGCTCCGAAGGCCTCAAGCGCATCCCTTGGCTTCAAGCCATGCCGGGAGCAAGGGACGAGCCAAGCAGCTGCATCCCAGGTCGGCTCCCAGGGATGCCGGCGTTTCCCACTCCCAGGGGAGCCAGGCAGAGAGGAGGACCCTGGCTCCAGCAGCCTCCCCAGCGCCAAGATCCCCACCAAAGGAGCAGGAAAATGGCCAGAAACGCGACTGCAATCAAAGCAAGCACAATCGGCAGGTAAAAATTATACTTTTATTTTTAATTCGAGTAAACCAGGAAGAGAATCGGTTGGTTTGTTCCATTTGATGGTTCCATTAAAAAGGCCAAATAACGTTTTTTATTGGTGGGTGCTCAACCCGACGGGAAGGAGTACACAAGGACAAACCCCAATCAAGCGATGGATCCGGAAGAAAACACGTTCTAAGCTCAGCACTGAGACGCAACCGGGGAAGCTGGGATGGACGAGGTCTATTTTACACATGATGAGAAGCAATTCAGCTTTTAAATTTTTTTTTTTTTTACTATTTTATTTATTTATTTATTTTAAATACAGGTTTAGGTGCTTTTCAGCTATGAAAAAAGGCAAAAAAGTGCATAAGTCGAGAGAAAAGGCAGAAATCAAGCAGTAAGAGATTTGTTTCCCATGGCAGGGGAGAAGGGGCAGGGCATGGGAGGGGAGAATTAGGACAATGGTTTCAAGGTAGCATTAAAAAAAGGGTTGTATACCAAAACGTAATTGCCTGTGTTATTTGGTCCATTAAAAAACGGTTTATTCACATTGATACTCCCCCCCATTCCCAGACAAGAACGTGATTAAGAAGAGGATTAGCAGGGAGATGTGGACTCCCCCCCGCCCAGCCGCCCCCTCTCCCCTGCTCTTGTGCTCGCTTGTTTTAGCACCAACCGGGATTCCCATCCCGTAAAGCCCATCCCGGCTGCTTCTGGGGTCCCGTTTTCACCCCGAGGGGATGATGGTGCCAGGAGTCCCCGTCACTCTCCCCGCTCCCGTTGCAGCCGGCTGGGGAACGAGCCAGGAGCAAAACGCTCCCCTCCCACTGGCTCACGTCCTCCCGGCGGGGTCTCTGCCCGGCCAGGAACCCCCTCCCCACCAGAACAGCATTTGCTCCAGCAGCCCCCCAGCCCGGTCACCCCAACCCCGGCACCGTCCACGAACCAGCCCTGCAGCCCCGTGTGCTTTGAGAAAGGGGACGGCAAGCACGAGGCAGTGGGATCCTCTCCCCCGCTGCGAGACTGTCCCCAAGGACGCGTCCCCCAGGAGAGCCAAGGAATGTCTCAGCTCAGCCACTTTGGTCCCTAGATTCCCTCTTTTCCTTTGGGAATAAGCAGAGATGGCAGCTCCCCCTTGGAAGCACCCTGGCCCTGCGGTGCAGCGCACCCAAAGCCCCGCGCAGCCCGGACGAGGGACGGTCTCCTCCGGCTGCCCGGTCTCCACGTTCGGGCTGAGCCGGGGCTGCGAGCGGGCACGGGGCAGCGGGAGCGCCGGCGGCACTGCAAAGGCATCACCCCTGCCCCCACGTTCGGCTTCTCTGACCCGGGAGAAAAGCATCCCGCTCCTGCCCTCCCCGCACAGGCTTCCAGTTCTACCTGCCCCTGTCCAGCTCCGGGACCTTCGGAGCCCAAAAGAGACGGGGACAGGGATGTGCTTTGAGATTTTGGTCCACGACCTGATCCCAAGTCAGTGGTGGCCCCAAAAGCCACCACCGCTGGGGACCAGTGAGAGGTGCAGGGTGGCTCGGGGTGCCAAACCCTGGTCTCTGCCACTCAAGACCGAGCTGCCAGAGGGGACAGTCACCCAGGACGGTCCCCAGTGTGGTGGCAGAGGGGGAGGATCTTTCACACGCGGCTCAGAAGAGGCACAGGGATGGGGGCTGAGCCCCAGCTACACAGCGGGTGGAGGGCTCAGGAGGGTCCCAAAAGCCCTGCAGCAGCAAGAGAAAAGCAGGAAGATTCTGGGTGAATCTGGGGAGCGACCGCTGCTAAGAGAGGAAGAGGCTGCCCCAGCTCGGGGGGCCCAGGGGACCCCCAGACCCTGGCCCAAAAAGAGAGAGCCAGAGCTGCAGGGGGGATGTGAGGTCTCGGCGTTGCAGTGCCCCCCCCAGCGCAGAGGAGCGGGGAGCCCTCGAGCGGGAGCAGCGGCCTCCAGGCGAAGCAAGGCTGCGGCTACTCCTCACCTGCGCCAGCACAGCCCCGCTCGGCCCCGGAGGGATCGGGGAGGCAGAACAAGGCAGCCAGAGCCCGCGGCAGAAGCAGCAAGAGCCGCTTCCAGGGCTGCCCAGAGCAGCTGCTCTGAAACCCAAGGAGAAAGAAAGATTTTGTTTAAGGATTTTAACTGCAAAAGTTTTTCTGTTTTGAGGACTGAAGGGAGCACAGACTGAATGGAAACACTGCACAGAAGAGCCGGGAGAAGCAACGGGACGAGCCAGAGCCAGAGCGGTGCAGGGTGGAGGCTGCCAGCCCACCCCTGCCGTCAGCCCAGGGCAGCCCTCGGGACGAGCATCCCTCACCTCCTCCACGCAGACATCGCTGCCCCTCTGCCCGTCCCACCAGAGGGGGGAATTTGGTCCTAACAGATGGCCTCCTCCTCCCTTTGCCGGGTCCCGGCAACTCTGGCTGCTTCCCCCAGCCAGAGAATGCCGGAGCGCGCGGGAGGGCTAGAGAGGAGGGAGACCGAAGGAGAAGGAAAGCTGCGGCCGTTTGGTCTCTCGAGCCCCCGACATCCCTTGCAGACAGTCCCTAGTCCCGACAGAGCTAGAACAAAGCTAAACTGGCAAGAGAAACCGGAGGCGGCTGCAGAAACACAGAGTAACCAAAACGTCGGGAGCTCCGGCAGGCGACGGCAGAGTACACGGGATAAGGGATGCTGGGGCAGAGAGACGCGCACACACACACGGGGGCCGGCGCGGGCTGGGGGCTCGGCTGTCAGCCACGCGCCCCGTCCCCTCCCGCGGCTCAGATGGCCTCTACGTAGTTGGCGGGGAGCATGCCCGTGTCACCCGTGCGCTCCACCGTGCCGTACATCCACCCGTCGTCGATCTGCTGCACGTTGATGATGGTGTCGCCGTCCTGGAAGGAGACCTCGTCTTCGTCAGCCGCGTTGTAATCGTAGACGGCGCGGAAACGCTTCTGTGGGGAGAGAGGGGTCAGCGGCACGGACCCTCCCCGTGCCCCGCCCCAGGCGGGCAGAGCTGCCACCCACGGGGGGTCCCGGGACAAGGAGCCCCTCTGAGCCCCACGCGAGAGCCAGACCAGGAGGTGTCCCCCGACACAGGGATGCTGGTGCCAGCGATAGCTGCGGCACGGAGAAACCAGGCACCCCGCATTACACCCGCCAGCCCCTTCGAAACAGCTCTTCCCCTGCACGGGCTGCAGGAGCGGGGAGCAAGCGGAGCAAAGCCTCACCCCCGGGGGGTGGAAAGCGGGGGGCCGGTGTCGGGGTGGGCGCTGTGAGCCCTCGGCTGTACTCACCCCCCCCCCAGAAGGAGCGTTGCGCTGTGTAGAGGCTGGTGCTGCCGGCTCCTTGTAGCCGTAGGACTGAGACGACGGCTGCTGCTGCTGGTAGACTGGGGGGGAGAGGACGGGTCCGTTAGCCGGGGCTGGGACGCGGGGGACACGCAAAGCCCCTCGCAAAGAAGAGCCGGCTGCTGCCCCAGCAAGCGCAGGGCCGGGCACCGGGGCAGGCTGCGATGCCCGCAGCCCCCCGCCTTACCTGGGTTGCTGGGTTGGACGTGATGAGACGGCTGATGCTGCTGCTCTGCGGGTCTCCGGTAATTGGTGCTCTCCTGGGAGTTCCTGCGCTCCAGCTCAGCACCCTCGCTGGGACTCGGGCCCATCCTGCTCCTCTCGAACTCTTCGTGGTATTTTATCTACAGCGACAGGAGAGGAAGGAGAGGTCAGAGCGCGGCCGGGACAGCTCTGCAGCGCCGGCCACGACGCTGAGCCCGGACCCCAGCAACGGCAGCAGCTCCTGCAGCCCTTCAGCGCCAGCAACGTCCTTCACCTCGTCCCAGCTCATTTCTTTTTGCCACCAAGGGCTCAGCATTAGCCATCGCACAGCCTCCCCAGCAGTCCCAGGGGGCTTCTTCCCCACCCGTCTCCCCAGGGACATTTGCTCACACCCATTTGTGGGACAGAAAGGAGGAGGTTGAAGGGTCCTATGGGTGGGATATGTAATTTTTTCAGGCATGGGTGAGATTCAGGACCAGGCTGCCAAGCCCGCAGGCTGCAGGAGCGCGGAGCAAAAGCACCTTTAGGAAGTCCCCCTGCATGCGCCGAGTTTGCTGTGCAACTCCCCAGCCCACGGCCGCGTTCAGCGGGCACCGTGGAGGTACCGCTCCAACATCTACCCCCAGATTTCTCTTCAACTGAAGCGTGAGAGGGCTTCGGGGTTTTTCGTTGAAGGAGACTCAAAGAAGATGCCACCAAACACACCAGCTGCATCGGACCGAGCCTTCCCCCGCAGCCAGCACAGCGAGGGGCCCCCCCGCTGGCGGGCAGGAGGGAAGGGTTAACCCAACCGCCGGGGCGTGGGTGTAAAAATTAATAGCCACTTGTGTTAATGAATGCATTGCCATCGGAAAGCACCTGGAGCCCACTTGTCTGCTGGTTAAACAGTTATTTACCGAAGGGCACTACAGCCGGCTCCCAGCAGAGGCGGGAGGCAGAGCCTGGAGCAGAGCCGTCCTCCCGGGAGGGAGAACACCCCGGGGGGAGCACCCTGCTCCCCCCACCGCTGCAGGGAGCCCGAGCAGGGACAGCCTCAGGACAGCATTTCCCGGAGGTCGGAGGCTCCGGCTTTGCACAGCTCCGCTGCCAGGAGGGTTTCCCCACGTGCAGGAACCCTCCACCAAGGGCGCTTTGGGGCTGCGGGGGCGTTCACACCCCAGCGAGCGCTGCCATGCTGGGCAGCCCCCTTTGCTGCCCGTGTGCCAGCCCAGCTGCACCCTTGGGAGGGGAACGCTGCCTGCTGAGCCGGCGTTCTGCGGGGAGTGGGTCTGTTTCTGTCCCTGTTAAGTGGGTCACTGCAACCCCCGGCTGGCAGCCAGCTGCCCCCAGGGAAGCTGCAGAAAACCGCTCCCGCGGCCGAGAGAGGGTGAAGGGGGCCGAGCAGAGGGACACGGGCTGGTCTCATCTCTCTGCTGTGTTATTTAATGCCCCCAAACCTCCACAGATTCTCTCAAAAAAAAGAGTGGTGCCTTCTCTAACAAAGACCCCAGCCCCGCTCCGAGGCAGGGAAGCTGTGCTCAGCTCCCGCCAGCTCGGACCCCACTGAGGAGCTGCCCCCAGGGAAAATCTTCCAGCCGGGCCCATTTCCCAAGCGGGGAGCCTTCCCCAGCCCTTGCTGTCCTGGGGTCTGCTGTGCAGATAACATCCCGCAGCTCCGGAGGAGAGATCAGTACTTGCCCGAGAACTGCACAATGGGATCAGAGGAAGAGGGAATAAACAACCTCCTCCCGCCCTGCCGGGCATTCCCGTGTTTGTGTATGCGTGTGAGCTCCTGCGTGTCTGCGAGTCCCCCTGCGCAGGCACGGTCCTCCCTCTCCCCGCATTCCTGCAAGCCCAGACCCTCCTCCCCTGGACACCCCAGGGAAGCAAACAGCAGCTCCCAAGCCGGGGGCTTTGTCCCGAGGTAGGGATGCCGAAGGATGGAAAAGCTCCGGGACAGGCTTCCACCACGTCTCACATCGCCTCGGCTGCAGGGCCTCGGGCTCACACCCCTGCAGCACCCCAGAGCACCGGGTTTTTCTCCCCCCGGGCGCTGCCCAGGGCTCAGCCGGCGCGAGCAGCTCAGGGCGCTGCAGAGCTCGGGGCCGGGAGAAGCTCACGGAAGCTCACGGAAGCCGCCTGTCGAGTGGACGCCCAATAATTTTCCCATGCAAAGCTGCGCTCCAGGGGCGGGTTTACTGGTCAGGGAGAAACCAGCCTTCCCAGCCCTGCCAGGGTTTCGCAACAGCTCCTGGGCATTTGATAAGGAGCACTCAGGACTCTCCCGAGCAGCTAAAGGTTAATTAACTCCCTGCCTTCTGCTGAAGGCAGAGACTACTGCGGGCTCCTGCGCCATGGGAGCGCAGGGTCGAGTCTGGGCAGGGGACAGATGCACCCACGTGTGCCGCACCCAGCGCTGCAGCTGTACGTGCCAGTGTGCATCCTCCTCCTTCACCATGGCAACACGTCCACGGCCCCACGTACCGCACCACCAGCCCCCGGACATGGACGGAGGCTGCTGGGTGAAGCACAAGCTGCCAGGCCGGCCGCCACGGAACTTGGGCACGGTTTTAATACAATTTTCGGAAATGGAAGAGCTGGGTCTCTGCAGACACAGGACAGGGTTCCCCTTCCAGAAGGTCAAGGGAGGACAGAGATGCTGCTGTGCGCAGCCCCCAGAACCCCTCCATCTCAGCACCGAGGCAGGAGGGAAGCTGCGCATGGCCAAGGGACCTCGAGGAGCTCCCTGCAAGGCTGCTCTGGTGCAGCGGCCACCGCAAGATGTGGGCTGTAGCCAGGAAAGCGGGTGACGCTGCCTGTCCCACCCTCGGGGCTGGTGACGGCAGGCGGTGGGACCCGGGGGACTGCGCGCAGCCTCGGCACAAACCGAGAGCAGCAGCTGCAGCCAACATTCCCGACAGCCGGATGGCTGGAAAGGGCTTTGCAGGAGTCAGAGGAGGGGTCAAGGCAAGCGGAGCCTGGCAGAGGACAGTCACAGCTGCAAGGGGACAGGAGGAAGAGGTGTGCCTTTGGCCGGGGCTTCCACACACAAACACGAGCTGGAGAGACACAGGAGGGACTGGAGTCCCTCGGGGGGAGCAGCGCGGGGCTGGCCCCAGTGAGCCCGGACCCCGCCATGCCACCCGCGCTGGGGGTTACGGTGACAGCCGGGGCGGATGGGACTGCCCCTGCTCCACGCCTGTCCCCACGCCTGCCTGCTGCCTCCCCCCGCTTCTCACCATCGTGGACTTGAGCCCCGCGGGAGAAGCGAAGGACTCGGATACCCCTCTGGCTCCGGCTGCAGCACCGGCCGGCACGGAGGAGCCGGGAGAGGTGCAAGAGGGTCGCGAGACACCGGGCAAACAGGTTGGAGAATTCACGTTGCCAGGCTTTCAAGACGCTGCAGCCTCGCGTGCTCTTTAGCAGCCGTCAGAGCTCGGGTCCGCTCGGGCAGAGCCCCCCTCGGCCTCCTCCGGCGGGAGGAAGGTCACGGCAATATCACACGCAGAGATTAGAAGCTACTCACGTTGCTGATCTGATCCTGAGTCTTTTTGATTCTCTGCAGCTCCGGGGTGTCAGCCACCACGCTGAAGCCTTTCCCCTTGTTCTTCTCAAACTCCTCCTTGTAGCGAATCTGGGTACAAGCAAGAAAAAACCGATTTGGACACATGTGCTTCATGAGATGCAGCAGCTTTCCAACAGGGCCGCTGCCTGGCGCGGGAGACCCCCCAGCGTATCCAGTAAGAGCAAAATGGGCTCTGGCCAAGAGCTGAAACACACAAACAGCTTCCGACGCATCGGCTGATCTTGTTTCTCTTTCAGCAGGGGCCGGGGTAACTCGGATTTACTTTGCATTTCCTGTGGGCTACCAGTGCGCCCCAGTCACGTACCACGGAGCAGCTGACCCATGGCAAGCTGCCGGCCCGAGAGCCCCGGGGATCCCAGGAGCTACACCCGTACACGAGCGTTTCCACGTCAGGGGACACTGAGCCGCCTCTGGGGAGGAATACACCCTGGAAGACCGTAATGAAACCAGAGTGTGGAGGGTGGAGGCTGGCAAAACAAGCATCCTCATTTCTGTTTGCCAGACACTGACATCAGCACCCCTTCCCATCACACCCAGCAGCTGAAAAGTCCCGCTTTTCTTTGCCCTTTTTTTTTTTTTTCAATATAGCTCTACACAGCTTTAGGTCTGGGGTTTCCAGCTCTCCCCGGAGGGAGCCAACAGAGCCCACGGCCACAGCCCAGATGTGCTCCCCAGCCCTCGGCAGCCTCGTCCCCGGTCCCAGCTGGCCCCGCTCGGGGCAGGACCGCCGCTCCCACCCAAGTCACCCAGAAGCAGAAGCAGCTTCTGCAGCGGCTGAAACCCAACCGCTGACTTGATGGCTCCAACAGGGAAGGAAGCAGTGCCCGGCTGCCTGGCCCGCCCCGACACAGCGGCTTTGCTGACTTTCAGATCTGAGCGGCCAGAAAGACACCCCATTTTCATGCGGGGGGGGAGCAGATGTGCAAAGAGACACCCTGACCTCCTCCATCCTCTCTGCGAGGACCTGGCCCTGCACCGATGGCTGTCAGGAGCTGCCTCTGCCCGTTTGGGGAGGAAAGAGCCTTAAGGGGCTCTGTCTTGTTGCAGCCTACAAATGTGCAGCCAAAGCTGCCCTTCCCAGGGATTCACCCCCCGGAGCTCACCTTGCGCACTGCGCACAGTTGTACGTTGTCACTGAAATGAAAAGGTCACCGAGTCTCACGCAAGCAGATTAAATCTCTGGGTCCCCGTGCAACCGGCAGGGACAGACAGAGCAGCCTGGCTCCGCGTGTGCAACGTGGGGCCGACGCTCGCCCCCTCCGGCTGGCGGGAGGCCGCGGGCAGGGGACAGAGGTGCCGGCGGTGGGCGAAGCAGAGCAGGAGCTGCTTTTGATGGAGCAGGACGGGAGTGCAGCCGATGCATCGCTCCCTCCCGCTGCAGGAGCAGGGAAACGCTCACCCAAGCTCAGGGGCCAGACACCGGCGCGTCTGGCCAGCACAGGCAGCTTCCCACCACCCTTCCCGTCCCGCGGCCGGCGGCCGCCTGCCAGACGGACGGTCGGGAAGCCGGGCTGACCTTGCAAAGAAAGAGCTTGCAGGATGAGGGCTGTGCTTGCAGATGGGCGCCACACTCACGTGCCGTGCCAAGATAAAGCTCGGAGGCAGAGAACCGGCAGCGTGGCAGGGGAGGCGGGATAAAGCCGATTTCTCCCCACCGCACACTCCTGCGGAGGCCCCTTCAGACCTCACATATTTGCCTCCCATCCAGGCAGCGCGTCCAGCTGGGCCTGGAAACACCTTTCGGGAAAGGCTGCCAAACGTTTTATGGTATCTTCTGGAGAAGCCAAGACGCACCTCTGCTGCCATCGGGGCTCTCCCAGGCTCCGGCGTGGGACCCGGCACAGCAGGCAGGGGCAGGCAGCAGCGGGGCCGCACTGAGGTGCCCAGGTCAGACCCCTCCAGCCAGGGCTGGGGGCACGCGGCACATCCCGGAGCAGGTCCTGCCCCCTCTCTGGGCCAGAACAACACGGGAAACAAGAGATTTCCAGGGGAAAATGAGACACGGCGGTTTCCATTTCGCAGAGGGGACGCAGGCTCAGGCCAGCTCTGTGCATCCCACCGCCCCGCCGGGAGGCTGGGCTGGCTCAGGGGCCACGGTGCCCGCGGCTCGGAGGGTTTTGGCTCTGCAACGGGCACTGCCAGGCACACGGAGCCCACCGCTGGCTGCCTGGGTTAGCGGTGCAGGTACCCCAGAGCTCGGCGCTCTGCTTGCAAACACATTTCCTCTTCCTATCCTGCAAACCAGGAGAAACGCAAGCTTTGAAAGCACGTCAGAGCCCCGACCGCTTCTTCACAGCCATGGGGTGGAGAGTGGCATCACAGAAACCCTTAGATAGCAAGATCAATGATTTCTAACTCTAATGCGACATTAAAAGCAAAGGCTTAATGAACCAGGCTGCAGAGTCCACCCTGGGAGGATACTAACACAACCAAGATGCCAAAGCACATCAGAGGAACACAAGAGACCAATTTCAAGGCAAAAGTCTCCTTTTGCTTGAAGCAATAGGAGGGAGAGAAAAAACTTTTGCTGGCTGGATTAAAGAAGGTATCTTGAACATCACTGATTAGGAAGGAGCAGCCTTGAGGCGTTAACTGTCAGGCACAAGGAACCAAAGGTGAAGGGAGCTGCGACATCAAACCATGACACACACCCAGCCAGGGGATCAGGAGGGGCTGAGTCAGCCCCACGAGCTGCTCTGCAAAGCACCAGCCCCGGTTTGCTCAGCCGGAGCAAGAGGCGGGCAGAGGGGCTGTGTCTGTCCTTTGGCCGCTCCATTTGTTTTCCTCCAGCGCTCTGCAGCCTGCCGTGGGGTGCTGGCCCCCATCGGGCTCGGAGACGCTGCTGGGAAGAAGAGGGCTCAGCCCGCAGCCTCCTGCTCAGCCGGCCCCGAGGAGGGGGCACCGGGCACTGGCTGCAAACGCACAAGTTGACGAGCTTTAAAGAAATCCAGGCTAGAAAGATAGAGTCACCAAGTGAGAAGCTAATCACAAGGCTAAGCAGTTCCTTTGATAAATTCTGTATTTTTACCCTCCTAAATCCTGTCCCCCTCCATCTTCCTCGGTTTTTTACCCCTCTAACTTTCAGGAACTTGGTGCTAAAAAACTGACTGCGGGGGGGGCCTGATCCAGGAGTCGTGGGGGAAGATGCTGGTACCTGGGGGCAGATCTGACCCAAACCACGTGTCCAAGGCTGGTGGTCCCAGCTGGCTGGGGTTCCCGCACCCCAGCATACCTGACCATGGAAACCAGAGCACGGCACGAGCATCGGGGCGATGCTGGGAGGAAGCAAGGGAGGCCAGCAGGCAGACACTGTCCCCGTGCTCAGCACGGGGGAATTGCAATTTAACGGGGTCCACGGCCCTTCCTGGCTTTGGCAGAGGAGCAGCCGGGTCCTGCCGGGCTGCAGCCATCGCCAGGGCTGAGCCAGAAGCCCGGAAAGGGGGGAGGAAGCGTTCAGACAAGGCGCTTTCAGCTTCTCCCTGCCCTTATATGGGCACCGGGCTGTGCAGGCAGGAGTCTGGCAGGGGGCAGAGGTGACCTGGGACCCTCGGCCGTGCAGGAATCCCACCTGCAGCACAGGCTGCCCTCAGAGGGGCACGAATCCTTGCTCCAGCCACACTCCCGGGGTCCTGCTCCCTTTGCTCCCTCGGAAACGAGTGCAGGTGGCCCTGGGCCATAAGGAGGGACAGAAATGCGCGGTTCGGTCCGTCCCGCCGCGCTTTCACGGGGCACGCGAGCACGGCTGGGAACCAGCTCAGCGCTGTGCAAGGGGCTGTGCAGAGCCATCACTCCTGCCCCTCCTGCCACCCCACGTACCCACTCCTGTCGGGCTGGCTCGTAGCTGCCTTCCGTCCACACGCTGTATTAAGGAGCAGAGTGACGCAGACAGTGCCGTATCCACACCTCATCCCATAATAATAATAATAAAATGGGATCCACAATTAATTTCCCCAGAGGAATTGTTCCCTCCACGATAGAAGGGGAGCGACAACGTGTGCATCCATGCATTATCCAAAGGGAGCCGGAGAACGGCCCGTCACACGTTATAACCCCTCGCAGGTCTCAGCTCAAGCACATTAAACCTCCTCGCGCCCACGTCCTCGATGTCACCGACAGCGGCTCCCCGAGGTGACACACGCAGGGCTGCAGGAGGGACAGGAGATGGGTACCTGCCTCCCACGCCACGGAACCTCCACCCTCCGGCAGGAAGGGCTGCACCCAAAACCTCCCATTTTAAGAGTTGGAGAGAGGAGCCACAGGACGGGAACCTGCAATTTTCTTGCCACACGTGGGCTGTAAGAGAAGGCTGCAGGCGCAAAAGCTGTCACTTCGGAGACTCATTTAGCCGCACAAGATGCCATTTCCCAGTGTCTACCAGTGACCGGAACAGAAGACGCCTTCTCAGCAGACACAAATAGCGGAGACATCGGGCGTGACACGAAACCGCTCCAGCTCGGCACGCAGCTGCCCCCTCCCCACCTCCCCACGCACGGCACAGCCGCCAGCAGCGGTTCCGGGGAACCACCAGCTTCTCCAGTCACACCGGGGTGGACAGGGAGTGTATTTTTGGTGGGAGGAAATATAGGATCAGCCTCATCAGGATCATCTACAAGGACAGCAGCTCTCCAGCCCCAGAAGAGCCCAGCTCCAGAGGAACGGGCAAAACCGCTGAGGAGCATCGCTCCCATCGCCCAGGAGCGACCCTCCGTCAGCTGGAAATCCCTTGCAGAGGACACAGACCCAGCGATCTCCCTTCTCCTACCGCAGCTCCCAGCCACAGCTTCTCCAAGGGACACACGCTCGGGGGAGCCTCGCACCGAGGACCAAAGGCTCGGCCACGGCTGAGTTTGGCTGGGAAATGCAAGCTTGAAGGCAAGATGCAACTGTTCACATAACCCTGACCTTACTCCACAAGGAATTTTCCGACTAGACCCACGTGCAGAGCTCTGCCTGTCCCAGCGGTGTGAGCCAGGGTGCCCTTTTCAGGCGGCAAACGCAGTGCAGAAGCCCTCCTGCCAGGCTGTCACCACAGCAGAGCGGAGCCCTTCGCCACAAGCCTTTCCCTGTCTCCGCTAACAGCTCCAGTTCATCCCGTTAATTCGCCAGACTGTGAACCCCGCTGCCTGCTCTGGAAGGGCTGAAGTGACCTATTCCCGTCCCCGGGGGTTTGCTCAGCTCCTGCAATTAGTAAAAAGGGATTGTCAATAAACCAGAGCGGCTGCTAGTGTTTTAGCTAGAGCGCTTCAAGAAATACAAATGTTTGGCGCTTGGAAAATAGGAGACTCCCTTTGTAGGCAGAACAAAGGCAGAGAGGAATTAAGATCTTATCTGAAGTGTGTTTAGGATCTCTCCTCCCCAGGGCTCCCTCCGGGCGCTTCAGCCTGGCAGTTTCCACCCGGCTCAGCCACGCCACCCCCCTCCCACTCCCTGCACCCCTCCCCGGCCCCGCTCCGCAGGGGCCCTGCCAGCACCCAGCCAGCCAGCACCCCCCAGCAGCCTCTTCGCCCTCCCGCTCGGAGAAGTCCCACTTTGCAGCTCATCCTGGTGCGAAACCAGCACCGAAAAGGTGGGGTGCTGGTGCCTGGCAGACCCTGCCTGCACCCCAGTCCCTCTTCTGACAGGTTGACATGCAACCAAGAGCGCAGAAGGCTCTTGCAGCTCGGTGCCATCCCAGCTCCAGCCCCCAAAGTCCAGGAGACCACCAGGAGCTGGGCATGGCTGCTTCTCTCCCAGGGCCAGGGGTCCCGCTGGCGTTTCAGCTGTAGTGCCCAGCTTCTGGAGGTGCAGGCTCGAAAGAATAAAGACTCCCCCTCCCCTGCAAGGCCGCTGGCTTTGCTGCCAGCCACCTCCCACACGCCACAAGGAGCTGAAAGTCCCAACCAGCTACAGAAAAGCCCAGGCAGCGAGCACACTCCCTCCCCAGGGTCTCCTTTAATAAGCAACAACTAATGAAGAGCCTGAATTCATTGTAAGAACAGCGCTGGAGACTCCAGACCGCTCGGTACAGCATTATCTCGATTGTTACCATGGAAAAGCAACTGTGTCCCCTTAACCACTCTATGAAACACAAAGCCAGCCCCAGGCTGAGCTCTAGCTCTAAGCTTGAGCCAAGCTGCGCTTGTGCAAGCCAGGGAGCTGTTGGGCAACTCGCTCTGAGGAAGAGACCTTACAAAAGGCGAGGTTTCACAGCCCGATGCTGCCTGCACGGGCACCACCAGCTCTATCTGCTAACAGGTGAAGTCCCGAGGTTCCCGCTCCGGCGGGATGCGTTCCCAGGCAATTTGCTTTTCGGCTCCTGGCACTCGCAGGCTAACGGGAAGAGAAGGAAGGTCACAGCATCCTGCACAGCCCAGCAGGGAGAGGAACGCGCTGATCCTGAAAAATGACTGCTCACCCTGAACACACCCCGCTACGGCACATCCTACGCTGTCCTCCCTCTGCCCAGGACCAACACTGCTACATCGCTGAGCTGAGTCAACAGGCCTTGCTGACAACACTCCGGGCAGCCTTTTTGCCCCTTTTCAAAGGAGAAAAAGAAATTAAATAGATTCCCAGAACAGTTGCCACATCCTGTGTTCTCCTGCGAGACGCTGACTCAAGCCAAAGTTGCCGCTGGATGCATTTTCTTCCAGCGCAGCGTACTCCGAGCACATGGAAGCTCATGACAACGGTCCAGGGCATCGTCTCAGCAGAGAAGTCCCACAACGAAGGGTCACCCTCCAAAGCTGCCCGTTTCTGTGCTAACCTTGCCCTTCCAGCTGTTTCTCTGCAAAACAGATGCTCACATTTCTGTTCTCAATGTTTTGGAGCAAGAGAAGGAAACCAGGGATTGCTCCTTGGCCCACCCAGGGGACGAAGAGCCAAGCAGTTCCCAGTGCATCATCAGGAGATATCGGTGTGAGAACCCAGCCCACAGCCATGCGTCAAGGCTGGGGACTTTTGCTGATCCAGGGACACCTTCAGGGTATAAAACAGGACACGTCTGGACAACACCCTTCTCAAACAGGCTCTTCTCTTCCCACTAGAGAAAGAAATCCTTATCTGTGCCAGTCGTTATCCCTTCTATCTGTTTATTTCTGCTTGCCAGAGCTTTCAAGCCCTACGAGATTTGGGTTTACCTGAAATACTCGCCTAGAGAGTCAACGCCTGTCCAGATGGGGCCGTTTGCCATTTCACCTGATTATGTTGCTGGATGGGAGCAGGGAAGAGATAACTGATGCAAGGCACGGACTGGGAGCAGTGGGCTGCCTGCTGCACCCTTCCCACCTCCGGGAGGCCACAGCAGCCACGGGTGAAGGGAAGAGCAAACACAGCTGAGATGGGCGAGACCCGAAAGGAGGGACTCGCGCCCCAAACCCGCCTCTCCCTCCTTTGTGCGAGGGCGTAGGAAAGCACCAGAGCACGGGAGGACGTAGGGCGATGGGGCGAAGTACGGCAGCCCCGGGCGAGGAGAGATCCGCGCGCTCACCTGGCTCTGAAGCTCGCTCTGCTGCTTTAGACGCAGGTTCTCGGGAGTGTCTGCCACCATGGTGAAGGACTGCTTCGGGTAGTGTCTGGGGAGAGAAGGCAGATGTTAGTCACCGTCTTCCTACGGGCCGTGACCACGCTGCCCTCTCCCATCCGACCCAGGACCAGCAGCCCCCGGCAAGTACCGGGAGATCCAAGCGCCGTGGCCCCGCTCCAGAGCATCACAGCGAGCAGCAGCAGCAGGGCCAGGGCTGCAGGCGCCTCCGCAGGCAGGTCCAGCACTTGGGGACGATGGCATTTCTCACTGCGCACGCTCACCTGCGCCCGACCCCTTCCCCACAGACACACGTTTCTCACTGGGCTCTCTCCCAGTCTCCATGTGTTAACTTCAGCTATATTTCAGTTTTATCAAAAAAGGCGAAGGGGAGGTTTTTTCCCCAGGGGACAAAGCCATTCAAGGTTTATGCCCGATTTCTGGAGAGACCTTAACGCATCTTCAATTTTTCATTAAACAGTCCTCAGGGGAACATTAGTCCAAGTAAATGCTGCTAATGCTCTGGTTTACGACTGTGCCCATTTCGCTGTTCCAGCTGTGAAGGGTCAGAGGGGAGCGGGGTCGTTTTACTTGCTTATTTTACTGAAGTTTCAGCCACACAAGCCTCACGTTATGGTTTCCTGGTACTGCAGAATATCGTGACCCTGGCATAGACCAAGTCAGCATAACCGTGCCCGTCTTGGGGCAGAGGCTGCACTACTTGTCTGCACCAGTTCAACATGTTTAGTGAATCCTTAGGACATGCCTGGAATGGGAGTGTAAAGCAGGAGACCTCTGCAGCCTTTGCTATAGACAACATAAGTTAACAGCTAGAAGAACTCAGGTACTGGCAGAAAGTAAATATCTAATCCTAAAGCCGGAGGCTGCTAGAAGCCCCATCCAAGCAGACGGGTGAACTTCACGTGGCCATTCCCACCTGGAAAACAGCAAGAGGCAAATCGCTGCCGTCACAGGGAGGTTCAGTGTGCGAACACCTCCAGCTGGGCTTGACCAGACCCCGGCGGCACTTGTCACTAGGCTCTCACGCTGCCGAGCAGCGGCAGGGTCAGTCCCAACAGCGCGATGCTTTACCAGTCAGGTCCCAGTGCTGGTCCTCCACTCGGGGCCAGCGACGTCCTGCGTCACAGACGATGCTCTTGCCCACGGCCAGATCCAGTCCTGGCAGCCAGCCTCGCTGCATCTGGAGGACTAAGCGGTGCAGAGGAAACCGTTTGCAAGAGGAACGTTTCCAGACTGCTCAGCACTGGCCACGGTGGAGGCAAAGCCCTCCGAGCACAAGGCTCCCCAGGAAATGCCCAGAGAGGAAATCTGACCCTGAACAGATGGCAACCGCTCTCGTGGGACGGCAAAGAAACCGAAGACATTCCACGGCAGCACTTTGGGCTTATATTGCGGAAAGCAAGAAGGGGAAAACTGCCTTTTGAAAGGATCAGAGGTTTCTCTTTCACAAGAGTTAAAGCAGGACTCCCAAAGTCAGTGGCAGAAAGACTGCAGGATTTTAGGAAAGTTACTGCCTAGCACAGGAGAGCGGGTGGGAGGCACAGGGACGGCACCAGCATCACCCCTGGTTCACGCTGAACAAGCGTGGCATCGGGGCGGCACAGCAGCGTGTCATGCTGCAGCTCAGTTTCACTTTCAAATACCTGCAAGAACTTGGATAATTTCTCTTGCAAAGCCAGGCAATCCGACTGCCCTCTCACCGTAGTAGCTCTTGAAAGAGGTGACCAGGGCTAAGCAGTCCACTGGAAACGACTGCGGCTCCTCGCAGAGGACAACTGGGAGGTCTCTCTCACTCTTGGGGATCTGAAGGCTTTGAGCACAACGCTGATCCCAGTTTCAAGGCTGTAACTCAGTCTGTGCAGCCTCCAGTTCCCACATCTCCATCCATGTAGCCCAACTGGTGGCTGAGCCAAGCTCCCACCTGAGGGCTACGCAGCGAACTACGGGAGAGCTGCAGCTCCTGTCCCTTCCCAGACCACATGAAATGGGTCTTTGTGGGTCTTAAGAAGCCCCTGGGCTGTGCTTTGGGAGCTTGCTTGCTCCAGCATTAGCAATTATCTATTTACAGAATCAGCATTAGCACCTCTGCCCAAGGCTAATCGAAGCGTGGTCAAATGAGGGTAAACGAGCAGAAAGCCAGCTGCACGTGGAGGAGTCTGGTTGAAAGCCGCTGCCTTAGAGCAGTACTGTTGGAGCAGAACAGCAACAGATAGGCAACCACAGACCTGCAAGAGCAGCACATACCTCCGTAAAGCAGCAATGCAGGAAACTCGAGAATAAAAATAGCTGCCTCAGCCTCACTGAAAAAATAAAGAGAACCCCCCCCTACACACACAGAAACCAAACAATGCAGATGTGGTTTGCAGAAAGGGGAAAAGACAACTCAGCAAGCAGCAGCTCACTGCCTGCTCGCCTCCCCAGCCCTGCGGCGCACAGCATGGCAGGGGAACCCACCCGCCAGCCAGCTTCCCCCCCAAAAATACACCACACCTCCCTGCTCCAGGTCTTGTCCTGCCGGACATCACCTACTGCCGTGGCCCATCACCACCATCCCAGCTGCCTGCTGCTTTAGGGGAGGTGGGAGTCAACATCAGGGCCCCAGAGGGATGGGAAATCCTCCGCCCACCTGAGGACACCCCATGAGCATCAGCCATGAGACCCCAGCCAGCCCTCACCCTTCACCAGCACACGGGGGAGCAGAGAGGACACAGCCGTACCCACACCAAATAAGCCAAAATTAACCCTCCACAGCCCCCCCCCAGCATCCAGCAATAAGATCGAAAAGGACAAGAATCAGTTTTAGACAAACGACAGATCACCAACTGCTTGAAGGATATAGTTTAATCTCTGTTTAGATTAATCTGATTAGAGGGGATATAATACTGTGTGTTCAGGCTCCCTTCCCCACTATCTTCGGGCACTGGTATGTCAAGGTTTCACACTGGGATACGATATCAGGGCAGATATTTCACCAAGCTACTGCCTGCTGCAGAGAAATTCCTGCATTAAGACTCCAATAATGATAAAATCTGGTTCTCCAGGAGGGTCCTGCGCTCACCAGGAGCAGCGGACACCGGGTGGACACCGCACTGCAGAACTGGGCACGGGTTTGCCATTGATTTAAGCGCTCTGGACATTTTGGCCACAGTTCCTGATCTCCTGGCAGCCAGCGCTACTGGAGTGTGGATGTCTGGATGGGCACTATCCTGACCCACCTCTCTGCCGGACACTTCAGCAGTGGCAGCAGCTGAGCCTTTGCCAGGGAGTCACACGGGCAAGTGACACTTTAGAAGCAGCAAACCAGCGTAAGACACCTTGGGACCAAATCCACACCAGCTGCTGTCTGCTGCCAGCAGAGATGAGCAGCCTGGGGGGCTGGGGAGGGGCTCGCTCTAAATTACACTGGCCTGGCTGGGCCTCTGGTTAGCAGAGATTGCTCCTGCAAACGCTGCTGCAATCACACTAGTGGCTGGGTTAACGCCTTCATACCCTGAAGAGACGACATCCAGGGAAGCGGGCCCTTTTGTCATCGCAGAGGTGACAAAAACCCTTCTTGGTAGCCCGTAAGCTTCGGTGGCCGAGGCAGCACACGTCAAAGGGGGCATTTAACAGCCCTTGCTCAGGGGTGCCGCACCTCAGCTGCTCGCGGGGACGACTCCTTCCCCCTCCGGAAGCGGGAGCACGCGTGATGGCTACGGGGAGGCCGGTGTCTGCTGGGCAGAGTCAGGAGCCACGACCATCAGCAGGAGATGGGCATTTTTTGTGCAAACCCAGGGGCCATTAGGCAGCTGCTAGGGGAGTTGGGGCTTAATTAACAGTAGTGCTAATCCAATAAGTGCACTACCTCAGCTTATGGGGGCACAGGAGGACAGTCCTGAGACTTGTCTCTTGTTTTACCCGAGGTACCGCTCGCATCCTGGAGCCCTTTCCTGAGTTTCTTGGAAGTCACCGCCTGACTCGTACCAAGGTCAGAGAAAACAAAGCCACCTTTTAAGTACAAACAGCTCAAAACCCAAACGCCCTCCCAGATCGCTAATTCTCAGACCAGGTCTGGAAGGCAACAGGCTATGCAACCAGCCCCAGACCTACCATGAGGATGGGAACAGAGCTCTGTCCCCGTCCTGCGAGGACAGCCAAGTGCCATCACCACTGCCCAGGGCCTTTGCAAATCCACAAGATCTTTCCTGCTGCCCAGCCACAGCTTTTACAGAGATCCCCAATTTTAACAGCTCCGTCCCCTGAAGGGCACAGGGATAGAGGGCTGCAGGCAGCCCGCAGGCTGGCAGGAGAGCCGCACAGTGCGATGTACGGCTCCCGTGAAGGGCAAATGCAATTTTTAAGTTGTGTGCACCACCAGCCAGAGCTGCATTTACGGCTCAGCCACAGCCCAGGAGCTCCCGTACTATCTGCTGGTGCTGCCAGCTGAAATCATCCCATTGCCATGGCAACCGCATCCCATGCCCTGGGCATGCTAATAACGCTTGGGAGAAGACGAGTCCCCGGCAGCAGCCTCCGGATGCAGGGAGGAGGGAAGCCCCAGTCACTGCGAGGGCTGGAAACAGAGAAATTCATCCCCGTAGAGCTCAGAAACTGAAAAGCCATGGTTGTAGGGGAGGAAAAATAAAAATAATCTGAAAGGCAGCTAACGGCCCTGCTCCTTGCATTTACAGGAACCGTACCCACAGCGGGCTGTGCCCTGCTACAGCCGCACTCTGGCGAGGGAGAGGAAAAGATAGCCACAGACCGCACAGACTAAGCTAGAATTAGGTTTCCGCTTCTGTTAGATTTTGAGGAAACCTCCCAAGGATTTGAGGCAGTTTTTTACTCAGCCTCGAGCCCCTACAGACTGTTGTTAGGAGGCAGGAGCAATCTGTCCATCTGCACTAGATGTAGGAAGAAATGCACAAGTTGAGTGTCTTCCCCTAAGATTAGGCATCGCTTTTCTCCCCAGCGCATGAGATCTGCCTGATAAAGAAAAGGCGTTTCAGTCCCGGGGGAATTTAAGGCCAGGAGTTCCTGATGCAGGGGCGGTGACAGCCCCCCACTGCCGAAGCCAGCGCTTCCCCCTGCCCAGCCAGTACAAACACAGACGCCCGGATCCCTGCCACACACCGGAGAGGGGAAAACCATCTCCTATGCATGAGAATCAGCCACAGTAATAGTCAGCAATAAATTAAACCTTAATGAGAAAGCAGTGAGTGAATTGCCTTGGGTTGGGAGCGCGGGAGGCAGCGTGTGCGTGGGAACAGGGCGTCTGCGGGATTTGCAGCCAAGATGGGCTCGTCCCTCCTCGCGTGGGGTGGTCTCGTGGTGGAGCAGCCCCCGTTCTCCCCCTTCTCACAGTCACAGCCGAGGAAGGAGCGGAGCTGTGGGTCCTCACTGCCCTCCCCCAGCCGTCAACATAAATAGGTCTTGGCTGGAGAAGCAGGGAAGGGGGAGGGTGTTTATTGCTCAACCTGCCTCGCTCTTTCAGAAGCAGCGTGAGCAACACACGCCAAATCCACCCGTGCAACTACCGAACAGCCACCCTCACCAACAGGGACCAGAGCCGAAGGCTTCCAAAACTGGAACCAGCGGGAATTTCGGTGCCCACCACAGCAACCTCCCTGCAGTGCTGAGCCCGAAGTCCGTGGAGAAAGAAGCCTTCTGCCAGCAGCTGCAGGAGGAATCACACTGCAAGAGCTCCTTTGGCTGCTGCCAGCAGGTCCCCTGCCAGCATCACACTTGTGTACGCTCCCGTAACACGTGCACACCAGCCCTGATGCTCTTCACTCTCTTCCTCTAGTGCAGAAACACCCGTTTCCTAAGTTAGTGCAACAGGTAGAGAACCACGCGGGAACAAAAGTCACGTTAAGGGGAGATGGAGCCCTGAAGGGCCATTAGAAAAACCCTCCAGGCTCCCCAGGCTTCAGGCACAAGCGGCTGAGAAGACAAACGGGGGGGAAGCCGCTTCAAACCATCCCTCTTCTGTCAAACGGCAAGGAAATAATTAGTCCCACGCACCCTTAGATGTGACATTTGTGTAAAGTCTGCTGCTAAGTAATAGCTGTTCAGGCAAAACCAGTAACCTTTCAAGAACAAATGGGAGCCAGAGAAAAAATACCC
Organism: Calonectris borealis; assembly: GCF_964195595.1. NCBI lineage: Eukaryota > Metazoa > Chordata > Aves > Procellariiformes > Procellariidae > Calonectris > Calonectris borealis. Next base: position 9,188,840 of record NC_134333.1, on the reverse strand, counting down.
ACGCGAGCTACCTGGAGGGAGGTGCCCCTGGCTCCTGCTTCTGGCTGATGCTACAACAGGATCCGAAGGCTTTGCTCCTGTTTTGGTAGGAGCATCACGGTGTTTCCCCTGCCTGAGGGTACAGGGATGCGGGAGGGTGAAGCAGGAAGGGAGCCAAGTTTCGGTGGGTCTCGGGGACCAGCGGTGCTCCGCGGCTTTGGTGACGCTGCGAAGCAGGAGGGGTGCAGAGCCCAGGCAGGATGAGTGCATGTCAAGCCCTCGGCATCCCCGCAGCGGCTCCATCAGCCAGGCAGACACGGATTATTTTAACGACCGATGGTCTTGGGGGCAGAGCCGCCAGACGGCCGATGGATTGGCCTCGCGCTTCGGGGTCTCTCCTCGCAGACACTGCTGGCATCCATCCTCTGCCTGATTAGAGTTTAACGAATGGGACACACGGGATCCCTCCCCCCGCCCGATCCCCCGCCGCAGGGGGCTGCTGTCAGATTAAGGGAAGCGGCACGCGAGTATATGGGGCAGAGGGACACGTGATGGAGCGAAGGCTTGGCACTCGGGGCGGCAGCGGCAGCACCGTATCCTTGCTCGGGGCTGATAGAAGAATACCCCCTTTAATCTGCAGCTCCACAGGACCTCGGGTGATTACACCCATCAGGAGAGATGCTAAGAAAAGCCACCCCAGATTTCACACGCTGCAAAAGTAATTGAACAGCCAGCTCAAGAGAGGAGGAGCACAGCGATGGCAGAGACAGCCCCACTTTCCGGAGGTCGCCCGCCCTGTGCAGGCAGCCAGCCCCCAGCTAGGCACGGGGCATCTGCCCCCCCGAGACACTGTCCCAACCGCTTGCCTTCGGCATCACAGCAACACCTCCAGCTGGGCAGGTGCCATCACAAAAGGGGCGGCTGCTCACCACCCTCGAAAACCCACAAAACCCCAGTGCACACAGTGCCTCCTCCAAAAAGAGGAGCTTTATGGCCCGCAGCAAGACCCCGCGTACGAGCCCTTGGCAAGATACCCCAGGGAGGCTGCACCGGTCCAGCCACAGCCACCAGAGACGAGGCATTTTTTGTTGCATTGCTAAATCAGGTCAATCGAGTCTCCTCTGGCCAGATAGAGCCCGCCTGGCTCCCACACTAGGAGTACAGCAACTCCGAGGCAGATGAAAGTTTACCCCGCTGTTAACAGCGAGTCGCGGGGTTCCCGTGGGATAACGGTCCGTCTGCTCTGGGCATCTCACAGCCTGTGCCCGAGCAGCTCTGCCTTTTCCCCCCAGCATCACTACGGACACCCTCGCACAGCCACAGCAAAAAGAGCTCACCCGGTTCACTTGAGGAGCCACCAGCAATAGCTGCGCGACCAAAGCCAAGGCTAAGGTGGGAAGCTCCTTTGGCAGGGACGTTGGAAAGCAAACACAGACCCCTCCTCCCCACAGACTGACCAGAAACAGCCCCACACCAGCACCTTGGTCCCAGTTTCCTTGTGACCCATAAGTCGATGACACCTGGGCAGTATTTTCACCTTCCTGGACCCAGAGCAGTAGCGTAAAGGGTTTGCCAGTGATCTCGCCTCCAGATCAATGTGCCTCTCCAAGCACTTGCACCCCACGACATCCCAGTCCTGCTCTAAAAGCAGCGTTTGCCCCCGAGAGCTGCCTTCCCAGGAAGCCAAGTTAAGTGGCAGCACTTGAACTTCTGCCTTTGGAGCTTCGCACAAGCTGGAAACAGAGTTAAACTTTTCCAATGAAGAAACTGGTGGGACACATCTGTAAAAACTCATTTAAGTGCATCATGTTCTACAAAGAGCCAACGATGCAGGTCTGTTAGCGGCAGGACCCAGGCTCGGCATCTTCAGCACAACTCAGAAACCCGTACCTGTTATCCAGCAAGGCTAGTTTACACCACAGATCATGTGTGAGATGACTGAGTGTTTAGAAGAGCCTCTCTAGCTCAAAGTGTTGCTTGTATTCAATACAGGCTGCTTTAAGCAAGTGCTTTCGGCAGACTTGTCCAGCAAGCAGCAGCACAGACCTTAGCACTGGATGCAAAGACACCGTCCCTTCCCACCCACAAACCTGCACCCCTGAGAGGTGACAGTCACCTTAGTGCAGCTGTATCAGGGTTTCGGAAAAGACGAGTTAAACAAAGGAAGTAATAGGCTCGGCTCTGCCAGAAGGCTCCCAAGTTCACATCCTGCCTTTCAAAGAGTTGCTGATTCTTGGGGACAAGCTTAACAAAATAAACTGTTCTTTTTTTAATAACAAAAGCAGCACTACGCCGCTTTGCAGAGGGCTTGCGAACATCCTACTATAAAAGAGCAGGCTGCAGAGAAAGACTCCAGTTCCTCCCAGCATTTCTGGGGAGAGGCTGCCAAAATGGCTGGTCCAGCCCTCCACGTGTGCAGCTGCTGCCTTCTCCCAGCATCTGCTCCCAGCCTGCCTCAAAACTGGTTTTGCATAACGTAACTCAGAGCCCAACTCTGTAGGATACTGTCTGTCAAAGACCCTCCCGTTGCCCACCCAGTGTATCGGTGCCAGGCTAGCACAGGGCTGGAGGAGGCAGGAGAAGCAAAGCCCTTCGCCACCAGCTCTAGCATGGCTGTCTCGGCATGGGATAGCAGCGGGGAGCAGGGTTTTGCTCAGCCAGCTCTGCTCTCCGGGAGCGCAGGCAGCATCCACCTCACCCCCGTCCCCAAAGGCTCTGCCAGCACTTCCCGAGGGTGTTGCAGAGCAGCACGCTGCCTAAGTAAAAAACAGCCTGCTTTTCACAAACCTGCTTTAATCCATAATGGAAAGATTTCAAGTGAGTGCAGGAGAACAGGGGTTGCCAAGCTGTGAAGTCAGAAGTCACTTCTGGAAAGGGCTCTGCTCGTCACGCTGCTCCCCCCTCCCACCGCTGAGCCCCCCAAACAGAGCAGTGCCTGTCCTGTCCTCCCCCTGCCGCTGTTTATGGGAACAGAGCAGACATCGCAACAGAGCTGGGTTTTTCCACAAGGTTTTTTGGCCCCAGGCGCGGATAAGCAAGTTTAGGAAAGTCAACATTCATCTGCAGCCTGCCCCCCCCAGCAAGGTCAATGCCGGGCAGCCCTTGCTGCAGACTCAGCCCAAACCCTGCGCTCCTGGCTCCGAGGACGCTGCGTGGCTGCTGCCCCCTCCCCGGGCAGGGCTGCAGGCAGCTGCCGAGCCCTGGAGCTCTGCCTGAACCCACAAACCCACCCGTGCAGGGTGAGCTGCGCTGCTGCCTGCCGGCCCAGGGCAGGAGGAGCGGGGAAGCCGGCTCGGTTTTGCTGCACTCCATGCACAGCAGGACAGCGACAGCGGGAGGACCCTCACCCACCGACACAGCACACCCTGACTACCGGGGATAGTGTTTCTTGGAGAACAAGCTCACTTACCGTCTGCTTTGCTAGGATGAGATGGTTTAGTCTTTAACAATAAGCAGGCACCACACACCTGAAGCAGGAGCACATATCCTCCTTCTCCTAACTCCAGAGCAGTGGGGAAACATCTACCAGGTGGGTGGAGAACACCCGGGGCTATTGGGAAGGAGCAACGTGGCAGTGCAGGGTGAGCCGGGGAGGGAGAGGAGTAACCTGCAGAGAGTCACGATGAGATTTCCCCTTGCCCCCTCTCCCACCTTTGCAGAGGCTTCACCCACAAACGCTTTGGCTTGTGCACACCAGGGCATCACTGGTTTAAACTGATCTCCAGCCATGGAGAGGAGGTAACAGCTGTGGATGGGCTGGGGGGGGGTAGCCGAGCCCTAGAGACGGGTTTTGGATTTCCAGGAGGAATAGTATCAGCTGTGAGAGGTCCGTGGTTCACAGACAGCACTTGGAGTAAGTCATCCCCACACGCTCCAGAAACCAGAGGCTCCACCCCAAAGAGGTTTCACGAACATTTGCAGCCTTCCAACCATTAATCACGGCATTACTCAGGAGAGCTTCCCATATACCATATCCCCTCTCCCCCGCAGAAGAGGCAGCAGTGAGCCCTTCCCCGAACACAGCAGAGGTGAAGCAGAAGTACCCTGTATCCCCCCACTCCTGAAAGCCATGTTGGGGGTCCTCCCCCCCACGGCAGCATATGGGGAGGCCAGCTTTCATTTACACCAAGACAAAAAGCAGACTCCGTTCAGAGCTCCACGGCATGCAAAGTGTGCACACCAAGACAGAACGGCAGTTCTCATCCAGAAACTCGGCACAAATAAAGCATGGGATAAACACCTGGACTCTGTCCCAGCAACACAGTTGTTCCTCTTTCCCTTCCCGCCCCCCCAAACTTGGAAGATCACTTTATTAACGTAGTAGGCTGCTACCAGATGGAGCAGAGAGGAATGCCAAGAACAGATCACTGGCTCCTTGTGAAGCTCAGAGCCGCTCACTAACTTTTTCCAAGCAAGGAGTTAGCCCAGAGGTATCGGACTGCTTGCTCTGCATGGAAAGGCAAGGATCTTAACGGTGAGAAATCTGCCAGGGAGGTTCTTCGGGTCATCGCCAGGAATTAAAGGTTTTACCGCTCCCGTTCAGAGTTGCTGTGCCCCGGTAACACTAGGTGCTAGGTCTAGGTAAGCCGGGCAGGGCAGCTGCCGAGCCGGGAGCCGCTTGTCCTGACTCAGCGAAGAGGAATGTCAGCCCCGAGATCCCGATCCCCCGGGACACATCCGGCACACACGCCACCGCCGCGCCGGGTGTGGCTTCTCTGCAAGGAAAGTCAACTCCTTGAAGGAAAGCTGAAGTCATGCAAGTACGGCAGATGGAGGGAGCGGGGACCCTGCCGACACACCTACATAAGATATTTTTGGCAGTCTCGCTTAGCCTTTAGCCCCTTTTTGAGGAGGAAAAAACGCAGTTTAGCAAGGGGGATGTGGAGACGCAGCAGCACCGCGATTTCCTTCTGCTCCGCACTGTCGGGGCGGCTTGAGCCCGGACTACAGCAAAGGTGAGCAGAGGGGCTCGGCCGGCAGCACCACCTCCCCGTGGGTGTTCAAACAAAGGATGCTGCACGTCAGGCCAGGCTGCCTCTCCTTGGTGGGGGAGGAGGGACTGCTGAGCACGTAGGCCATTAACTTCCTGCCAGCTAGTCTGCAGCAATAAGGAAATAAAAAAAAAATCCAGCACTGTGGGGTGTGCAGGCGGCAGAGACAGCCCCTCTGATCAGCCGTGCTCCGGCAGCAGGATGCCAGCGCAGGGGATGCACATGCAGCCAGCGCAGGGCTTTCCGAGCAGAGGTGCATCCAACAGGGCAATTGCTTGTACATCGGCACAAATTCAGGCAAACCCACAGCTCCGAGGTAAAGTCTAGCCTCGCGTCTCGTCTAGATGTCCTCAAGGGAGACGAGAACAACCTTGTAGCCAAGAACAGAGGCAGAAAAGGAGCCTCTTGCCCAGGATACTGCTCCTTCCCCCACCTCAACACAGCTCCACGCCCAGGCGTACCGAGCTCCTCTCTGCATTTCAAGCAGCAGCACTGCCCAGCGATGTCTCTGAAGATGCCGACTCCCCAGACCGAATATACGGCTTTGAACTCGCAGACAGGATTTTCAAGGCACAGATTTGTGCTGCACGCTGAGCCACCGCCGAGGCAAAGCGGAGCTGCCAGTCACCAGGGCTGTCTGGAAGGAGGGGACCAGAGCCCTGCTGCTGCAGGTACCACCTCCATTTGGGACTCACAGCCAAGGGACACAGCCCCGATCCCCCCCCTGCAGCTGCAGCACAGAGCTTTGTTATCCCTTCAGCTCAACAAGAAATTAAAGCCTATATATAATGCATATCTGGGAGCAGCCAGTCCCCTTGAACTCACACGCAGTCTTGCCTGTCCTTTGCAGCCCAGCTCTCCCCCACCCTTCATTTGCAGAAGCCTCAAACTTCACCTGGATATTGCCCTTCCTCCACTTCTACCTCTTTTAGTTTAAAGTGCTCATGTAAAGAGATGAGCCCAGCCTTGAACGCTGCTTCCAGTGAACAGCCAGTCACCCCAGTACCCAGCTGAAGTCTCAAGAGGGTACGTGAGGAGGGTGGACACGGCCACATCTGCCACCAAGCCAGTTCCCGACACTGATGGGCATGGGAGGGTAGAGGGCAGAGTTAACCAGCCACCTTCTTGAAAGGCTTCACACAGATTTATTGCTGGGGTAATGTCAGATAGGGAGGAAGCCCAGCCCTCTTCCTCCTGCTCTCTTGAAGAAAGAAACTCAGGAATTTGGCAGAAAGCCACGGCTCAAACAGAGGAGACCCTGTGCTAAGGCATGTTCAGAAAAGCAGCCTCTTCCCTGCCAGGATAAACGTTGCTTTTCCACCCCCTTCTCGGGGGATAGAAGATGTTGCCCCTCAACTCCAACATCAGCAAAAGCTGTTTGGAAAGGGTGGGCTCCTTCTGGGCTGTCCTTGCGCCAGACACTCTCACCTTGCCTGGACGTTTCTTCCTCCCCAGAATACTCCGGGGACGACAGCTGAGAAGGATCCAGACCCGCGTCCTCTGGCTGGAGCTTCCCTTCACCCCACGTCTGGGCATTGCAAGCGCACAGCCTCCAGCCCAGCAAACCAGGGCTGGCAGCTGCCGGAGGCGAAGCCTCTGTGCCAGCAGTTTTCAGCTGCTCTCACTTCCCTTCGCTTTAAGGCATGGCCAGGCAAGGTAGGAAGAACAAAGCATTTAATGCGGGTTTCTGTGCACAACTTTGAACATCCAGGGCTGCCCTGGGGTAGAGGCAAGACAGAGAGCTGCCTCTTCTTCAGGGAGGCTGTGAAAGGGTTAAGACAGCAAGCCAGCATCAAAGGGAGCTCTCAGCAGAGGGGGTTGAGAAACTGAGATGGGTCGAGGTTGCGCAGACTCCTTGGAATCTCAGGAATTTCCCATTATTATCCCACTTCCCTTCCAGCAGCCTGGAGGGAGAGCTGAAGAACAGGACCCCAGGCCCATCCCTGCGGCCAGAGGCAGAAGCACCAGGGGTGGGCATGCCCCAGCTCTGTGTGCCAGGCAAGGCTCTCTGCCAGAGCTGGTATCAGGGTGCCCACGATCCAGAAAAGAAAGCTTTGGTTCAGGACACTAAGAAGAGCTCAGGGGTCTTATCTCCTGCAGCTCTCTGCCAATCAAGGTCTCAAGCTCACAGATCCCAAGATGGTTGGACCACCACCACAGTAGGTTGAGACACCTGCACAGTCCAAGGGTCCCTCTAATCACCAGTTCTCCCTGCCTCAGATCACAGGTTTCCCCTCACACTACTCCAGTACTCCAGGAAGTTCCCAATTTCACCTCAGAAGCTGGAGGTCTAATAGTGCTGGTGGCCCCCATACAACTAGATAACCAAGAGTTATTTGCTACTGTTCACACGATTGCCACCCTGCAATTCAGGTGAGATCCCAAGACACATCATCCACATCTACAAGCCTCATCCCAGTTCAACAGAAGTTTTGATTGTGACTTGTCCAAGGTCATCATCAACACCTGATATCAGCTATAACCAACCTACAACAGAGCTACAGAAGTGGGAAGTTTTTGCTAAGGCACCGCATGGCCGATGGTCTTACCACTTCTCCTTTCTACTTGTCTTAGACGTTAATAGGGTAATATCCATCTTACAAGGATGTTGTCAGGATTAAAGTTTTTAAAGTACTCTGTGAATGGACCATGTTATACCAGTGCTAAGTAGTATTATCTAATTTTCTTTCTAAGAACTGTTAATATATAAGAAGCAGCTACAAAAATCTTATTGCAAAGCTGCTTTATAGACATTAAGAAACATGTCAGGTACGTAGAGCTCAGTGCTTCCCTATGGGCTGAGCAGGGACTAGAGTTCATCATGCAACAGCAGAGCCCAGAAAGCTGTACACAATTAAGGGTCCTTTTTGCTAAGAAGGAAAAAAAATGGGGGCCAGTGAACATCCACCACTCAGAAGCAGCTTGAAAGATCCAGGAAAGCAAACTGAGGTGTGGTACAGGCAGCTGCTCCCACCGTACCCTGCTCTGCCTCCATCTCCCCCGTGCTGCTCAGGAGAAGGATCTTGCATTCAAGCTGTATTTACCTTCAGATGCATTTACCTTCATAACATCCAGGGCAAGTGACAGTAGATTTGGGTGAATGCCCGTGGCCATGAGCCCAGCAGAGCACACCCACGTCCCTGGCTGTTTCACACACCCCATTCCCCCTGCACAAAAGGGCATTTCTCCTCTCCCCAAATACCTGAATTCAGCTGGGGTGTATAAACACCTTTTTATTTCCCCTTCTTTAACGGGATACAGATTAAGATAAACTCCATGTAAATACCTGCCTGTATTTGAATTTTATTCACCTTTTGTCTGCCTAAGCTGGAACTGGGGCTGTGGCCATCAGCTGGCATTTAAGTCTGGAAAACACTGTTTTAATACTGGCATTAATTGCCATGTATGGCCCCTTCAGCCAGGGCTTCACATGCACTCCCAGAAAATGCTGCAGAGCTGCAGGGAAAGACAGTTTCTGCAGAGGCAGAGGACCAGTGCTTAAGAGGGAGGAGGGTCCAGCAAATCCTACAGCATCTCCCAGGCCCAATGCTTTCTCAGTGGCAACAAGAGCAGGTAGCAGAGACTTACGCATTGCAATACGGCTTCTTCTCGTAGCCCTTGTAGTTTTTCATGTTTAGGGTCATCTTGCAGGTCTCGCAGTGGAAACATGCTTTATGCCAGAACTGGAAACAGAGACAAGAGAATCATTAACACGAGTGACTTGCAAAACAGGGCCACGTCCCACTAGAATCGCGCAACTCAAACTCAGCAGCTCCTCCAGCCTAGAGATGTCAGTGATGGCATCCATGACCCCTGCAAAACCTAGGGGACAGACAATATTCTTGCCAGTTTAGGACACAAGTAAATCCCCCCCAACCCTCCCAATGCATCTTATCTCAACAGGGCAGCCACACTTGTGCGTTATAGCAGCATCTTGCTTCCTTATCTCCAGGCCAGGAATTCATTTGGCTCAACCAAACACAGGATAGGAGAAGCCTCTTACTATGAAGGAGGCACAACACAAACCCCTGTGAGCAGGGAGACTGTCAGCAGAGTTAACAGCTGTGGTTTACAGGCTTCAAAGTTGCTGCTCTAGGTTTTTTGCTGATGTTAGCCAAGAGATAGCCAGAAGAGCAGGTCAGGTGAGGCTGCACACAGACACCGAGCCAAGGAAACGAAGACAGAGAAGAAAAGGTTCTCATGAGAAGCAGACAGTCCAACACAGACGGCTCAAAGGTCCTCACCACAGGTACCACCCTTCTGCCTGCGACTTAGGTGGCTAATCCCCAACCTCACAAACCCCACAGCCCCAGAAGACGCAGGATCACCCCAAGCACCCCTCAGCCCCCCCACGGTGGGGCTGTCAAGAGCTATGACTGCTCTTGCCCGTGCTGCATCCTAACACGGGGCAGGGCTGGGGAGACAGCAGCAAGGAAGAGGAGCTGCCAGCCTGACATTTTGGTGAAGGTAGTTTTTGCATCCTCTCCCCAACAGCTCTTGCACCAGCAGCCTCAAGGTGACCCCACACCCCACCTGAGGTCTGTCACCTGAACACACTTTTAACCAGTGAGGCACACTCAGGAGGCTAAAGACCTACCCCCCGAAATTCAGATCATGACCCTACATTGTGGGTTGCAACACCTAACGAACTCTAAAGAAGCGTTTTAATTTCTTTAAGAGTAGCCCTAAAAACTTATTTCCACTTGGCATTTAACTGGCCTGAGTGGCCTTCTAGGCTGAAGGAGCCCGATGAGAACAGCTCAGAGGTGCTACCAAGCAATTCTACCCCAGGCAGACCAAGGCTGATGCCCTGCGAGTCACCAAGTGACCAGACCTTGTGGTTCCTCTGACAGCCGCAGCCACCGGGACTTGAGGGGTCTGGTGTGGCTTCCCAGGGACCAGACCAGGCACCGCAGAAAGGCAGGCGCGCAGGCAGGAGCAGTGCAACAGGGAAAGCACAGCCCGAAGCAACGTCCTTACTCACTCAAAGCAACGTCTTTACTCACTGGAGGTAAGGCAGTCCTGCCCTAGGGTTGCCCTCCCTCCTTCAGCAAGCCCCCCTGCACAGCACACAAACCGCCCAGCATCACCCTGCAAAATCAGGGAAAGAACAAGCCGAAAGCCACATTAGCAGCTCATAATACCAAGTAGATTACAGTCAACAGGCCTGCAGTGTGACACCCAGGACTTGGAGCCAGGCACACATTTACTATGCAGTGAGCAAACCCAGGGAGAACAGCTGGCGGTTGTTGCTGTGATTTCCACCCTTAAGCTTTTAAAAAGTCATTTCCACCACTGCAACCACTGGCTCGGTCTGCAAGGAGACAGCAAGAGCCAAGCCTAAGCCCTTGTGCCACCTACCCGCAGGTACCACACCCCGGTGCACAAACACCTCCGTGGCTCTACAAGACTATGACTCAGCCCAGAAGGACAATTTGCCTCGTTTCAGTTGCTCAGAGCAACGTATTTGTTCTTTTCCTCTAGTTATAAAAGTTCCTCCAGAGCTTGCTGCTAATCGCGAAAGGGGGCTTCTTACTGCACCACGCGCTGCTCTGTACCAACGCCCTTCTTCACATCCAGCCTGCACAGGATTATTTTCCCCCCCTCCCAGCTTTCAGACTCTTTAAGGACAGACAGACAGATCAACAGCCGAGTCCTGAGTTCTTCAGGCATCTTGAAAGTTACAGCCTTTCGGTTGAGCTACCGCCACATTAGAGGTAATTAACAGACCTCTCCAAGCTTGTCAGCCATTCACAGCGCTGTAATAGCTGTGCATAAATACCAGAGATGCCACTATAAATATGTAGAGATGAACTGACAGCCAACATGACTTCAGAGCCTCTTCCTCCAAGGAATACCCAGGCTCCCAAGAGCCAAGGAGTATCTGGCAAGGCCAGCTGTCCCCCCGCCCGCGGCAGCCTCCACAATAAGCACAGCAGAAGCGATGCACTCAGGCAGCCTCTACCCCCAGCCAGAGAGCAATTAATGCGTGTTCTTGCCTCAGTTTGCATTAGGCATTGTTCAGCAGAGGTGTTTCTGTCCTGCGGCTCTTACAAAGGACTCTCTGCAGCCTGAGCAGGCAGCCGAGCTATCCAGAGAGCACTACCCCTCTCTCCAAGTCTTGCTGCCCCTAAACTTTATCTTACCACTGACAGTATTAATGCCGGATCCACGAATCTAAACCAGCACTAAAAGGAGGGCTGCCACACAGAACTGACACAGGGGAACAGCAATTATGTAGGCTTCCAGTAATGCTACCGCTCACTCTCCAGCACGGCTGCAGAGAAAGAGGACAAGTTTCAAATAGGGTTTTAGAGAAGCATTAATGCCTGTGCTTTCCAATTCCAAGTTTGAAGTGCTCCGAACATCTGGAGGCGATCCCAGGTACAACTGCGTGGCGCAGCTCGCCCCACGTCCCGGCAGGCCGTGCTCGACGAGAAGCACGCTGGCTGCAGTCCAGGCAGGCTGCTCTCGGAGAGATGGAGCCCTTTCAGCAACTTTACCGCTCACAGCAGACCAGATCTGGGCACAGAGCTCACAGCCACAGTACACGTTGGTGGATCCATTTACAGCTCATGCTACAGCTGCACAACATCCCTCCACCGAGCAAAGCCATTGCTCCACATCTGGGAGCGAGCATCACCTGAGACTCAAGGGGTAGAGGACAACATAAGGAGAGACTCCTCGGGCTGAAGGCAAATCCTTGATCGGGTTTAATGCACTGTAACAGCTAATTCTGACTTCTACTTATTTTAGAAAAAGTCATCTGACATCAGCTTTACGTGGGTTCAGCAGTTGCAGCTGCAACCACCAAACCCTGCGACACCCGCTCCAGCGACAGGCAGCACAGGAGATGTCACTTCCACAGCGGAAGCCGGCCACATCACCCAGCACCTTATCTGGAGCGCTGGCGGGGAGGCATGGGGGAAGGGAACACCACCCATTTCCCCAAACCGGAGCAGGGCATTTGCCTTTCGCAAGGTGACGATGTGAAAAGTCAAGAGGCAGAACTCGCAGGCGGAGTTTCACCCAAGTCGGAGCTGTCAGCAGGCAGTCTCACTTCTCTAGCTGCTGCGCTGCATTTGTAAAGCCTGATGAAGCAGCAAGTTTTCCTCATTTGCTGTAAATCTCAGAAGGGAAACGGACTTTCCTGATTTCACTACCAGGAGAAAACCAAGCATATCTGCTTGTCAACACACCAGCACAGGCACTGAAACCTTAAAGGCAGCGAGGTGCACGCTTCTCCTCCCAGAAGCCCTTCGTTATTGCTGCCTGTGGTTCAACTTCAGCGCTAGCAGCGCTTATGTAAACAACGCCAGAACTGCCCTTTCGACTTTGCTCGGGGTAGAGCAAAAACAGGGGGACAGCCACTCTAATAACACCGTGCTTATCCCGTGCTTTTATGAGAAGTGGGTCGGCTCCTCCAGTCAGAAACCCCAGGAAAAATTAACACAGGGGGAGTTAGCGAGGGGAAGCCATTTGGTTAGGGGTGTGCTGTATGCAAGGCCGACCACGCAATGATTTGTAGCAAGAGAAAGCTAATAAGACCCCTAGAAATACAAGGTGATGACTGCAGCCTCCTGCCTGCTCCCAAACAGCTAGAATACGCCGTCTCTGGATGCACATCAGCCATGCCCTCACGGCAACACACAATTGCCAGCTCAGAAGTAGCACAAACCCCAGACACCGGCTGCGCAGGAGGAAGCAACGGGTCGCCCCCCGCTTCCCTTCCAATTATCCACAATTTGGATACCCCGCAGCTACTGGAGGCCAGCACAGTGGCTCAGAAAACAGAGCCACTTCACTGCTCCGAACAACCAGGACGGTCCCTGGGACACAGGGCTGATAGTTCAGCTTCAAGCCATTCCCAGCTTAAGGAAGAAACATCATCTGTTAAAAATGCGAGCAACAGGGTCTGCTGAAGCTCAGGAATGCCGCTGTCGAGATCCACGCATTCTTTGAGTTACTTTTTTTAGTCCCTAAACTGGTCGTCCCAGAAGCCTGGAAGAGGAGGGGGAGGAGAGCGGCTCAGCTCTCCAGGAGGGGTTAGTTCAGAGGCAAATCCCACGGGAGCCGTGCAGCGCAGGGGATGGAGACACCACCATCGCCGCCTTCACCAGACCTCACCTCCAGCACCGGCAGAGACAGGTTTCATCAGAGCTTTATTTTTGATGGGAAAACACTCAAAAAGAAACACTGAAAGCACTTGCGCACCACGTTAAAGCAGGCAGCACAAACTGTAAAGACTGAATTCTGGAACAGAGAAGTATCAATTGGGATGGAAGATAAAAAAAAAAAGCTCGGCTAATGCAAACCAGATGAGGCTCCCGGCTTCAGGGGAAGCGTTAACTGTTGCTTTCCATCGGCCTCCGCAGGCGCCCGGCTGCAGCTTCCCGCGACGCTGGGGCTGCTGCTGCCTTTTAATTATATGTAAGGAAAAGGCCCAGACGCTGCCGGCAACTGCGCGGGCAAAGAGCTCCCGTCCACGTCCCCCGGGGGTGGAAGGAGCGTGGATCCCGACCCTCGCAGAACAGCCGGATCCCACAGCCGGACGATCCCCCCAGGGCGCTGAGATAGGGGCGGGCAGGGTGGAGATACCCCCACGGGGAAAAGAACCATCCCACCCAGGGGCAGCCCCACGGGAGACCTCCGAGACACCCTCCCCTCCACGGGGGACCCCCAACTCCCACGCGCGTGGCGCTCACCTTATCCAAGCAGTTCACCTTCTCGGTGGGGTAGACGATCTTACCGCAGCGGGCGCAATTGGGGTTCATGGCGGAGACTCGGGGGTTCGCTCCCACCCGCCCGCTGCTGCTGCCGCCGCCGCCGCTGCTGCTTCTGGGCCTCCGCCCGCGCCGCCGCGACCCTAAATAAGATGGGGCGGGGGGGGGTGGGGGGGAGGGAAGGGGGAAGGGGAGGGGCGGCGGGGGCACGCGCGCGGGGGCGTGGCGCCCACCCACGCGCGCGTGCACGCACACGTACACCCTCCCGCTAAACCGCGGCGTGGGCGGACGCGCTCGCCTTCCCCCCCGCTCCGCCGTGTCGTGTCCCCCCCCCCCCCGCCTCCGTTCACTTTGCACGCGCGCGCAGCCCCCCGTTCCACGCGCGGACGCCGCGCACGCGGCGTCCGCGCGTGGAACGGGGGGCTGCGCGCGCGTGGGGTAGTAAGCGAGCGCCCGGCGGGCAGCGGCGGTATCCGGGGGTATAGCTCAGTGGTAGAGCATTTGACTGCAGATCAAGAGGTCCCTGGTTCAAATCCGGGTGCCCCCTAGAAGTTGAGTTTTGGGTTCTATTTATTTTTGTGTTGTGTTTTTTTTTTTTTTTTTCCACGCCCCCTCCTCCCCCCCCCGCGTGATTCATACCTTATAAGTGACCTTCCACCGTGACGCGCAGCGAGTCAGGTGGGCGGCATCGAGTCCGGGTTATTATATTACAAAAGCTTCAGTAAGGACGTGAATTTCTTTCAGGAGATAACGACACCTTAATTCCCCTTCCCAGCAATCCCTAATTGCAGGCAGGCTTTAATGAAGCACTCCCACACCAAACGAGGCTGCGCTCGGCTCTCTTCCCCCTTATTCATTTCAGGATGCGGCTTAAAATTGGCTTCCTTCGTTTTTTAAAAGCAGCTTATCTGATCCTCTCACAAAGGCGCCCACTCCTTCCCTTTCTGATCACCTCGCCCAACACTTCCCAGCCCCCCCACCAGCCTCCCACCCTTTCCTGGCCCATCGCAGCTTAAAATAAGACGCGTTTTTCTGCTTATCCAGCTCTTTGGGATGGTTCGTGGGTGGTTTTTCCTCTCTTGGCTCAGGAGACGCTGCTGGGCGAGGGAGGCTCTTCATCGCCCAGACGTTTTGGGTGCACATCAGCCTCACTCCCCACACAGTGAAGCTGCCGCCGCTTCCCGGGGGCGGCCGAGGCCATCGCTCCGCCGAGGCCCGGCTCCAGCTGCAGTTTTTCTTTCTCTTTTTTCTTTTCACGAGCTGCATCGTGTCTGGTGTCTGAAGCATCCGGCCCCTCGATTGGGCTGATGCTGCAGCGTGGCCTGCGCTTTCCTCCTGGTGAGTTTGCAGGGTGACGGGTGCGAGCCGACGTCCTGGGACCCCGCTCAAAGACAGTACATTTACAACACAGTACATTTACGTCGTTATGCCAGACAATGCTTCAGCACTCGTCTCTCGTTAGCTACAAACCACACGTTTACTGTTAGCGGTTGATTTTATAGCCGTGAAATGACAGCATACTTCTTTGCTTTCTGAAGTTATTATCTTAAATATGTATTTCTCATTATTTGCTTTCAAGCTGTCAGGATGCTTTCTTAGTTCTATGCAGAGTACTCAGAGGACGAGGTAGATGAAATATTACAAGCAGCATCGCTTGTGCTTTCCTCCTGAAATTAGATTTAGGCAATCCCCGAGTAAATAAAAAATCATTTATTGCCACTAGGCAAAAATCTCTTTCACTTTGTGGTTAAATTACACTGGAATTTGCAGAATCACTAGGGCTGAAAAATTCATGTGGAGGCAAAACCCAGACAAGGGCAACTCCTTCTGATAATGCAGAAAAATTAATTTCTTGTCTTGCTGTCAAGAGCACGGCGAGAGACACAGCGCGCCGCGGCCGCTCTCCTGCTAAAGCTGCTCCCAGCAGGAGCCGTGAATCGTGGGCATAAATTGGCTGCCTGCAAATGTTTTTCACCAGCTTGGAAAATAACTAATTACTGCTCTTGCTCCTGCTTTTCCGCCAACGCTCTTGGTCCCCAAACCTCTGCGTGTGGCTCCTCGCCAGCCTGGGCTTTGCTGGACCCCAAAGCGGGTGGGGGGCAGCCGGCCCACCGAACCCTCCTGCTCCGGGCGAATGTCCCCGCAGCCCCCGTGGTACGAGCCGTACTGGGGGGGGGGCGGGGGGGGGGGGGGTCGTGCCCGCTGGTCCCTCCCCGAGCGGCCTCAGCCGGACCGGGCCGGGGGTCCCGCTGCCGCGGCGGCCCGGCGGGGCGGGGAAGGCGGCGCGGAGCGCAGCAGCGGGCGGGCGGGGGTATAGCTCAGTGGCAGAGCATTTGACTGCAGATCAAGAGGTCCCCGGTTCAAATCCGGGTGCCCCCTTCTTTTTAACTTTTTTCCCCCTTTTTTCCTTTCCCTTCATTCTCTCCCCTTCCCCGAAACCAAAAATCTAAAAAGAAGGATTTTCACCCCAAATTATTTCCGGCGGGGACCGGTCCGAAAGCCTACCCCGTTGCCCGTGACCGCGGCGCACCCCAGGGTCCGGTCCGAGCCAGCCCGTGGTGCACGTGGGGCGCGGGAGCGCAGCCCTGCGGGGGCCGCCGGGGCGCGGCTGCGCCCGTCCCGTCCCGTCCCGCCCCCTCCCGGTGCTCCCGGTACCGGGGGGTGCCGCTCCCCGCCGCCTCCAGGGGGCGCCGCGGGCCCCCGCCACCAGCGCCACGTGACTTCCCTCGCCGCCACGTGAGGCGGGCCGGCCTTCGCCACGTGACGTCCGGTGGAGCGGGAGGGGCGGGGCGGCTCCATATCCCGGCGTGCCGCGCGCGGCGCCCTCTCTTCCGGCGCCAAGATGTCGAAGCGAGGTGAGGCGGGCGCCGCGCCGGGGCGGGGGGAGGGCGGCGGCATCCGGCTCCATCCGGCGTCCCGCGGCGCCTCGGGGCGGGCGGCGCCCGCGTCGCCGCTCGGGTGGGGTCTGGCGGAGCTGGGGCCCGGGGAGCGGCGTCCGGCCCCGGCCGGGAGAGGAGGCTGCAGCCGGTGTCCTAATTCCCCCCGGGGAGGCGCGGGCTGGGCTGGGCTGGGCTGGGCTGGGCTGGCTCCCCGCTGGCTGGAGCCCGTTTGTGCTCCGTCGCCGGGGTCTTAATGTTCTTCTCGACCCGCAGGACGCGGCGGTTCCTCCGGTGCGAAGTTCCGCATCTCCCTCGGTCTCCCGGTGGGAGCTGTGATCAACTGCGCGGACAACACGGGTGAGCGCGGCCCGGCCTCCGCCTCTGGGGCTTGAGCCGGGGGAATCCAGCGGGAGGGAGACGCCCGTTGTAACGCGGAGGGCGACCAGCTGGTGGAGGCGTTCATAAAAATCAGTTTTTCCTTCTGAAAAGCTCTCGTTGGGTCTGTGCTTGTGGCGCAGCGAGATGTCGTGGAAGGAGACAGCAAAAGCATCGCTGGTGGGTGAAGCGGCAGCCCGTGCTGTTCGCTTCAGTCGGTGATTTGACAAGGGAAGCGTCGGGGCAGCGTCTTCCCGGACAGCCCGGTTAACGCCGGCGCTTCTCTCCGCAGGCGCCAAGAACCTGTACATCATCTCCGTGAAGGGGATCAAGGGGCGCCTGAACAGGCTGCCGGCGGCTGGCGTGGGCGACATGGTGATGGCTACCGTCAAGAAGGGCAAGCCGGAGCTGAGGAAGAAGGGTGAGTGCGGAGGGGAGCGGTGAGTCCTGCAGCTCCTGCCCAGAGCCTGCCTGCGCTGTAGGGTCCCTCCTGCGCGGGACGGAGCGGCAGGCCGCTTATCGAAGGGGAGGACAATTCCTCCCTCAAACTAGCGCAGAAGGCGGATGCTGAATCTCTGGAGCGTCACCTCCACCCTTCTAAAAAGCAGTTGTTGGGTCTGTGTGCAGTGGCTCGGCAAGTTGTCGTGGAAGGGCAGAGCAAAGGCATCGCTTTTGGGTGAAGTGGCAGCCCGTGCTGTTCATTTCAATCAGTGGTGTGACATTCCGCCTCGGAAAAGAAGGTTTGCTGCTGCTCTGGAGGGGAAGGGAGGAGTTCTTGCTGAATATTGTCTGTGAATTGATGGTATATTTAGAAATACAAGTGGGGAAGTGGAAAAACACTGAATTGTCCAAGTGTAGACGCAGTTGTAGGTGTTACACAGTCAGTTTTAAGTGTATTATTGACTATGAACTGTAGCTTCTCTTAGAGAAGCACTGCAAATATGAAACCAAACCCCGAACCCGTGTGTTGAGTTAGATGCTGCAGCAGAACAGTTCCTCTGGGTACCTGTTGCTGGACTGTGTGCTTAACGTGACGTTTGCGGTACCGAGCTGCTCGTTTCTCTTTGCAGTCCACCCAGCAGTGGTCATTCGGCAGCGGAAATCGTACCGGAGAAAAGATGGAGTGTTCCTCTATTTTGAAGACAATGCAGGAGTGATAGTAAATAATAAAGGTGAAATGAAAGGTACGGACAATAATCCTGTTGCACGGGGCGAAGGGGGAGCGCAGAGAGGGGTGGTAGGTCGGCGTTGCCGGTTAGAGGGCTGCGTGCTCCTGGGCAAAAGGACCCAGATTCTCCTCAGGCTCAGGAGAGCGCAATCGGGCTGAGCTAGTGTTTGTGTAAAATGTTGCCCTGAACCATCTCTGCACCTACTCGGTCCTCTAACACGCTGTTGTCTTTTTCTCTTCTCCAGGCTCTGCAATCACAGGCCCTGTGGCTAAGGAGTGTGCAGATCTGTGGCCCAGGATAGCCTCCAATGCAGGAAGCATCGCATAAACGTGTTCATCTTCGTAGAGATAAAATAAAAGTCCTTGTACCAAATAAGTAGTGTCTTTCTTGCCAAACCGCCCTCCTCTGCTGAGCAGGACAATGTTATAACGAGGGAGTTAGTTCTGGGAAACCCTTTTACAGAACTCCTTGTGTGGATATATACTTTACTAGGAAGATGGGGTTTGGAGTTTCAATATCCAACGATAAGTCTCTCTTTCAGGCAGGCTCCTGCATTACTGGAAAATATCTGGAAGGGGGTTGCAGTGGAACGACTTAAATTTTAGCAATACTGACCGAATTGATCCAGTTAAGGTATGCACGGATAGAAATTGGGAGGTCTATGAAAGCCCTTCTACGAGAAACCTTCCTACAGGGGCTCTCAAAATCGTAGGTCTGGAATTTTCTTCCAGAATGGGCAATTTAACTGCTTAGAGATACTGGTCTGATTCTGTGGGGAGGAAACACTGCCTGAAACTGATCTGTACCATGAGCTGCAGAGTTCATTCTGGAGCTCTGAGGAATGTTTCTTAGACCTTGCTGAAGACGTGCAAGGACACATCAAGCCCACTGCTGCTGGCTGGGGTCGTGGCTGAAGCACATGCCTCTAAACCCTCCATCGGTGGTGAAACAGGCCCCGAGATCATTGACTTAATTGCAGATAGAAGGGGTGATCTGAACTTTCAAGGTCAGCTGAAAGGCTTCACGATCAGGGTTGGAAGGTAGGTCTGTGCAAAAGCTCCTTACGCTATGTGAAGCCGCTTGTGATTTTCCTGGTGGTGTCTCTGGCAGAAGCAGAGAAAGGAAGGTGGATGTGAACTGCAGGTCCGCTTGTTCTCTGGCCCGCCTGAGCAAGGGCCACTGGAGGGGTAGGGAGGCTGCCTTGTGCCTGGGCTTGCAAATGAAAATAGGGGTGACTTTGTCCTGGGTATGGTGGCCCCGGTGCCCTGTAACAGCCAGGCTGACCCCAGCACGCATGCTGCCGTGGGCCACAGGGCAGGTGACGGGGTGCTGCTCCCCCTGAGAGGCGCCTGGGACTGGCTGTGACTGGTAGCCCTGGCACCCCTGGTGTGGTTGTGCTTGCCTCCATCTGCCCTGGCATAACCTGTTCCCACAGCACGTTCACTTCTCCCTTAGAGATTTTGGAGATATTTCTGTGCTACTCCTAAGGTTTTCAGTGCAGGCAGGTTATAGTGGAGGAAGGAGGGTGGTGAAGGAAGCAAAGCCTCAGAGATTTTGTAGCCCAAACATAGGTCATGATGGACAAGAGCACCAGCATCTTGCAATGGTTTGTTAAGTGTGGTTTTTGAACAGCCGTTCAGCCTGACCAATATGAATCTGCAAAATATTGTGGCCTAAAAATCGTTTCTGAGACATTCCTGCTGGATCGTCGGGAGCTGTGCACTGGCAGCAGCTGGGGAGGGGAACCCTGGAAAAGGACTTACATGGACTGAGGGCAGCTCTCCTCTCCACAGGCCGTTCCACGGAGCAAGCGAGCCGTCGTGGCTTCTTCCCAGCAGACCTGGAAGCCCCGGAAGGGTACGACGGGCGCTCTGGCTGTCAGGCAGCACTCCAAACCTGTGGCTGAAGTCGATCGCTTTCTTTCTGAGCGGTGGCCGTCTTTCCAGTCCACTGGTGATGAAGGAGCTGTTCCTCAGACCTGGGGAGAGATGCAGAGACCTGCTCATGAGTAAGGAACCACCACTAAAATAAAGGTGTTCTCCCTTGATCTGTTTTAACAGCTTGTGCTGGATTTTTGGTTTGTGAAGACTTCTTCTGCGGCAGGGCACGGCACGATGGTTGGAAGAAAGGCTTTGGGTTTGTTTTCCCTTGTCCGCGGCTCCTGGGCAGCCGGTTGGGGAAGGCCGAGAGGCTGTGGGCAGCGTGGGAGGTGTTGTGGCAGGTAGTTCCTCTGCGAGGCTGGTGTGCTGTCTAATGGCAGGGCACACCCCGAGACCAAAGAGAGGTGCAGCCGAGTGCCTTCAGCAGTGTTTTGAAGTCAGTGTTTCAAAGCGTTCTTTTTTCTTGTGCATGGTGGGATGTTTTAGAGCAAGATTAACTGGGCATTCATGAGCTTTGCGCCCAGGAGCCTGGCTGCAAGTGTGGTGAGAGAGCTAGGGGGGTTTTAAGGTGAAACGCGGGGTGACGCGAGGTCTGTGGTGTGTGAAGGCGGCGCTGCAGGCGCGGTGAGCGCGGGTGGTGGAATGCAGCAGAGCCGCCTCGTCACTGCCCAGAAGGAGCCGTCCCTGGCAAAGGTGCCCAGGCGGGGGTATAGCTCAGGGGTAGAGCATTTGACTGCAGATCAAGAGGTCCCCGGTTCAAATCCGGGTGCCCCCTCCCTTTTCCTGCCTTTTATCCAGAAAATGTCGGTTTGGAGCTCTTTATTTCAATGTTTTTCCCCTAAACCGTCCGCAGGCTCCGTCCTCCGTTTGATCGGGTGCTGGCCAGAGGTACAGAAGTAGATTCGCGCAAGAGAAGAGGACTGGCAGTGGGGCGTTTGTGAGGAGAGAGATGAGTATTTCCTGCTTTTTGTCCTGGGAATACTTTGCAGAGCTTGGCTGTGATAGTGATTAGCAGGGAGGTTTCTGCTGGGCAGGTGTGCAGCAGGCAGGGGGTATAGCTCAGTGGTAGAGCATTTGACTGCAGATCAAGAGGTCCCTGGTTCAACTCCAGGTGCCCCCTCTTTTCTCCTCCTTCAACCTTCCTTTTGCCAAAAGTCATCATAGAAGGAAGATGGCGGGATCTCCTTGGGTCTTGTGAGCTTGTTCTGTGCAGTGCAGGTTGGTTTCTGAGCTTCAGCGTTCGAGGTACTGAGCCCCTACCTATGAGGAAACTGCAGGGGTTGTGCACTGTGTAACTACTCCCTGCCTGTGTGTCCTTTCCTCTGTTCTTAATGCTCTGTAGTGATCACATTCATCACAATTTACTATATTTAACTCCCTGTACACCGTTTGGCAGGCACACTGAGGTGCGCAGGGGGCTGTCAAGGAAAAGAATCTAAGCAGTAGTCATAGAAACTTCTCTCTCTATAGAAGCGTTTTAAAAATCCCCTTGGGAAGGTGTTAATCCAAGGGGGTATAGCTCAGTGGTAGAGCATTTGACTGCAGATCAAGAGGTCCCTGGTTCAACTCCAGGTGCCCCCTCCTTTCTTCTCCTTCAAACCTTCCTTTTGCCAAAGTTTGTCACAGAAAGAAGATGGAGAGATCTCCTTGGGTCTTGTGAGGTTGAGCTGTGCAGTGCAGGTTGGTTTCTGAGCTTCAGCGTTCGAGGTACTGAGGCCTTTAGTCTTCGGAAACTGCAGGGGTTGTGCACTGTGTGGGTAACTACTCCCTGCCTGTGCGTCCTTTTCTCTGTTCTTAATTCTCTGCAGTAATCATATTTATCATAATTTATTATATTTAACTCCCTGCACACCGTTTGGCAGGCACACTGAGGTGCGCAAGGGGCTGTCAAGTAAAAGAATCTAAGCAGTGGACATAGAAACTTGTCTCTGTATAGAACTGTTTTTAAAATCCCCTTGTGAAGGTGTTAATCCAAGGGGGTATAGCTCAGTGGTAGAGCATTTGACTGCAGATCAAGAGGTCCCTGGTTCAACTCCAGGTGCCCCCTCTTTAGCTGCTTTTTCACCCTTTCTTCTTCCAGAATCTCCTCACAGACTATGGAGACACTTTCTTACCCCCCTGAGGTCTTGGAAATCACTTGATGATCTTTTGCCAAGCATGAAATCAGACTTTTGATGTTTTTCCCTCTCTTCTCCTGAATACTGCACGTACACGCAAATAAGCTGGTTCGACAGAGGTGCGACTGGTCTAGTTTTTCCTGTTTGAGTAATTGCCGTTAATGTGAACAGTAAGCACGGTGTATAAGGCCTTCCTGGAAGTGGGGATCTGTGCTGAAACGTTTTCTGACGGGAGCCGGGGCTGTGACGCAGAACTCGGCCTCTGGTTGGGTTGCCGAGGTGAGTGGTATCGCGGTGGGGGCCCCCCGGGGCTCGAACCGGCAACCTCTGGCCCCGCAGTCGGACGCTCTGCCCCTGAGCTGCGCCCCCGGCGCGGGGCTGCCGGGGAGGGCGTCTGGCGGGAAGAGATGGCTCAGGGGCAGCGCGCCGGGTTGGGAACCGGGAGGTCGCCGGTTCTAACCCCTGCCCCGGGCCCCGCCGGAGGCCACGGAACCCCACAGGGCTCCGTAAACGCGGCCCTGCAGCAGCGGTCTGGCCGGAACACAGTGAGCCAGAGGGGCAGACATCCGCACATGACTGCGATTAGAACTCCCTGGCAAACGTGCCCCATGAATTATGTCCTCTTCCAATCAATAACCCGACTTCCTGGGCACTTCTTTGGGATCGATTCTACCAACCTCATCTGAAACCTGCTCAAGTCTCGTCTTAATCCCAGTCCAAAATAAAAGTAAACTTGCAAGCACACTAGAATAGCGTGGGCATAGAACCATTTAGGTTGGAAAAGAACCTTAGGATCGAGTCCAAGTGTAAACCTAACGCTCCCGCCATAGGGGATTTTGGAGGTCGTGGTTTTCTTCTGCTGAGCCAGGGAGGACCCAACCCCCAACAGCAGCGGGGGGTGTTCAGCTGACCGAGATCCCCCTCACACACCCCAACGGCCTCCAGCTGCGAGTGGCTGAAACCTCTGCTCTGCTTTCGCTCGGGGACACCCGAGTTTGCGCTACCCGCCTCGGGGCACCGGCCACTGATGTGGGAAAGGAATGAAACCAACCGGCCGGCCGCTCACAACGGCTCCGGGCCCCGTCCTTACGGGACCGGGACCGCAGGGACGGGGGAGCCCCGCGTGCTCCACGCCGTTCAACCGGCTCCTTTACCTGGGGAGTTCGCTCGTGCTTGAAACAGTTCTGCGTTTTTTGTTGTGGTTTCTTTTGGGTTGGGTTTTCCGCCCCCGGCACCGAAGGCGGGGCCGCGCTCCGATCCGCCGGCTTCGCCCGCCATGTTGCCGGGTCCCCTCAGCGCCGCGGCGGAAGTGACGACTGTGAGCCGCGCCGCGCGGAAGAGGCGCCGGCGGCGCGTTTTGATGAGGCGCGTGCAGGCCCGGTAGCCGCGGGGAAAGCGCTCGGCCGCCCGCCGCCATGGGGGGCGGCGACCTGGTGAGGAGGGAGCGGGCGCGGGGGCGCTGGGCCGAGCCGAGAGCGGCTGGGAGCCTCCGCCGGGGCTCCGCGTTCCGGCCTGGGCTGGGGCTCGCTGGCGGGCGGGCGGGAGGCGCGGGTTCGCCGGGGCCTGCGGCCGTTCCCCGGCGGTGGCAGCGGGGCCGTCGGTGCGAGCGGGTCTCGGTGGGGCGGGACGAAGCGTGCCCCGTTCTGCGGTCGCCGCCCCCGGTGTGGAAGGGCTGCGGGCCATCGCGGCTCCGAGCGGGCCCTTCCGCGCGGGCACGGCCGCGGGCAGGCCTGTGGGGACCGGCGGGCGGGGGTTGGCGGCCCTTTGTTAACGGTGCCGGTGCGGTGTCCGCCCTCCCGCAGAACCTGAAGAAGAGCTGGCACCCCCAGACGCTGCGCAATGTGGAGAAGGTGTGGAAAGCCGAGCAGAAGCATGAGGCCGAGCGGAAGAAGATCGAGGAGCTGCAGGAGCAGCGAGCGCCTGAGGAGACGCAGCGACGCGCTGAGGTCTCAGGCACCATCCGGTGAGGGGGTGCGGGGGCTCCCGGTGCCCCCGAGGTACGTGGTTGGTGTTGCTTTATTCTGTCCGGAGCAGGTTGTGCGTAGGGAAGCTTTCTTTACGCTTGCTTGGGGCTTTGCTTGTAACTGTCAGGGCTCTGCTAATAACGGACTGTAAAGTGTCATTAGGCAGTTAGTCACGCGATACCGTTTATGTAGAAGAGGCCTATGATTTAATTCTTCCTCTGTTTCATTAAGTTAAATATCAGCTGTGTTTTCCTGTAGCTGTGACACATAAGTTCACGTTAAAAAACAAAAGTTCTCTTGCCAGGGGTTAAGCGCTGAATGTCTCTGATGCTGAAATGTTTGCATTTGTATGGAAATGTGCGTTTGATGTTTCTCACCTTCACAGGCTTCAATCACCTTAAACTCCAAAACACTTTGGAAGTCTGTGATAGAAAATAAAACGCTCTTGTTTGCAATAGCAGAAGAGAGGTTGGAGTGGATGCACCAGGGATCATAAAGTAGTTGTCCTGGAAGATTTAATGAATCCTGTCTCGGCATCTTCTTTACTTCCTCCTTTTCTGCTGCTGAGATGCTTGTAGGGAAGCAGGATCTGCACTGCTGGGCACTCAATTAATAAAGAACCAGCTTTCAGGCTTATTCCTCTGTGCAGCCCTGTTCCAAATTGCTTTAGAATTCAACAGTTTGCCATGGGCACAAAAATCTGCCTCTCCTCAAAAATATGCCCAATTCCTCCAGCTCCTGCGTGATTTCTCCTAGCCCCATTACCGAAGCCTGTTTCAGTCCTTGATTTTTGTTCCTCCTCTCTTTCTTGCAGCACTGTGGTCGCACATGCAGGGGGGTCTGGATAGTGGATGAATTCCGTAGCTGTGAGGCAGAACAGAGGAACCTGAACAGGAGTTTGGGAGGTGCAGGTACGTGTCCTTCTCACAACTCGTCAGACGGGGTTGTCTGGAGTCAAATGCTTTGCTTGAGAAACAGTCACGTAAAAATGAATCTGGATGTTTTTGAACAGCCGTTTAGCCTGACCAATATGAATCTGCGAAATATTGTGGCCTAAAAATCGTTTCTGAGACATTCCTGCTGGATCGTCGGGAGCTGTGCACTGGCAGCAGCTGGGGAGGGGAACCCTGGAAAAGGACTTACATGGACTGAGGGCAGCTCTCCTCTCCACAGGCCGTTCCACGGAGCAAGCGAGCCGTCGTGGCTTCTTCCCAGCAGACCTGGAAGCCCCGGAAGGGTACGACGGGCGCTCTGGCTGTCAGGCAGCACTCCAAACCTGTGGCTGAAGTCGATCGCTTTCTTTCTGAGCGGTGGCCGTCTTTCCAGTCCACTGGTGATGAAGGAGCTGTTCCTCAGACCTGGGGAGAGATGCAGAGACCTGCTCATGAGTAAGGAACCACCACTAAAATAAAGGTGTTCTCCCTTGATCTGTTTTAACAGCTTGTGCTGGATTTTTGGTTTGTGAAGACTTCTTCTGCGGCAGGGCACGGCACGATGGTTGGAAGAAAGGCTTTGGGTTTGTTTTCCCTTGTCCGCGGCTCCTGGGCAGCCGGTTGGGGAAGGCCGAGAGGCTGTGGGCAGCGTGGGAGGTGTTGTGGCAGGTAGTTCCTCTGCGAGGCTGGTGTGCTGTCTAATGGCAGGGCACACCCCGAGACCAAAGAGGGGTGCAGCCGAGTGCCTTCAGCAGTGTTTTGAAGTCAGTGTTTCAAAGCGTTCTTTTTTCTTGTGCATGGTGGGATGTTTTAGAGCAAGATTAAGTGGGCATTCATGAGCTTTGCCCCCAGGAGCCTGGCTGCAAGTGTGGTGAGAGAGCTAGGGGGGTTTTAAGGTGAAACGCGGGGTGACGCGAGGTCTGTGGTGTGTGAAGGCGGCGCTGCAGGCACGGTGAGCGCGGGTGGTGGAATGCAGCAGAGCCGCCTCGTCACTGCCCAGAAGGAGCCGTCCCTGGCAGTGGTGCCCAGGCGGGGGTATAGCTCAGGGGTAGAGCATTTGACTGCAGATCAAGAGGTCCCCGGTTCAAATCCGGGTGCCCCCTCCCTTTTCCTGCCTTTTATCCAGAAAATGTCGGTTTGGAGCTCTTTATTTCAATGTTTTTCCCCTAAACCGTCCGCAGGCTCCGTCCTCCGTTTGATCGGGTGCTGGCCAGAGGTACAGAAGTAGATTCGCGCAAGAGAAGAGGACTGGCAGTGGGGCGTTTGTGAGGAGAGAGATGAGTATTTCCTGCTTTTTGTCCTGGGAATACTTTGCAGAGCTTGGCTGCGATAGTGATTAGCAGGGAGGTTTCTGCTGGGCAGGTGTGCGGCAGGCAGGGGGTATAGCTCAGTGGTAGAGCATTTGACTGCAGATCAAGAGGTCCCTGGTTCAACTCCAGGTGCCCCCTCTTTTCTCCTCCTTCAACCTTCCTTTTGCCAAAAGTCATCATAGAAGGAAGATGGCGGGATCTCCTTGGGTCTTGTGAGCTTGTTCTGTGCAGTGCAGGTTGGTTTCTGAGCTTCAGCGTTCGAGGTACTGAGCCCGTACCTATAAGGAAGCTGCAGGGGTTGTGCACTGTGTAACTACTCCCTGCCTGTGTGTCCTTTTCTCTGTTCTTAATTCGCTGTAGTGATCACATTCATCACAATTTACTATATTTAACTCCCTGTACACCCTTTGGCAGGCACACTGAGGTGCGCAGGGGGCTGTCAAGTAGAAGAGTCTAACCAGTGGTCATAGAAACTTCTCTCTCTATAGAAGCGTTTTTAAAATCCCTTGTGAAGGTGTTAATCCAAGGGGGTATAGCTCAGTGGTAGAGCATTTGACTGCAGATCAAGAGGTCCCTGGTTCAACTCCAGGTGCCCCCTCCTTTCTTCTCCTTCAAACCTTCCTTTTGCCAAAGTTTGTCACAGAAAGAAGATGGAGAGATCTCCTTGGGTCTTATGAGGTTGAGCTGTGCAGTGCAGGTTGGTTTCTGAGCTTCAGCGTTCGAGGTACTGAGGCCTTTACTCTTCGGAAACTGCAGGGGTTGTGCACTGTGTGGGTAACTACTCCCTGCCTGTGTGTCCTTTTCTCTGTTCTTAATTCTCTGCAGTAGTCATATTTATCATAATTTATTGTATTTAACTCCCTGTACACCGTTTGGCAGGCACACTGAGGTGCACAGGGGGCTGTCAAGGAAAAGAATCTAAGCAGTGGACATAGAAGCTTGTCTCTGTATAGAACTGTTTTTAAAATCCCCTTGGGAAGGTGTGAACCCAGGGGGTATAGCTCAGTGGTAGAGCATTTGACTGCAGATCAAGAGGTCCCTGGTTCAACTCCAGGTGCCCCCTTCCTTCTCCTCCCTCAACCTTCCTTTTGCCAAAATTCATCACAGAAGGAAGATGGCGGGGTCTCCTTGGGTCTTGTGAGCTTGCTCTGTGCAGTGCAGGTTGGTTTCTGAGCTTCGGCATCAAAAGTACTGAGCTCCTGACCATTAAGAAGCTGCAGGGGTTGTGCACTGCGTGCGACACAACTCCCTGCCTGTGTGTACTTGTCTCTGTTCTTAATTGTCTGTAGTGATTGTCTGTACACCGTTTGGCAGGCACACTGAGGTGCACAGGGGGCTGTCAAGTAGAAGAGTCTAACCAGTGGTCATAGAAACTTCTCTCTCTATAGAAGCGTTTTTAAAATCCCTTGTGAAGGTGTTAATCCAAGGGGGTATAGCTCAGTGGTAGAGCATTTGACTGCAGATCAAGAGGTCCCTGGTTCAACTCCAGGTGCCCCCTCCTTTCTTCTCCTTCAAACCTTCCTTTTGCCAAAGTTTGTCACGGAAAGAAGATGGAGAAATCTCCTTGGGTCTTATGAGCTTGTTCTGTGCAGTGCAGGCTGCTTTCTGAGCTTCAGCGTTCAAGGTACTGAGGCCCTGACTCTTAGGAAACTGCAAGGGTTGTGCACTGTGTGGGTAACTATTCGCTGTTTGTGCGTCCTTTTCTCTGTTCTCAATTCTCTGTAGTAATCATATTTATCATGATTTATTATATTTAACTCCCTGTACGCCGTTTGGCAGGCACATTGATGTGCACAGGGGGCTGTCAAGTAGAGTCTAAGCAGTGGTCATAGAAACTTGTCTCTGTATAGAACTGTTTTTAAAATCCCCTTGGGAAGGTGTGAACCCAGGGGGTATAGCTCAGTGGTAGAGCATTTGACTGCAGATCAAGAGGTCCCTGGTTCAACTCCAGGTGCCCCCTCTTTTCTCCTCCTTCAACCTTCCTTTTGCCAAAAGTCATCACAGAAGGAAGATGGCGGGGTCTCCTTGGGTCTTGTGAGCTTGTTCTGTGCAGTGCAGGTTGGTTTCTGAGCTTCAACATCAAAAGTACTGAATTCCTGATTATTAGGAAACCTCTACGTTCCTTTTGCCAAAATTCATCATAGAAGGAAGATGGAGAGATCTCCTTGGGTCTTGTGAGCTTGTTCTGTGCAGTGAAGGCTGCTTTCTGAGCTTCAGCGTTCGAGGTACTGAGCCCGTACCTATAAGGAAGCTGCAGGGGTTGTGCACTGTGTAACTACTCCCTGTCTGTGTGTCCTTTTCTCTGTTCTTAATTCTCTGTAGTGATCACATTCCTCACAATTTACTACATTTAACTCCCTGTACACCCTTTGGCAGGCACACTGAGGTGCGCAGGGGGCTGTCAAGTAAAAGAATCTAAGCAGTGGACATAGAAACTTGTCTCTCTACGGAAATGTTTTTAAAATCCCCTTGGGAAGGTGTGAACCCAGGGGGTATAGCTCAGTGGTAGAGCATTTGACTGCAGATCAAGAGGTCCCTGGTTCAACTCCAGGTGCCCCCTCTTTTCTTCTCCCTCAACCTTCCTTTTGCCAAAAGTCATCACAGAAGGAAGATGGCGGGGTCTCCTTGGGTCTTGTGAGCTTGTTCTGTGCAGTGCAGGTTGGTTTCTGAGCTTCAGCATCGAAAGTACTGAGCTCCTGACTATTAGGAAACCTCAACCTTCGTTTTGCCAAATTTTGTCACAGAAAGAAGATGGAGAGATCTCCTTGGGTCTTGTGAGCTTGCTCTGTGCGGTGAAGGCTGCTTTCTGAGCTTCAGCGTTCGAGGTACTGAGCCCCTACCTATAAGGAAACTGCGGGGGTTGTGCACTGTGTGGGTAACTACTCGCTGCCTTTGTGTACTTTTCTCTGTTCTCAATTCTCTGTAGTAATCATATTTATCACAATTTATTGTATTTAACTTGCTGTACACCGTTTGGCAGGCACACTGAGGTGCACAGGGGGCTGTCAAGTAGAGTCTAGGCACTTCTTTGGGATCGATTCTACCAACCTCATTTGAAACCTGCTCAAGTCTTGTTTTAATCCCAGTCCAAAATAAAAGTAAACTTGCAAGCACACTAGAATAGCGTGGGCATAGAACCATTTAGGTTGGAAAAGAACCTTAGGATCGAGTCCAAGTGTAAACCTAACGCTCCCGCCATAGGGGATTTTGGAGGTCGTGGTTTTCTTCTGCTGAGCCAGGGAGGACCCAACCCCCAACAGCAGCGGGGGGTGTTCAGCTGACCGAGATCCCCCTCACACACCCCAACGGCCTCCAGCTGCGAGTGGCTGAAACCTCTGCTCTGCTTTCGCTCGGGGACACCCGAGTTTGCGCTACCCGCCTCGGGGCACCGGCCACCGATGTGGGAAAGGAATGAAACCAACCGGCCGGCCGCTCACAACGGCTCCGGGCCCCGTCCTTACGGGACCGGGACCGCAGGGACGGGGGAGCCCCGCGTGCTCCACGCCGTTCAACCGGCTCCTTTACCTGGGGAGTTCGCTCGTGCTTGAAACAGTTCTGCGTTTTTTGTTGTGGTTTCTTTTGGGTTGGGTTTTCCGCCCCCGGCACCGAAGGCGGGGCCGCGCTCCGATCCGCCGGCTTCGCCCGCCATGTTGCCGGGTCCCCTCAGCGCCGCGGCGGAAGTGACGACTGTGAGCCGCGCCGCGCGGAAGAGGCGCCGGCGGCGCGTTTTGATGAGGCGCGTGCAGGCCCGGTAGCCGCGGGGGAAGCGCTCGGCCGCCCGCCGCCATGGGGGGCGGCGACCTGGTGAGGAGGGAGCGGGCGCGGGGGCGCTGGGCCGGGCCGAGAGCGGCTGGGAGCCTCCGCCGGGGCTCCGCGTTCCGGCCTGGGCTGGGGCTCGCTGGCGGGCGGGCGGGAGGCGCGGGTTCGCCGGGGCCTGCGGCCGTTCCCCGGCGGTGGCAGCGGGGCCGTCGGTGCGAGCGGGTCTCGGTGGGGCGGGACGAAGCGTGCCCCGTTCTGCGGTCGCCGCCCCCGGTGTGGAAGGGCTGCGGGCCATCGCGGCTCTGAGCGGGCCCTTCCGCGCGGGCACGGCCGCGGGCAGGCCTGTGGGGACCGGCGGGCGGGGGTTGGCGGCCCTTTGTTAACGGTGCCGGTGCGGTGTCCGCCCTCCCGCAGAACCTGAAGAAGAGCTGGCACCCCCAGACGCTGCGCAATGTGGAGAAGGTGTGGAAAGCCGAGCAGAAGCATGAGGCCGAGCGGAAGAAGATCGAGGAGCTGCAGCGGGAGCTGCAGGAGGAGCGAGCGCGTGAGGAGATGCAGCGATACGCTGAGGACATGGGCACCGTCAGGTGAGGTGGGGCTGGTGCCCTCCAGACCTTACAACGCTCTGGAGGTGAGCACTGTCTGGTGAGGTAGTACAGGTGCTCTCGGTGCCTCTGACAGAGCCATGGCTTTAACATTTCGGATGGTAAAACGTTTACACTCACATTCGTAAGCCAGTGCCTTAAAATGTAACTTTGGAACTGTGAGAAGGATAAATAAAATGGTCTTGTTTGCAATAGGAAAAGAGAAGAGAAGTTGGAGTGGATGTACCAGGGTCCTGGGGGCATGGTGAACAGAGAGGAATATCTTATGGGTCGCCCTGTGGACAAATATGTCTTTGAGAAGACAGAAGACAAGGATGCTGGCTGTTCCAATGAGACAGGACTTCTCCCAGGCTCCATTTTTGCCAAGACTGGTGCCAATTCTGTCCTTGATATGGCAAACAAAATCCGGGAGGACCCACTTTTCATGATAAGGTACTAAATACTCCACTAAAAGCAGTAGTAGATGAGGCAAAGCATCACTATTAGCAACTCGCTAAGAGCTGTCTTATTTATCTTTGTAAAGACTGCTGTTGTGTCTCTTCCTCAAAGCTATGTCTGCCTGTTCATGAGCTCTAGGCTGTAGGTGGCAGTCCTGGCCGCAGAGAGGTCACCAGCCGCTTACACGACTAGTCGGGTTTCGGTTGTGTAGACACAGCAACATAACGTGAAAGAACGCATTTGAGTCAGTTTGCTTCTTTTGGATAATTTTGCTGACTTGATTTCAAATCTACGTTTTTGTGCTCTGAACCAACTGATGATCATTGTATAGATCATCTAGCTGCAGGCTGGTAAATAAAGATTGTTATTCCACATTGATTCGTCTCTACCAGCTTAGCTCACCCTTTTATGCATATGTGAATATATCTGGTCTGCTCTGGGAGTTCAGGCATTCATTAGCGTTGTAGGCAGATTGATGGTAACAGAACAAATTTTTGTTTACCCTACTAGTTGCACTCTTAAGTGGAGAAGAAAAGGGCAGACTCCTCCTTAGTTGGACCTATTTTGTGGAGCCTGTTTTCCTGCTTTATATGTTTTTAGAACTTGCACTTGATTAGTATCTTTCATGAAAATATATTTTCAGTTGTTTGAAAATACCAATTTTTTTTGTTCTGCTTTAGAAAGAAGGAGGAGGAAAAGAAGAGAGAAGTTTTGAATAATCCTGTTAAAATGAAGAAAATCAAAGAATTGGTAGGTGTATCTCAGTACTCCTTTACAGACTCAAAGCACAGAATACACTGAACCAGGGAGAGGATCACAGGTCAAAATTAGTATTGTTTAGGATAAGGAGCTGAGTTCTGTTTCCTGACTCTTCACAGAAAAACAGAATAAATTCAGCTTTCTATAATCCTGATTTAATAGAACAAGATGCTGTTTCAGTCTCTCGGCAGGAGTTAATTTCTCTTCCTTTCATGTTTAGTGTTATTTTAGTCTTCTGGTGTGCTTTTTTTTTTTTAGCTAGTGATTAATTGTTGGTTTAGTACTGCAGAGCGATTGCAGACATAAGATTTGATGTGCACTAATACCAAACTGACACTAGGGAAGACTCCATTAAGCTCTTTAGTTTTCAGAGAGGACCTTGTTAAATGGTTTAGGTTTTGTTCCAGGAGCCTTTCCACAGAGAGCTCTGTTACTTTGCTTTGTGATACTGGCTGCCCAAGTGTAGAGACAGTAATTATTACTAATGAAATGGTGTCTTGCTTTATAGCTGCAAAACAGTTTAGATAAAAAAGAGAAAAAGAAGAAGAAAGAGAAGAAGAAGAAGCACAAGAAACATCGACATCGCAGTTCTAGCAGTGAAAGTGACAGCAGTGATGAGGAGCGAAGCAAAAATAAGTATGTTTTGAGGTTTTGTAGTAAAAATACAATGTTTCCTGGTTAATTTGTTTGGTTTTCGTGTCTTTTTCTAATCCTCTCTGAGTTTTATCTTTCTATTTAATGCTCTTAATTTGCCTAAATGTTTCTATATGTTACTTCATTGTTTTTGCATAGTTAAATCAGTTTTATGACATTTTAATGTTTAAAAAATACTGTATTCTTGAATTTCATCTGCTTCAAAAGTACTGTTCTGTTTTCTCTTCAGGTCTCAGAAGAGGATGAACAGTTCCTCCTGGAAACCTGCTCCTTCCAGAGTCCCAGGATATGGCTTACAAGTAAGTACGTGTGTTTCGCACAGCTCTGTCGGTAGCAAATGCCCTGAGTTAGGGAAAAGCAAGAGTTTTGGCAGTTTGTTGCAAGATTGCTTCACCGGCTAGAAGGGGATTATGAGAGGGACGTGATATAATAAAGTTCGTATTCAATTTGGAGCCATGAAATTAAAGTTGTTCAGATCCTGGTAGGACTTTTGTCTGCTCTGAATTCAAGTTAAGTTTCATTCTATTTCTCTTCAGTCACATATCTGTTTAAGTACTCTGCTTGACTGTCTTGGCGGTTTAGTTTGCTGAACATGATACTGAAATAATCTTTTTAGACACAGGTGTTAATAAGAACCTAGGAAGTGAGATGAGTAAACACAAACCACAGCGTACACTCCTTCTTGCACTTAGCCTAGTCTGAGGTTTCCTCTGTGGCCTTACGTTGTTGTTGTGCTCTTACAAGACATCTCTGCTGAAAGACACTTTTGAATTCCAGGTCAGAGACTCTGACCAGAGCCACAGGTCTCGGAGCTCCCCAGCTGCCGGCCAGGAGAGGGCCCCCCACAAGCACCGGGATCGCTCCAGGTCCAGGAGCCAGTCCCGCTCTCCTCAGAGACGCTCTAGCAAGAAGAATTCAGAACAATCTGGATGCAGGGGGTCAAGATCTCCTTCCAGACACAGTAAACAGTGAGTGTGGCTAACATGGATAGTGTAAACCTAGGGCTGCTGGTGGGGAAGTTCTCTAGAATCAAAATCCCTCTTCAGTCTCCTTCTGGAGGCTTTAGTGTTCTGGCCACGTTATTGCTCAGTTCTGGGTGTAAAGGCAGGAGCTGTGCAGTTGTGCAGCAGTGCGGAAGCTAACACAGGTTAGCTCTTGGAGGGGACCCGCTGTCTGCAATCGCACTCTTCATTCGGGACACCCTCTTTCTAGGTACACCTTTAGGTATTGCTTGGGACTGTGCTTTATTTGGGCTACCAATTCTCTTTAAAAGGTATTTATAATTGTTGAATTATCTTTACTAAATGCTGATAAAATCAGGTACTAGATGTTTACTGTTGCCTGATGAAATAATTAAAACTGAGTAAAAATAGGTGGAAATTTACAGTATATTAAGAGTCATTAGAATTTGTTTTTTAAGTGGACAGGTGACAGTCCTGCAGTTATGGGAGACATCTTGGTTTTAGAATGTATACAAAAAATCCAGGGAAAGTTTAGAGGTGTGATAATGTATGTTCATCTGTCTTAATAAGGGTATTTCTGAGTTACAGACATAGCAATCGGGAAGAGAAAGGGAGAGCTAGAAGCCCTTCCCCTAAAAAGAGCTATCGACGACAGCATACTCCGGGTTACACAAGGTAACAAGATCTTGTCCCTGTGCTTTTGGATGGAAGTTGCCCTGGCGATTGTGAAACAGCTGGGTGTAATCTGTGAACCAAATTTTATTCAGCTAACTAAAATAGATTGGATCGGATATCCAGAAAGTCAGACAGAGAGCCCTGAAGTGCTCAGTTTGGTGCTCTTGAGCTTGATTGCTAGTTAACACCTTGGACAGCTTCCCAAACCAATTCACTTGGTTGCTGGTTCTCCATGTGTCCCGCGTCGCTGTGCAAGGCAGTAATGTGACGTCAGCCTTTGTCCCATGGACTGTTAATTAGAAGCATTCTGTTTCACTGTCATCAGGAAAATACGACCTTGACAGCATCATCTTAGCAGTCATTTAGAAACAAGAAGGCTGAAAAGAGGGAGAAAACAGACTCTTGCTAGGGGCATGGTAAAGCAGACATTTAGACATGTACTTACAAGCTTTGCAGATTGGCTACCAAAGAAAAAACCACGTTAAACACCCCTAATTTTGGGGATTGTAAATCATCTTAAAGATTGGAAAGCAAGGAGGGGGGGCCAGCATGCTATTGATTCACAGCAGTGGTGTTTTCTACACAAATAGAAAGATCTCTCCAGAGGAACTAGAGCGTAAACGCCAGGAAATGATGGAAAACGCCAAGTGGCGGGAAGAGGAGAGAGCAAACAACCTCAGGAAACACCGAAAGGAGGAGGAGCTGGAGCGAGAACTGGAGAAACTCGACTCCCGAGATGGGAAGTTCTTCAAGTGAGTGTCTTTTATTATCTGCTTTTTCATTCAAGGGAAGTACAGGCCACAGCTTCTGAGGAGCGAGTGATGGCCTCAACGTTTGAGATGTTTCTGATTATGGTATAAGATCCATCTCTCCTGTGTTTTAGTAGAACTAATGACATCTACTGTTCCTAAATTCTCTTCTTAACACAAAAGATAGCTATTTTTATGATGGCCTTGGTAGTCAGACTCGGAAACCAGTAATTAGTTATTTTTTGCCATCCTGTAGAAATGCCTAGTACTGTTTTACATGCAGGTATTAAAAAGTTCTCTGTTTTTAGGAGCTTGCAACAGTTTTAGGCCTGGAAGTCTGTGTGCCAAGAGCTTGTGGGACTGAAACTTGTGCTCAACAAGCAACAAGACCATTTCTAAACACAGGTGGTAACTTACAGTCCCTTGTGCACTTGGAGGCAAAGGAAACTGCAGTGGCACAAGGCCTTCCAGAAGGTGCAGTGGTGTGTAAGGAAGATCCTATAGCAGTGTTACGTATTTTGGAGTTGCTGCAGCATAGTATTCTCCAGGCTCTATAAATTAATCAGAGGAGAACGTATACTTAATTCCTGAAGCTGCCCAGAGCTGGAATCACATAAGTCACCATGAGCACAATCTCATGTGGAGAGAGATTTTTGTGTGTTTCCCTGTGTAGAAGCAACTGGTTGAGCTAACAAACTTTTTGTTTGTTGGCGTGTTGTTTGAACAGGGAGATGGGAGGAGATCATTCAGAAAAGCACAGCAGTGTGGTCTGAAGTAGTAGAAGAAAGTGAGAGGTCACAAGGATCCCTTCTCTCTCCTGTAGCTAACGTAGTCATTTGCAGCGTGAGCTCTGGCATTTCCAGGGGACTGCTGTCCTCAGTTCAGGAACACATTGCTTTTCCCTCGTTTGCTTCACGGAAAGCAACCAAGTCCTCTGTGGCGGATGCATTTGTAATTAATGGTTAGTTATATTTGTAAGACGGAGGAGACTTGAGAGCTACTGAAAATATATTTCTGAGCACCAACCTTAAATAAGGCATTGAATCTGTTACAAGCCAAGCTAAAAGCTATTCAGTTCTTTCAGTGCAGACTTTAATAGGAAATAATTTGCTGTTTTCTATGTTAGATTAATTTGGGTAGATGACTTGGGGATGGTGGATCCTGCTAGAAATGGTGTAATGTTTGGAAAGAGATTCTAATATCTTGCTTCGGTTCAATTTTCTGCAGTCGCTTAAAACTCGAAAGCGCGTCTACTTCCACCCTAGAAGATCGGGTGAAACGCAATATCCACTCCCTTCAGAGGACTCCCGCTGCCTTGGAAAAAAACTTTATGCAGAGATGAAACTTGTTCTTCCTCTGCTCCTGTGTTAAATGGAGACTTATTCCCAAAGGTGAGAGACCTCCAGCACAGGCTCACTGCTCTCTCCAGGAACAGTTACCATCTCCCGAAGAGGTGCTGGATTTCTGTGCTGCAGCCTGTGGCGTGTTCTGGACTTCTGGCATTGTGAATACATCTGTAATGAGTGTGACCTTGCAAGCAAACCTTTGCTGGAGAACTCGTGAGCCTTTGTATTCTATTTTTAATGTATTGCCAGATCTTTTCCTTCTCTCTCCACCTTGACTGGTATCATTTTTGTATATATTGTTGTTACCAGATTATGCCAGGTGGTAACTGCTTTCTACACTGGGCAGGTTGTCCGAGCTCTTTATATGACAGAGCAAAAGACCTATTTTTGGTAGTCCTTAAAAATCGGAGCAGAACAAATGCACGTGTGAGTTAATTTCGTGGAATTCGATAAAGCTACACGAGTGGCAGAATCCTGCTCGATACTGTCACCATTTCAGGTGTGGGTTTGGAGCGCGACATTAGACGAGTCTGCAAAATATCTGTAGCCGTTATTTAATTGCTCGCAGATTTGATTGGTGTTTGACCCAAAGGGAGCTGCTTCGGAGGGAAAGGAAATGAGCGGAGCATAGCTGATACAGCAGATATTTCTCTGGGATTTTCTAATGTAAGTAATGTGTATATGTACAGCAGTGTAGATCATCTTTTTTTTTTTTCCTTCTTAAATTAAGAAACTTTACTGTCATTTTTAAATGTTCTTTGTGGCTTTTGGGGGTGGGAGGGGCAGGGTAAACCTCGCTGTCAGCCGGAAGGTTTTGTGAGGGCCCGGGGGGCTGTGACTGGCCGTAGCAGCCCCTCTTCGGGTTTAATCGAGCGCCTGATTCGCTCCAGCCGGCGGGACCCGGCCCGCTGCCGCCGGTCCCCGGTGCCGCCTCCACGAGGGGTCCCCGCGCCGCCCCGGCCCCTCTCCTTGCCCTTTAAACGGCGGCCCGTGACGTGTGTAGCAGTCCATTCATAATTCCAGGCGCCTTGCTGCTTATTGGCCGGTTCAGAACGGGGCGTGGTCTGGGCGGGCACGTCACGCCAACTGGGCGAGACCAACTCCGGGAAGAGGAGGAGGGAAGGACGCTTTCTTTCCCCTCTCCCGTTTCCTCCGTCCAGCCCGTTCCGTTGTTCCTTTTCTCAGCCTAAGCGGTGCTGCGGGTCTCCCTGTTCCTGCCGCAGGTTGAGTCGGGGAGAGCCAGCGGCCAGCGCCGCGCTCCCACTCCTTAGCATCCGAGGCTCCCCCTCCTCGGTGAGGACATGGTACCTCCCGCTCCCCACCTCCTCAGCCCTCCGCCATCTTGGCGCCTCCTCAGAGCGGGGCCGGAGCGGGCTCGGCCGGCCGTGGCGGCTCCTCCTCAGCGGTGGAGCGAACCACCGCGGGGGCGGGGTGGGGGGGGCCGGGGACGGAACCACTGCGGCAGCGGCGGGGGGACGGCGAAGGGGGAAGCTAACGGGCCGGGCCGGACCAACGGGCAGGGGCTGACAGGGGCGGGCGGTACCACTGGGGGAGGGGGGGGCGTGTGCCGGGCCGGGCGGAACCATGCGGAGGCGCTGGTAGGGGGGAGCCCGGGGGAGGGGGTTCGGTCCGGCTCCCGGTGCCGCTGCCGGTCCGGGTCCGCCATGGCCTCGAACTGCGCGGGGGGTTCGTCGGCGGGGGGCGTCGGGGCGGCGCTGGGCTCGGCCCTCAGCGCCAGCAAGACCAAGACCAAGAAGAAACACTTCGTCTGCCAGAAGGTGAAGCTGTTCCGGGCCTCGGAGCCGCTGCTCAGCGTCCTCATGTGGGGGGCCAACCACACGGTGAGCGCGGCCCGCAGCGGGCCCTCCCCGACCCCTCAGCCCTCCTCCCCGGGTCGGGGCCCTCATCCCCCTCACACCGGGCCTTTCCCCTCAGCGAGCGCCCTCGCCCCCGCCCCCCCCGATCGGGCCCTTCCCCTCTCTCCCTCAGGCAGGGCCTTTTCCCGCCCCCCTCAGACCAGGGCCCTCGCTCCCCGGAGCGGGCTCTGTCCACCACACCCACTTTCCCCCTAAATCGCAGCCTTCCCTCCCCCTGGCATCCGTTCCCTAATCCGGGTCCTTCCCTGAATTCCCACTCCCAGGGCACCCCGGTGTCAGGACCGCTCGTCCTCCTGGCCTGGTGGGTGGGTCTCCGTGGGCTTTCTCCTTCCCGCCTCCGTCCCTGTCCCTGGCAGTGCCGTCCTCCTGGGGTCGGGGCTCCTTCCCCAGAGCATCCCCGTCTTCGGCCAGTCTGGGTCCCCACCTGGATCAAGGTGTCCCTCCCGGACATCGCTTTCCTCGTGCCTGGGGGTGGCTTTAGGCTTCCCTGCTGCTAGACACTTCTCTTTGCCTGCCGCCTCGCACCCACCCGACTGCCTGTGTCCTCTTCCCCAGCACCCTCCTTCTCTTTCCCAGGACTGGGGAGGGGGAGCGATGCCATTTTGATTTGCGTCCCTTCGTGTAGGGTGCTGTTGCCTGGCACACCCGCCCTCTGGCACCGGAGGCCCTGAGGATGCTCATTCAACACCCACAGCGCTGTCCCCTGTCACAGCCCCTAGCTTTTTTGCTCGGGGCAGTCCCTATGGCCCCATAATGGTGAGGGGACTCCCACGCATCACGACCCAGAGGTCCTACACGCACAGTGACAATCCTGTTCCTCAGTTGGCTGTATGAGGAGAATTACACGTGTCTCTATTTTCCATCCCAAAATATAAAAGTGTCTTTTTGCCCCCATCTGTCCAGCCTTGTCTCCCTGTGACTTCAGGCTTCAGCTACCAGAGCTCTGGGCACGTATGTCGCCCGGACTCTCGGCCTCGGTTTCCCTGGGTTGGCACGAGTCTTGGGAGGGAGCTGGGAGAGGGTCCCTTGGAAATGTCAGCGAAGGCTCAGCTCTTTGATCCACCTCCTCTGGAGGTTCCCAAGACCATCTTTATATTTTTTTCTCTGGAAACTTCTCCCTTGTCTGTGATGGCAGGCACAAATCTCATATTGGAATTGATTTGCCACTGCTCTCTGGATGCTGTTCTGGGAGAATATTTAGGTGGTCAAAGAATTCAGAAACCTCATCCCTTCTTAGATGAATATGCTTTCAGGGCTCAGACACCTATTTCTCCAGTGGATTAATGGATGTTTCCTAGAGAGTGAAAGGGATTTAGGTTTAACTTTTGCAGAAACAAATAACACACACAAAAAATTAGAATTGCATTTTTAGCTTGCCTGATGATGGAGTGAAAGCTTCCAAATGTAGTTCAACACGGCGCTGAATTTCTAAGTCAAAGAATGTTCCAAGTGCTTGCTGCTCAGAGCCTTGCCCAGGAAGCAGGGTAATGAATTTAATCAGGCTTTGATCAGTGGTGCTATTATGAGCCCTGAAGAAATGGAAATTGGTGGGATTCTTCTGAGTTTCATTTGTGGCCTCTTGGGGACAGTTGTTGCTTGGTGGCAATTAGGCTTTTTCTTTTTTTTGTAGCTGTTTGGGTACTAGGAATCTGGCAACTTTTTTAGGCACTGGATCAGGACAATGTAACTTTTGGAGCACTTGGTTGTGAAATATTTAGGCAAAGGGAGGAAGGCAAGCTGACAGTTCTGTGTGAACACTAAGCTAGTAGCGAGATTATAATGGATGCACATTATGAAGAAATTGCTGCCAGAAAGGAGGACGGTATTCTGAGGGGCTGGGAAGGGGTTTAGAAAATTTCAGCTGTGACCTCCTCACCCTTGGACAGGCATCCAGGATTTCCCAACAAATTCTTGCTAGTTCATTTTTCCCCCACCTCTCTGCCACCGATCTCAGTCTGCGTTCGGGTGAGCCTTGTGAGCGCCGGGGAGGGTTGGTGGCTGGTGTGGCCACGCTGCAGAGCAGGCTGCGAGCTGAGGTGGCTTTGTTTACTCGACACACAAGCAGCTGCCATCCTGGTCTGCGTTTGGGAGATGGTGTTGGTGCCCTGGTTATATGGGAAGTGGAACTGCTTATGTGCTTCCAGCAGATGGGTCTGGACAGCTTAGAAGTATTTTCAGGAGCATCTTTGGACTTTGTTGGAAATCTTTTGGGGGGGGTTGTTTAATGTTTGGCTTCTGAACCACGGTTTTACAAGGAGGGATGAATCCTGTGTCTGTGGAGCCCTGCCTTGGGATCCCTGCAGTAGGAGGGGGAGAAAATTGCTATCAGCACAAACCACGAGGCTGTGCCAGAAAGATTCTGTCAAAAATACTTGCATTAGAGATGAACTTTTTCGTGGACAAATCAAACAAACAACCATTTTATGCAATCCACCATTTCTGTTGACTGAAGAAATTCCCTTGGGTCCATTAACCAAGTCTGGCAACAGTTCGGCCCTGCCTTGTGTTTAAACAAGCTTGTTAGCAGCTGGTGTGAATACAGGCAGCGATGGGTCTGGAGAGGATCAGGAGCAATGATCTTAGCGCACCAAGAACAGGAACTAGTTTCTGGAACGCCAGTTCTAAGCATTTCTGTTTAAATAGCGAGTTGGGTCTTGGCCGTCCTGGTGGTCTCCAGCCAGCGTTTAAACCAAGTGAATCAGGATCGGGGTGCGGCTGTGGCTGGTGTAAGCAGGGCCAAACGTGGGTGGTATTGGTCTGACAGCTAAATTTTGAACTAGAAAACCATGGAGGGGAGGAGAGAACTTGTGCAGATAGGAGAAGAAAGTGGAGTCACAGAGGCTCACTTTTGATTTCCGAGTTTTCTGTAAGGCAATGTAAAATTCAGCAAACGTGGAGATGGTTCCTGGGGAAGCTTTGCTTGTGACTGTTGTTGTCATGGCATTGGAAGAGGAGATGCAGCTCCTCGGTGTTGCTTACGTGCATGTTGCTCCATGCACGTTCTCCGCGCCCTGGCTGGAGTTCCCCGTGCATGGGAGCTCGCCAGCGGCGCAGGGAAAGTTGTGATGGTGCTGGAAGGGAGAAGCCATCTTGCACTGAATAGCAAGATGAACACGGCAGTGTTGTGTGATGCTCTGGAAACCATAGAAACGGTTGTAAGGTGCTGATTATACCAGGCACTGGGATCCCAGTGAGTTTGGGGGTTGTTGGAGAGGTGACTCTTGCTTCTGTTCGTTAAATGAACAGTTGAGTTCATACGGGCTGTGATGATGCTTCTCTAGGTGGCAGTTCATCAACTGGAAACAATCCCTGGAGCTCTGTGGATGTTGGCAGGGGCAGGGGGTAGGCATAAACAAATCCCATTTTTGTTGAAATGGGTAAATCTCTTTTGTTGGCTGTGTGGATCTTGCCCGAGGCAGCGTCCTGCGCTCCAGAGGCTCCGATACTGGCTGAAGCACCAGCCGATCTCCTAGGACCTTTAGGAGTGGTGCCAGCCAGTACAAAACACAGCTATTTAGTATTCCAGTGAAATAGCAAAATTGGGATTTGCAGCACGCTTCTCGCTTCTCTGCAGTGTTGTTTTTGGTGTTGCCATGTTAATTCTAGCCAGAGCAGCATCTGCCACATATCAAATGTTGAAGTCCTATAAATTGGTGCTGGCACAGGGTAAACAGCCTGTATTTGTCCTTTCCAACGCTTGCTGTCTGCTGTGGCTCTAATTGACCTCTGGAGAGTGCAGCATATGGCGGTGGCGATGATAGCCTGTGTTAATGATCGAGGCCGGTAGCTCTGAACCTTCTTATCCTGGGACCTCCTGTTAAAATAGAGATTCCAAGAGCCCTTTTCCTTCCTGGGGTATGGAGAGAAAAGACGACTTTCCTGGGAGGTTCAGCGAGGAAAATGGGGCTCAGTTGCCTGCTCTGCCATTGACGTGTGTGGCTGTGGGTAGGTCGTTTAACCTTTCCATTCCTCAGCTCGTTTGAACCAAGGGAAGCGATAGCTCTGCCTACCTGCAAGTGGACTGGGAGGACGGATGCTTTCCAGTGGTCCCGAGGCCGTGCTGATGCGATGGGTGACAGGCTGCCCTGCGTTGGCGGGGCAGCAGGGTAGCACTGACTGATTCCTCTCCCTGTGACGCAGCGTTGTGCTGCAGCTCCATCAGGACGCGGGAGTGCTTTCCAGCAGGCTCCAAAGTACTTTGTTCAGGAAGAGGTGGGTTCGCTGTCATTAGGGCATGCTTTTTTTTTCCTCTTAAAGCATGCTGGTGTCCGTAGTGCGCCGATAGAAAGTATGGACTACAAGGTTCATGCTTCCATAGCATTGCATGGGGGTTTTGTGAGCTTGGATACTGATTAATCTTGCACTAATTCATGGAAAACAGTATTTTTTTCTCAAACCATTGCCCAGTTGCTGTACTGTGTTAAGCAGCAGCAAAGTTTTTCTGCAGATGTGGGTTTGTCTCCATGCTAGTTAAAGTGATTTTGCTATGTGTCTTTTACCTACTTCCCTGGAGTATTATAAAGTTTAACTAATGCTCACAAAGTACTTTGAGATGCCTGATTGAAAGGCTTTGAGAGGAACAAAGTATTTTTATTTTCCTGAGCAAATTCCTGTTGTAAAGAATCCTAGAGAGTAGACTCACACACTCCATCATCTGGATCTTGTTAGTAAACAAATTGCATTTTCCCATCAATTTACTAATGGTAATTGCCACTTTGAGGCTACAGTCAGGTTTTGAAACAAAATTATGCCTGGCCCGTTCGTTCTAACAGCTGTCCCTGAATGACACAGAATATTGATGTGTCTTTTATTGAAAAAGGAGTTGGCTTTGGTGGGGAAGACAAATTATCAACAACAGATAAACCCAGAATCGTACTGACTGGTGTTGCTCAAGAATTCAAGTGACCAGGAAATACAGGCTGAACAGGCAGAGGGGAGGTGGTGTTTTTCCAGCCCTATAAGGCCAGGGGTGGCTGTAGGCTTCTCAGCGGCGTAGGCAAAAACGAATTCTGCTGACTGAGGATGAAGGACCTGGCCACTCCTGCGGGGGGAAGGGGAGAGCTGCTGGCTGGGAAGCTGGAGAAACGGCGGAGCTGAGCTTGCTGTTGCTCTGGCTGCTGGGCAAATAGAGGAGGAGGATGGCAGTTGCGGCTTTGGAGAGGTGAGGGTCTTCTCTCCGTCACCTACTGCTATTGCCCCAAGCTCCTGTCCTTCAGTGGCATCAGGCTGCCTTTCCCTCCAGGGCTCTGTCTGGGATCGTGGCTGTTTTGACACACCGGGCAACCTGCTGCCTACCTCTCTCCTTGCGGGGGTGACCTCCGGACACACCGGGCTGCTTGCCTTGCTTAGGACGTTGCTCCTTTGTTCTCAGAATATGGTGAAACCAATATGGAGAAATGTGAAGCATCTCTTTCTTAGTGCCCCTGCTGTTGCCTAGTGAAGATGTCAATTGATTTGTCTAAAATGTGTCTTGGTTTTAAATCCTCTGAGCTCCACTGAGATCCTCCGAGCCTGGTGCGTGTCTGAGTCTTTTGTGAGGCTGACAGGCATGTGCCATTGACGCTGTCTCTGGCCCGGGGAGGGGCAGGACCAGTGTCTTATGCTTTTCTGCAAAATGCAGGTGGCAGTGGCAAAATGCAGTTCTTAACGGTGCTCGCCCGGACTGGTCCCTGTCAGGTTGTCCGTGTTTTCTACCCAGCGGGGGAATAGAAAACTCCTGGCATAAGAGGACTGTACAAAAATGTGGGCTTATTTTCAAGAGGATTCAAAGGCAGATTAGGTCTAAAAAGCTGGGTGACTTACAGAAAACCAGCATCATGCTGGGTCTGGAGATAGATCCCATCTGAAGAGCTTGTGCTCTAAATTAGCCGTTCTTAACTTTTTCCACTTTGGGGACCTCTAAAGCCCTTGTAGTGGAGATGTGGAAATACCCCAGGCACAGACTGCTGTACAGCACGGACCTGCTCTTCGCGGTTGCTGTGCTTCTCAAAATAGCCCGTGACCCCTGCGGTGAGGGACCGAGGTGTGTGACTGCGGTGCTGTCTGCTGCTGCACCTCTGCTCTCTGCAGCTGCCTCTTCCAGAACAAAGAACCAAGCCCAAGATCTCGCTACCCATTTTGTAGCCAGCACCAGCCCCAGAGATCTCCAAAGCTCCAGGTACAGGCAAACTTTCTACAGTTGGGTGACATCTCTTTGTGGGAGACAGGCGGGTCAGACCCGTGGGAACGGGCTCCCCAGGAGCCAGGGGTTGCTGGGCACCTCGTTGCTATGCACCTTGCTGTGACCTTGCCTTCTGTAGCATAAATACACAGACACACACACTCTGCTATATATAATCTCCTGCTACA
The DNA here is from genome assembly GCF_964195595.1 of Calonectris borealis. Lineage (NCBI taxonomy): Eukaryota > Metazoa > Chordata > Aves > Procellariiformes > Procellariidae > Calonectris > Calonectris borealis. Next base: position 9,144,349 of record NC_134333.1, on the reverse strand, counting down.
CGCCTCTCCCTGGGGAGAAGGCAAGAGAGCAAACATGTGCCAGGCGTTAGTCACGTTGCTCTCGGAGGCTGCTCAGATTCCACCATGATAAGCACAGGAGAAGATCCCTATAGAGCGGTGCTGTCCGCTGCTTTCGTTTGGGCAAGGTCTCCTAGTGTTTCACTTGGCATCAGGCTGCAGGACCTGGCCCGATAAGCCTTAGGAAGGGGCACTGGATGGCGAGGATTGAACTACAAGAAGGGACAGTTTGGAATATCCCTTTTCCGAGGCAGTGTGGGGGTTTTTAATTCCTCTCCCTTTGGGATCCTGAGGAAAGTGCCAAGCGTGGGAGTTACTGTGGGAGCAGACAGTGCACATCCCTCTTGCTTAAAAAACAAACAATCAAAACAACAACAACAAAAAACCAAAACCAACCAAACAAAAAAACCTAACCAAACCCCCGTTTGCTTTCAGACTGGTGTCAGGAACACTAGCCATCTGACCAAGAGCTGCCTTGTGCGGTGGAGGGCAGGCTGTCAGTGCTGGGACTAGAAATGGCCACTTCAGCTCTTTGGCAGCGATTCTAGTCCCCAGCACAAATCCCTTCCTTCTCCCCATCTCCTCCAGAGCCGGAATCCCGAAGCATCCAGAAAGCTCTGCCATACGCAGCTGGAAGTGGGGAAAGGCTTCCGCGGGGGGGATTTTTTTGGCTGTTGTCAGGCTGTTATATCTTGGGAAGAGCGGGGGCATCTTTTAAATGAGGTGAGGTATCCTGGCGCACCATTTCTGCCAGTCAAGAGACTTGCAACAGGTACAACATTTGCTTTGAGGTTTCTGCTTTGGCAGAAATGAGGACATCCAGAGACGTCTTGACATCTCACTTTGCTAACATTTGTGTCTGAATTTCTGGCAGGGAGGAGACAATCTCCAAATCGCTGTTCCCTCTCAGCCGTCAGCACCCTTCCTCCGCTCTGGAACAAGCTGATAATAGCTTGTTTGTGCCTTACCCACCGCTGAGAAGAGGGCTGAGAACAGGCGTGTCTAAGGAGCTGTGCTGTCGGGCTTCCCCTCCTGTTAGACAGCAATAATTAGTGGCTGGAGGCAGCGCCTCTTTCTTGATACAGAATTAGCTGTTTTCTCTTCCCCCCCCTTCACCCTGAGGGGAAATCACTGCATGGGGCTCTCTGATACGGCTCCCTGCAGTAGCTGGGAGGATCTGGGAGATCCCTTCCTTACCTGCAGTCCTCTTGCCTTTCCTCTCTTCTAGCTGTGGCTCGAGGGGCAGTTCCGTGCAGGATTGAGCCTTTAGCTTAAGCTGGGGGGTATTGGCCTCCCTGCTCCATTGTGATTACAAATTATGGGAGATGTATGACATTATTTATTCATTCATCTGTGCAGCATTCTCCATACATCCCAAAGCACTTTATGGGAGTGCTTAATGCTCCTCAGTGCTGCTATAAAGTAAATACTGGGCAGGACTTTAAAGAGCACCATCTCTGCTCTTGACGGAGCCAGTTTATTTTCCGCTTATCTGTTGTGTGGGATGACTGCTCTCTGAAAATAGCCATCTTTTCTCTTTGCAGTGTGTATGTGTCTTTCTTTCCAGTCTGTCGTTTGTTAAATCTGGTCTGTTTTTTCATTGGTAATGATGGAGAAAGGATGTGAAAAATACGTACCTCATCAAAGGCTTGCTCATATAATTAGACAGCTCACTGCACATCTTCAGAGCTGGGACCTCCTTGGTCCTTGCAGAGTTGAACTGTGCCACAGATCCCGCTGCAGAACAGCTCCCTCACGCCTCCTTTCATCTCTGCCTCCTTGGAGGAGATGTGGCAGCAGCTATTTGGACAGTGTTGTGTGTCCTGTTGCACGCAAGGAGCGGGGAATCCCAGAACTGGAGTCCATTTCCTTAGGCTGACGGCTTGAACTGTTCCGAGTCAGCAGGGAAATGCTGCGTGCGTTCCAAGCGTGCTGGAAGTCGCTTGACCTGCCTAAGGTTTTGGTGTTGGGAACAGACCCCAGGCCTGACTCCTAGCCAAACCCCGCTGTTGCCAGTGTTGTCTGCTTCTCTCCAGCATCACCTGCTTGGCACAGTAATTATGGGTATGGAGTTGTAATGAAACTGCTTCCTAAATCCAGCATGTTAATAGCAGCTCAATTAGACGAGACTCGTGCGATTCCTGTGAAGTCCATGTGAATGAACTGACGCTGGGACCGTCCTCAGAAAAGGCAGCTCAGAAACGTGCTGCCTCTTGACCTGCTCTTGAATGCTGGCACATCCTTGTCAGTGCATGGGCTTGTCTGGAGCAGGGCAGCCAGATATAGTCCAGACGTGGATTTTTTTTTTTTTTTTTTTTTTTTACTATTGATGCTTTCGCTGCTGAGTGCTGTAGCATGAGCCTGTCTGTACAATAGTAGCTGAACCTTCATTCTTCTGCTTCCCTGTATTCCTGTGGCTGCCACACATGACTAAGGAGCAAAAACAATCTAGTGGAGTGACTCATCCCTTTAGAGAAGGTGGGATAAGAGCAACAAGAGACAGCAAGCATAGAAACAGCATCCACAGGGGAGCTGTGCTGTGCTGCACCAAAGCTACCCAGAGTCTGTTCTGGCTGGCCACGTTGAAGACTTTGGTCATCCCTTATTTGTAACAGTGAGAACTAGTTAAGAAATTGGCTGATGCAACATTTCCTAAATAAAGGCAAAGGTGATTTATTTAAAACATAATATCTGCTATTTCTTGGTCTGTAGGTGTGTCTCAATTCTAAGCTGTATCTTGGATGATCAGTGGAAGGTGAACAGATGAAAGAGCCGAGGCTGGCTGGGGGAGTACTCACCACATGATTGAATAAGGTGCTTCTGTGGCTTGTAACCACAGTGTTCTCCTGGTTGCTTCAGCACAGCAAGTTGCTCTGAAAGTCTAATGGGTTATATTGCTTCAACAGCTTCTGGGGTATTTGGCATCCCCATAAGTCCATTGACAGTAACTGCAGGGCAGTGGAACTTGAGTTTTGAGTCTCTGTTTCCTTTCTCTTTTAGATCAACGAACTCAGCAACGTTCCCGTCCCTGTCATGTTAATGCCTGATGACTTTAAAGCCTACAGTAAGATTAAGGTGGACAATCATCTATTCAACAAGTAAGTAGGCGCTTCCCAACTTGTTTGTCTCTGTAATTAGAGCTCTTTGCTGTGGGGGAAAGTGGCATGTTGAAGGCCTTTTGGTCTGTTCCCTGTTGTAATGCCAAGAGGATCTGGCGTGGCTGGACACATGCCCCGAGCCTGTGCCCTGCCCAGACCACTCAGCAGGACGTGGCGGGGGGTCAGTCTGTCACTGAGATGCTGTCTTGTGGTTTGGTTTATATCCTTTGAGTGATGAGAAGTCTGGTAAGGGCTCAGAAGTGGCACTACTTAAAAACAAAGCTAGTTACACGTAGATATTCACTGGACTGGGTAGAAGACAATTAATATTTTAGAGTTCACAAAGTGTAACTTGTCCAAAGTCCTAGGGCTGGAGTTTTCTGCACATCTTGGTTATGCACAAAACTGGTGCAGGACTGTCTCCTGACTCCTCTGTGCCCTGTCTGGGTGTCCTGTCCTGACCAGCAGAACCCAAATCCCAAGACCATGAAGGAGAGGGCAGGATTTCGCTCTCCGTGACCTGCTAGGTTCCCTGTCTCTTTGAGAGTGTTCACAGGAGACAACCGTGAAGCTGCATTATACCCCTGGCCCATGGGGTTTGTATAGAGTTACCCCCTTCTCCTTTTCCCAAAAGATCAATTTTTGGAAGCCCTTTTAAAGCCATGGTTGTGACTGGTGCTCAGAACTGTGTTCTCCACCCTGGCTCTGGGTGTGTGCAGGTCTGCAGTGCTCCCTGATTAATGCTTCATTTTCACTAAGTTTCACAGGGATCAGCTTTTGAGAGTGGGAGTGTGATTCAAAAGTTTGTCTTCTCTGGCACCTACAATTTGCAGTATCTGCTTTTCCCTCTTCTCCTACATAGATTTTAGTTTCCCACGTATCGGTGCAAAGGATTCTCATTGAGAATGAGCTGACAAAATCTCCCACTGTGTCCAAGCAGGACCATCCTCTCTGCTTCTTCCCACTGGGCAGAATAAGAGCTCTGGTAGGGAGTAGATGCAGCATCCCTCAGCGACGGGGAACGTTGTCTGTTGTCCACTGTACTGTGCTCTGGGGAGGCCCCGTTCCTGGCTGGCGAGGCCTGGCAGCAAAGCTCGCTCTGTAATGGTTAGGACTGGTCTGGAACATGCCAGACTGGAGCTGATTCACCCCCTCTCCTTTGTGTTCTGCGTGAGATGGCTTGTCTTGTGTTGACCTTTCTTTTGACGCACGAGTGATCTGATCTGATCTGAAATCAGAGCCCCCCCCCTCTCCTCCAGCTTTTCATCTTGAACAGTAACAGTGTGTTGCAGGGGGCAGCTGTGTTACTGAACGGAACAAAGCAACAAAGGAGGAGGAAAGAGAAATTATTCTGTCAAATCTGTGCTTGTGACAGGGGAGATTGTTCTATAAGACAGATATCCTCATCCAAAGAGCTTGTTAGTCAAAAGCTGGATCCTGCAAACGTTTCTGTGAACAGATGACTTTTGTAGGCATCCAAAGAAACAAGCTACCCTAATGAAGGTAAATACTTGCGGAATAGGGCCCTTGTAGGTAGGAGGGGGCTTGGATATCCTGGGGGGTTAGCAGTGAAGTGGGAGAAGAATTGAGTTTGATTTCACAAGCTGATCATTGCACAAGAATATCTTTTCTGCTTTGCCCTAGGGAAAACTTGCCAAGTCGCTTTAAATTTAAGGAGTATTGTCCACTGGTGTTCCGAAACCTCCGAGAAAGATTTGGGATTGACGATCAAGACTACCAGGTACCGTCTCTTCTCTCCCTGCCCTCCTAACACCTTTCCCTAGGACAGAATAACCAAGCTGGCAGAGAAACTACAGTATCAACATTCTTGTGTGGTCAGTTTTTATGGGCTTATCATCATGGTTTGGATGGTTTTACCATAACCCTAAGGGTCCACAGCAATGGAGTAGATTTTGCTGTGCCAGGCACTGGGCAATTGCAGAATGAAAAGATGGTCCCTGCTCCAGAGCACTTACAGTCTAGGCATAAAATAAGAGGCAGCAGATGGTTGCAGACAGGCAGGAGCTTGAGGATAACAACGATCTATTGCAGAACATCTGCAAGGAAAATGAGTCTGTCGTGTTTTTACACATTCGGGTGCTGCTTTAACCAAGTGCATGTGGCAAGCGTTGGTGCTGTTGAATTGGGTTTATCAAGGTGGCTGCCGCTTTGGGACGTGTCCCCTAAGGCCAGAGGCTCAGACTTGCCTTGGAGGGGAGAGACATTTTCTTGTATTAATACCGCTGGGCTTAAATCCAGTGAGAGAGAGATGTCGCAACTCTTGCTGCTGCAGCAGGGCCACCCTTCCACACACAGCTCTTAGTCTTACGCACGCAGGAGATGTGTAGTGGCAGGCTGCTTAGAGACCTCTTAAATGAGGGAAGAGCCAGTGCAGAAAAAGAGGGTGGCTTTGATAGCTGCGTGGCCTTTAGCAGGCCGAGTGTTAGGTAATTAAACCCGGTATCTTTGGCACTCTACTGCAGCTGATAAAGGCTGGCAATGCGCCGGCACTGACTGGTTGAGGGCTTCAACTAAAATATTCACTGGAATCCGCCAGCCCAGAGCAGCGTGTTAGCGCTGGAGCGGTGGGCGAGTGGTGCAACCTTCTTGCTCTCTCCCTTCTTTGCTTCACGTACAAGCCCAGCCATGCTCCCTGCTGCCTGTGTTGTGGGGAGAGGAGATGGGAGCAGAGCTGTTCCTGCTAATCCCACCGAACTGCTTCCTTCTGGTACTCTGTGTGTGTGCCCGTGTCCACATACATCTGTGTATACGCCCTCCCCAAGTGTGTGAAAATTCTCCGTGATTATGTCTGGGTTATTGCCTGATCTCCCCCTGTTCCGAGGTTAATATAATGAAGAGATCTGTTTTCTTACCCCAGCTGCATGGCTCGTTGCACTGGTGAGACACTGGATCTAGTTGATCCAGTTTCTGGTCTCGTGGTATGGGGCAAGGAGCAGATGTGTAGCCCCCGCATCCCATCCTCTGCCCCGTGTTCCCAGACCAGGGGGGAGCATGCTGGTCCCTCTGTGAGAAGGGGTGACCTCTGAGGATACCGGGATCAGTGTTTGGGGCTTTTTGCTTCTTTGTGTAACTGTGTCTCAGTTCCTCTCTCCTGGCTGCCAGGGCCCATCCTACTCTGCTGCCTGTTCTCAGGCATGCTGGGCACTCTGAGGGTGTTTGCTCAAAGTGAGACACGTTTTTCGAGCATAACTGACAGTCGTCTTTGCTTTTCTTCTGCAAGGGGCCAGCCCTACCCAGGAGGAATAGTAAATGCGCCTCGTGGCTGCCTGTCGCAGCTCTGGCCTGGGTGGCTGCCCGTCTGCTGAGCCCAGCCTTAGGAGGCAGGTGCCGTTCTTTGTGCCCGTGCGTGCTCAGTGCCTTGTGGTGACCTGCGAGCCATGCGTTATGCACACAGATCTCTTCTGCTTGTGATGGAAGATCTCTCTTATTTTCAGGACACGGCTGCTCAGTCCATGCTTTTCTTGAGCACATGCCTGTTAGATGATTAATTTTATTTTTTCCCTCCTACCGTCAGGCCTGTTCTCTTGGCAGCGATGGCGTTTTGCCAGGAGAAGCAGCACCGTTGCCTCCTGGTCTGTTGACAGTAGTTCATGCCAGGCTGTGTGTGGCTCTTGAGGAGATGACTTGGCCAGCAACACCCTGCCCCTGGGGCTGGCCGTACCAGGGAATTACTTTGTGCACTGGCTTCCTCCATACCCTTCAACATACTTGCATGCAGTGAAGTCATTAGCTCCTAATTATTTTTTCTCCCAGTCCATCCGCTATAGTATATTTTAGAATTTTTTTTTCTCAGTTTCTTACAAGAAATGATCAGAACCATGTGAAGGGACTTACATAGAAGCACCCACAATTTTTTTGGTTCTCAATAACTGGTTTATCATTTATGCTTTACCTGTTGCTCTGAAGGATTACTTCTGCCATCTCTGGGGTAGAGCAGTTTGGCTCTTTAAAAGCGTCCGGTTAGAACAGAAAGCAGAAAACATTCATTGAGCTAAATTCAGGTGGGTAAAACGTCATGTCTTGAATGGGAATTGAGCCAGGATGATAAATATAACACCTGAGCTGTGGAAGAGGTGGAGTGACGGGAAGGGAATGAAGCGAACCTAAGGGCTATGAATTTGGTAATGTCCCTATGTGGTCACAATTTCTGCTTCCCATCTCCTCTAGAAGAAAAGCTCTGTGGTTTTGAGGTGAGGGGTGATTAAATAGTGTAGCACAGACTCATTTGCAAATGTCAGCAAGAACCAAGGGTGGTTTTTTTTTTTTTCCTTTATTTTCCTGATGGTTTCTAAAGCCATTGGCAGGAGTAGAGTTTTTCCCCTGCTTCATTAAAGTTTTAAAAGCTTTAAATGCTTCATTCTGAAAGGAAACCTCTCGGCTCACTTGCAGCGTGACATGGTAAATCCCTCTTTCGCAGCAGGCTCTGCTTGCCTGCGTGTCTGCGTCTGCAGAAGAGCAGGCTCCCTCTGCTGTCTGCTCTTCAGAGAGCTGAGGGAAGGAGAGAACAGTGTAACTAGCAGCTAAAAAAATACGTCATGAAACACATTGTCCAGCCCTGAGATCCTGAAAGCCGCGTCTACCTTGAGCTCAAGACCACTACCCAGGTGTCAGTACCACTGTGTTTCAGAGCCCAGCTCTCCCCATATGCTTGCGTCAGTGGCAAGGAAACGCTAGTGAGAGCCTATACTGTTGGTCGACAAAATGGCTTCTGAACAGACGGTGGTGACTGGGGTGGTGGAGTTGGAAGGCAGTTGCTGAGAAGTGATGGAGGAAACTGGTGACCTGCTTGGGTTAGTCTGGAAGGTGTGAAGAGCGATGGTTCTAACAGTGGGATGAGGCTCACAGCAAGTCCCCCTACCTGGGGAGAAGGATCAGAACAAAGAGCTCATGTTGTGGCTCGAGGGACGTGGTAGATACTTGCTCTGCAATTTGCTTGGGATTTTCCGATTGTGCTGCAAGTATGAGAAGAAGCTGCAATGTTTCGTTGCTAAGGGCGGAGACAGGGATGTAAAGACAGATGCTGCTGATTGTTGAAAGAACAACCAAGCTATTTATACTTACGATCTTTTTCGTCCAATAGTAAGAATAGCAGAGGCTGAGAGTGACTTTTGGTTTCAGGGTGACCTGTAAAGAATTCCCAAACAATGAGACTTCTGCCAGTTTAAACTGCCTTTCGGTGGAAAAAGAAGGCAGGCCGTTTCATTCATTTTGTTCTGTTTTTCCTTAAATGTTAGAAATATCCTGACAGTTCTTAGACTCCAGGAGGAAACGCTAAGAAGCCTTTGTCTGTGTATACTGCCTCCTTAATAACTCATTAGTAAAAAACATTTTCAAAAATGCATGCCAGGTGTTGGAGTAAAACAGGTAAACCAATAGAAGGCTCAGATGAAAGCTCTAAACTCCATGTCCAGACTTCTAAACAATTAGGTTGACCTCAGTAGTGCTGAACGCTCAAAGATGCTTGCTTCTTAACGGTCGCGACTGGAGTGTGTTTGCAAGTGTGCTCTGAAGCTTGGCCAGGACACTGTCACAGTTACGAAGGTAGAGCACGAAGTCTCTGGGATGTCTGTCGTTCCAGAGCCAGGTTGTGGAGCTGGCCCTGGTCACCCATGTCTCATCTGCTTTCCAAGACTGCTTCTCTTTCTTTTCCAGGGAGGTGGCAGCTCCTGCCTCTCCTTCCCACTTTTTTGTTCTGGTTCCCTCAGAACTCGGTGACACGAAGCGCCCCAGTGAACAGTGACAGCCAGGGCCGATGTGGGGCCCGGTTCCTCACCACCTACGACAGGAGGTTTGTCATTAAGGCAGTGTCGAGTGAGGATGTAGCAGAGATGCACAACATCTTAAAGAAGTACCATCAGGTACGGTGAGTCTGGAACCCTGGGAGGGGAGGTCGCAAACACCTTGGGGAGCATCTTGTGATTTCTGGGGAACTAGAGCTTGGATTCACAGTGTGCAACCTGGCAGAGCTTGCATATAGCTTTTGCAGAATAAAACAGTGATCCTTAGCATCTGAGAGCCAATTATGGCACAGCTGCCCCTTCACAGCTCACCCTGTTCCTTACATCAATGAATTATGGATTGCTGGTACCCGAGATCTGTAAACATGCTCCTAATTCAATCCTTTGAATTAGACTTTCCAGAGGGACCAGGGAGGAGACAGTTATGTGCAGCAGGGAAGGGGGGGCAAAGTGGGACAGCTGGAAATGTTCTACCCTGGTCCATGTTATCTGCCAGTCCATCTGCTCTTTACTTTCAGATACACTCACATAACCCCAGGAAGTGGAGTTAGCCAGTGCCAACAACAGACTCGCCCCACTGAGACTGGGTGACAGACATGCACACCTAGCCTGTTACAGCAGGCTGGACATGCACGCACAACGGGATGCTCTGTCTCAGCTCAGGGCTGGAAGATTCTTACAATGCCCTAACTTGCTTTTTTTGAGACTCTAGGAGCCGTTTGCAAGCCTCCTTTCCTTTCACATCGGTGTCAGATGGCTGGAACTGGAGGCTTCGCTATCAGCTTCTTGCTGAGCTTGTGTTCTTCAGAGAGCGGTTTTGTGTGACAGTACCGTCTTTCTCTGCCCTTCCCTTCCCCGTTCTCCTCCAGTTCATAGTGGAGTGTCATGGGAACACCCTCCTGCCCCAGTTCCTTGGCATGTACCGGCTCACCGTGGACGGAGTGGAAACCTACATGGTGGTTACCAGGAACGTATTTAGTCACAGGCTGACTGTGCACCGGAAATACGACCTGAAGGTGAGGAGGGCGGTCATGGAGCCGAGAGCTCCTTTTCCAAGAGGGTGGGAGTCGGTCTTTGTAACACCTACTTGACAAGGTCCTGGGCTTTGCTTGTTGTTCAGGGGATTAGGTTTTGGGGGCTCTGGATGGGGCTTCACTTGAGGCTCAAATGTTGTTCCATTCCCCCATCCCAAGCGGCCTACACTACACCAGGGAGATCTGTAAGTCTATCTCAGGCATGAAAAAGGGGTTGAGCACTGGTTTTAAAAATACTTTCATTATTTTTCTGCATGGAGGAATTAAATAGTATCAATGAATTTTTCAGGAATATGACACGTGGTACAGCAATGCTCTTTTCTTTATTCTTTTATCAGGGCTCAACAGTATCCAGGGAAGCAAGCGATAAAGAGAAGGTATGGACTGTTCCTGGCCAGCCTTTCCTTCCTCCTGGTGGTTGGAAGCAGATGGGATCCAACTGACTTCCCTTTTCCAAAGGCATATTGAGCAGGGGATATTAAATGGGCCCTGAGTGATAACTTGTTTCTGTCCCACCTTTCAGGCTGTGCCCAGTAACTGCTCAGGAAGAGATGGTGCAGATCTGGTGCTGCCTTGCCCTGCTCTGTTATGTTGACACTACCAGGAGTGGGGGGAACTTCTTTGGAGACAATCCCACAAGTACCAAAACCCACATTAGTGCAATTGTGTCTTTATGGAAGAATTTCTTCATAACGCTCCCTGTGTACCAAACTGAGTCAGGTCAGCAGTTAGCTTTTGCAACAGATGCTTTTATAAACCAGACCAGCTCCTCTCAGATCCTTGGCATATCTCGGCACTTTTGTAAGTTTGGTTTCTGGTGCCTTTAGGGGAACTTATGACTAAGAATCCTGCCCCTGCAAAACTTTGGCTGTGATGCTGCCATGAAAAGTCCTGTTGAAATCACAGCAGTAACTCATGGTACTACATGTTTTGCACATGCACATGGGATTTTCAGGCTTGGGACCGCAGAGTAAGTCTACTCCAGCCTGCCCTAAAATTAGATCTCTGGCATGAGCCAAGGAACTCCCATTTATACTGAATGCTGTAGCGTCAAGGCACAGCTTCATCGTGCCCAAGTATTCCCAGCTTGCTGGCTGTTTACTCTCTAGTTTTTCTGCTTATGCAGTTTGTCTCAGACCATTCATAGTAGATCTATATAAAGCCACCACACGCTCATATGTCGTTCTAAGAACAAAATAATTTAATTCCCAGTTGCACAAAGGCGTTGTATGTTCTTCATATCCCTGAGAAATCTTCAGGGCCTGCTGCAAGCAGATTCCTCATAAAGCAGTGGTTTTAATTTTTTCCTCAAGTCTTTAGGGAGAGAAGCATTTTTTTTCAAGCCCTCACCCCTTCCCCCCAATCTGAAGCCAACAAAATGCATTTCTTTTCTATTCTGGGAGCCGGTTGGACCATCGCTGGCTGGAGCCCAGCTGTCAAGCTTTCAGCCTGCAGCACATCTTTCCGGCAGTCTTTAAAGTTGAGCTGCTCTCTGTGTCTCCCTTCAGTTTCCCCCTAGGTACAGCTCAGCACGTGGATTCATTGACGAGTACTGTGCTCTGCCTGATGCCATTTTCATACTTAATGGACAGGATGAGCCACTTCACCTTATAAACAGGCAAAAGATCCTGGTGCAACCCAACGCTCGATCAGAGTCTCTGTGCAATCAACATATTGCTAATGGATCAACATACCAGCCCTCCACCAAGAAGTAGGGGTTGGGAGAATTTGACACAGGCTTTTCGTTGCAGGCCAAGGATCTACCAACATTCAAGGACAACGACTTCTTGAATGAGGGTCAGAAGCTGCATGTTGGAGAAGAGAGTAAAAAGAACTTCCTTGAAAAACTGAAGCGGGATGTGGAGGTAGAGTTTCCTGGGGGGCAGCTTTTACTCTGTCTCCCATAATGGGATCCTCACTGTGGCCTCTGGCTCAAGGGGTGCAGCAGTGACTGAAAAGCAAGTCATTCCTGGATCAGTCAAGCAGTTACAGTCAGGGTTATGCTGATAGCAGTGGACATGTGAGCTCATGTGTAGATTCTCTGGAGTCTAGTAAGGGTTTAGCTCTCACTACAGCCCATTCTATTCAGGGAGATACTGGCAGGGTAGGACTGAGGATTTCTGATCCCATGTGGATGCTATTGTTCTCACTCATCTCCTTCTCCCAGTTTTTAGCTCAGCTGAAGATTATGGACTACAGCTTGCTGGTTGGGATCCACGATGTTGACCGAGCAGAGCAGGAAGAGATGGAAGTGGAGGATCGGGCAGAGGATGAGGAGTGTGAGAACGACGGTCTCGGAGGCAACCCCATTTCCTCCTATGGCACACCCCCTGACAGCCCTGGCAATCTCCTCAACTACCCTCGCTTCTTTGGGCCTGGAGAGTTTGACCCTTCTGTTGATGTCTACGCCATGAAAAGCCACGAAAGTGAGTATCATGGAATGTTGCCCTGAAGAAAGTCTGGAGGGCAGAGGTGTGCTGTGGTCTGGCTGGGCGAAATGGAGTGGGAGGACTGTCCACAGGGAGAGAGAGAGCCTGCCAAGTGTCTCTCCTTTGCTGTGCAGTCCCTTGTGGATGGTGTGAGTTGGAATGGGTAGAAGTGATGCTTGGAGAGTAGTGGCGTGTTCAAAGAGCGTGTGGGCCTCTGGTGTGCTGTTTCCAGTCATTCTTCTCTGCCCTTCTACAGCCTCCAGCTTCCTTGCTTTCTCTGCTAGTTGCATCAAAACAGATCTGCCATATATTTATTAAGGAAGGGGGTGCAGCTGGGCTTTGCTCACAGCTCAGGGTGTGCTAGCGACTCTCTTGCCTTGCTAGGTGCCCCCAAGAAGGAAGTGTACTTCATGGCCATTATAGACATTCTTACGCCATATGATGCGAAGAAGAAAGCTGCACATGCTGCCAAAACAGTGAAACATGGGGTAAGCAGCCTGCCACCCGCAGGGAGAATGGGCTTTGGGGCTTCTGCTTTGCTTGCATGCCTGCGTGCCTATGTGCGATGTCTCCTGACACTGATTTTTCTACCAGTATGGAAATTCTCCAGTGATCCTGTGCCCAAGAACAGCTCTTCTCTCACTTACTGTCTCCTCAGACTGTCTTGGAAAGGCTTTCCCTCTGGTTGGTTGGAGATGACTTGCATTTACGTCCCAGTTTGGGAGGTGCTCGATTTTCCTGGTGTGGCAGCTACAGCCTCACAGAACAGGAATGGGATGGCTGCAGGGAGACATGCTACCCTGCCCCCTTCCTGGGGCCAGTCCTGTTCCCTGGCAGCAATCCTGAACTTCCCAAAAGGGCTTGAAAAAAGCCCAGATTGGCGGGACATGGAGTTTTTCGTGCTCTTTCCAAATCTCCTCTAAACCATGAGGGAACAAATCCAATGCTTTGACTCAGTGGTCCGCAGAAGATCCAGCTGGAGCTAAAATCAGGGTTTTTTGGGATCTCTCTAGATGTTTTTTTTTCCTAGAACTTGCAAGTTGTTATGGGTCTTTCCCGGCAGAGACAGGCTGTGCTGATGTGATTGCTCACTGCTGTCCTCCCTCCTCCGCCCTTTGCAGTGCTGCAGGGTCTGCCCTTCGAGGAGGGTGTTGTGACTTCTCTCTCCTCTCTGCCTTGCAGGCTGGGGCAGAGATCTCCACCGTGAATCCAGAGCAGTACTCTAAACGCTTCAATGAATTTATCTCCAATATCCTGACATAGTCGTCTTCAGCCTTCAGCGAGAAAAATGAAGAGAAGAGGGGCTACTTCCAAACAGAGAACGCAGCCTGTGACACTAAAACAGACACTGTAGCAGCATGTGGGGTGTGCGTGTGTGTGTGTGTGCGCAAGAGTGAGTGTGTGGCACTGTGTGATTTAAGAGAAAACTAATTCTAGGTGCACCCTCCAACAGTCCACTTGACCCAGGTGGAAAAGTGGGTTTTTATGTTACAGAAGTGCCCAGACGTAGATTTGAGGGCTTTTTAAAACAAGAAAAGTGCATTGTTTCAGCACTGCTCTTTCTAATGACATTTTCTCCTCTCTGATCAAGAGAATCCCATAGGGATATGATATGTGGCACTGTATAAAAGGGGTCGCTCTAGATCACGTTCAGTGGGAGTGAAGCAGTGCCTGATTCCACAAACGACTACTTTTTTTTTTATTGGACTGTCTTTACCAGAAAGACATACAAGCCCTTTTATTTCCCTCTTGGTAGGAATTGGAAGGAAAATAGCTCACCATTTCAAGGACGGAAAATATTACTCTGATAAGGAGGAGTCGCTGAACTTTAGGTAAATTCAGACTGGGACACTTTATATTTTTTGGTTAATTTAAGTAACAAAAACTTTTTTTGTAACTGCACTTGATTTACAAGAAAGACGAGGGAAATGAACATCTACCAAAGATGATCGCTTAAAAAGGTAACTCCTAGAACCTAAAAAAAAAAGGTGTGAGAAGTAGTAGAGGCATTGAACAACCTCAGATAATAATGTGCTCGGACCCATTGTGCTTTAAATTGGCCAGCTATGAAGATTTCATAAAAGAAAAAAAAAAAAAAGGCGTTTTGTACCTGTAGATATGGGATAGTATTTGACTATCTGGAACGTTTCCCTGTCGCACCTCAGTCAGGAATTGCCATGTCTCTTAGATTACAGCTTCACATCGCAGTTCTGCCAGTGTTAATCTAGCTAATGTTCAGTCTTCCTTACTTGCCCGATCTGCAACAGGTACTTGAATTTGTTTCCTGACAGAGGTTCTTTGGTTAGTTGGTTTATTTTTTAAATGGCAATGTGACTTGCACACGAAGGAATTGGACTCGCTACCGGTGGGGAGTGCTGGGAGCTGTGATTGCGGAGCAAGTTCCACTGCTCAAGAGGACGCAGGACTTGAGCTGTGATTGTTTTTACTCTTCTCTGCTCCATACCCCTCTAGAGCAACAGTCAAGGAGTGGAAATGTTTGAACACTTGCGCCAGATTATTTCCCCCCCTAAGGAATTGGAACTGATTTGCGTGACTGAATAACGTCCTGTTTTGTCTCCAGAACGCTTGTAATATTTTTCACGGCCAAGCTTGTCAGACTTGCTTTGGGTTTTGTTAGCTCTGCTGCACAACAGTTACAGATCTTTTGGTTCTTTTTTTAATTTTCTTTTTCTTTTTAAGCAGGACTTAGTGTTTTGAACAAACCTCTTGCAGTTGAAACATGTTGCTTATCTGCCTTGAAACTGTTTTCACATATGCCTTTGTTTTGGGAATAAGCTGTTTCGAATGTCTGTCCTGTGCTGTAACGCGTGCTACAGTTTGCTGTGTGGAATTTGGTCCTTTTGAGAGATAACTGGTGCTCATCACATCCTGGTAATTTCCCTAGACTAATGCTAGCTCTGGTCTGGATTCTGAATGTGGGCTTGGGTTTTTTTATGTTCATACCCACATTCGTGATGTGAATCCCACAGGTCTCAACTTTGAAGGGGACAAAAGGGGGCTTAAGTTTCAGCCCATAAGAGTGCACTGTAAATAGAGTCTTTAAGAAATCAAAAAGTAATATTAGGGGTCATAGTGGGATATGAATCTTTTTATTCATTCATGGGTCATTCCCTTTGACATGGGTCAAATTTCTTCTGCCACAGTAGTCCAGTCCCTATTCTGTGTGATGTGGGGGCTAACACACTATTGTCTGGGAGACCGAAGAGTCTCATGTCTTAAGGTGTGTAGCTGGAAAAGCCACAAAACAAATGCAGTTATGAGAATACTTTAAAAAAGGGAGGACTTGGAGCGTATCATCAGCTTAGTTTCGTGGGCATTATATTGGTTGCTTTTCTCTTAAACAGTAAGCACTTAAGTTTACTATCAATTAGAAATTAAATACCAATCACTTTTTATTCTTGACAGTTTTAAAAATCTGCATTGAATCTGCAACTTTGGCCTGGTAAGTTTGCCATTCTCCTTTTGGGAAACTAGCTTGTACCATTTAAACTGTTTATCTTTAAATTGTGTATTAAAAAAAGAAGAGAAAAAGGGGGGAGGAAGAGAGAAGGAAATTAGTGAACTGCAGACATCCTGCACTGAGACACCACAAAACAAACAACCCAAAGAAAGTAGAAGAATGAAGCTTGCATAGCTAGGAGCAACAGTCTCATTCACTGAATTTCATAAACAGGAATGAAATCAAAATGCGGTTAGTTCCTGCAACAATCTTTACAGAAGGCGTGATCCTAAGGGCTTAAGAGCAGTTAACTGTATTTTCTTATTCCACTCCAAAGAAACTCCTGCTAGAATTGAATTGGCTGTCTCTGGCTCAAGTGATATGAAAAGCCCCATAAACTCTATTCACTTTAGCACTTCCCCAATTCTGCCACTTCTGTCAAGTTGCCATACTGTGTGTATTAAAGTAATTAAATGCAATTTTCTCACTTAATGATGTATTACCCAGGTATGTAACTTTGTTTAACATAAGCATTTTGTATATTGTTTACATTTTGAGAGGTAGCATTATGTTAAAAATGCTAATTTTTGTTTCTAGACAGTATTTTTATTACTAGAATAAGAAGTGAAGCTGCAAATATTTGATTTGTTTTTAAAAGGGACTTTTTCTTTTGTTTTTGTTGTTTTGTTTTGGTTTTTTTTAATCTTGTTTTAGGTCACTTTTTTAACTCAAGTATTTAAAAGGAGAACCCAGCCCTTTCAATTCTGGTTTTACAGCTGCTTGTGCTAGTTTGTTGTCTGTTTCTGGTGTGAATTTAGTTCTAGTTTGCTGAATGTAGATATTTCTGTCTGTAGCATGTACCCTGCGGAACACTTTACACTGAAGTGCGTTTGACTGAAAACCACCCTCGGCTGAAAGAGTTGCAGTAGGTAGACAGATCATTTGGACCCTGGTCAGTGTGCAGGATTTTTCAAGAAATTGCAGTGCAATTCTGTGATCAACTGGAGTTTCAAAAAGAAAAAAAAAAATAGCGTGCAGTGTCTCCAGTGCCTGATGGCAGGGTGAGTTTGTGTGAGAAGCGAGTTGCAGGATCCGTATTCCTGTCCGTACCGAGGGTGTCTCTCTTTCTGAACACGGGCCTAATCTGTCAAAATTTAAGAACTAAAAACTGCTTTGAACCTAGAACTTACATCTTCCCCGTTGAGATAGCTCCTACAGCGTAAATAAGAGTGGGAGAGGGAAGGCAGAGTGTGGAGTCACAGTTTGGGTGCTGTTCTGCCCCAATAGTGCAATAAAAAACACTCGAGAACATGTTGGGTCACCCTTTAATAGGACCCACGTGTTCTGGAGGTACCAGGCAGCACCCGCGCTTTGCGTCAGCTTTGGTGTCAGCGCTAGGAAGAGGGCCTGGTATTTGCTATACGTAAGAAGAAGGTCAGCAGGAGTTCACCGCTCACAGCAAGGAGCGGTGGGATCCTTCCCTCTGGTCTCATACACGCCTCTGATTGACCTGGTTTTAATTATAAAAGCCGCGATCGTGAAATTCATCACAGGGAGAACTTCTGGGGTAGTAGGTGACTCCAGATTTCCTGCATAAATGAGGCTGTACTCCCACATCTGAGAATCCTAGATTTGAATTGGACTGTCATAATCGGCGGGAACTCTAGAACACTTGAGTCTTCTTTCCTTTTCTGGGAGGAAACTCCTGCTTTCCGCCGCAGAGCACTGCCACAGCTACCTTCAGTGGGGACTTGCCTCTTAGCCCGAGAAAGGCACAAAGCAAGGTTGTATTGTAGTTTCGGGCCGTTTGGTAGGGGTTGTGTCTTAGCCTCGACGGACGGATGCCTCCCAGTCCTGTGACTACTATGCAGTCTTTATAGATGCCTCCCTTCAAGCTGCACAGAGGTCAAAGTGTTTAACCTCGAGGTGGTACAAACCTTTCAGAAGTCAGCGTGTGTGTCCTGAACTTGGTTTGCAACACTGCGTAACCGATCTGACAGATCGTCCTTACAATAGCTCCAAAAAACAAAACTGCTATCCTCTCCCCGTCTGTGTCTTAATGCCCCGTTTCAGGTTTGCCTGTCAACTTCCCCTACTTCTGCAGAGCCATTCTCCAGTATCCGTATTAGCCACTACTGATTTTCCTTGCTCTTTGAAATGAATTCTTGTGTAATAGCGATGGCAAAGTTCGGGGAACCAACTGCTGGTCATCCATCATTTTTAATGGTTTCCGTTTTTACCACTCAGATGTTGTGCTGCCCTTTGTTTAGCTGCACAATGCTAAATGCAGCTGGATCGAGTGGTGTCAAGTGAGCGTATTACACACAGGTCACAAGGGTGGGCAGGGCTAATCAGTGCAACTGAAAAAATGTGAATAAATTACGTTTAATCTAAAACTTAAAAAAAAAGCATTCTAGGTTTTTTCACTGCTGTTTTTTAAATAGGAATTTTAAGTCCTCTGTGCTTGTCTGTTTGCTAGGAGCAGTTTGAGACACTGTTACTGTTTTGAAATGCATGCATGTTACAAGATGAGTCTCCAACCAGAGAAAAATAAAATTAAAACTTTGTGTACATCTGTTCCTTACTGCTGTCCTCTTTAAAGTCCTCTAATGATCAACTGTTACTCCATGAGGTATGTGGTCGTTTTAAGTCCTAGATTAACGACAACTGGAAAAGTCTTTTCATACGTGCCTGTAAAGTGGGGTTTTTAAGTAAGAACTGATTTTACCAAGTCCTGGATATGAGAACAAATTAGATTTGACAGGAAAAGCTAATACTGCCAGACTGTCTGAAGGAGATGCTGCTGACTCCCTAAGGGGCAGCTGAAGCTCAGGCACTCTCACATATGGGTGTACTGAGGGAGATTAGTATAGGTGGCTCAGAGAGAAAGGTAAGCTCTGCTGCCGTGTAAAACCCAGGCTCCTTCTGATAGCTTTAGAGATGAGAACTTAATCCTAGTGTTCAGACTCAAGAAAAGGAAAGTTCACTACAGTAGAGAGTTTTATTTAAAAAAGTTCCAAGCAGACTGGGATGTGAAACACATGAGCAGATGTGCTGGGCTAGTCCATGCGAGCTTTCAGGGTCCTGGTGGTGATCTTGTCTTTTTCACTAGAGGGGGAAAGAGAGAAGACTGCTAGTAAATCCACGTTTAATACCTACATACAGATTGTCCCTTCATTAGGAAGTTGCAGTGTGCATAGGTAGGTTGTTTGCTAGCGCAGGCAGGATCATCTGAACTTGAAGGTGGCCGTTACGACTGAGTAAACCCCATCCTCCTGCCGCTTCACCCCACGGGAGCTCCCGTGGGTGCAGTAAGCAGCAGCGCCTGGGATGCTGCAGGGACACGGCACCACGAGCAAAAGAAGCTGCTTCAGAAGTCAGTCTGATTGCAGAGTCTGAAAGTTAACGTTGCACCCAGCTGTGGCAAAAAGCATCCTCCTGGCCAGTGCTACCCATATGTGAGGAGTCACACTGCTAAATACAGGGAACGCAGCTAGGGAATCCCTACGCAGCAGAGTCTAACTCTAGGATTAATTTCCCATGGCTCCTGCTGTTCTAGCAACAGCCACGAACTGCAATAGAGAGCAGCCGTGAGAAATAAAACACTTAAAATGGACAAAACGTTACTAAGGATGCTGCTGGAAGGGAGCAGGATTAGGGCTACCCTGGAAGCCAATGCCTTAACTAACTTTAACACACAGCTTGTTAAATTCTACCTCTGTTCTGCAGGGGAAGAGAGCGGCACTTACA
This sequence comes from Calonectris borealis, assembly GCF_964195595.1. Lineage (NCBI taxonomy): Eukaryota > Metazoa > Chordata > Aves > Procellariiformes > Procellariidae > Calonectris > Calonectris borealis. The sequence continues at coordinate 9,124,801 of NC_134333.1, read as the reverse complement.
TTATGTGTACTACCACACCCATTCCAGATATGGCATCTCTGTCCACCGCATTCAACATGGCCTGCGAGATCGTTTCGAAGAGGTGATCGGGTTCCTGAGGAACAGAAGCTATTTTAGTTGGTGTAAAAATTGAATGTTGAGTCATCAGTTTTTGTTCAAAACCCAAAGTATCATCCAAGACGCTGCAAGATTTTTCCCGCAAGCTACAGCCTCTTTGTTCTCCTGAGCTCCTTCGGGAAGTACCAAAGGACAGAGCTTTCCATCCAACCCACGTATCTCCGGTTCTCCAGTTAACAGCAGGAGGCTGAATCCAAGAATCGGAGCTGAGCCTGGCCACCTCACTCACCATGTCGGGCTCCCAGAGGGACTCGCACATGCCGTACATCTGCTCGGAGCAGGTGCCGCTGACCACAAAGTCATCGGTTATCATCGGGCAGCCGATCAGGTCTAGAGAGCAGATGAAAGGTTCGTGTGTTATGGGGTCCAGCCCGGCAATGACTGGTTCTGTGTAGTAAGGTCCAAACCTGTGAAGAACAACATGGCATAGAGCAGTGCAACCACCTTGACGCAGTTCCACATCCCACATAAATATCCGTACAAGGAAAACACCCCACAGATGCTTTTGGTGGCAGACCTTTCAGGTCAATCTAGAAGCACCCTGCAATAGTTTTAGCATGGCAAACGGAACAAACTTGTACTACTATGGGATTATTTTAACAATACTCGATATTCTTTTGCAAGGAGGTTGAAGATGTCACAAGATTCAAGTCTCCTTTTGCCATACCACAAGTAGTCTTTACAGGAGCCCTCCTCAGCCTCCCACCTCTCTAGAATCGGATCAACTCCAACAACCACAGCCTTCACTGACATGTAAACAGTGACTCCGTTGTTTGACAGTTACCGTCTCTCGTAGAGCAGATTGGAAACCATGCTCATAAAAGTCTGAGGTTTGATCTGCCTGCCTTCCTTCAGCTCGTAGAGATTCAGCCTGAACTTCAGTCTCTGGGCACTGCAAGAGATGAGAATCAGCATTAAAGCAGAAGCAGGTTCCTTTTTCTTTCACCTTCACTCAGGCCTGAACTGTTCTGCACGCTGACAGACACCAGCTCCTGACGCATGCCTGAGGCAGGTAGGTATTCCAGGTGTAGCTCTTTTTATACCTGAAGTTACTAAGTTTTAGTAGTGATGTGATCTTAAATTACACGCAGTTTTATTTAAAAAACTCCCACTGAAGGGAGACCAAGAAAAGGAGTGCTGGCACCCAGCTATTATACTCTCCCCCACGAATAAACAAAGACATTTATGCTCAGCATAAGCTGCCACTTAGTATTTAGTGTAAATATGCCTCTTAGAGGCTCTGTATGGGAACGCACGGGCGGGCAGGAGTCTCACTTACACCGTTTGCACGTCCGTGGCCAGTCCTGCCAATCCGATATACAGTCTTTCTCCCATAGGGAAAATCTTCTGGAAGTCTGTGGTCACCATCTGCGCTTGAATCCCAAACCGCCGGTCCGCGGCAATGGCCACGCAGTTCTTCCCCTTCATGGCCATTACGGCCCCGCCGTTATAGGACATTATAGACTGGAAGAGAAGGACAGCAGGTACCGCCGGGGCTGCGGGCAGGGGTTCGGGCAGCCGGTTCCTCGGCGAGGCTGAAGGGGCCTCCCGCACCTCGGGTACCCCCTCCGCCCGGCCTGTCCCTGCGTCCCCAGCCCAGCGCCGGCAGCCGCCGCCACCCCGGGGGCAGCGCGGGGAAGGCAGCACCGCTCTCCCTCGCGCTTCTGACTTTCATTTTTCCCCTTTTGGGGGCCGCCCTGCAGCGGGTTGCTCACGGCCGCTGCCTCCCGCCACGGCCCGGCCTGAGGGAAGGCCCACGGCGATGCACCGCCGCGGCGACGGGGAAGGCCTCCAGCCCACCCGCCTCCCCCGCGCGACCCGGGCACCCGCGGGCCTCGTCCTGCCGGGCCCAGCTCCTCCCCCGGGACCCCCCGGCCCCGTCCCGGCGCTCACCATGGTGCCGGCCGCACAGACACCGCCAAGCCCCGCACCGCTGCTCCGGCCGCACCGCACACGACCCCGCCGCGCCGCTGCTCCCGCCTCCCTCCTCTTCCCATTGGCGGCCGCCGCGGCCACCCGGCGAACCGCCGCTCGCTATTGGTGGTTCGGCTCGCCGCGGGGCGGAGCTGGTTGGTTGCGGCGGTGGTGAGGGAGGGGGAGAAAAATGAAGAGTCATAGCGAGCGGGGCATGCCGGGAAGGCGGAGGACTGCGCGGGCGGGGCGCGGGGCGGGGCGGGTGCGCAGCTGGAGGGGAGGGGCTCGCACAGCTGGATCCATCGGGGTGCGCAGCTGGATGTGCACGCAGGGCATGGCACAGCTGGATATGCCCGTGGGGGCATGGCACAGCTGGAGGGACACGCAGGGCACGGCACAGCTGGATGTGCCTATGGGGCATGGCACAGCTGGAGGGACACGCAGGGCATGGCACAGCTGGATATGCCCGTGGGGGCATGGCACAGCTGGAGGGACACGCAGGGCACGGCACAGCTGGATATGCCCGTGGGGGCATGGCACAGCTGGAGGGACACGCAGGGCACGGCACAGCTGGATGTGCCTATGGGGCATGGCACAGCTGGAGGGACACGCAGGGCATGGCACAGCTGGATATGCCTATGGGGCATGGCACAGCTGGAGGGACATACAGGGTATGGCACAGCTGGATATGCCTATGGGGCATGGCACAGCTGGAGGGACATGTAGGGCATGGCACAGCTGGAGGGACATGCAGGGGCACTGCAGAGGTGGCGGGCGGGTACGGCCATCCCATTGCTCAGTGTTGCTGGGGGGTCCCCGGGGCCGCGGCCCCTGTGCCTGCCCTTTGTGGCACCTGCGGGCCCATTCCCTGCGTGCCCATGGCGATGCCGGGATCATGGCAGGGTGGCCGGGCTGGGACCTGCCCAGTGGTATCTCCCTCCAGCTCGGCCCTATGCAGCCCTGGCACCTTCTGTTATGAACTGGGAAAAGTTGGCCAAACCTTGCTGAATTTAACGAGAAACTCTAGGAAACCCAGCCTGCGCCACTCCACCATGCAGAGCCCTGCTGTGTGTCAGGCCTTGCGCACACACTGTCTGCTTTTGTGGGGGCAAAACCCTAAACCCACTCTGTGGGGCCAGGGACAACGGGTCTCCTCAGAGGAAAAAAAATCTCTTTGGAAAGTGCTGGCACAATAAAGTCACTCTCAAGCAGCGAGTCACGGCACATCCCAGGGAGGGGAAGGGATCTGCAAGTGGTTGTGAGGGTATTTTTTATTCAGAGAGCCATTGAAAGGGGGATTTGCGCTCTGCGGAGTATTGGATTTCCTTCCCCATCCCTGTTTGCCAGCTCTCCCCTCTCCTGAAGGAGACAGGATTAAATGTTTAATTTAGGGGAGTGATGTTGTGCCAAAGGGAAAGAGATCCATGTGTTTGGAAACGCTCTCAAATGCACAACAGATCAGCCCGCCTGGTTTCAATGAAAACCTCCGGCCCGTGCCGGGGCTGTTCATCCGCCCCAGGACCGAGCCCCGGAGGCGCAGCCCGTCCCATGGCAGTTGTATTTTTAAAGTGTTTTCCATTGTAAAAGATTTCTTGCAGGAATTAAGTCAGAGGCCACATTCTGTCTGGTGGGAACACCCCACGCGCCGGGGAGAGAAGGAGCAGCAAAGTCAGACGGGAATAGCTCCACAGGCAAATTTTGGCAGTGCTGGCTGTCTCGGGTGGCAGCAGGGAGGCGATCCCCACTGGGCACTGCTTCTCTCTCCGCTTTCCTGTCGGGCTCGTGCTCTCGGATCGGGAAGGCAGCAGCAATCCCCCTCCCTGGCCCTGAGAGCCCCAGCACTTCTCCAGCCCCGGCACCGCTGGGCTCGGCCGTGGGAGCATTTTGTGGCTCTGAGCTTTTGGAACAACAGGGATCTTCCTGGCACGGCTTTATGCCCTGCATTAAAACATTAAGTTCATTATTTCTGGTATGAAAATAAAATCAGAGCAAGCGGGGAACATAAATAGATTTTACAAGACTTTGTAAGAGAGGGGAACTTCAGCAATGCAGATTTTGGACCCCCTTCAGCTTATTTTTAAGGGAAAATATGGACTCTGGATGGAAACAGGCTTTCAAGTCTCTGCTCGATTTTTAATGTCCCAACATGTCCTTTTGCTAATGGGAGAAACTGTGTTGTAGAGGGGACCACAGGCTGAGCAGAAATGTTTTTGTTCACACCGGGGACTGGTTTCCCCCTTCCCCAGCGCCTTGGAGAGAGCTGTGAGCCCACGGGGAGCACCGGGGCCACATCCTGCCCATTCACGCCTTCTCCCCGTCCAGCTCAGCTCCGTCCTGATGGCGAGGACCTCCCCAGGGGAGTGGGGAATGCCCCCACGCAGCTCTTTGTACAGTCAAAAACCACCCTGCCCGTTCCACGGTGGGGCCGGCACCAGCCACCGCCTGCGGCCCCCTCGCCGTGTCCGTCCTCGGCCGCTCCCTCGGACCGGCCCTGGAAAAAGGGGGACGGGCGGGAAGTCAAAACCGAGGTAAAAGAGGTGGCAGCGTCCCTGGGTGGGCTCGAACCACCAACCTTTCGGTTAACAGCCGAACGCGCTAACCGATTGCGCCACAGAGACCGCGCTGGGGCTTATGGCCGCGGCCGCCGCACTCAGCCGGAGCATCCCCGGGAGCGCCCGCACGGGCACCGGGCACCGGCACCGGGCACCGGGCGGGGCGTGGAATTAATCACACGGCCACAACCGTGTGGGCCAAGGGGAAACGCGCGTGGGCGCTGCGCCCCGCCGAGTACACCGGGTGTACGGAAGCGCCCTCGGTCGCATAGATCCTGGGCTGGACCCACGCGGAAGCCGCGGACACGCGCGGGGCAGCGGGACCGTCTAGGGCTTTCTGCCGCGCTGGAGCGGGGCTGTGGGGCGTCGGGAGTGAGCAGCCGCCGACACGCGTGGGCTCCCCGGCTGCCCGCAGCCCTCGAAATCCCCCGTGAGCTCCCCGCAAGGTGCCCCCTTCCCTCCGAGCGGAGCCGGGCCCGCCGTGACGGATCGCGCCCGGCCGCGGGACCGGTCCCGCGGGGGAAAACGGCGCCGTGAGCCCGCCCGCTCCACTCCCCTTCCTTCCTTTTTCTCCCCTCTTTTATTTCTTTCCCGCTTTTTCCTTATTTTTTCCTCTCCTTCCCTTTTTTCGTGCCTTTTTTCTTTCCCTCCCTCCTTTCCTTTTTATTTTACTTCCTTTTTGCCTTTCCTCCTAATCTTTTTTTTATTTTCTTCCCTCCTTTTCCATTTTCTCCTTTCTTTCTCTAATTTCCCTCTATTTTTCTTCCTTTCTTTTTTTTCCCCTTCCCTTTTCTTTCCCCTCCCGCCGCGGGTCCCGCAGGCCCTGCCGAGCACCGGCAGGCACCGGACCCCCGCCCGAGGGTCCCGGGGAAGGTCCCGCGGGGCCCGGGATGCCCCGCGTCGCCTCCCGGGTGGGAATTCCCCCCCGTTTGGGGCCGAAAATGGCGCCACGGCGGGGGGGTCTCGGGGCACCACCCGAGCGGTGCCGCGATGATGGGGGGAACACGGGGACCCGTTAGCGGGGAGCGGAGCGTGGCTGCCGCCGGGCACCACCGCCCCGGCTCGGATTTTGGGCCCATTCCAGCGGCTTTTAGGGCGCTCTCCTTTCCTCCCTGAGCACAACGGGGGGGTCGCGGCGGGTGGGGGGTGGTAGCAGCGGGGCCCTCCGCAAGCACCGGCGCACTGTCGCGGCGGTGTCCCCCGGGGCGGCGCCGGGGAGGGGAGCCGTGCCCCGGCGGGGCGGGGCGGCGGGGGGGGGGGCCCCAATCTCGGCCCCTCACTCCCCTCCTCCGCAACACCCCAAAGGAATGAGGTCACGTGAGGCGGGGCGGGGCCTGGCGGCGGCTGGAGGAGGGAAAAAAATTAAAAAAAAAGGAGGAAAAAAAAAATAAAAAAAAAAAGGAGGAGGAAGGAGGGAAAAAAAAAAAAAGAAAAGAAAAAAAAAAAAAAAACGAGCGAGAGAAAAAAGGGCCCCGGCCGCAGCGCCGCCGCCGCGCCGAGCCGAGCCGCGCCGACCGGCGGGAGCGGAGGGGCGGCCGCGGGGCCGCCGCTGCCGCCGCCACCAGGTAGGGACGCGGCCCCGGCCCCCCCCCGCCCCGCCGCCGCCGCCGGGCCCCGCCGCCGGGCCCCCCCGCGCCCTTTTCTCTCCGCGTTCAAGATGGCCGATGGCCGCCGCCTCCCCCCGCTTTGTGCCGCGGCCCCGCTGCTGCCCGTGGGGGCCGTGACCCCCCCCCCACGGCGGGGACCGGCGAGGGGCTACGGAGCCCTGACAGCCCCGGCTCCCGCCGCCCCCGCCTCGGGCCCGGCGCGGCGTGGAGCGGGGCAGTGCGGTACGGCCGGGGGGGGCCGCGGCGGGGGCGCCCCCCGGGGCGGGCGGAGGGGCCGGGTCGGGCCCCGGGGCGGGCTGTCAGCCGGCCCCGAGTACAAAGGGCTGCGGGGCACCGGGAGCGCCCCGGGTCCACCGGGGCTGCCCCACCCCCGGCCCCAAATCGTCCCCCCCCCCAAAAAAAATGAAGCGGGAGCTGCCCGCGGCGCCGGGACGGGCCTGCCCGCCGGGCTGCAACCGGGCACCACCGGGGCACAGCGCGGAGTCACGCGTGTCCGTGCCCATCGCGCGTCCGTGCCCGCGCGCCTGTGCCAGGCGGGTGTCACGCACCGCGCGCTGCCGCGCGGACACGTCCCGCCGCGGGGACGAGGTGGGGGTGTGTGTCCTTGTGCGTACACGGGTGTGTGGACACGCGTGTCCGTGCTCTTCCCGCTGTTCCGCTCCTCGGCAGCGGCCGGTGCCGGCGTCCCGCACCGTGGGAGGGGCGGAGGGTCCCGTCCGGGCGGCGGGCGCTGTCGGGGGGCGCGGATTCACGCTCCAGCGCCTTTTTGTCGCGTTCCCGGTGCGTGGGGGCCCGTGGCCGCCGTTCGAGCGAAGGGGCAGTGCCGGGGAGAGCCGTCCCGGTTTATTTCCCGGCTCCCGGGCTCGCCGTGATCCCACGGGGAGGGGGCAGCCAGTCTGGTCCAAGTTACCGGTGACTTTGAAACGTCCTTCCCCACCCGTGCCTGGTTGGGGGGATTTTGGGGGGGGGCGGCACTGTGTCGGGCCACCGCCCAGGGAGACAAAAGACCCCGAAAGTCGGGGCCGGGGGTGCGGGGGAGCCGGCTGCCGGCTGCGGGACCCGCTCCGGTGGCGGGGCCGGGGCAGCGGGCGCCGCTGGCGGGACGGGGCGGCCCCGAGGGCTCCGGCGGGGCCGGTGCTGCGGCCGGCTCCGGGGCGGGCCGGGACCCGGGGGGGTCCGGGGCTTTGTTCGCCCCCGCGGCAGGAAATCGCGGTTGTTATCACCCGGTTTATTAGAACCGGTTTGCGCCGGTGGCTCAGGCTCCCCCCTCCCGCGGAGACCCGGGCCGCCATTGGCGGCTGTGAGCACCAAAAGCAGCAAAATCCACCCAAAATGCAGCCGTGGGTCCTGCAGCCCGGTGTGGGCAGCCGGTGCCCGGTGGAGCTGCCCGGTCCCCCGGTGGGGGTTGGTGCGGGAGCCCAGGGCTGGGGACCGCAGCCCCCTCAGGTATTCCCCTGGCCGGGGGGAGCCTGGCAGTGGCCCCCCATTACCTGTGAGCTGCGGAGGGCTGGGGGCACCTGCCCGGGGGCAGCAAGGTGCAGGGCACCCTGGGGTGCCCACCCAGGGGATGCCCAGGGGTGAGAGGTGAGCCCAGAGGGGGCTAAACACCCTGGTGCCCCCCAGGCCCCTCTCTGCAAGGAGACCCATGGACTCATCTTGGCCCCTGCCCCTCCAGCACAGGGGTGTCCTCAAGGTCCCTATCCCTAGGGGGTCCCCATCCCTGCAGCATCTCCATCCCCATCCCTAAGGTGTCCCCATCCCTGCAGCATCTCCATCCCCATCCCTAGGGTGTCCCCATCCCTGCAGCATCTCCATCCCCGTCCCCGTGGTGTCCCCATCCCTGCAGCATCTCCATCCCCGTCCCCGTGGTGTCCCCATCCCTGCACACCTGCCTCCGGGGACTCCACGGCGGCTGAATGAGATGAGAGACCCAGACTGGAGCTCACAGGGAGCGCGGAGCAGCTTCCCCAGGGCAGGTGCCTGGCACGGACCCGGTGTTGCACAAACACACCTGCACGCACCACTCCATGCACAGCCCCGAGCACACAGCTTTGCACACACACACACAAAAACACAGCCTTGCACGCACAGCCCTGTGCATGCACACGCACGTGCACCCCGTTTGCTCCTTGGGCACGGGGTTCACCCTGTTCCTCGCCCGGTCATGGTGCCCGCACCGCAGCTGTTGTGCCTTCGGTGGTTGTCTTGGCCGTTGTCTGGTTGTTGGCTGTCAGGTATCTGCAAAGGGCTTGGCCCCGTGTCAGGCAGCTGGTGACACCGCTCCACGCCTGGCCCCGTGCAGGCGCCTGTACCGCAGGGGCGCAGGTGTGTGCGTGTGTACCTCTGCCTGTGTGCGTGTAGGGGATGTGTGCACGTACGTGTAGTACATGTGTACACACACGTGTGTGTGTCTCCCTGTGTGTGGGTGGGGGTGGGGGTGCGTACGGGTGTTGCTGTCGGCACACCCTGGCACTGCCATCGCGCCCACGCTCATTTACACAAACCCAGGGTTTCTTCTTCCCTCTCCCCCTTGCCTCGCATGGTTGTAATAATATTCTGGCTCCTCTCCAAGTATCGGGGTTGCCATGGAAACAATAAAACTGCAGTGATTTCGGGCTCCGTCTCCCATTGTAAATGTGGAAGTGCCCGGAGAGGGCAGGCAGCAATTCCCCCGCGTCTGCGCCCCGCGCCGGGGGACGCTGCCCGTGTCCCATGTGCACACCCGGCCGGGCACACCCAGCCGCGCAGGTGCTGCGGGTGCTCCTGGCCACGGGCAAGTGGCCAACACCGGACTCGGGAGTTTCTATAGAAACCGCAAGGCAGTGGCTGAAAATGCCTTTTCCATCGAACAAAACAAAAATACACTTCGTGTGTGTGTGTGTGTGCACAGCCCCGGGAGCTGCAGGCAAGGGGCTGGCTTGTCCTCTCTCAGAGGTGTCTCGGTATGGTGGGGACCCACTCGGGGACCCCCAGGAAGATGCAAACATGAAGCAGAGGGAGCTGGGCAGTGCCCAGGGCCGGGGGCTGCATGGGGAGGTGGTGGGTGCTGCTTGTGCACCCCTGGGGCTGGCAGGGTGCAGGGCTGGGGCTACCCCAGTGCTCCCAGGGCCAAGCGTGGCACGTCAGGGGGAGCACCAGGCACCCCCACCCTACCCTGGATTTGTTCATTAAAGGGTGAAGTGGGTCCCACAGGTCCCATCCTTGCATGAAGCGGGCGTTAAGGGTGTTTCCCTGCAGGGAGGATCTGCCGCGGCGCTGCTCCAAAATGCACAGGACCACCAGGATAAAGATCACCGAGCTCAACCCCCACCTGATGTGCGCCTTGTGCGGCGGCTACTTCATAGACGCCACCACCATCGTGGAGTGTCTGCACTCCTGTGAGTGTCCTGGGCCCCTGGCTGGGGCCACACTGCACCCAGGGGTGCCCCGAGCCCCGGGAAGGGTGGCTGTGCCTCACCGAGACCCTCCCGCAGTGCCCAAACCCATCCTGCGTCGAGCGTTGCTGCCGCATGGAGCTGCGGGGTCGGTCCCGTGCCGTGTGGAGAGGGCTGGACCGGGGCAGGCGAGCAGAGGTCCCAGTCCCGAGCTGGTGCGGGGGTGCGGGGTGCTTCACTGGGCTCTGCCGGCTCTGCCCCTTTGTCCGTCCGTCCGTCTGCTCACGCTGAGTCTCTCCCCACAGTCTGCAAAACCTGCATCGTTCGCTACCTGGAGACGAACAAGTACTGCCCCATGTGTGATGTCCAAGTGCACAAAACCAGACCCCTCCTCAGCATCAGGTGAGCTTCGGGGGGTCCCCGCACGCCATGCCCCTGCGTGGCACCGAGCCCCAGCCCCGAGTCGGTGCAGCCTGTGCCTGCTCTGGGGTGCAGCCCTGAGCACCCCGGGATGGGGAGCGGGACTCTGCAGGCAGCAGCGTGGTGGTGCAGCTGAGCAGGGACCGTTGCATCTTTTGCAGCATGAAACCTCTCTGCTCCTCACCCTGCAGCAGGGGGAACTTGAGGTGCTCTCCAGGTGGAAGGGTAACAGGGATGGTGGGAAGTGCCACCATGGAGGGGACAGGACCCAGGGATGTCTCCCCTGTGGCAGCAGGAGGAGGCTGGGGGGGCGCCAGCCGGAGCAGGGGCTGCCCTGCGCCCGTCCCTGTGCATCCCGGATCGCAGACATCCATCCATCCATCCATCCCCACAGTCCCACTGGGCGCAGTTTAACCTGGGACCGCCTGTGCTTTCTAACTCCCTGCTTTGTCCCCTGTGGGGACGGTGCCGTGTCCCTCGGGGGATGCCGGGGTGGCAGTGCTGGGGTGGGCTCGCAGCGGCGCAGGTGGAAGGGTGCCTGGCCGCGGTGGCTTCGCGCCGGCTCTGCCCCGGCCCCGCGTCCCGTCAGTTGTGGAATTGGCTCTGCAGGTGGTTGGCATAGAAACCATGAAAGGCTGCAATACATCACTCGGCTTTTTTTTTCCCCTCCTTTTTTTAGCCTCTTCCATGTAAATCCGTTTCTGTAGTAACACTTTTTCTGCCCTTTTTTTTTTTTTCTGGTTCACTATGAAATATTTACACTCCGGCTCCCACGGCTCCCTTGTCGAAACATCCCTGCCTGCGTGCAGAGATGGATACACAGCCGCCCGCGCCGCAGACGGGCACCACGCACGGGCTGTGCCGGCGGCCCCCAGCCCCGGCTATCGTGGTGGCGCGGTGCCTTCGCATCCCGTTTGGTCCCAGTGGGGGAAATATGGGACACGTGGGCAGAGGTGCTGCTGCAGGGGCCTGATCCAGATGTGGGGCCATAGAAAACTTTGCACCGACAAGAGGCTTGCTTTGCCCTTTGCTTCCCAAACTGGTACCGCAGCAGCGCCAAAACACGCGTGCCCCAGGCATGATGCTGCATGGAGCTGAGGGTGCTGCCCACGCGTGGCCACCGCATCCCCCCCCCCAGCGCCACCGTGCTGGGCTGAATGGGGTTGACTCATGCAAGAGCAGCGACCGGCTGGTAATTAAGCTGCCAATCAAGCGGCTGAGGTTGCTTTTTCATTAGCTTGCTGTAAATTATAAAGCAAATTCTCTGGGTATGTATTATAAATAAAATCACAGCGGGGCCTCATGAACCAGAGTGACATCACCGAGGAATTAGGGATGAAAGACATGGCTAGGCTAAAAATAATATAGGGTACGGTCATTTGTTTTTCTTTAAAATAAAGGCCTTATTATTAAAATGGAAATAATTGCAGATATAATTTACTTTTCACCAGTCCCACTGCTCTTGCTTTGTTTTTGAGATTTTTTTTATTCGGCTGAGCTGCTGCTTTTAAATTGTGCCTGCAGGGTCCCGAGCCCAAGCCTTCCAGCAAAATCCCATTCCCAGCTCTGTGCTGCAGGTGGGACTTGCGCTTCCCCATTTCCTCGAGTGCTTTAGAAGATCCTGCCTTGAGATGTTCACATTTTAGGGAATCCGCTTTGCTTTCCCGTATAACAGCCTGACAGTGGACGCTGTCCTGCCATCCTTACAACAGAGGGAAATCAAAGCCTGAGCCCTGAACTGCAGCCAAGTCCAAAAATAAAATTAGATGCAAATTAAAACTTGCAGAAACATTTGCTGATCTTAGATTATTTTTTGTGTAAGTTCTCGGTGTTTTTTTGTAATCATTTTGACTACTGAAACGGATCCTGGCCCCAAAATCCCGCTGTCATCATCCCTAGCAATTACGAGGATTTTTGAAATGGTTTTCTTTCTTTTTCCGGAGTTAACCCTTTGCGGTGAGCGCGAGGGCGGACGCGTTTGCCTGCGAGACAGGGTTGTGGCATCGCCATGGGCCGGGGAGCTGGGGCTTTGTGCTGGGAGTTTTCTGGGAGGGAGATGGGGAGAGGCGGCCTCCGGGCTGGCCGGGGCACGCGTGGTGCAGGGCAGCTTTCGGCAGCCTGGGGAAGCCAGCCACTCCCATCCAGCTGATTTCTCTCTCTTTTCCTATTTCTTTTTTCCCCCAGGTCGGACAAAACCCTACAGGACATAGTGTACAAACTGGTCCCGGGGCTTTTCAAAGGTACAGCCATGGACAGTTATAACTGTGTGGGTTTGGGGTTGTTTGTAACTCACTCCCACCCACCAGTGAAACTGGTCCCCCGGATTTCGCGCTGCCCACGCACGCCCCTGCCCGTGTAACGGGGACAGCAGGAAAATGCATGGTGTGAACGGACAGGGATGGGTCCGTCCGGATAGTGCCCATCCCACGCTCCGGCAGCCCGGGGGCTGCTGCTGGGGGGAACCACGAAAAGCAAAGCTGGGAGCAGGAGCCGCGGATTTGCTCTCCAAGTGCCTGCCCGTCCTCGGGGGAAAAAGTGTGGGGGTCTGCAGGTGTGGAAAGACTGAGGACGGTCGAGCCGCCATAAAAGCATTCTCACAGCAGCGGATTTGCAGCCGCTCCGAGGGTTTTACTGGTACGACTTGATTGCTCTTGCTAAAGTGACTGCTCTCCTACAGCTCCGTCTGCACCAGGCAGCTCGTGCTTGAGCTGCCGGCGGGGAGCAGGCGCTCAGCAATCCAGGGCTTCCTCGTGCTCCCCTCTCTTTGCACCCATCTCCCCCTTGGTGTGATTTTTTTCCCCTTCACCTTCCTCCTCCCTTCTCCCGCAGATGAGATGAAGAGGCGGCGCGACTTCTACGCAGCCTACCCCATGGCAGAGGGTGAGTATCAGCCCCGGGGACCCCCCCTCGCCCCGGCTCTGCCCCCCTCAACGGCTCAGCCTCTCCCTCCCTCTGCTCCCGCAGTTCCCAACGGGTCCAACGAAGATCGCGGGGAAGTCTCTGAGCAGGACAAGGGGAACCTGACGGACGACGAGATCGTCAGCCTGTCCATAGAGTTTTACGAAGGGTCCAGGTACCGTTTTCTGGCTGCTGCTAAGCCTCTGCCTGGGTTTGGGGGTTGTGAATAAACTCTCACCCTCTCTTCCCGCTTGGGAGACGGAGCTGAGATGCCAGGTGGTGATGGCTGACACAGCCCCTGCTTGGGCTCAGCATCTCCCAGGGTGCTTGAAAGGGCAGAGGAGCACCCAAAACCCATCTACCCTGGTCCCCCATCCTGCATCCTCTGTGGGTGTTTGCTGTGGCAGCAGGGTCCCCGCATCGCTGCTCCCCGGGCAGGCAGGGGAAGGCTCCTTCCCAGGCAGAAGAGCCCAAGGGCTGCCGCGTCCCCGGTGCCGGTGGTGGCCTCTGAGGGTGTCACCGACATCTGGAGCAGCAGTTCAGAGGGAGGCGGGGAAGGCGGCAGCCTGGGCAGTGGTTGCAGTGCCCTGGATTGGAAATCCAGCAACTTGGGCATGTATGTGCTCAGGGGTGGTGAAGCCAGAGCTTGGCTGTGGATCACTAGATGTTTCCCCCTGGAGCCCCTCCATGGACAGCCCTTCTGGTGGGTTATGTTTTTCTCCCCGTCTTTTTATTCCTCCATAAACTTTGTCCTGTGTTTGCTTTCCTCCCCGCAGAGAGGAGAAGAAAGGGACCGTCGAGAACGGGGATCTGGAGAAGGAGAAGGTGAGTGTGATGGGACCACGGCACGGAGAGCTCCATGTCCAGCTGCCTCCCGGGCTTTTGGGGTGTGGGGGGGCACAGGAGGGCACCCCAAACCGCCTGCTGAAGGAGGTGGGAACTGCCCATTAATTGCATGGCGGACTCTCAGCAACGCCTCTCCCCCCGGCCCCCTCCCGCTGCGTCCCCAGAAGAACGGGGTGCGGTTCCTGCGCTGTCCCGCCGCGATGACCGTCATGCACCTGGCCAAGTTCCTCCGCAACAAGATGGACGTTCCCAGCAAGTACAAGGTGAGCGTTTGCCCGGGATCTGCTCGCTGCCCGGCTTTCGGTGTGCTCCGGCGGGCTCGGAGGGGCCGATGCCATTTTGGCTGTCGCGTGTTGCATCCCCTGCTGCAAATACGCCGTGCTTTGCCAGCTCCCAAATACCGCGGCAGCCCAGGCTTTGCATCACCGGCTGGGCGCTGGGGCAGGATCCTTACGGCGTGTTGCACGGAAACTGTGAACTTGCTCCGGCTTCTGGCAAGGGCAGTGCCGGGAGCCCCGGCAGCCCCCGGCTCTGGGGGCGGCACTCAGGGACGGCAAAGCCCCCATGTCCCACGAGCGGCTCTGGGGGGGCTGGCGGTGCCTCTGCCCCTGTGCCGGAGGACTGACGCTGTCCCCTGCGCCAGGTGGAAGTCCTCTACGAAGACGAGCCCCTGAAGGAGTATTACACCCTGATGGACATCGCCTACATCTATCCCTGGAGGAGGGTAAGCGGAGCTGCCTCCTTCCCCGCCGTGGGCACCGGTGCCGGGGCTTGTCTTGGAGAAAAGCTTGGAAAAGCAGTCCTTTAGGGGAAGGCTAAAGGCATTAAAAAGCTTAAAAATTGAAAAACTTAAAAATTGAAGACCTTAAAAATTAAAAAATTCAAGAATTAGAAATATTAGTTGAAAAGCTTAAAAATTGGAGAGCTTAAAAATTGGAGCACTTCAACAAAAAAAACCCAGATGCCCCTTCCCGATAGAGGTGTTCGCTCCAGGTGTGATTTTTAGGAGGCCGGGGGGGCTGCACGTGCTTTTCTCCCCCTTTTTCCAGGGCAGGCGGGAGGCTGGTGGCCGGCACCTGGCCAGGCGGCCAGCGTGGGCGGCCGGTGACGCGGTGCACGCCGGGGCTGCCGCGGGGTGCCGGGTGCCATGCCTCTGCCCCTCTCCCGCTTGCAGAACGGGCCCCTGCCGCTGAAATACCGCGTCCAACCCGCCTGCAAGCGGCTCAAGCTGTCCCAGCCGGCCACCTCCGAGTGCATCAACACCAGCGGCGCCTCCGAGTGCGAGTCGGTCAGCGACAAAGCCCACAGCCCCGCCACGCTGCCCGCCACCTCCTCCTCCCTGCCCAGCCCCGGCACCCCGTCCCACGGCTCGCCCAGCTCCACCGCCGGCAGCGGCCCCGCCGGCACCGGCACCGCGCTCAACGGCACCTCGAACTGCCACCCGCTGCCGCCCGCCGCCAGCCGGTGCCGCAAAACGACTGTCAATGGCAGCACGGCCTCCGCCTTGACCTAAACGACGACAAAACAGGGACTCCTGGCTGGGTTTTATATATCTATATATATTATATATATACATATATAAATATATATGTGTACATAGGGAGAAAAAAAAATTATACATACTTATTTTCTATTGATTGACCAGATTAATTTAAAATGCAAATAAGACACATAAATGTGGTTGAATATTTTTAAACGATTTTTTTTCTTTTTTTTAAATTTTAACTTATGTAAGCTGCATGCCGGAGCTGGGAGCCACGCAGGCACTGCCGCCTTCCTTGCTCGTTTTCTCTAACGCTTTTCACTCTCCTCCCCACCCCTCTCCCCTCGCGCCTGCTCGGAGTGAGACGGGGCCGTGAGCGGGGACTCCGGGCTGCACAGGTAAGGGCCAAGCACAGGTAAGGGCCAAGCACAGAAGCCAAAAACTGCCCCCCAGCCCCGCCGTGCCCTGGGTGTTTTTTGCTTTTTTGTGTTTATTTGGGGTTTTTTTGGCACCAGGTTTGATAACGTGGTGCCTGTGGCCCGCTGGGACCAGTGGTCCATTTGTTGGCATCGAGCATCGCTCGCTGGCATTGCCCCCCAGCCTTGCCTTGCTGTGCACGTTTCTGGTTCTTTTTTGCTTTCCCTGCGTGGTCTCGGGGGTGTTTCAGGCTCTGGTCTAGCAAAGCCTCACACAGACGCTTCCCTTTACGCACAGTGAGTAGGTTTGGTTTTTTTCTTTTCCCAGCTTAAAAAAATAATGCTTGCAACTTGGCGGCGAAGGGCCAGCCGTACCGGGGGTGGGGCACAAGCCCCGCTGAATATTGGTTTTTCCTTTCCAAGGGAGCTGCCACCTCCCGAGGCAGTCGGGCAGTGCTGGGTGCCAACGGCTCCCGGCACCACCGGGAAATTTTGGCTGGGGGCATCTAAACCGTCGGGGGCTGCTTTGGCAGCGCTGGGTGAGTCCGTGGGGGGCCCGGGGGCTTCAAATGCTGCTGCCCTGCCCGAGCACAGGGTGCAGCACCCAGTTGGGGGGGGGGGCGGGACCCCCACGCTGCCGGCTCCCCGCTCACCTCCAAGGCTTCAGCGCCACTTTTCAGAGCATTTATTTTTGTGCCCCCCCTCCCCGTCCTTCCCACCCTCTCCTCCTGCCACCACATTGGGTTTTTAAAAAAATAAAATAAAAAAATAAGACTACAGTGCCTTTAGCCAGGAGGCTTCGGTGAGGGGCGAGCGTGGGAAAGTGCTGCCGTGTTTCGGGCGGGAGCGGAGCGGCACCGGCGTCGCCGGCTGCCCGCGTGCTCCGGGTAAGGGACCAACTTTCTACACTGACTAAAAAAGCACACGAGCCCTGGGGAGCGCAGACCCCGGGGGTTTCTCTCCATCCCTTGCTGGGGAGGGGGACAAATGACAAAAAATAAGCAAGTGCCTGCAGCGCCCGGACGGCACCCCACGGCCAGGCAGCGGCTGCGGCCGCCCGCGACGGCACGGTGAGAACCAAAGGAAAGCGGCACGGGAATTGTATGAACAGCCCGACTCCAAAGGTCAGGAAACATGGGATGTTGTTATTGTATTTTTTAATTTTTTTTAATGATTTTTTTGGAAGTACTGCACCCCCAGCACGGACTCGACAGCGGCACCTTTGCTATAGCACAGCCCCCGGCTCCGCTGCCCTCCGGGCTCTGGGGACGGGGCCCGGGAAGGTCCCTGCGGGGCCCCTTTTGTTTCTCTCTTCCCCATCCGCGGGCTGGGGCTGGACGAGGGACTCGAAGTGTGTCGGGGGGCTCCGTTTGTCTCGACTTTGACACCCCTTTTCTCCTTGTAAATAGACCAAAATGGACTGAGGAAGGCAGCTGAAGTGCCTCGGTCTGGGGTTTCTGTGGGGCTCTTGGGGGGGGTTGTTTTGTTTTCTGTTTTTTCCTATATGGTACAAACCAAATTGCTCTGTATGTTTGCATCCTGTACGACGTTTTAATGTCTTGTAATATATTCTGATATTCATATATCGTTATTGGTTAAACATTTGTATAACTATACAGCTTTGTAAATGTAATAAATGCTGCAGACTGTCATTCCCTTCGTCTGTGTCTACAGATGCAGCTGCCCGGGTCCCTCCGTCCCGCATCCCGATGGGTGCCTGCAGCTCTGGCGATGCAAAACCACTTCTGAAAGTCCCCTTATCCAGGGGATTCTCTTTTTCCCCAGGCACTGCTGAGCCTTCGTTATCCCTGGCAGGGCCCCAGCGGGGCAGAAGGCAAAACTGCTGCCCCCACGGTGGGGTGAGGCAAGTTTTCTGCAGCTGATGGCAGCCCTCAGGGCTCAGTAATTAAGCTTAATGGGGGTGGGAGCTGGGCATCTCCTCCCCACTCCCTCCCATACCCCAGACAGCTGAGCACCCCTGTGGTCCCGAGCTCCGTGACCCCCATCCCTGCGGGGTGCAGCCGTGTCAGGGCTGCGCGGAGAGCCGGGCGCTCTGCACGGCCTCCTCCTTGTGGGTGCCGTCGCAGTAGGGGGGGGAGCGGGTGCGCTTGCACCCGCAGAGCCAGGCCGTCTTGTCCTCCTCCGGGGTGAAGCGCAGCGGGGAGATCCCCGGGGCCGCTTTCTTGTGGGCGCCGTCGCAGAAGGGCTGCAAAGCAAAGAGGGAGGAGGTAAAGGTGGGGATTTGGGGGTGGCTGGCCCGGGGGCGGGACACTGTTGTGTCCCCCCCCCGGGCACAAAACGGGGGGACCGCGACCCCTCCACCCCCCCGGCTGCGCTCCGCCCGCCCTGTCCATGGCCGAGCGCATCCCCCAGGAACTGGGGTGCAGCGGGAGCACCCCGGAGGACGACGGCACCCCCTCCCCTGCACCGGGGGAGCCCCGTGGGGCCGGGCCGGCCCCGGCCGCATCCCCGCGCATCCCGGCTTGGGGGGCCGGAGCCCCCCGGTCCCCGGCCCGACCTGGCTCCTGCTGTGCCCGCAGGCGCACCAGGCGTACTTCTTCCCCGCCTTCAGCTCCACCGGGAACGGCTGCTTGGCGGCGATCACCGGCTGCGGGGGGGCCGAGCACCGTCGCACGGAGGAGAGCGAAGGGATGTGCAAACCCCCCGGGGGGTCCCGGACACACCCGCTGCGCCCCGCGGCTCTCATCAGTGTCACAAGCGCAGCCGGTCTCAGCAGCAGCATGGCCCCAGCGCGCCGCCCGCCGCCGGGTCACCTTCCCCGGGAGCGGCTCCTCCTCCCGGCCCCGCCGGAAGAGCCGGGGCGGGCGGGCTCGGCGGGGGCTCGGCTGCTCGCTGCAGAAAGGTTCCTCCTTGCACGGATCCTTGCAGCCCCCCCCGCCGGCCCCTTGCACCGGTCCCCGCCGGGGTGCCCGGTCCCGGTGCGCGGCCCCTCGCACCGCCCCGATGGAACCGGGCTCTGGGCGTGCAGAGCCCTTCGGTGCCTCCCCCCATCCCGCCCCCCGCCGGGTTTGGGGGGTTCGCCCCGGCCCCCCCCGCGGAGCTGCAGGCGGGGGGGGTGTCCCTCTGCTCGCCAAATGCGGGCTCCGCCACTTCCCTGGAAATTCATCTTTTAAGCATCAAAGGTTTGGACTCCCCCCACCCCCCCTTTCTTTTTTTAAACATTTCACTACTGGGAAAAATTAGCTTTTTTGACAGCTGAAATGATTTAGCTCTGCAGATGGCCGCACGCCGGGGGGGGAGCGCTCCGCGGGCAGCCGGCCCCACGGGCAGGACCCCACCGGGGCCGAGGGTCACGGCCCCTGGCCACTGCGTGTCCCGCGTGGGGGATACCCCCGGTCAGCTCCCACCGTCCCAGCTTCCCGGTGGGAGCCCGGGTCTGACCGAGGCACCGAGCGCGTCGCCCTGTGGAGGTGTTAACTCCCACCTCCCCCCCGGGCCATTTTATGGTCCTTTCTAAAGTGCCCCCCGCCCCGAGGGCGCTTCCCCAGCGCTGCCGTCCCCGGGGCAGGGGTAGGGAACCCCCCCGGGCAGCAACTCCCCAGGTTCTGCGCCTCAGCTTGCAGCGTTACTTGGAGACATCCAAACATCCACCTCTGCACATTTTTAACCGAGGAGGTTGTAAATTCTCTGTTTAATATCGCTCCGCAGCCCAGCTGCGGGCCATGGGTTGGGCTTTCCGGATTACCGGTGGTCTGCAAGTCGTTTGGGAGCTGCTGCGCTCGAGTAACCTCGTTCCTCTGTGGCACGCGGAGCGCTGCTGAGCGTCGAGAAAACGAGCAGACGTGGAAGCAGATCTTTTTAGCCTACTTTTTATTTTTTTGAAAACATTCTTTTAATAAAAAGAACAAGGACTGTGACAATTTCTCGGTCACACAAATACATTAATGATACAAAGATGTTATTTGCGTTATACACAACGGAGAGAAGATGCGGCTCGCTGACTTCCTTTCCCGCTGAAGACAGAAGAAGGGTAAACAGGAGCAGTTTTCTGTCTAAGGCATCCTGCTGCCCTTAGCACCTGAATTGGTTTTTGTCCTTAGGAAGAAATTAAAATGGAAAGCGTCCTCCCCGCGAGCCTCCCGCAGCGAGCGCAGAAGACGCCGACACATGGCAGTTGTACAAGTAGTAGGAAAGAACGTACATTCCGGGCTACAAATCTGCCCGTGTAGTTTTCAAATAAAAACTTTTTCTTAGGAAAAAACCAAAGCAACCATACAAATACCTGCTTACATGTTTATGTTCTTGTATTTGCAACTCGCCGCTTCTCTCCCCGCTCTCTTTTCATGCTCATCCCTTTTCCACGGGCCTCTTTGGCCCACTTGAGACCAGCTCCGCCGTGGGGAGCCGTCCTAGCTCTCAGGATGTGCTTAAATCCCTCTGAAATCCAGGCCGTGCAGTGGGCAGGGGCTGTCCCGAACAGGGACGGAGCTCCGCATCTTCTCCGCTTTCCTGAGCAGTTGGACCAAACGGCTACCGAGGGGCAGGAACACCCCAGCCCGTGGCTACGCAGGGACCTGTCTGCAGCCCATCAGTTCGATCCCCCACATAACCTGGGGACCCTCCTGCTCACTGCGGCTGTTAGGTCTGCAAGTCCTAGTTGATTAAACCGTCTCGCAGAGGCTACATCCACGGATGGCCGTCAGCGGAGGCTCCCTGCAGCCCAGGCAGGTGCTAAAACTTCGCATTCGCTGCTTAAATTAAAAATACAAACCAGGCCCTGGAGGGGGTTTCTGCACTTCACCCTTCAGCGCAGTCACAGATCGGCGCTGCTGGGCAGGATAGCGATGACTTTTCAAAGTCAAAATGATAATCGTTAACAGAGTTTTCACATTTTCCTACTTTCTAAACTTCAGTAGCACAAACCAATTTCTTAAAATTCTGATAATTTTTGAAATATCAATTAAAAAAACCCCACATAAAGCTTCCCTCCCTCCCTCAGACGTTACTCCAGTCTGAGCACTGGGTTTGCGGCAGGGAGCTGCGAGGGGGGAGCCCGGCCGGGCAGGGCGGCTCCGCCACAGACCCCGGGGAGGGAAGGGACAGATGGGGGTGCGTGATTCAGCCGAGCCCGAACCAAACCCTCCCGCTGAGCACAACCTCGCCAAAGGTCTCACCAGCAAAAAATCCTTTCCTTGTAGCGCTGCTGCTCCCACCCATCTACCCCCGTCTGTCCTCCGCAGCTCCCACCGCAGCGATGCCCCAGGTCTGGTGTCCTGAGGCAGGCAGCAGTGGGCTGGGAGGGGATTTTCTGTTCGGAGGGTCCTCACACAAAACCCACGGAGCTAAAGGAAAGGCTCCACCTGCCCTCGCTGCCCCACGCAGCAGCAATTGCCCTGACGGGCACCAAGAGTCGCAGCTGGAGCCGGGCTGTGCCCGTTAGTGCTGCTATAAAGCCCAGCAGGGCCGGCAGCTGCCCAAACTTAGGAGCTCTTGGGCTGTCTCTGCATCCCCTGGTCCCAAGGAGCTTCCCTGCAGGATTGGAGCCACGTGGGACAAGCAGGAGAGCCCGCGCTTCCCACCGGTGGGTACCACAGAGCTGGGGTCCCTTTTCTGAGCGCGGGGAGGGAAGAGCAAAGCGCAGGAGACCTGGCTCCTGAGCACGTTCCTCCTCTCTGTGCCTCTGCTTCCCCGCCTGGAAAACGGGAGCAGAGAGGACAGCTCTGAATTGCAGTTTCAGACCTGCTGCTGCAAAGTTACTATTAAAATTATTGCTACTTCACCCTTTCCTGCAAAGGTGACATCCACAGCCTTTCTGACAACTCCATTTCTTGGACTAAATGCACAAAGGAGAGGCACCAGGGACCCATTCAACTCCCTGCCTCAAGGCTTTTTTGATCACAGGCACTTGATTATTTTTACTTATGTGGGCTTAAGAAACCGCACAGCACAGCATAGACCAAGGGCACCGGTAAATAACGGAGCAGCACGAGCTGCCAGCTCTGACGACCGGCTGGGCTGGAAGAGAGCCCTTGAAAAACCACTTTGGGCACGGGGCTGCCTGCTCGGCCCCGGCCAGGCTGGGACCTGGCAGGCGATGCAGGTCTCCTTAACGGCAAACGCAAAGCAGAGCGAAGCCCTCATCCCCGTCTGGATGGGGCGACACCGGAGAGGGGTGCGCAAACAAACCAGGCTTTAACTTGAAAGGCTTTCGGAGCGACCGGCACTGCTGCTGGGTGCAGCTGGCCCCCGGTGCAAGCCGTGGCTGCGCTGGCCTTCAGTGAGGTCTCGGGGACAGGCAGGACACTTTAGACCAAGGGATGGACTCCCACTGAACAGAGAAGCCCCCAGGCAGATGTCCCTTCTCCAGCTCTCCTCTGCAGCAGGAAAGCCTCTGTGTCCTAGGGCCAATCTGCCGGTCACGCCAAACAACTGCAGCCTGCTCTGAGCTCCCGCGGGACCCGCTCCACCACCGCAGCGGGCTGGATCCCCGCTCGCTTCAGACATGGTCACCTCTCGCCCTGCCAACTAGCCTGAACATTTCACCCCAAAGAGTATGACACCATCTGCTTGGTATGTCTCCTCTGGAGTCTTCTACTGAGCACGTGAGAAGACCTCATCTATGTCTATATTGTCTTTGGTACAGAGCCAAGGGGCTCAAGCCATCTGCATCCATGCAGTCTGCAGGGACGGTGCCGGAGCCTGAACCAGCCCCGTCCCGCGGGGGCAGCCGGCTCGCGGCTGGAGCCCGTGTGCCAGCGTGGAAGCAGAGAGAAAACCAGGGGGTTGCGGGGTGCAGCGGGTGCCAGGGCTGAGGGACCCCCCGTTCATACAAGAGCTACGTCCAGGTGACACTGGTGACCAGCTGGGAGAGACCTGGAGTGGAGCACGTAGGATCTAAGGCTTGTGGAAGAGAGGGGCTCTGCGTAGGATTGCTCGCACAGCTGCGTTTCACGCACCATGCTATATATAGGTGCGTTTCTCCCATTATCCTGGTCCAAGAAGATGCCACGACCTGCTCGTCGGGCACAAAACCACCGAACATCGCTCAGCACCTTCCTCTCCAGTCCCCATCCATGCAAAACAGGAACAGAAATGCTACCAAGAGCCACGCAGTGGAAAGAGGAGAACCATGCCAGGAACAAGCCAACATAACTCTGTGGAAATATTCAACTGCTTTTTCATATTTCAGGGCTCCAAGAACCGCAGCAGAACTGGATCTATGACCTTGGTGCTCCGCAGGCATCCCCTGCCTCCTCCTCCCAGCCTGCACCCCAGCACTAACCACTAACAGGCACAGAAGCAGCTCCCAGCTCCTGCAGAGAGCAACCGAGTCTGAACCAGACACCAGAACCAGACACCAAACCTCCTTTTCCCTTCAAAAAACAGCTGAAAGCTTCCTACAACAACCCAGAGCATCTGATGACCCAACTCGGCAAGACCAGCCTTCGCATGCCAAACTCTGCTTCCTCTGGATGACCCTTCGAATGACCAGAACCACTCTTAAAGCTAAAACTATCAACTCCTGTGTCTCCAGTTCACGCTGCGCGCCCTTCCTGACAGCTCTTGGGCTCTCTGGAGAAACCTGGGCAAATTCTTTGGCCTCCAATTTCCACCCCCCGGGTGGCAATGCTGACTGCTGGTCAATAAGGGACAGAAAAGCACTGCAGAAGAATCAGCTGCTGGGGGAGAACTTCTCCTGGGTCTTTTAAAGGAGCCTGTGAACCCAGAAGGCGAGCAGGGTCCACCTCACCGGGCGGGGGGACGTGGGCACACGTGGCTGGGGAAAAACAAAAGGTCAGTAAAACCAGCTTCTGATTTAAAAGCAGAAGGAGAAGGCAGAACCATGGAGCCTGTGGGCTATGAGACAGAAAAGCATGCAGTTTTGAAGCACGACCCACTGAAGTGCCAAGCCAGATCTAAGAGCTGAGCACTGGAGAGCGGGAGCTGGTTTTCTCACGAGCAGGACATCTCTCCAAACCATATTTTGAAGAGACCTCATCACCCAGCTATTTGGGGGAAAAACAGAACAAAGCAGAAACAGCACGAGCCCTTCCCTTTGGTGCTTAGGAGAAACAAACCCCTGGGAGCGGGGAGGACCGAGGAGCCAGCTGGAAAGCCTACGAGGTCAGTCCGTTTGGTGTTGAGCATCTCCCCTGATTAGCGCGGGCTCCCGCTGTTCTTTTGGGGGGGACCTTTTTTGCTAATGAACAACAACCAAGTGCTCCTCCCCTCGCCCCCGAGGTGCAAAGCCAGGAAGGAGCCAGGCTGAGAACCTCGCTGGGCTCCTGCCTCCTCGAGAGCATCGCTTGCTCGGGACAGGGCCGCGTGTGCGCCCGTGTGCGCTGCCCAGACCTCAGCACATACGCAGGGAGTTAATCACGCAGACCCTATTCTCATTTAAATTTTGAAACACTAGCTGTATTAAAAAAGTCTTTGATATCAATATTAATATTATTTATTATAATAAAGAACAGTCAAGCAGCGTGAAAAAAATATATCTTAGCTACATTACCTTAAATTGCCAAAAATATACACATTTTTCTCTTTTATTTAATAAAAAAACAAATCAAAACAAAAAAGACACATGCAACATACTAAATGAGACATTAGCATCAAAACGGGTAAAGAAACGTACCCCAGTGCAACTGAAACACAGATAATCTTTAGCTTTTATTTTTTCTTTCCCCTGCTCTCCCTCTTTTCACAGAGATACAAATGTTTAATGTCGACCTTGCGGCAGTGCCCCCTCCTCCCCTCAACCTGCCAAAGGGACCTTTGGCTCTGGGACAGGTTGAGGCGATTAGACGAGGAGCACACTTCAAAGGGACCGGGCGCCTTTGGAAGATGTCAGAGAAATGCGTAAGTGCTATACGTCTCTTCCCCACTCTCCAGCCTCGTCCCTCCCTGCTCCGGAGAGCAGAGAGGCTTCGTACTCGAGCTACTGCCACCAGCAAAAATCAATGGCAAGGCCAGCAGAGAGCTGGGGAACAATGGCTCAGCCCTCCCCGCTTTTAACAGCGACCCTGCCTGCAAAACCGACTCCTCAGATTCTTGATTTCCAACCTCTTCTGATGCGTGGGCTCCCAGGTATTTCCCCAGTAGCGGTGCGGAGCCCTGTACAGCACGCTTCAGCCTCCCGACTGCAAGCTCACCGTTAAGTGCCTCTCACTGACCTCCTGCGAGTTTTCTGTTGTTGCCCAGGGATTTGGGCACCGAACCACTGACCAGAACAAGGCTTTTCTTTGTCCTGGGAGACCACGCGTGTTGTACCACGGCTCGCTACACGAGGGATAGGTGCTAACCCGCCTTCCCCCCTTCCCATCCCCTGGCCTGTTTCTAACACCAGGGTGTGAAATGTGGTTAAATTTTGGAAGAATTTGACCAGGTCTGGGCACAATGTCAGGCCCTCGTGGTTACAGATGGGTCTGAAGGCTGTGCTGATGGTCAGCAGACAGCAAACAGGGGGCAATGCAAATTTGGGATCTTAGAGTAAAAAATAAAATATCAAACCCCAGATAAATGCAGCTGGGCAAGCAGCTGGCAGAGACCACATTTGCACATTTAACTGGTTTATTCCTAGCACTTCTGTCCATCATCTTGCTGACCCAAACCAGCACTAAGGAATGTCTGTTCCCAAATCCCACGGACCTGTTTCTTGCCAAAGGCTGGCAGGCGCAGCCTTCACGTGCACAAACAGGGCGCTCCAGGGCTGAATTCAGCACGGCAGCCCCGGAACAGCCATTCTGCGTGTTGCTTTTAAGCCCAAGACTCCTCACGCGTGGAGGGGGCAGCAAGGCGAGACCCCCGCTGCAGAAACGGATCCTGCAGTGAGCAGAGGGTCTCTGTGCCGGGGCGGTTTGGGTGGCACCTCTGCTCGCAGAGGGGAGGGGGAACACCACAGCTGGGGGCAAGGGGGGAAGAAATAAAAAAAAAAGTGCAAGCACACAATTGTGCCAAAGCAATTTCGGGGACAGGGAGCCAAAATTAGAGTCAAACCATTTGCAACCGAAGGATCTCATTCACATTTTGTAAGTACCAGGCGGATGGAAGGTGGCACAGCTCAGCCCGTGACTTAGTGGGGAGGTGGCTGGGGACAGGGAAGGCGCCAGCCAGAGCCACGGTTCAGTGCTCCTCTCTAGGTCTGTGCTGCAGAGACCACGAGGAAGGGAGACTTGGGGTTTTTTTCCTGCATTTTCACTTTTAGCTGCCATCTCCATCTTTCCAATAGCTTCTTAACCTTGTTAAAACATTAGCTTTTCTTTATAAAAAAAATTATATATATATATAATATATATATTTCTGAGCAGACAGCAGTGTTCTGCCCAGTTCACAGAACTGGAGGCTGAGATCAGAAAGGTATTTTCTCTCCTTTTAGCCTTATTCAACCATTGTGGTGACAATCTTCCAAACAAACGAACAAAAAACCCCCAAGAATAAAATAAAATAAAAAGGAAGAAGGATATTTAGCAGATGAGTTTTGCCTATAACAAGCTTTTCTAGTACTATCAGCACAGACCCACTGCTGACAAATCTGAATAGTGCAAACTAGTTAGGGGCAGTGGGAATGTGCTGAAAAATATCCATTAAGGTCTGACAACATTTTTTTCTTTTTTTTTTTTTTTTTTAAGACCCTCAGAGTTTCTATTAGCTGGAGTCTTCCCGCCTGCCCCCAGGAGATCTGGATTTAACCAGGGGATGAGGAAAAGAAGGGGCATTTGTACGTTTGACGTAGATGTTCCCCTTCCCCCAGAGCTGCCCCACCTGTCCTTCAATCAATCCATCGCATCCAAGCTCAGAGGAAGCCGATTTCTTTGCTGAGGTTCCAGGCTGCAAGACGGAGTTAAGGTCAAAAGGTGGAGAACAATGAAGGGTCCGATGTCCTAGCTCAGGAGACTGGTAATTGCCCCATTGCTTGGAGATCCCTTTCTGAAGTGCCCAAGACCAGTGGAAGAACGTGTTTTTGCCAGATTGGAGTGATTTGTGGTGGGTAAGAAAGAACAGGTACCGGATTTGGGACTCCCTCTTCCCCACACACATTTCTATCTCCCAGCTTAGGCCTGGGAAACAACTGCCAGGTTCAAACGCACCTTCTGAAGTTGGCTACGACAGGGGTAATACTGGCTACAGCCCCTTTTTGCAATCTGAAATTTTAGGCTTTGGAAATCTTGGAAGGGAAGAGTGAGAGACGGCACAAGGAGCAGGAGTGTGCTTTTCACGTGAAAAGTACAGCACCGAACCGACAGCAGCTGGTAGAGCAGATGTGGCAATGTCCTTTAAAGAAGTAGGTGGCTTTCACCTCCTCCCCAAGCACGAGTCCTTACCCATCGCTCCACCGCTCGTGTCTTTTCAGGCTGGGTTTGGATCCAGCTGAGGTGTCGGGGCTTCACATGATGGCTATAGCGAGAAGAGCATCCTAAAAGCCCAGCAGATGAAAAGCGGGTGAGATATCTCAGCTACAGAACTTCTTCTTAACCTCCCCATCTGGGCGAAGCAGACCACGTAGGCACTGCCACCAGGTCCCACTCCCCCAGCTGTGTCACATCCAGTGCTGCCTCTGCGGGCACTGCCAGATTCCTCTGCGCTGTGCAGAGGGAAGTCCTCGGCAGAGGGGCCTCCCTCCACCGAGGTCTTGGCCAAGGATGCTCGATGGTTTCTAGTGCCTTGGCCTGGGGGCTGCGCACACGTGAACACACGCTTGCACTCACGGCAGGGAGGAGACTGGCAGGCATCTGGTGTTAACTCTCTCCTCCACTCTGCGTGGAAACACAGCTTCACTTTGAGCACGTGTGGCACGGACCAGGGCGGCAGGCAGCCCCCACCTTCGCTCCTCCCGATACCAGGGCTTGGTCAGAGACGTGCTGTCTTCCAAAGCACCTCTTGGCATTGCCCAGCGGCAGGAAATGCTTCTTGGAAGCCTTGTGCTCATTGCTCTAACAGTATCAAGGTTGACTGCGGAAAGCCACATTCCCCTGGCTGAGAGGAGTTGGCTGCTGGTTTGTTCGGGGTGAGGGGGGAGCTTAGCCCTTGTCCTGGGTAAGAGGAGCTCCCTTTTCATTCATGCTCTTTAAAAAACAAACAGAAAAAGAGACGCAGAGGAGACAGGTATCAGTACTGGACGGGCAGCAACACGAGGGGGCAGAAGCAGAGCGCCCTGCCGTGCTGCGGCCCTGCTCACCGCGACCTCTCGGGCTCCTCCGAGATCAACGGAGACACGGGAGCCCCGGGTTTCCCCTCTGCCCGGTTCAGGCCGAGCTGGCCCCTCGACCCTGGCCTTTGGCTCCTAAATGTCTCCAACCAGGGCTGGACCTTCTGGGTACAGGTATAGGCCAGGGGAGGGAGGGAGGAGAGATGAAAGCATCACACCATCAGCCCCTAGACACTGGTGTTCCAGTACAAGGCTGCTTTACAGAGAGGCCGTAAACCTCTCCACAACCTCTCCTCTTGGGTGCAAGATTCCTTCTAAACCCCGGGTTTGTTTCAACATGCAGTCACCTTTGTATTTCATCAGGAGGCTCCAATAGGGCCAGCGCTGCCAGGGGCACGTTGTCCCATCCAAGTCTTAGGGTTAACGGAGACAGATCTACGGCCCGTCTCTGCCTTGCGTCTGCAGCAGGTCTGCTGTGTGTCTGCACACAGGCGGAAGGGCACCTCGGGAGCCTCTGTGCCTACCCACGACCCTGCCGGGGCCCTACAGAAGTCCTTGGAGGTAGGATCAGGACGCGACACTGGCTAGTCAGGGATGCAGCAAAGCATTCTGGCTCTGTTGCCTAAGCGGTGCCCTTGCTCCCCCAAGTTAACTGTAGCGCAGACTGTCTCTCCCCAGGTCTGTACAGCGCCTAGCACCACGAGCTCAGTGGGGTTAGGGTAGTGCTAGCAGCATACGCACCGTTCCTTTCGGGGTGTTGCCATCAGTCTGCAGGTTGAGAAACGGGTTAGTCTGTGCTGTAAGGACGGGTGGGATGCCTGTCCCCGAAGCCAGGAGGCTGTTCCCAGGAGCGCTGAGCGGTGGGGTGGCCTGGGGGGCCATGAGGGCATTGCTAGGGTTGAGCTGCTGGGGGGAGAGGGAGGCCAGGAGAGAGCTGCTGCTGGGGGGCGGCTGGGGGGCCGAGGTCATCAGGGCGCTGGTGCTGGAGTGCAGGGGGGCAGAGGTGGCTGCCAGGAGGCTGGTCATGGACAGCTGGGACGAGCTTGTCATCTGCAGCCGCTGCAGCTCCCTCTTCTGCTGGATTTGCTGCATCATCTGGAACACCAGGGCCTGCTGCTCCTGCAGGGAAGGGTGAGGAAGAGAAGTCAAAGGAGGGACAAAGGGCTCAGGAAGAGGTGACACCTAATACAAAGCAGCCAGGAGCTCGGCGCACTCCATCCCAAGCAATGCTACTGGGGACAGGGAGAAAGCCCCCTTGATCACGTCTCTATAGGTAGAGAGAGGAAGAGTGTGTCTCATGTTCATTAACAGCCTGTGCTTACCACCTTTCCAACCCCGTTGTTTCCTGACGCGTAGGATCAGCTAACCCTCCCTAAGACACCTGCAGGCACACAGATCTACTCAGCTCTTTCCAATCAATTGACCCACGGATTTTAAGTCTGTGGCATTCACTATCCTGAATTCCTGCTAATTTCCTTCCCCAGCCCGTCCCCGCTTCGCAGCTCAGCCCTGACCCACAGGGTCGGTGTAGGTGAGCCGGACCCGGGGGGACGAGGGCCACGGCTCGCCTGCACCCAGAGGGACACCCTCGAATCCAACCAAACTGCAGAAATCACCATAGCAACCATCGACCAATGCGGCAGGCTGAGAGCTGACATTGTTCCCGTACCCACAGGGATGCAGCTGATGACACGGTGACATCAGCTGCTGTGAAGAGAAGCCCTTTGAAATTTGCTTTTCCCGGGTTATAAATAGCCTGACCCAGAAATCTATCCAAAGCAACGGGCCAAGTTCATGGGAGATATAAATGAGCACAGCTTCATTGACGGGAACTGTTAGCACTCCCGTGCAACTCCACCGCAGGGGAGGGACACCACAGAGGTTTCTGCAGGGCACGTGAATGAGGTTCTTACACACTCAGGGGTTTGTTTACCATCGATCTGTGCAGCCATTCCCACAACAGCCTGGGACGGGGCTGCTGTTTCACCCAAGAGGATGCAGGCAGAGAGCCAAGATCCTCACAACAGCTGCCTGATCCTTTTTCTGACCCCGAAGTCCTCAGCCACCTACGCAGTCCCCCTGGCATCTCCAGTTCTCCATGCCAATGTGCCCAGACACGGCTCACCTGCCTCAGGACTAAGCAATTTGGCGCTTATCTCTTCCTAAACTCAAGTAGTGTCCTCAAGCGAGTTCCTCTTCTCCTGTGGGCCTCAGCACATCTGCAAGCCCAGAGACCAGTGTGCTTGTGGCAGCAGGAGCAGACACGATTTGCATTCAAAGACGGCTGGAGGAGGTAACAGCACTCCTGATTTTACGGTGGCTTAGCGTTACCATGTTCTCACACCCTCAGGATGTGGGAAACCCAGATTAAATTTTTTCCTTTGTACAAAAAAGTTCAAATCCCCATCTCCCTCCCTCCAGGAGGTGCCGCACCTTCCTGCCTAAAGCTTTTCTCCTCACTCCACCCACAGCAGCCCGGAGCAAAGGAAAAGGCACATGACTCTTGCAGCCCTGTGGGCAGGGGATTCATGTGAAGGAGGGAGCCCTAAGTTTTGCTCTCTGCTCCGAGGCTTTCCCATTAAAGAGCTCATCAGATAAAAGGTGCCAGCAGGCACACTTACCGGATTAAGCGGCTGGGAAGTCAGGAGCTGCTGAAGCTGCTGGAGCTGTTGTTCGTGTTGGTGCAAGACGTGCCGCTGCTGCTCTGTCAGGGGACTCAGGCTGGGCATGCTGCAAGGGGAGCAGGGCAGGGAATGTCAGCGCAGCCCGTCTTGGTCCTGCACACGTAGGGCCTCCCTCCCTCCCTCCCGGTGCTAGGCTTCTGCTGGAGAGGGCAGGGCTGTCCCCGCGAGCTCCCCATCCTCACCTGCTCAGGCTGGTGGAGAGCTGCAAGGTCGGAGGCCCGCTCGCCTGCGTCAGCGCGCTCGGAGGCTGGGCGGCCTGAGCTCCGTTCAGATTCCCCAGGATCCCGTTGATGGGCATCTGCTGGCCTCCTGCCAGGGTCCCCATCAGGCCGTCCACCATGGGCACCGTGGAGAGGCTGTGGCTGGCAGTGGTGCCTCCCCCCAGCCCGCTGCCTGCCACCCTGGCCAGGCCATTCACCTGCTGCACCCCGGGCAGGGGTAGCGAGGCAGGACTCTGCTGCAGCATGGGCAGGGGCGGAGGAGTGCTGTGGAAGGACAGGGAAGAGCTGCTCCTGCTGGGGCAACCTGAATGAGGGTCCTGGGGGAGAAACGGACATAAGAGCATCGGACTGGGGCAGCTTGTGAAAGGTCAGCTCAGCTCCAAGGGTGCTTTGGGCAGGAGCCGGAGGTGGGAAGGGGGGCTGTGAGTGCAAGTGCAGGTGTATGCTCAGAGGGGTCCCAGAACTCAGACATGCTTTGCTGGATCTCTAGAAGTGCAGCCAGAATAACCTAGAAGCATTCTCACCTCACGCTCCCAGCCTCAGCTACTCTACTCAGACCCTCAGCACTGAGACGAACTGAAGAACAGGCACTCCAGAACACCTGATTTCTGAGCCTGGACTACAAGGCTTTATGAGCTGGATATCAAGTCAGAGTACTGGGACTGCACTGCTCTGTTCCCTCCCCGAGTCCCTTCCCCAGCTGGCAGATGGGGTGGCCAGCGTACCTCCGAGGAAGTGGAGAGCGAGTTCTCGATCCCAAAGCTGTTCTTGCATGGAGGGCTCTTGCTGATGCTCAAGGAATCGTTGTTGCAGACTGTACGGAGGAAAGAAGTGAGGATGCAGAGTCAGGGGTGGAGCCTGACGTTGCTACAGCAATAGCAAGGGACAGTGCACACTACCAGTGGCTACAGAGAGATACCGTGACCCCCCCCCTGCCCACCCCAGGCACCGCTATGAAAGGGCACAGGGTGATGCATCCCACCAGTCTCCTCACCGTTAGGAGGCAGGATGTACTGGGCCTGGCTGCCTGGGCCGTTGCTGCTAGTCACCACGGGGAAAGGGACGGAGAGCTGGACGTTGAGGAGCTGCAAACGCTCCTTCTTGGCCGTCAGCGTCATGATCTGCTCCTGGAGCCGCTGGTTCTCCTTCTGCAGCGAGTGCAGGGCTTTGAGCATTTCTACAACTGCAGGGAACGGAAAGGGGGAAGGGGGACAGGGTCAGGAGAGAGAATGGGGGACGGAGGAGAGGAGAAGGGGATCCACAGGAGGTACCACAATTAGACCACACTGGGGGAGGAGACTGGCCCCAGATCACAGTCGCACTGCCAGCTACTCCCCCACGGCACAGACTAGTGCTTTGTCCCCCACCCGGCTCCTTTGCCTGTGGGCAAAATCCCAGCTGGCTGCCACACAAACATGCAGAAGGACCTCTCCTCCCACAGCCCATGCCCCGAGTGACTCACTGTTTACGCCGGCTTCTCCATTGCCCTGCTTCTCCAGGAGCTGCTCGATGTTTGGGGTAGCCTGGGGAACATTCTCCAGCTGCCCACTGCTGCTACAGGACACTGTCTGGTCGAAGAGGGTCGGCAAGCTGCTGATGGGGGACCTGGGGAAGGGTTGGGGAGATGTCAGAGACGCTTCCCTAGTCTGCACCTGTGCTCCTCTGCTCCCTTTTCCCCACATCTCCTCTGCCTCACACTGGGAACGTCTCAGTCTCCTCTGCTCCACTTCAGGAGAGCCCTCCGTTCCCGCTAGCCCTGGCTCGTATTGGAAAAGCAAACCTGCCTCCTCCCCTCCCATCCCACTCCCAGCCCCAAGGAGGAAGGAAGAAGCTGCCTCTTCTTCCCCAGTCTCTTCCCCTTTCCTTGCTGTGTCATCCCACGGCTTCCCGGGGTACCGCCGTGCCCACGCGGATGCGGAGGCACCCCCGTGCCTGGCGGCAGGGGAGGACTCCTGAAGGACACTCACATGGAAGAGAGACTCTCCTGGGGCGACGTCCCTCGGCAGCCAAAACTGCAGTCTTCCAGGTCAGGCTCTGGGGGGGGAGAGGGACAGAGAGGCACAGTGTTCATAGGCGTCCAGCCCTCGCAGGTGCCCGGGTTTGTCACCCGAGGGCGGCGAGCGCCGGTCCCCGCTAGATGGGAGTACCGAGCAGCGCAGGGCACCGTCATTGCATAACGGCTGCGTCCGCATGCGCCTCCGCCCGCCGTGGGAGGGGCTGCGTGTCACTGCGTGTCACCGGGTGTCACGCCGGGAGGGTGGGGGGTGGTGTCACCCTGGGAAGGTCACCCATTCCTAATGGCAGGGGCCAAATTTGCCGGGCGGTGCCTGCGCCGGGGCCGCAAGCCCGGAGCCGCGGGGAGGCTGCGGGGAGCTGGGCAGGAGCCCAGCCGGCCTCTGCCCCGGCCCGGCTGCCTCCCCCGCCGGGGAGCCGGAGGGATGGGCAGAAAGCAGCTTTTCCTTGAGCTGTAAAGCTGCGGGGAGGCGCGGGGGGAGACGCTTGCTTTGCTGAGCCTGCGAGGATGAATCAATCCTGTGCAAAGCCCCACTCAGCTCTCCCAAGTGCCACCGCAGCCCTCTGCCGCCGGGATCCGTTCCCGAAACCCAGCTGGGGTCCTCCAAAGTTTCCAGATGCTCAGCTCCTTTCTAAAGAGCTTAAATAAGCGCTTCAGTGTCCAGAAGCTAATCCCATACCCATTCCTCTGTCCCAGGGAGCTGGGACGCTGCAGTGCTGGGGACGGAGCCGCTGTGCATGTGCACAGGTGCAGGATATCTCCCATCCAAAGAGTAATCAAGGAGTGAAGTATATTTATCTGCCATTTGCTTTCCATCCCCAGAGCCTGCCAGCCCGTAAACACACGTTCCCCTCACTCTGGGACGTGTCAGATGTTGCGAGTACAGCCTGCACCAGCTGGCTGACTTGCCCCTCCTCTTCTTCACACAATAAGAGACATTTCTTATGTGCAAGAATCCAGGAAGTCTCCTGCAGGGAACACTGTGATTTACAGTGTAATGCCCTGAGCAGGGCATTAGTTATTGGCAGTATTTTCTGCTGCTGAGAACAAGCAAACGCAGCTGTTGTTCAGCAGCTCTTACAGACAGGTACGAGTGGGATCCTCACTCCTCCATCCTCATGGGAATGTCTTCCTGGCCATCAATTATAACTGGTCCACCCTTCTGGGGAGAAGCCACCGCTTTCTGGAGGTGACCAGCAGTTGCCAGTCAGCAGTAGTCTCCCAGTATAAGACATCATGTGGAGACAA
The DNA here is from genome assembly GCF_964195595.1 of Calonectris borealis. Taxonomy (NCBI): domain Eukaryota; kingdom Metazoa; phylum Chordata; class Aves; order Procellariiformes; family Procellariidae; genus Calonectris; species Calonectris borealis. The sequence goes on along the minus strand of NC_134333.1, from coordinate 9,090,901 downwards.
CACTTGATTTTGGGGACACCACAAGGCATGACATCTTCCTAAGTCCTCCAACCCAGGATCAGCTACCAGAAGGCTGGGACAGTCAGACTCTCTGTGTCTGAGAAGCAGTGCTTCTCATATTATTTCCATCTGAGGACCACCTAAACCCTTTGAAAAATATCCACAGCCCACCGCGTGCAGCTTTGCCGCAACGGTTTTAACTTGCAACCAAACAAATGTCCAGCTAAGCTCTGACTGCCTGCTTGTTACTGTCATGTTGTTTGCTTGCAGCCCAGGGAGGTTATATATATATGTATATAGATAAATACACACACACGATTCTGGTTTTCTGAAACAGTACCAGGCTCCATACTCAATTATCTCCTGGCCAACACCACCCTGTTGTCTACAGAACAGGGAGATGACTGAGTTATCACACAGAGACAGCACTTTCCAAGGCAGCAAGCATGAAAAAGAGGCTTGAAGACAACTAAAGAAGATAAATACATTTGGCCTGTCATCATAATGAGGCAGGATCCAGGACAAGCCGTGGGAGGAAGAACTAGACAGTAGCTAAGGGAGTGGGAAGATAAGAATCAGACTTTTTGCACTGCCAAAGGCACCCTGGTATCAACCTGCATCAGTGATAACAGTTTCTCATTTCCCCCATCTGTAAGACAGGGTAACACCATTTCCCTACATCACATTAAAATTGTGAAGAGTTCAAATATTACTGCAATGAAAGCTACATCTCCATGGGATCTGTTTACACAGACACTCTCAGGAAAAGTAATCTGAATTAAAAACAAGGCAGGATTACTTAAAACTTCCAACCACCCTGTTAACAATTTGAGATTAAAACAGTCACCACACTTTTAGGTGAAAACGGCCCCACACAGGAGGCTTAATGCATGTTAATTAATCCCCTTGGAAAAAAAAGTGAATTTGGCTTAACACCCTCTGGGTCACTAGCTCCAGCTGGAGGAGATAGTGATGGACAAACATTAAACGTGGCAAAAACCAGGAGCTGTTCTGAAGGCTGCCTGGAACTGGAAGAAACATGTCCTGAAGCTTCTAAGATCCCAGTCAAACAAAAAGAGCAATCTTGGAAATGGAAACTAAGGATCAGGCTTTTTTGAGCGCTTTGTATGTTAGATTTTGCCTACATGATTCATTCATTAGTAGCCGCAGGGCTGGAACAGAACCCAGGCTGCCGAGCCTCCGTGTTGTGCCTGAACCACAGGACTATTCCTGACAGTTGACTCGCTTCCTTCTGTCAGCACCTTGCCAAAATAACAGCAAAGGGGAAGTGGCAGTGGGTCATCCCTCTCCTGTCGATCGCCGTGAGGGAAGAACAACTCTTTGAATCATCCCATTCTTTCCTTAATTCCAGGTGACTGAATCACTCCTGACTCACAGCTCCCATGCAACGGCCCTGACTCGCACTGGGGTCAGCTGCGCAGTTACCTTCCCGTTGCACTCAAGCAGATGCAAGCTGCCGGCGGGGGCGTACAGACAAAATGCTGCCAGTGACACGCGGAGAGACAGACAGGCACCTTCCACGGGCTTGCAGAGGTCATAAGTAAGCATACGTGTTCATTCATGCTTTACATGCAGGCATGCACACTTGTTAAGGCAAATAAGGGCACACTGGTGTCAGATTATCCGGAGAACTCAGAGCCACCTCTAATGAGGACTGTGCGCTTTAAAGTGGTTGTCACTCAGTGTGACACTGGGCAGAGTTTTACCTCCCAGGAGTTCAGCATCCAGCATGCTGAGCTGCCAACATTTCTGGGCTAGGGGAGCAGGAGACAGTTGCACGACTAACTGCAACATCTGAACATCAGGAGGGTGCTTTTGTTTAACTACTGGTGCAAAACAAAAATCAGGCCCACTCTGTTTTGGGAAAAAAGAAATCTTACGATGCTTCAAGTTTCCTGCTTATTAACCAGGCAATTTTCCAAGAAAAATGAATTTGCCTTGGTGGGAAAAAATGAGCAGTTGTAAGTAATTCAGTGTTGGCACGTTCACGCTTGGAAGTTGAAAACAGTGGATTCATGACAAAGCCAAAGGGGAAGGGCAGAAAGTAACTCAAAACAGAAATGGAAGATGAAAATTAAGAGTATGAGATATCTCTCATTTAAAAAAAAAAACCAGAAAAAATAACCCCAACAAAAACTTTTAACTTATTTTGAGCAAGCAAAAGCTGACAGTAGTTTTCAAGAGGTTTGCGCAGCTTTAGTGCGTAAAAAGACAACAAATTTCTGTAGGGAAGGACTTACGTTCTTGTACTTTTCTAGCGTATGTCCAGGGACACACATTACTCAGTGGACACACCAGCAGATGTGCTTTTACAGGACTGCAGGCCAGCACTTCATTAAGGCAAACACAAGCACCTCCTGCCCTGGGGAGAAAGCCACTGTCCCTCTCTCCTAGCCCCTGGCTCTCACACGCATGGGATGGGAGCAAGCAGGGAGGGCAGCTGGAGAACTATGGATGCAGTTGTCTCGACTCTTCCAGGGAGACCCCTTCGGAAGTCCAAACTCACATACCTTCTGATTCACGTACCTGCCCGGCTGCTTTCCGACTGATTTAAGAGTGGGTTGATTGATAGCCCAGACGCGAGGGGGCTTCCAAAAATGTGTGAGGAAGGGAGACTAAATGTTGAACCTGCCAGTGAGAACACCTACACGGCAAAACAAGGAGGGAGAGAGAGAGAAATGACTTCTCAAAAATGCAAGAGGAAAATAACTTCATTATTCCATCTCCTCCTGACTCTTGAACCCAGCTCGCTCATGACAGCGAGTGTTAAAAATATCTCCTTGGAAGTCTCGCTAGACAGTTGAAATCTTCCCAGCCCCGTCTCAGAGCCAAGAGGTCTGAATGAGCCGTGTTAACACTGAGGCTGTAAAACTAACTCTCTCCTCCCTGTAAAACACCTCTCTCAGTGAGCTCCTGACAAAGGACAAGGCTCTGTCTCCTGGCACATGCACAGCCCACCCAGCTGGGATGTGCGAGCCCTCCCACCAAGTTATCTGTGCTGCAGAGTGAAGGAAGGGCTGGCACTGGTGGCAGGGGACGAGCAGGACGGGACACAGCACACACCGACAGCCAGGCCTCTGCTACCTGAGCGCTGTCTGTGCTCCCCTTACAGTCAATGGAAAGCAACGCGTCCTTTTAGGTTGCAATTCCTCCCACCCCGAAACAGGCTGCGTGGGCTGTGATGCAAAACTGCCTACATCTTTCCACCGACTCTAAGGGAAGCTGCAGTTGGCAGCTCCCCTCCAAACTGAAGGAAGAGTAGCTGTTCCCAAGTGGAAGAAGCAACTCCTCTGTGCCCACAAACTGGCCCCGCTCTGTCCAATGCTCTCCTGAACTACAGTCCCTCTCCTGGTCCTGATGTTCTTACCTGCGTGGTGGAGACCGAGGAGGAGGAAGCTGGGATGGTGCTAGCAAAGGGAGACCGGTTGAGCTGCGGGAGAGACGACGTACCCTGGTGTGCCAGCAGGCTGGAAGAGAGGGGTGTACTGCACACAGCTCGGAGCACTCCGCCCCCGTGGGAAATAGGGTCCTTGTTACTGGTGTAGATCCCTGCAAGGGGAGGAGACGTGTTAGAGAGCCACACTCCCCTCCGATGGCCTGGAAGCAGCTGGTTTTCTGCAGGGCTTGATCTCAGAAAGGGAGGGTGGCACCAATGCACAAGACCAAGCGTAACATGCAGTTCAGCATCTCATGGCCTGGCATGCAGCGAGGGTGGTCACAGCCCACAATCCTATCAAAAGGTACCACAAACTTTTCCAGCCTTACCCCTGCCCCCCTCGTTTGCTCCTCGCACCCTGAAACAATCTGACAGAGAAATCACAGCATAAAGTGACTCACCAAAGGCACAAGTCAGTGGCAGAAGAGGGTAGCGGACTCAGAGAGTCCCACTTCTCTGCTGGCCGTGCTGGTCAAGCGACCACACTCTTCCTGAGCTAACCTGTCCCCTTCCATGATGCCCAGGGACCACGGTGGGGCACAGACAGATAAATGAGGAAGAAAGGGTGAGGAGAGAACTGCTGCTGAGGGAGGGGACCCGTCTGACTTCCCCTTGGCTCAGGCAGGCGGCAGAGGCAGTGCCCAAAGCCGGGTCCTTCAGAGCCCTGCCAACATCTCTCCGCAAGAGAAGAATGGAAGAACAAGCAGGCAGGAGAGCAGGGCCTGGCAGCCTCCTCCTCTTTGAAACATCCCTTTGTTGTTCCGGGGGGGGGAGGCAAAAAAAATTGGCCTAAGGTTACGATTATGGAAGTTGCACCAGTTCTTGCAGCTCCTCTCCTCTCTCAGGCAGTGCATACAAATGGGCCAGGGCTCCCAGGCGCACACAACAAAATTATACCTCCCCCCACCTTGCAATCTGACCTAAATTGGAGCATCTGCAAACAACCCACAATAGACCGATGACAAGTTCTGCTGCCAGAACAGTGTCAAACCTCAGCCCTGAGCAGCAGGCCCCTCCTCTGCCTGCTGCCTTAACCCCTTCCTGCCACATGTCCTGGCTGCCCTCATCCCTGCCAGGCCAGGGAAGGGGGCTCAGGCTGGGAACAGCTGTAAGCCTCTCAGCAGAGTTAACGGTGTGCCAGCCTCCCAACCCTACGTGGATGTGGTAAGACCAGGATGAGAGGTTTTGCTTTTAAAAGAGGGGTTAAACTTGAACCACTTATGAGAGTCCCCCATTTGGGGTCAGATTGTGGTTGTTCCGGTTTGGTCTGTGAATATCGCGCTCTATTGCTTTGAAAATTAAGCAATTTTCAAAGGTTAGCTGAGGTTTTCCAGCACTTGAGCAAAAAGGGTTTGAAATGCCCCCCACCTCAGATCTGCAGCCCAGCTCCAACGGTAGAGAAGCTGACCCAGAGGAGATTCTAGGATGAAGGTCAAGATGGAAAGGGGACACCCAGATGTGGATTTTTATAGCTCCTGGGACTGAACTAAAGGGACTGGTCTCTGTGCAGACAGGTCCAGACACCAGCCAAATGTGATGAAAAAGACAGCAGGGCTGGGAGGAACCGTGCACACCTGGAGCCCTAAGGGGGAACATACCTGAACCCAACAGCGGGGACTCCATGCTGAGGCTGGGCAGATTCCCCGTGTGGCTGAAGGACCGTGAAGAGTTGCCAATGCTGGAGCTAACAAGAGAGCCCCCGGAGAAGGGCGACGAGGAAGTAGAAGTGGACCCAGCCAGCTGGGCACCCAAAATCTCTTTGCTTTTGCCCCCTTTCGGCCTGCCAGGCCCATGTTTGTTCTTCTTGCTACCCTTGTGCTTCTTTTCCTTCAGCACCTCTCCCTCCTCCATACTGAGGGACGGCATGCGCTTGTGGCTGCTGCTGCTACCGCTGGCCCCGCTGCTCCCCACCGAAGGGCCGCTGACAGGGTTCGAGGCTTTGTAGTCCACAGGGGAAGCATCACGGCCTCTCTGCTGGCTCACCGCGGAGGTGGAGAAGCGCATGATGGACCCAAAGCCTGAGAAGATCACCTTCTGCTCAAAGATGTCCCCCTTCTGGCCTTCATACAGAGGGGAGCAGTGGGAAGAAGAAGAGGAAGAGACAGGCTTCCGGTACTTCTCGTCGTCCTGCTCAAGCTTGGGGAATGTCACGAAGTCCTGGGAGCACTGCAAGTTGCTGCAGGAGGTACCTGGGGGAAGCAGAGAGGAAGCAGATATAGGAAGGCTCGTGGTGGCAGTAACTCAGCCCATAAGGCAACAGGAGCACGGTCACAACGCAGGTCCTCTGGCACAGGCTAGTTACTGAGCTGAAGGACATCTTTGTCACCTTCCAGCCCTGCTCCCCCCCCGTTGCTTTGATGCGCTCTAGCAAGCACGAGGGGTGCACACCAGCAGCTTCATCCCACCCAAACATGCATGTGTCTGCTCCCCAGGCCCTGCACCACCACTGTCCCTCCAGCCCCGACCAGGGTCCCAGGAGATGACGGTCCCAGCCGTTATGACAACAGCTCAGAAATTAACTGAGCAAGGTCAGAGCAGATGGGAGCCCTGCAAGGCTTTGACTCAAAGCTCAGGGGAGCCTGGATATCAGGTTTTGGCTCAGGTCTCTCCGCTAGTACTCCTTAAAACACTGCTGCAGACAGTACCACCTACGGAGGCGAGGGCAGGTGCTGCCCATATTGCCTGTGCACAGTATCCCTTCCCTCCTCCCTCCCCTCAGACATCTGGATCTGTTTTTCCTTACAGTGCAGCAGGCCTGCACAGGAGGGGAGCTGTAACACTCATCTGACTCAGTTCTTCCCTCTGTGCATGGAGTCAGTAGTAATAAGACTTTTCCCTTTCTCTTCAAGGGGTTAAAGAAATAGCCATCCACAAAGTTTCACAGCACTGGCTGGTGAACGGATATCTTTACAGATACAGAGATATCAAAGGCAAGCAAAGCAAAACATCACCCCCATTCTCCCCTCCTCTCTTGCTTCTCCTTCACCCCTTACCTGCAGGCTGGAAGGTCCCGCTGGATGAAGCTGAGCTGAAGCCAACCGAGCTTTTCCCGCTTCCCGTCTTCTTCCCCTTGTGGCTGCTGCCATGGCTTGAGGACTTCTTGCCTTTCACCTCCGACCTGCCGACCTCCGAGGTCTCTTTGCTCCCCTCATGGTGGCTGGTGGAGCCCTGGCAGCAGCAAACGCAGAGGTGACTCACTCAGGCCAGATGTGGCCACAGCGGGGGCTCTTTTTATCAATTTCCCCTTAAGAGAAGGAATTGCCCCCTCTGCCCACAAGGTGATGGTCAGGTCATGTTACTCAGGAGAGAAAAGCAACATTCCCCTCTACTGCTGCTTGGTGGCACCAGGCTTTATAGTCCCAGGGATTACGCTCATCCCATTTAACTGCAGGAAATGAAACAGGGCACTGACAATCAGGGCACAGACATCAGAGATTCCCTGCATCGTCAGCAGAGGGGAGTACCTCAGAGGGTTATTCAGCCCAGATAAAATCTGAATTTGGCTGTAATTCAAGCATATATTTCAGCTGCATCTCTCAGGTGTGCTATTCTCAGCAAGGTCATTCCACCTGGGGGAACTTGCTCTCCTTGTGCTGTGATGGGAGTTTCCCTGGTTTAACCCCAGCCAGCAACTAAGCACCGCCCAGCCGCTCGCTCACCCTCCCTGCCGCCGTGGACGGGGGAGAGAATCTGAAGAGCAAAGGTAAGAAAACTAGTGGGTTCAGACAAGAACAGTTTAATAATTGAAATAAAATAATAAAAATAATAATAATAAATTGTAATGAAAAGGAAAACAACCAGAGAGAGAGAGAGAGAGAAACAAAATCCAGGAAAAACAAGTGATGCAACCGCTCACCACCTGCCAACCAACGTCCAGCCAGTCCCCGAGCTGCCCCTGGCCAACTCCCCCCAGTTTATATACTGAGCATGATGTCATATGGTATGGAATATCCCTTTGGCCAGTTTGGGTCAACCGTCCTGGCTGTGCCCCCTCCCAGCTTCTTGTGCACCTGGCAGAGCATGGGAAGCTGAAAACTCTTTGCCTTAGCGTAAGCACTACTTAGCAACCACTAAAACATCAGTGTGTTATCAACATTATTCTCACACTAAATCCAAAACACAGCACTATACCAGCTACTAGGAAGAAAATTAACTCTATTCCAGCCGAAACCGGGACACCTGGGTTCCCTAAAGCATCCACTGAAGCACCTCCACTGCCAGCCCAGGGCTTTCCAAATCTACTGCAGTCAATATTTCACAGTGACGTTGTTAGAGCAGCATCAGAGCATGCAGCAACAGATGCTATCCAAACCCCATATAAGCCTGCAGGAGACATGGAAGCAAGGGAGATGAAGAGGCTGGCCAGATGCTAGGAAATCCAGGAGCTTGGGATGAGAGAGAAAAGTGTGGGAGTTTAGCAGGGGGAGAGTGGAATGAACCAAAAACCAGATCCCCCGGGGCACCCACGCTAGGATATGAAACCTTCACCTTCAAGTCACTTCAAAGCCAAACTAGCAGTGTTCAAAGATCACTTCTTGCAAGATATTACTGCAACCAATCAATATTATAGCCATAGTTCTAATGTGATGGTTACAGCCCAAAATAGAACACCTGTACATTAGTGCAAACACCTTTTATTTCTTACTGAGCAGATACAAGGGAGACAGAGAAGCACAATACCTTTCTTACATTCCACTATCCCTGACTCCAGATGACCTCTTCTTGGGGAGAGCTAAAGAAAAAAGGGCTTGTAATGCAGACTCATGAATGCCCAGATAAAAATCTTTCCCCATTCCTCCCACATGGTTTAATCACTCTGCACAATGCAACAGCTGGCAGCCTAACACACACCAGATGTGCCGGGAATATGAAAGACAGGAGGAAGGGAGTGGTGGAAATTAGGGGGGAGAGGAGGGGGAATCTGTATTTTCTCATCACAGACTCCTGGATGTAGGAGATTAAGCCTTCTTGATTTATGAGCTCAGAGGGAGCATGAAAATCTTTCCGACTTTCCACATCTGCCTGGGGAGGGAAAGGAGAGCAGTATCTGGGGGCTATGGGAAGTCCTGAGGCTGCTCACGAAGTCGGAGGAACGAGATGGCTCATGTCTCAGCAGAAATGCAAAGCACCGAATTTTCCCCCCATAAATTCACCTCTTTGGAGCTCCGCACAAGGTGCACGAGGCCACAGAAGGGCAGGGGGAAACCACATGAGAAGACATGTTCTAAATCCAGAGTGTCAGGAAGGGAGTGCAGGGCAAGTAATGAATTAGTGCAGGGTGGAAGGGGGAAATCTGAGCTGGGAAATAAATCTTAATTGCAAAATTAAAGGCAAAAAAAAAAAAGGGGGTAAGAGAGGCCGAGCTGGCTCAGCTGAAGGCGGTGAATGGACAGACACTCACCTGTAGGGCTGATCTGACCTCACAGACCTCCCTGAGAGACTCCCAGAGATTTCGGGGGCAGGATTTTCCCACCTCCTGCCAAATGCTATCCTAGATATTGTTTGCCAAACAGGTCACGGCAGACAGATCTGTATGGTACTACCACCAGCCCTCCTCACCACAAAGGGCCCTTCTCTAGCAGCCGTTCCAGAGAGCCCGACTGTGCAGCAAGGGCCCAAGCATTGCAGCCGAGGAGCAAAGAGAGGGAAACTGAAACCACACTAAATCACTTCCCCTCTCTGTGCCTCTATTTCTTTCCCACTTTGCTCCGTGGAGCCTGCAAGCTCTGTGTGGCAGCGTAGCCTTCCAGGAGACACACGTGGACTGCCAAGCACAACACGGCCTTGATCTGAAGGGGAGGGGTCTGCTACCATAATGCCAATATTAATAACAGTAATGAGGGCTGCAGTCCCATCGCCTCCCTAACGAAGGACATTCTCCAGCTCAGGGCTACTGCCGAGAGGGAGCAGGACGGGAGAAACCTGCATGCCTGCTGCTTGCCTTGTGCATAAAGAGAGGTCTCAACCTCTGGATCATCGGCTTTTCTCCAGCATGGAAATCCGTGGTGTGTGTGCAGAAACACCAATGTTTTGTGTGTTGCAAACAGGTGTGTGGGGGAGGGCATGCTGCAGAGGAAAAAAAAACAGGGAAGCACTGAGGAAGTGAGAGTTCTCTTTCAAAATGAGGCAGCAGCTACATTTTGAAGGTCTATTTAAAGCAACCAAGTGAAAAAATGTCACCAGAATAAACCTGCTGCCCCAGCTGGAGATGACAGTCTGGTGGGGAAACTCCTGCCTCAGCCCGAGAGCCGGGAGAAGTGAGACGAAGTCGCGCGGGCACCCAAGCGCAGGCATGCACGCGCCTCCTCCCCCCGGCACTGGCTCTCCCCGGAGGGGCTGTACCTGTTTCCTGGCCTCTCTGTGACACTGTGCAGCACCCAAGCTCTTCATTCATTAATTTATTTATGGGAAATCAGAAGAGCATCTCTTCGCCTCCTGATTGGCGGGACGAGCTCCTAGAGGGAACCACTGACGAAATACAGAAGGGGTGGGGGAGGCTGGCGCCGCGTCGGAAACACAGAGCGGCTTTGCCCTGGATTAAACTACTGGGGAGGGGAAGCAGGGAGGACGCGAACGAGGAACAATGCGACGAGAGCAGGAGCTCCTGCAGCCCACGCACCGCAGGCTGCTGAAGCAGCCACCCAGGCAGGCTGTAAGCATCAGCTGCCTTTCCACGCTGGATCACTGGGCAGAGGTCAGTCTCCATCAGGAGCTCTGGGCCAAAGCGCTTGCACAAGCTGCGGCACCTCTGTGTCCGAGCCACTCGCAACCTTTACCACGTCCTTCCCCTCAACCTCGAGAGCAGGCAGCACTGTGCTGCTGTTCTTTGTAGGTGGGGATAGGAGACACAGATGGGCTGAAGACCGTATTTTTTAGTCCCTGATGTCACTGGCAAATTTCCACTCATGTCAAGACAAGGGATGCTAAAAGGTTCAGGGATTCTTACTGCAAATATCCATGCTGAGACATGCTTTGATTAGCAGGGGTAATCATCAGCCTTCCCCCACAAACCCCTACCCCCCGCCAGTGACTGTGAATTAGCCTGAGCCAGGCGCAGTGCAGAGGTTCCCAGGATCTGTCAGCTCCAGGCCAGTCCTGGGTAGATGCCGAGAGCTCAAATAACAGTGGGAAACCTGGAAAGTCTCCCTGCCTCCCGTGGCATCTGCAATCGCGCGCTCTTCGCCCTGCTGTGCTCCCTCTCCAGCACCTGACTGGGAGAGGGTGGGTGCGGGGAGGCCTTGGCATCCACGGCTTAGATTACAAAACCCAGAGCAAGCCAGATGTTGCAGCCCAAAACACGTAGCATGTGTGAGTGTGTGTCAACAAGTGATCATGATGTCTGCAGCTGGCAGAAGAAGGCAGCTGGGGTAGCTTGCAATCCTGCAGATTTACTGCAAGTGCAACAGAGAGCAGCAAGACGGCTCCCCAGGGGCATTTGCAGGAGGAGGGGAGAGGCACGCTGCTTGCTGTTCGGCTGTTCACTAACCCCAACCCCAGCACCAGGCACCGGCTACACGGAGAGGTCTTGAGCACAGAAACTGCCTCCTGAATTTGTCTGGCGGTGTGCGACTACAGGGACAGCAGCCCTGGCTGCCAAGGCTCTCTGGTGAGACTCACTGCTCCTCTCCTGGCGAGAAACCCTCCTCTGCCCCAGGCCCGCTCCGTGAATGCCATCTTTCCAACAGGCTGTTCAAAAGCGTTACTAGTTGGCAGCATTCTGGCATTTTTGGATAGACCACGTGAAATAGCCAGAAACTATTACCCAGAGGGGATGTTTTCTGCCTCCTTCCCACTCCCCAAAAAGCCTGTAGGAGCTCCAAGTAGCCAGCACGACAACGAATGAGAGCCTATATCCAGCACAAATCCGCTCTCTGCAATCCCCCCCAATCCATCCAAAAGCCCCAGCCCTGGAGCACCACTGGGGATTTTCAGCAGATCAGCCGCACTGCGTGCTCCCTGGAAGGGACACTCCTGTGCCCCACGAGTGTCCTGCCCCTCCTTGAGAGCGATGAAAATCGCATTGCCCAAAGACACTTTTCAGAGGCCGGAGGAGAGCTCAGAAGAGGTGTTCTGAAGAGTCGCTTGCATGCTGTGAATTCACACCCTAGTTTCACTTTCCAGTGTAGATGAGAGCTGAGGCCACCGCTGTGTTTTCAGTGTGTTTATCCCCGAAACCAGAGTGAGGCAGTGAGAGCTTGTCACTGCACAGACAGGACACGGAGGCCCGGCAGAATCCGAGTGTCAGATATTAATGGTATTTAGATTCTTAGAAGATGCAGGGAAGCACTCAGTGAGATGTTCAAAAATCTGGCAGAAGTCAGAGGTCTAGCACAATTGATTTCAAGAGGAAGACTGAAACCACATCAAAGGATCTTCTTCATAACTAAATGGTTCAAGAGGGGAGCACAGGGTGGACGACGTATTAGGTGAAAATTGGAACTGAAAAATAAGTCTGGATTGCAAAATTAAAGAAAAACGTGAACCCAGAGGCCAGGCTGCCTGAGAGAACAAGGATGTGGGATATACCACTGCTCCTCCAAAGCAACGAAACATAGTTCCACTGCCAGCCTAACCTGAAGTAGCTTGAAAAGTCCTACTGATTTTCTATGTAGTTCTGAAAATCCATTATTAAAGGGTTGCTGAAAGTTTCAAAGGACTTTGGTAGCAACATCAGGCACTAGGGCTCAGATGTCTGTTGCCCCAGGCTCCTTTTAGGCTGAGCAAACTGGGAGCAGACTGGAGCGTGGCTTCAGGTACTAGTAACACCTCTCCACGGCCTGCTGGCTGGTGCCACACTACAGTCTGACCGCAGTCCCAGTGCCCAAAGAGCAAGCGGTGCCAGGGCCCTTCTGCTGACTCGTCTGACTGATGCTTCTGCTCCTCATTGCCGGCTCCAAAACACTGGTGATGCCCAGTGCCTCCAGTCCAATCCCTGCTCCAGCATAGCCTGCGCGCCAGGACGCGAGCCTGGGACTCGCTGTGTGTGGTACCACTTTGGCTACGGTGTGTGCAGCATGGCGAGCTGGCAGCATGGATCTGGCACGGACATCAAGGGCTGCACCAGCCTCCCACGGCTCCGCATGGCTGCTCTGGGCCAGTGTCTTCCTCCCAGGAGCCTGGACACGACCATCTGCCCTCGCTGCTGCAGGTCATTGAGATCTGCTCTCACCCAGCTGCTCCCCACGGAAGACTGGGGGTTGTGTCCCCTGCAGGGATTATCCCTGGGGAGTTTATGCTCTGGTTCATTGGGTAACTTGGAGAAGACCACGGAGGCGATAAATTATTTACCCAAGATCATGCAAGTGGTAAGGAGAGGAAGAGACGCCAGCTCTCTTCAGACTCTAACCATGGCACAGCAGGGACTAGCAATGCTCTTCTGTTTCGTCACTCCATGAACATCAGCTTTTGGTTTGCTGCATCTACTCTACCCACTCCCCACTACACTTTACTGGGATGAGCTGTACTAATCTAAGACCCAGAAAGGACAAAGATGGTTTTGGCTTCCAAGAGGAAACCTGTTTGGACATGCTACATTAATGTGTCTCAAGGTTTTACATTAGTCTAACCTGTGCAATGTTACACTGGTGCAACTATCCAGAAAGCCTCACACAACCACCCCCCGAGGGGTTTGTGCGGGGTTGTAGCAGGCTGCTGAGCAGCTCTTACATTTGAGCTGGAGTGAGTACCTTTGGTAACAGAGTTTGAACAATACTTTGGGATCTATGCACAAAAAAGCAAGGCAAATACACTTTCTGTTATGAGGATTAATAATAACTCCCTAGGGAAACACTAAAACCCTGTCACTCAAGTACAGCTACAGTAATTAGGATCTCCTGAATTTTAGCTTACAAAGAGTTGAAAGCTGCCTGTAAAACTGAATTGCACCCCTCCCTCCTTATTTATAAAGGTCTGGCAGGGCTTTGGAGGAGACAGTGGGTAATTGTCTAACAACTGCTCTAGCTGGCCAAGAGTCAGGTTTTGGATTTCAGTTCAGCTTGAAAATAATCTTCTTAGGCCATCAGTTCCTGACAGCTCTGTTAACTGGGTGAATCTGCTGTTCCCAAAAGCCAGAGCTGAGCTGCCCCAACATGAGCACAGGTAAATCAAGGGTGATTGCAGCTCAGAGGTTGTTCCTCCACTCTGTCCCACTCTAGCTTTCTGCCTCTCCCAGCCTGAGAACCATGAGACCAGCTTTGCCATTTCAGCTCTGACCTACATCTACGCCCTGCTTCCAGGCTTGGCCTCACACAGAACATAGAAAATCCTCTTCAGTCCTAACCCAAAGCAACCCTGTGCTGACTGGCAGGAGCTTTCGCTCTTCCAGACTGCCCCTGCAGTGCTTGTCACATATGCAGACACTGCTAGCCTGTGAATTTTCATTTTCACAAGGCATGTAAAGGACACCCAAGCCTTTCCAAGGAGCATTTCTGTGCACAAAAGGACATTCCTGGGACATGTTGTTTATTTGTTCTAGCAGGAGCTTGGCCCTAGTCCTACTCTCACTTACACCAGAACAGCCCTGCTAAGGAGTTGCATTAATTTACATTCCCACTACAGAGAGGAGAGTACAACTCCAAAGGTCCAGGTGCTGGAGTAAGCTCACTTGTTCCCTGACCCCGAACAACTGCAAACTTGGCCTTCACCTTGTTGCATGCCAGCTCAAGGCAAGTTCCACTGTGTCTATTCTGCCTTACTGGAGTTTGGGGCTGGCATGAATCACAGAAAGCTCAGGGCTATCCTGATTTACAGCCAGGTGCAAGAATCCATGTCAGCAGCACGATTTCAGCAGTGAATAGCAGAAAGACACTGACATCCTGACTGCCCCACCAGCCCCGCAAGCCTTGGGCACTGAGAAGACAAACCCACACAAGCGACATCTTTCCAGCAGGGAACTGGACTGCCTCTACACCTCAGGGGCAAAATAGGCCACCAGACTGTGCCCTTCTGCCTGAA